>NC_089516.1:96848672-97520065 GCF_036850995.1 Saccopteryx leptura | reverse complement strand
GCAACACATTTTATGAGGCCAACATAACCCTCATACCAAAACCTGGCAAGGATGGCACAAAGAAAGAAAACTACAGACCAATATCTCTAATGAATACAGATGCTAAAATTCTAAACAAAATACTGGCAAACCGAATACAACAACATATTAAAAAAATAATACATCATGATCAAGTGGGATTCATCCCAGAATCTCAAAGGATGGTTCAACATACGCAAAACGGTTAACGTAATACACCATATCAACAAAACAAAGAACAAAAAACCACATGATCTTATCAATAGATGCAGAAAAGGCTTTTGATAAAATACAACACAATTTATGTTTAAGACTCTCAACAAAATGGGTATAGAAGGAAAATATCTCAACATGATAAAGGCCATATATGATAAACCATCAGCCAACATCATTTTAAACGGCATAAAACTGAGGACTTTCTACCTTAAATCAGGAACAAGACAGGGTTGTCCACTCTCTCCACTCTTATTTAACGTGGTGCTAGAAGTTCTGGCCAGAGCAATCAGACAAGACAAAGAAATAAAAGGCATCCATATCGGAAAAGAAGAAGTAAAGGTATCACTTTTTGCTGATGATATGATCCTATACATCGAAAACCCAAAGGACTCCACAAAAAGATTATTAGAAACAATAAACCAATACAGTAAGGTCGCAGGATATAAAATTAACATACAGAAGTCCATAGCCTTTCTCTATGCCAACAATGAAATATTAGAAAACGAACTCAAAAAAATAATCCCCTTCACGATTGCAACAAAAAAAAATAAAATACCTAGGAATAAACATAACAAAGAATGTAAAGGACCTATATAATGAAAATTACAAAGCATTGTTAAGGGAAATCGAAAAAGATACAATGAGATGGAAAAAATATTCCTTGTTCTTGGATAGGAAGAATAAATATAATCAAAATGGCCATATTACCCAAAGCAATGTACAAATTTAATGCAATTCCCATCAAAATCCCTATGAGATTTTTTAAAGAAATGGAACAAAAAATCATCAGATTTATATGGAAGTATAAAAAACCCCGAATAGCCAAAACAATCCTAAGGAAAAAGAATGAAGCTGGGGGCATTACAATACCTGACTTTAAACTATATTATAGGGCCACGATAATCAAAACAGCATGGTATTGGCAGAAAAATAGACACTCAGACCAATGGAACAGAATAGAAAGCCCAGAAATAAAACCACATATATATGGTCAAATAATCCTTGATAAAGGGGCCAACAACACACAATGGAAAAAAGAAAGCCTCTTCAACAAATGGTGTTGGGAAAACTGGAAAGCCATATGCAAAAGAATGAAACTCGACTACAGCCTGTCCCCGTGTACTAAAATTAATTCAAAATGGATCAAAGACCTAAATATAAGACCTGAAACAATAAAGTACATAGAAGAAGACATAGGTACTAAACTCATGGACCTGGGTTTTAAAGAACATTTTATGAACTTGACTCCAATGGCAAGAGAAGTGAAGGCAATGATAAATGAATGGGACTACATCAGAATAAAAAGTTTTTGCTCAGCAAGAGAAACTGATATAAAAATAAACAGACAGCCAACTAAATGGGAAATGATATTTTCAAACAACAGCTCAGATAAGGGCCTAATATCCAAAATTTACAAAGAACTCATAAAACTCAACAACAAACAAACAAACAATACAATAAAAAAATGGGAAGAGGACATGAATAGACACTTCTCCCAGGAAGAGATACAAATGGCCAACAGATATATGAAAAGATGCTCAGCTTCATTAGTTATTAGGGAAATGCAAATCGAAACTACAATGAGATACCACCTCACCCCTGTTAGATTAGCTATTATCAACAAGACGGGTAATAGCAAATGTTGGAGAGGCTGTGGAGAAAAAGGAACCCTCATTCACTGTTGGTGGGACTGTAAAGTAGTACAACCATTACGGAGGAAAGTATGGTGGTTCCTCAAAAAACTGCAAATAGACCCAGCAATCCCCCTACTGGGTATATACCCCAAAACCTCAGAAACATGGATACGTGAAGACACATGTAGCCCCATGTTCATTGCAGCACTGTTCACAGTGGCCAAGACATGGAAACAACCAAAAAGCCCTTCAATAGAAGACTGGATAAAGAAGATGTGGCACATATACACTATGGAATACTACTCAGCCATAAGAAATGATGACATCAGATCATTTACAGCAAAATGGTGGGATCCTGACAACATTATAAGGAGTGAAATAAGTAAATCAGAAAAAAACAAGAACTACATGATTCCATACATTGGTGGAACATAAAAATGAGACTAAGAGACATGGACAAGAGTGTGGTGGTTACCAGGGGTGGGGGGAGGGAGGACAGGGGGAGAGTTAGGGGGGAGGGGGAGGGGCACAGAGAACTAGATAGAGGATGGCGAAGGACAATCTGACTTTGGGCGAGGGGTATGCAACATAATCTAATGACAAAATAACCTAGACATGTTTTCTTTGAATATATGTACCCTGATTTATTAATGTCATCCCATTACCATTAATAAAAATTCATTTAAAAAAAAAGACAAAAAAAAAAGACATACACTTCTTATCATATATGCACCAAACCAAAAAGCACCAAAATATATAAGACAGCTACTGACTAACCTTAAAACAAAAACTGAAAAAAATACAATCATACTTGGAGACCTCAATACACTGCTGAGGGCTCTAGATCATTCATCCAAACAGAAAATCAATAAAGAAATATTGGACTTAAACAAAACACTAGAACAATTGGATATGATAGACATCTACAGGATATTTCATCCCAAAGTGCCAGACTATTCATTTTTCTCTAGTGTACACAGAACATTCTCAAGAATTGACCATATGGTAAGCCACAAAAATAACACCAACAAATTCAGAAAGATTGAAATTATACCAAGCATATTTTCTGATCATAAAGCCTTGAAACTAGAATTCAAATGCAAAATAGAGGTAAACAAACCCACAAAAATATGGAAACTAAACAACATACTTTTAAAAAATGAGTGGGTCAAAGAAGAAATAAGCGCAGAGATAAAAAGATACATACAAGCAAACGAAAATAACAATACAACATATCAGAATCACTGAGATGCAGCAAAAGCAGTAACAAGAGGGAAGTTCATATCACTACAGGCCTATGTGAACAAATAAGAGAGAGCCCAAGTAAATCACTTACCTTCACATCTTAAGGAACTAGAAAAAGAAGAACAGAAACAACCCAAAACCAGCAGAAGAAAGGAAATAATAAAAATCAGAGCAGAAATAAACAAAATAGAGAACAGAAAAACTATACAAAAAAAAATTAATAAAACAAGGAGCTGGTTCTTTGAAAAGATCAACAAAATTGATAAACCCTTGGTAAGACTCACCAAGGAAAAAAGAGAAAGGACTCATATAAACAAATTCCAAAATGAAAGAGGAGAAATCACCACAGATATCATAGATATACAAAGAATTATTGTAGACACTATGAAAAACTATATGCCACCAAATTCAACAATCTAGAAGAAATGGATAAATTTCTAGAACAATACAATTTTCCTAGACTGAGTCATGAAAAAAGCAGAAAGCCTAAAAAGACTCATAACCAGGGAGGAAATAGAAACAACTATTAAAAACCTTCCCCAAAAATAAAAGTCCAGGACCAAATGGCTATACTAGTTAATTCTATCAAACATTCAAAGAAGACTTGGTTTCTATCCTACTCAAAGTCTTCCAAAAAATTAAAGAAGGAGCAATACTGCCAAACACATTTTATGAGGCCAACATAACCCTTATACCAAAACCTAGCAAGGAGAACACAAAAAAAGAAAACTACAGACCAATATCTCTAATGAATACAGATGCTAAAATACTAAACAAAATACTAGCAAATCGAATACAACAGCACATTAAAAAATAATTCATCATAATCAAGTGGGATTCATCCCAGAATCACAAAGCTGGTTCAACATACGTAAAATGGTTAATGTAATACACCGTATCAACAAATTAAAGAACAAAAAACATATGATCTTATCAATTGATGCAGAAAAGTCATTCGATAAAATACAACATCATTTTATGTTTAAAACACTTAACAAAATGGGTATTGAAGGAAAATATCTCAACATAATAAAGGCCATCTATGATAAACCATCAGCTAACATCATATTAAATGGCATAAAACTGAGGACTTTTCCCTAAAATCAGGTACAAGACAAGGTTGTCCACTCTTATTTAACGTAGTACTGGAAGTTCTAGCCAGAGCAATCAGACAAGAAAAAGAACTAAAAGGCATTCATATTGAATAAGAAAAAGTAAAGGTTTCACTTTTTGCAGATGATATGATCTTGTACATCGAAACCCCAAAGACACCATGAAAAGACTACTAGAAAAAATAAACCAATACAGTAAAGTCACAGGATACAAAATTAATATACAAAAGTCCATTGCTTTCCTATATGCCAAAAACGAAACATCAGAAAACAATCCCCTTCATGGTTGCAACCCCCCAAAAAAATACCTAGGAATAAACATAACAAAGAATGTAGAGGACCTATATAATGAAAACTACAAAGCTTTGTCAAGGGAAATCAAAAAAGATACAATAAAATGGAAAAATATTCCTTGTCCTTGGATAGGAAAAATAAATATAGTCAAATGACTATATTACCCAAAACAATATACAAATTTAATGCAATTCCCATCAAAATTCCAATGTCATTTTTTAAAGAAATGGAACAAAAAATCACTAGGTTTATATGAACTATAAAAAACCCCGAATAGCTAGAGCAATCCTGAGGAAAAAGAATGAAGCTGGGGGCATTACAATACCTGACTTCAAATTATATTACAGAGCCATGATAATCAAAACAGCATGGTATTGGCAGAAAATTAGACACTCAGACCAATGGAACAGAATAGAAATCCCAGAAATAAAACAACATGTATATGGTCAAATAATTTTTGATAAAGGGGCCAACAACATACAATGGAGAAAAGAAAACCTCTTCAACAAATGGTGCTGGGAAAACTGGAAAACCACATGCAAAAGAATGAAACTTGACTACAGTTTGTCCCCTTGTACTAAAATTAATTCAAAATGGATCAAAGACCTAAATATAAGACCTGAAACAATAAATTACATAGAAGAAAACATAGGTACTAAACTCATGGACCTTGGTTACAAAGAGCACTTTATGAATTTGACTCCAAAGGCAAGGGAAGTGAAGGCAAAGATAAATAAATGGGACTACATCAGACTAAGAAGCTTTTGCACAGCAAAAGAAACTGACAACAAAACAAACATACAGCCAACTAAGTGGGAGATGACATTTTCAAACAACAGCACAGATAAGGGCCTAATATCCTCAATATACAAAGAACTCATAAAGCACAACAACAAACAAGCAAACAATCCAATAAAAAAATGGCAAGAGGACATGAACAGACACTTCTACCAGAAGAAATACAAATGGCCAACAGATATATGAAAAGATGTTCATCTTCATTAGCTATTAGAGAAATGCAAATCAAAACTACAATGAGATATCACCTCATACCTGTTAGATTAGCTATTATCAACAAGACAGGTATAACAAGTGTTGGAGAGGTTGTGGAGAAAAGGAACCCTCATCCACTGTTGGTGGGAATATAAAGTAGTACAACCACTATGGAAGAAATTATGATGGTTCCTCAAAAAATTAAAAATAGAATTACCATATGACTCAGCAATTCCTCTACTGGGAATATACCCCCATAACAAAGAAACACTGCTATGTAAAGAAACATGCAGCCCAATGTTCATTGCAGCATTGTTCACAGTGGCCAAGACATGGAAACAACCAAAAAGCCCTTCAATAGATGACTGGATAAAGAAGATGTGGTACATATATACTATGGAATACTACTCAGCCATAAGAAATGAAATATGGAATCATTTACAACAACATGGATGGACCTTGATATCATTATTCTGAGTGAAATAAGCAAATCAGAAAAAACTAAGAACTATATTATTCCATACATAGGTGGGACATAAAAATGAGACTCAGGGATATGGACAAGAGTGTGGTGGTTACCAGAGTTGGGGAGGAAAAAAAAAGGGGTGGGAGAGAGGAGGGGCACAATGAAAACCAGATAGAAGGTGACGGAAGACTATATGACTTTGGGTGATGGGTATACAACATAATCAAATGTCAAAATAACCTGGAGATGTTTTCCTGAACCTGTGTACCCTGATTAATGTCACCCCATTAAAATTAATTTAAAAAAAAAGAGTGACTGTTAAATAAGTATGGATTTCCTTTGGGGTTGATGAATATATTCTAGAATTATATATTGGTGATGGTTGCTCAACATTGGAATGTATCAAATGTCACTAATGGCAAATTTTATATGATGTGTATTTTATTATACTGCAAAGTCTCATCTTTCTTATTTAATTAATTCTCTTTTTTATAAAATTTGATTATCTATCTATCATCTATCTATCATCTGAGATAACATGGCATATGGTTTCAAAATACAAGAGAAAACGACCTAAGGTTGAGGTAAAATATGAGGCTTTATCTAAAATGAGCTGAAAGACTTAAAATATTGGATATCTGGTGATTTCAATGCCGCAATGGCAGGGCTTAAAGGCATAGGTTATGAGAGAAATACATATTAAAAATAATGAAAAAAATAAAGTAGGCAATAGTATTTTTGCTATATAAAGTATGTGGATCAATACATATCTGTAAGTTATAGATTACTTTATTAAATCTGTGTATAAAAATATTTGTAAATAAGTTTTTAAAAGTCTTACTATCTAGGAGACAAGATGGCGCTGGAGTAGGGGGACGTACCAACATCCACCTCCCAGAACTAAAGTGGATTACAAAATAATTTCAAGAACTATCATTTGGAAGGGACAATTTTGGACTAAACTAAGAGGACTCTTCAGTCAAGGAACACTGAAAAAACCACACTGAGACTGGTAGGAAAAGCGGACACCCAGAGAAGGCTGCCCAGCTCCACGGAGCGAACGGCAGCTGGGAGAGACTCGCGTGGCAGGAAATGAGTTTAGCAGAGAGGGGAGGGTACTGAGCCCCAGGAACAAAGCCCCAGCCTGCAGCCCCAGAGCCCAGAAGAGGCGTAAGGACAGTATTTAGCTGGAAACAAGTCAGGATACTGTTTGTGAGAAAGAGTCTGATTTTTCAGACCCAGGATTCTTCTTAAAGGGACTGCGCAGAACACCTCTCTCACAACCACTCACTCGGGGCTCCGGGGATCAGGGAGAGAGGAGAGTACCAGAGTAGCAGGAAGAGAGTGTAATCTAGGAGGCACAGGGAGAAACATTTTGGGAGACAGCCACCCTAACCCCTGGGATGAGTCACTCCCCAAATCTGAAGTGAATATTTCCCCCTGGAAACAGCAATACCAGCAAAGGGAAGCAGGACACCAGCCAAACAAGCTCCCCCACGGTACTCAGAGCAGAGATGCTTAGAAGGAGGGAGCTTTCAGGTCTACAGTAGTGAGTGTTAGGGTCTGAGTTGCAGCGCCCACACCCCACATGGCTGAGGGCTCGCCAGAGGGTGTGCAGCAGCGGGACACAGAGGCACAGTTCTGTCGGCCAGGGTGGAAGCCTGCTGGCCACCACTGGGCTCATGTGTGAGTTCAGTCTTGCCTGGCTGGGGAGGAATAGGCATGCAAAAGCGGTCAAGCCCAGCTGCCTGCAGCCTGTAATCCAGCCTGCGGGAGAATGGCAGGAACCCCGGAAGGGGTGGAGACCAGCCCTTGAGCAAGGGCACAGGAGCACAGCCTTGCCCCGACCATGAAACTGAGGCTTGTGGCCTGACATGGGAGCCGGCTCCTCCCGCAGGGGTGGAACCAACAGCCCAGAACAGGCGGAGTTCCACTACTGAGCTGAGCGTGGGCATGCATTCCTGCCCGGCTGGTAGAGCCCAGGCTAGCAGTCGTTCCACGAGCAAGCTCCTCCTGCAAGGGCGGGGCAAAAGCCCAGAAACAGGCAGAGACCCGCAGCTGAGCAAAGGTGCTCGCCACTGGCCTTAGGGCCAAGCATAATGCCACCCACGGCTGCAGGCAAAAGCCAAAGCCAACAAGGCTTGTGCACCCAAGCACATGATCACCGTGAAGGAGGTGGAAACCACAGCAACAGCCCCAGTGGGCAGGCACTGGCAATGCCCAAACCCAAAAGCCCTAGGCAGCAACAGAAGAGGGGGTGGCGAGCCTGCAGACAGACCATACCTAGGGAACAGAAGCCATACCCAGTGGACTCCAGTGGCCAAAACCTTCCTTTACACAGAGCAAATGCAAAGGCAGAGAAATGCAACACAAATGAACCAAGAGAAATCCCCAGAAAAGGACCTAAATGAATCAGATATAACCAAATTACCAGATGCAGAGTTTAAAATAACAATTGTTAGGATGCTCAAAGATATTAGAACAACAAGAGATGGTCATTACGAACATCTAAATAAATAGATAGCAAATATAAAAAAGGACATTGAAATAATAAAAAAAAATCAGTCAGAAATGACAAATACAATATCTGAAATAAAGAACACAATGGAAGGAATTAAAAGCAGGATGGATGAAGTGGAGAATCGAATCAGTGAGTTACAGGACATGATAAATAAAGGCATGGAAGCAGAGCAGAAAAAAGAAAAGAGAATCAAAAAGTCTGAGGAAAATCTAAGAGAGCTCTGTGACAACATGAAGAGAAATAACATCCTCATCATAGGGGTTCCTGAAGAAGAAGAGAAATAACAAGGGATAGAGACTTTGTTCAAGCATATCATAGCTGAAAACTTCCCTCAATTAAGTCAGGAAAACATCTCCCATGTTCAGGAAGCACAGAGAACTCCATTAAGGAAAAACTCAAAGAAATCAACACCAAGACACATCATAATTAAAATACCAAAGCTAAGTGATAAAGAGAAAATATTAAAAACTGTTGGAGAAAAAAAGACTATCACCTACAAAGGAGCCCCCATAAGGATGACTTCTGACTTCTCAACAGAAACACTTGAGGCCAGAAGGGAATGGCAAGAAATATTCAAAGTAATGCAGAACAAGAGCCTACAACCAAGACTACTTTATCCAGCAAGGCTATCATTTAAAATTGAAGGAGAAATAAAAAGCTTTCCAGACCAAAAAAAACAAACAAACAAAAAAAAGCTTTACAGACAAAAAAAAGCTCAAGGAATTCACTACAACCAAACCAAGGCTGCAAGAAATGATAAGGGACTTGTTGTAAACAGATTAAAAGAGAAAAAATATATAGCAAAAGAGAAATACAGTTTTAAAGAATGAAATGGCAATAAACAATTACATATCAATAATAACCTTAAATGTAAATGGATTAAATAATCTGATCAAAAGACACAGAGTAGCTGCATAGATAAGAAAACAGGACCCACACATATGCTGTCTACAAGAGACACACCTTAAATCAAAAGATGCACATAGACTGAAGATTAAAAAATGGAAAAACATATTTCACGCAAATGGAAATGAAAAAAAAGCTGGGGTAGCAATACTTATATCAGAGAAAATGAACTTTAAAACAAAGACTATAATCAGAGATAAAGAAGGTCACTACATAATGATAAAGGGAGCAATCCAACAAGAAGATATAACCGTTACAAATAGCTATGCATCTAATATAGGAGCAGCTAAATATATAAAGCAGACTTTGATGGATATAAAGAGCGAGATCAACAGCAATACTATAATAGTAGGGGATTTCAATACCCCCATTAACATCATTAGATAGATCCTCAAGAAAGAAAATTAACAAAGAAACAACAGACTTAAAGGACATATTAGATCAACTCGATTTAATAAATATCTTCAGAATCTTTCACCCAAAACAGCAGAATATACATTCTTTTCAAACGCTCATGGTACATTCTCTAGAATAGACCACATGTTAGGGCACAAAAGCGGTCTCAACAAATTTAAGAAGATTGAAATCATATCGAGCACTTTCTCTGATCACAATGGCATGAAACTAGAAATCAACCACAACAGAAAAACTGAAAAATCCTCAAACACTTGGAAACTAAATAGCATGTTATTAAATAACAAATGGATAAACAATGAGATCAAAGAAGAAATTTAAAAGTTCCTAGAAACAAACGATAATGAACATACATCAACTCAAAATTTATGGGACACAGAAAAAGCAGTACTGAAAGGGAAGTTTACAGCATTACAGGCATAACTCAGGAAGCTAGAAAAAGCTCAAATATACAACTTGACCCTACATCTAAAAGAACTAGAAAAAAAAACAGCAAGTAAAGCCCAGAGCTAGTAGAACGAAGGAAATTATAAAGATCAGAGCAGAAATAAATGACAAAGAGGCTAAAGAAACAATACAGAGGATCAAGGAAACCAGGAGCTGTTTCTTTGAAAAGGTAAACAAGGTCAATGAACCTTTAACCAGACTCACAAAAAAAAAAAGAGAGAGAAGACTCAAATAAATAAAATTAGAAACGAGGGTGGAGAAATAACAACTGACACAACAGAAATACAAAATATTGTAAGAAAATACTATGAAGAAATGTACTCAAAAAACTACACAACCTAGATGAAATGGACAAATTCCTTAAAACATATAATCTTCCAAAAATTAATCTGGAAGAACCAGAAACACTAAACAGATCAATTATACCAAGTGAGATTGAAACAGTTATCAAAAAACTGCCAAAAAAAGAAAAGTCCTGGGCCTGATGGCTTCACAGGTGAATTCTACCAAATATTCAAAGAAGAACTAACTCCTATCCTTCTCAAGCCTTTTCAAAAAATTGAACAGGAAGGAAGACTTCCAAGCTTCTTTTATGAGGCGAGCATAATTCTAATTCCACAACCAGGCAAAGAAAACACAAAAAAAGAAAATTATAGGCCAATATCCCTGATGAATTTAGATGCTAAAATTCTCAACAAAATATTAGCCAACCGGATCCAACAATATATGAAAAAAATCATACACCATGATCAAGTGGGATTTATTCTGGTGAGGCAAGTTTGGTACAATATTTGCCAATCAATCAATGTGATTCATCACATAAACAAAAGGAAGGAGAAAAACCACATGATAATTTCAATAGATGCAGAAAAAGCATTTGATAAAATCCAGCACCCGTTCATGATCAAAACTCTCAGCAAAGTGGGAATACAGGGAACATACCTCAACATGATAAAGGCCATCTATGATAAACCCACAGCCAATATCATACTCAACGGGCAAAAATTAAAAGCAATCTCTTTAAGATCAGGAACAAGGCAAGGGTGCCCCCTTTCACCATTCTTATACAACATAGTTCTGTAAGTCCTAGCCACAGCAATCAGACAAGAAAAAGAAATAAAAGGCATCCAAATTGGAAAAGAAGAACTAAAACTATCATTATTTGCAGATGATATGATATTGTATATAGAAAACCCTAGACCTGATAAATGAATTCAGCAAGGTGACAGGATATAAAATCAATACTCAGAAATCAGAGGCATTTTTATACACTAACAATGAACTGTCAGAAAGACAAAATAAAGAATCAATCCCCTTTACCATTGCAACCAAAAAAAATAAAGTACCTAGGAATAAATTTAACCAGAGAGATTAAAGACTTGTACTCAGAAAATTATAAAACACTGAAAAAAGAAATCAGAGAAGATACAAACAAATGGAGGCATATACCATGCTCATGGTTAGGAAGAATAAACATCATTAAAATGTCTATATTACCCAAAGCAATTTATAAATTCAATGCAATACCAATTAAAATACATGGCCCTGGCCGGTTGGCTCAGCGATAGAGCGTCGGCCTGGCCTGCGGGGACCCGGGTTCGATTCCCGGCCAGGGCACATAGGAGAAGCGCCCATTTGCTTCTCCACCCCCCCTTCCTCTCTGTCTCTCTCTTCCCCTCCCGCAGCCAAGGCTCCATTGGAGCAAAGATGGCCTGGGCGCTGGGGATGGCTCCTTGTCCTCTGCCCCAGGCGCTAGAGTGGCTCTGGTTGTGGCAGAGCGACCCCCCGGAGGGGCAGAGCATCGCCCCCTGGTAGGCAGAGCATCGCCCTTGGTGGGCGTGCCGGGTGGATCCCGGTTGGGCGCATGCGGGAGTCTGTCTGACTGTCTCTCCCTGTTTCCAGCTTCAGAAAAAGAAAAAAAAAATACCAATGACTTCCTTCAAAGATATAGAACACATATTCCAAAAATTTATATGGAACCAAAAGAGAACACGAATAGCCTCAGCAATCTTGAAAAGGAAGAATAAAGCGGGAGGTATCACACTTCCAGATATCACGTTATATTATAAGGCCATTGTACTCAAAACAGCCTGGTACTGGCATAAGAAGAGGCATATAGATCAATGGAACAGAACTGAGAACCCAGAAATAAACCTACAGCTCTATGGACAACTGATATTTGACAAAGGAGGTAAGAGCATACATTGGAGTAAAGACAGCCTCTTCAACAAATGGTGTTGGGAAAACTGAACAGCTACCTGCAAGAAAATGAAACTAGACCACCAACTTACACCATTCACAAAAATAAGCTCAAAATGGATAAAAAACTTAAATATAAGCCGTAAAACCGTGAGCATCTTAGAAGAAAACATAGGCAGTAAGCTCTCTGACATCTCTTGCAGCGATATATTTGCCGATTTGTCTCCACAGGCAAGTGAAATAAAAGACATGATAAACAAATAGGACTTTATCAAACTAAAAAGCTTTAGCAAAGCTAAAGACAATAAGAACAGAATAAAAAGACAAACTACACAATGGCAGAATATATTTGACAATGCATCTGATAAGGGGTTATTAACCAAAATTTATAAAGAACTTGTAAAACTTAATACCAGCAAGACAAACAATCGAATCCAAAAATGGGCAAAAGAAATGAATAAACACTTCTCCAAAGAGTACATACAGATGGCCAATAGGCATATGAAAAAATGCTCAACATCACTAATCATTAGAGAAATGCAAATTAAAACCACAATGAGATATCACCTCACACCAGTCAGAATGGTGCTCATCAACAAAACAACACAGAATAAGTGCTGGCAAGGATGCGGAGAAAATGGAATCCTCCTGCACTGCTGGTGGGAATGCAGACTGGTGCAGCCACTGTGGAAAACATTATGGAGATTCCTCAAGAAATTAAAAATCGAAGTGCCTTTTGACCCAGCTATACCACTGTTAGGAATATACCCCAAGAACACCATAGCACTGTTTGAAAAGAAGAAATGCACCCCCATGTTTATGGCAGCATTGTTCACAATAGCGAAGATCTGAAAACAGCCCAAGTGTCTGTCAGAGGACGAGTGGATTAAAAAGCTTTGGTATATATATACTATGGAATGCTACTAAGCCAAAAAAATGATGACATCAGATCTTTTACAACAACATGGATGGACCTTGATAACATTATACTGAGCGAAATAAGTAAATCAGAAAAAACTAAAAACTATATGATTCCATACATAGTTGGGACATAAAAATGAGACTGAGAGACATGGACAACAGTGTTGGGGTTACAGGGTGGGGGAGAGGAGATGGAGGGTTTTGGGGGAGGAGAGGGGCACAAAGAAAACCAGTTAGAAGGTGATGGTAGACAATTTTATCAATGTCACCCCATTAAAATTAATCAAAAAAAAAAAAAAAAAAAAGAATGTGTCTCACAGCTAATTCAGGCAGTTAGAAGAATAGTATAAGGATGCTAATTCTGCTGCTCAGGCCACATCCTACAAAAGGGGCCCCAAGCAAATTGTGATTTGGCTCCTCTTATTTTGACAATTGGATTTTATAAAAAGTAGGTCAGGAACGCCCTGAAATGGAACTAACAATACATGAGCATAAATTTAAAAGACTTTGAGGTACTGGAGCTGATGTATCTGTTATTGCTAAGCTACATTGGCCTCCTTCCTGGACCTCTCATGCAGCAGCCACAGAATTACATGATATAGGGCAGAGTAAATACCCTCAACAAAGTTCTAGTTTTCTACATTGGGAAGATTAAGAAGGTCATTCTGGATTTTTTTAAGCCTTATGTGCTCCCTGGATGGCCAGGTAATTTGTGGGGTAGAGATGTTTTGAAAAATATGGGAGTGCTGCTTGTCAGTCCTAATGGTTTAGTCAGTACTCAGATGCTTTATCAGGGATTTTTGCCCACCAAGGGACTAGGGAAAGAACAGCGAGGAATTCTCACCCCCATAGACATGGCACCCAATACCAGAAGGTGTGGATTAGGATATCAAAATTTAGCATAGGGGCCTTGGTAGCTCCTGCTACCTCAATACTGCATTGTGCAGACCCAATTACTTAGAAATCAGATAATCCTGTATGGGTATACCAATGGCCCCTTTCTCAGGAGAAACTTAGGGCAGCTGCTCAATTGGTACAGGAGCAGCTACAGCTTGGGCACATTGAACCATCTAATAACCCATGGAATACACTTCCATATTTTGATCTTGTTGCCTCCTGGATTATCAAGGGGCATAGGCCACCCTTACAGCTTATAGGTTTTGAGCCTCAAAATCATTGTTATTCCTTTTTTCAAAGGATCAACAACAATGGCTCTGGGAAACTTCCATTAAATGGCAAATCGCTCTTGCAAATCAATGGACAACTTTATACTGAAACTGTCAACTTAAAATCAGCTCAAAGTCTAGAATTATATGCCATTATCATGGCTTTTCAGCATTTGCCATATTCCCCCTTTAATCTATATACAGACAGCAAATATTTACTTATGGTGTTTCCACTATAAAGACTGCTGTCTCAGGGACAAATGCTGATGAACTATTTCAGCAGTTCCTCCTTCTTCAAAGACTTGTATGTCAACATAGAGCTCCATGTTTTATAGGACATACTCGAGTTCACTCCATGCTTCCTGGAGCTTCAGCACAAGGGAATGCCCTTTTTTTTTTTTTTTTTTTTCTTTTTTGTATTTTTCTGAAGTTGGAAACGGAGAGGCAGTCAGACAGACTCCCGCATGCGCCCGACCGGGATCCACCCGGCACGCCTACTAGGGAGGGATGCTCTGCCCATCTGGGGTGTTGTTCTGTTGCAACCAGAGCCATTCTAGCACCTGAGGCAGAGGCCACAGAGCCATCCTCAGCGCCCGGGCCATCTTTGCTCCAATGGATCCTTGGCTGCAGGAGGGGAAGAGAGAGATAGAGAGGAAAGAGAGGGGGAGGAGTGGAGAAGCAGATGGGTGCTTCTCTTGTGTGCCCTGGCCGGGAATCGAACACTGCACACACCAAGCCGACGCTCTACCACAGAGCCAACAGGCCAGGGCCTAGGAATGCCCTTGTTGATCAAGCTACCCAAAAGAAAATTATTTGCAGCAACCATGACAGATCGAGCAATTCAGTCTCATATTATTCATCACCAGAACGCTGCAGCCCTGTGTAAACAGTTTCAACTTTCTTGGGAAGCGGCACAGCATATTGGGAAATCCTGTCCAAGGGGTCCTATACTACAATCTGCCCCTTCATTTGGAGTTAACCCTCAAGGACCCCTAACAGGAGAACTTTGGCAAATGGATGTTACTCATATACCTTCATTTGGCAAAGAGTCCTAAGTCCACGTTACAGTGGATAAATATTCTGGATTTATAGTAAGTTCTGTCAGAACAGGAGAGGTTGCTAAGCATGTTATAGCTCATTGTCTGTATGCATTGTTCTATTATTGGATTTCCTAAACTGGTTAAACTGACAATGCTTCTGCATATGGAGCAAAAGCATTGACTGTATTTTGTCAAACCTTTCAAATTATGTGTATTTCTTACAATCTTTAAAGTCAAGGTATTACTAAAGTGTACCCAGCAAATATTTTAAGGTCAATTTAAAAAAATTTAAAAGGGGGGAGTCATATCCTGGAACTCCTATGGGTCTACCATATCATGCTTTTTACTTAAAAATATTTTTAAATTTTTTTGAATGCTGATGAACAGGAGACGCCAAATCTTTTTCTCCTGCAAACTACAACCTTCTTTATTTGATCCAGCTAATAACACTGTTTTGTCTTTTTTTTTTTTTACAGAGACAGAGAGTGAGTCAGAGAGAGGGATAGACAGGGACAGACAGATAGGAACGGAAAGAGATGAGAAGCATCAATCATTAGTTTTTCGTTGCGACACCTTAGTTGTTCATTGATTGCTTTCTTATATGTGCCTTTACCGTGGGCCTTCAGCAGACCGAGTGGCCCCTTTCTGGAGCCAGCGACCTTGGGTTCAAACTGGTGGGCTTTTTTTTCTCAAACCAAGTGAGCCCGTGCTCAGGCTGGCGACCTCGGGGTCTTGAACCTGGGTCCTCTACATCCCAGTCCAACGCTCTATCCACTGTGCCACCGCCTGGTCAGGCAACACTGTTTTGTCTTTTTCCAAATAGCTCCAGATACATGGAAAAGATTTATATAGGTGGATGGGGATCCTCAAACCCCTCAGCAAGATCTTCTGAGCATGGCTTTTAAGATACCAAGAGGCAGAAAAAGCCCAATAGAGATCAAGGGAACTATCAGCTTTTAGGATACACCCTTAATGGCTCGAATGCCCCAAAGGGGTCTCATAGGATGCCATCTGGGTCCTGCTTCAATAGTGGAAAGGAAGGTCATTGACCTAAAGCCTGCCAGACTTACATGCCTCTGCTGTGAGGAAACAGGGACACTGGAAGATAGGCTTTCCCCTCGCTCCTCTAAGGGAGGGTTCAGTCTCTTCCAGCCCTGCTCCAGCCACCTATGACCTAACCTTGCCCAGAATGCTGGGGTTTGCCACTGAAGGCTGAAGGTGCCCAGGGCCGTCGGCCCCATCTACGACACTGTGGACGAGCCAAGGGTATTTCTTCCAAGAAGCAGGTAAACTGATATGATTTGCACAAGGGCCACTTAACTATGTCTTGCCTGAATAGTCAGGTTTTTTATTCTTCCCTCAAAGATCTCTGTTGTGGGTGTTGATAGTCCTATTTTCTGTTGCTTTGTTTAATATATAGTGTTTCTTTTATTCCTCCTACCTCAATGCCCCACTCATATCTCAGGCTGGAACCTACTCCTAATTTAGAGCTCTCTTTCCCTCTTTTGCCAACTTCTAGTATGAATCTACCTTTGCCACCCAGCTTAGTGTATCCCAAGGTTCTCTTTACCAAGCCACAGTCACAGAGCTCCAGGGAAAAACAACCTGGTCTCATGTCTCCAGGCAGAGAACAGAAGCTCCATCTCCACACAGGCTACAGATGGCTTTTGCAGTCTACCTGAATCATTACCAGCTAGAAGCAGCAGTCATTGGGACTTGGACGTGAGCTGCCAAGTATAGAATTGTGACAACAATTCCAGTGCCATGCAGACTTTTCCTGGATGTGGACTTTTCCTGGACTCCTGCTCCTTGTGACAGCTCCTAACAGACTGAACTGGGGTTGGGTTGTATTTTTCATGGATTTGGCATGGTGGTGGGGCCAACTTGGACTTGGTGAACATGTTAAGGACATTATTCTTTTATGGATTCTTGCTGTATTGGCCAAGAGTTTGCTTAAAGGCTTTAATCACTGTAAAAAGAAATAGAAGACTGGATAAAGATGTGGCACATATACACCATGGTATACTATTCAGCCATAAGAAATGATAACATCGGATCACTTACAACAAAATGGTGGGATCTTGATAACATTATACGGAGTGAAATAAGTAAATCAGAAAAAACAAGAACTGCAGGATTCCATACATTGGTGGTACATAAAAACGAGACTAAGAGACATGGACAAAAGTGTGGTGGTTATGGGGGGCAGGGGGAGGGAAGCAGGGAGAAGGGGAGGGGAGGGGGGGCACAAAGAAAACTAGATAGAAGGTGATGGAGGACAATCTGACTTTGAGTGATGGGTATGCAACAGAATTGAATGACAAGATAACCTGGACATGTTTTCTTTGAATATATGTACCCTGATTTATTGATGTCACCCATTAAAATTAATAAAAATTTATTTATATATTAAAAAGTCTTACTATCTAAATATGTCCTATCCTCCCCATTCACAGGAGATCCATTAGCTCCACTCTCCTGACTCTTCACAACCCAAATGTGGTATATCCATTGAATGGAATACTATTCAGCCATTGAGCTCTGGCTCCTGGCAGAATCTTCAACAGGCTGAGTTGTGTGACTCCAGAACAGGAAACATTTTTCTTTTCACAGCAGTCTGGTGCAGAGTCCTCCTTTTGTGAGGTCAAATCTTGGTCTGGATCTGTTTGGCCTTGATAAACTCTGCTGGCCTCATTCTGACAACTCATTGAGACCCTGCCCCACCAAAAAGGTCTATAGACACCTGGCGGGTGGCAGCCAGCTAGACTTGGTAAATCCTAGGGCGTTTGCTGAGTATCCTCAGATACAACACTGGTGCTGAGTTTTAGACTGTATCAATGTGGTGAACACCACTTGTCCCTATCTGGTGACTCTTTGAGAACCTACCTCATGGAACTCCTGTACTGCAGAGAATCTTTCAGTGACTAAACTTAACAGGCAGTAGAAAGGGGGAGACAGCCAGAAGCAGATCTCCAGGTGCCTTGGGACTTTTGCTGACCTGCTCCTGGGCCCAGTGCTGGTAAAAACTGGTCTTGATGTGGAACTTGGTCTTTGCAGCGACACCAAGGTCCAGCAGAGGCAGCCACAAACTGTGGTTAGCTTTTTAACTCCAAACAGGTTGCCCAGAATCAGTCTCAGGAATAGTCTGAGATTGGACTGCACTAGAGTCCCTTTCAAGAACACCAGAACCAACATAACCAGTGGCCAGTTTTAGACAACATAAGAGCAGAATCCAATTAGCTTCACAAGTCTCATATCCAAAGGGAGAACTTAACAGGCACTAGACTCTGAGAAAGCAAATTCTGCTTTGTGTTTTCAACACCTGCACAGCCGCTCATACAATGGGGTCAAGGTCAATCCTTACAGTCAACCAGCTTGAAGGTCAATCCAACCCCAAACATAAATGAGCCAACAGCAATCAAGACTGAATTACAATAGGAGGGCCCACATAATCCACACAAGAAACATTCTTGGAGTGCCAAGCTCAGGTGATCAAGTAGACTGTGCCACTGGGTCCCACAAGACACCTACAAATAAGGCCACTCTACCAAGACTGAGAGTTATAGCAGATCTACCTAATAATAGAAACAAACACAAAGAGCAGCTAAAATGAGGAGACAAAGAAACATGCCCTAAATGAAAGAGCAGGGGAAATTTAAAGAGACAGAGCTAAATGAAATGAAAGCAAGCAATTTACCAGATATATAGTTTAAAAAATGATTACAAAGATGTTTAAGGTACTTGGTGAAAAGTTCAACAAAGAGATAGCAAGCATAAACAAACAGAAACCATAAAAAATAATCAGTCAGAAATGAAGAACACAATCTCTGAAATAAAGAACACACTGGAAGGAACAAAGAGTAGGTTGGATAAAGCAGAGGAAAACATTCAATCAGAGTCACAACAGGAAAAAATAACTTTTAAAAAATGAGAATACTTTCAGAAATCTTTAGGACAACATGAAGCATAGCAACATATACATCATAGGGGCAGCAGAAGGAGAAGGGAGAGAAGAAAGGATTGAGAACCTATTTGAAGAAATAGTGAATATAAACTTCCCTAACCTGGTGAAGGAAAAGGACACTTAAGTCCAGGAAGCACAGAGTCCCAAACAGGATAAACCTAAAGAAGTCCACACCAAAACACATCCTAATTAAAAGGTCGAAGGTTAAAGACAAAGAGAGAATTTTAAAAACAGGGGGGGGAAAAAGCCAGTTATCTATAAGGGAGCTCCCATAAGGCTGTAAGCTGATTTCTTAATAGAAACATTTCTGGCCAGAAGGAATTGGCATGAAATACTCAAAGTGATGAAAAGCAAGACTTCTTTACCCAGCAATGCTATCATTTAAAATTGAATGAGAAATAAACAGTTTCCAAGAAATGAAAAAACTAAAGAAGTTCATATTCCCCTAAATCAATATTTCAGGAAATGTTAAAGGCTCTTCTAGAAGAGGAAGAAGAGGAATAAGAATAAGAATAAGAATAAGAATAAGAATAAGAATAAGAATAAGAATAAGAATAAGAAGTAGACACGGAGGAGGAGGAGGAGGAAGAGGAGGAGGAGGAGGAGGGAAGGGGAAGGTGAAAGGGAAAAGGAAGAAGTAAGAAAGAAGGAGGAGGAGGAGGAGGAGGAGAAAGAAACAAAAGATCATAGTTAAAAGGATAAAATGGCAAAAAATATGCACCCATCAATAATCACTTTATATGTAAAAGGCTTAAAAACTCCAATCAAAAGACATAGGCTAGTTGAATTGATAAGAAAGCAAGACCCAAATATGTGCTGTCTATGAGAGACCCACTCAGAATGAAAACTACAAACAGACTAAAAGAAAGGATAAATAATGCAAATGAAAAAGAAAAAAAAAAGCTCAGGTAGCAATACTTACATCTAACTAAATAAACTGTAGTAAGTGACAAAAAAGGATACTACATAATGATAAAAGGAACAATCCAAAAGGAGGATATAACCTTTATAAACATTCATGCATTCAACATAGGAGATCCTAAATATATAAAAAAAATATTTATGGACATAAAGGGTAAGATCAACAGTAGTACACTCACAGTAGGGGATTTTAACACCTCATTGATAGAAATGGATAGATCTTCCAGATGGAAAATCAACAAGAAATCAGCAACATTCAATGACACATGTTAGTACACAAAACAAGTCTCAATAAATTTATGAAGATTGAAATCATATCAAGCACCTTCTCTGATTATAATGTTACTAGAAAGCCCGGCGGTCATACAAAATGATCGCTGTTCTAGATATTATAAATTGTAATTAAAATGATTTGTGCAAAGGTGTCTACTAATTTAAACTGAATTACCCAGGGCAGGCGGCGAGGACGCCCCTTTGCTTAGTGCCCCATGGGGTTTCCCCCTTCTACTTGCTTAATTGCTTAAAGTAGAGTGCAATGAAGGAAACCACTGGTGGTACATTTCTTAAGTGCCACTGCTAGCTCAATAAATAAAGGTGATTTAAATAATAAAATGTTAATTCACATGTCAAAGATCTCTTTGTACACAACATTTCTTGTGTAGATCTTTCCATCATTTTTAAGCTCGCCTTGCAGAGGACCATCAATTATTTTTAATTTTACGTCCGTTCGGTCAGCATTACTCTGTCATTTTTTTGCATCTCTCCTGCCTTTGTTCAAGGGACTCATTTTGTCGAGACAGGCTTTTTTGTCTTGTATCTGAGGCAAGCCTTGTTTCTCTATGCTCATCAGTCTCATTTTGCTGAGAAAGACGCATTTGCTCTGCTACTGAAGCAAGCCTTGTCTTTCTCTGCTCAGTGGTTTCTTTTTGTCGAGAAAGCCGTTTTTGTGCAGCTTTAGCTCCTTTTCTCTCCTCTTCAATGCTGTATTTTCTAGGAGGCATTCTTAAAAGAAATTACGTTAAGACGTAGTTTTTATGTAAAACAGATGATTGCCAATGCAAACAAATGTTCACCTTCCCCTTGACACACTCAATTTGCGTTCAGCCGTGGCAACTTCACCCCATTGGCTAGTACAGTTACGCAAGCAACCAATAAGGTATCGGTGACAAACAGACACTTAAGCCACATATAATAAAGATAAAACTATAAATCAAAAAGGAGAAAACTGAAAAACACACAAAGACATAGAAGCTAAATAACATGTTACTAAATAATGAATGGGTTAACAAGAGATCAAGGAAGAAATCAAAAGATATCTAGAAAGAAATAAAAGTGAAAACAAAGCAACCTAAAATCTATGGGGACACAATGAAAACAGTCCTCAGAGGGAAATTCATAGCATTATAGGCCTATCTCAAGAAACAAGAAAATCTCAAATAAACAATATAACTTTACACTAAAAAGAACTAGAATAAGAACAACAAATAAAGCCCAAAGTGAGTAGAAGGAAGAGAATTATAAAGATCAGAGCAGAAATAAATGAAATAGAGTGTAAAAGAACAATATAAAAGATCAATGAAACCTAGAGCTGGTTCTTTGAAAAGATATACAAGATTGACAAACCTTTAACCAGACTCATCAAGAAAAAGGAGAGATGATCCAAATAAATAAAATCAGATATGAAAGAAAAGAAGTAAATTTGAATCCAAAGAAATACAAGGGATTGTAAGAAAATATTATGAACAACTATAGTATATGCCAACAAATTAAGCAATATGGACAAAATGTATAAATTCTTAGAAACACAGTCTTCCAAAACTGGATCATGAATAATCAGAAAATCTGAATAGACCAATTAAAACTAATGAAATTAAACCAGTAATCCAAAACTCCCAGCAAACAGAAGTTCTGGACCAAATGGCTTCACAGATGAATTTTGACAAATATTCAAAGAACACCTTTTCTTCTCAAACTATTCCAAAAAAATTCAAGAGAAGACTCCCAAGCTCATTTTATGAGGCCAGTATTATTCTATTTCCAAAACCAGATAAGGTCACTACAAAGAAAGAAAATCATGGGCCAATATCCTTGATGAACATAGATGCTAAAATCCTCAACAAAATATTAGCAAATCAGATCCAGCAATACATTAAAAATATCATACACCATGACTAAGTGAGCTTTATTCTGGGGATGCAAGGTGGTACAACATCTGCAAATCATTAAACATGATATCTCACATAAACCAAATAAAGAATAAAAATTACACAATTATGTTAATAGATGTGGAGAAATCATTTGATAAAATCCAGTACTTATTTATAATAATTACCTCTTAATTTATATTTTGAAAATTGAAATTTTCATAATTAAAGATATTTTAAGTGAGAGAAATAGGACATTTCTCAAAGAGGTAGTTATAGATGCTCTACCTCAAAGTAAATGAGTATTCTATTTGACAAAGACCTATTTTTATTGTAATAACATTCAGAGCTGACAGTGGAGTTGAGACTTTCTTTAGTTGCATGTCCCCTGAACCAGGGGTTACAAATATTTGTTTCTTTAGTCTGAGATGTTTAAATCTTTCAAGGGAAAATATTTCCTCAGGGTTGAAATGACATTTGAAGGAGGAAAAAAAATATATGACTTCCATGAAATTTAAATACAGCTTCTAGCCTGACCAGTACAGTGGATAGAGCATCGGACTGGGATGTGAAGGACCCAGGTTCGAGACCCCAAGGTCACCAGCTTGAGCGGGGCTCATTTGGTTTGAGCAAAAAGCTCACCAGCTTGGACCCAAGGGGTTACTCGGTCTGCTGAAGGCCCGCAGTCAAGGCATATACGAGAAAGCAATCAATAAACAACTAAGGTGTTGCAACAAAAAACTGATAATTGGTGCTTCTCAACTCTCTCCATTCCTGTCTGTCTGTCTCTATCTATCCCTCTCTCTGACTCTCTGTCCCTGTAATAAATAAATAAATAAATACAGCTTCTAGGTAGAACTTACAAGCAGTTCTTGAAATCATTTACAACTCTAGTGGAAAGGTAATTTAGAAACAACTAATTTTTCCTCTTAAGGAAATAAAAATTGTGTACTACAATGGCTTCAAAGACAGGACAAGAAAGGGAACAAATAAAGTGAAATAGTACACATTAATAAATATCTCATAAGAATGAAGGTTCAGTGAAGAATCTTAATAGAAAACACCTGGCCCTGGCCAGTTGGCTCAGTGGTATAGTGTCAGCCTGTTGTGTGGATGTCCTGAGTTCGATTTCTAGTCAGGGCACACAGGTGAAGTGATTATCTGCTTCTCCAACCCTCCCCTTCCCCTTCTCCCTCTCTTTCTCTCTCTCTCTTTCTCTCTCAACCATGGCTCCATTGGTTAGAGTGCATTGCCCCAAGCGCTGAGGATGGCTCCGTGGAGCCTCCACCTCAGGAGCTGAAAGTAGTTTGGTTGCAGGCATGGCCCCAGATGGGCAGAACATTGGCCCCAGCCCAGGTTGCCAGGTAGATCCCAGTGGGGGTGTATGTGGAAGTCTGTCTATCTCCCTTCCTCTCACTTGGAAAAAAGAAGAAAAGAAAAGAAAAACTCCTAAAACATAAATCTGGCTTCTTTTTTTTTTTTTTTTTTTTTTTTAGTGGTTGACTTTTTTTTTAATTAATTAATTTATTTATTTTTTATTTATTCATTTTAGAAAGGAGAGAGAGAGAAGAGAGAGAGAAGGGGGGAGGAGCAGGAAGCATCAACTCCCATATGTGCCTTGACCAGGGAAGCCCAGGGTTTCGAACCAGCGACCTCAGCATTTCCAGGTTGACGCTTTATCCACTGCGCCACCACAGGTCAGTAAATCTGGCTTCTTTAGAGATGAACTTTAATGAACACCGTGAAAATAGACATGATTATCTATTGATTTCTAACTGATTGTACCCAAGTCTTAACTTGTTCTACATTAGTAAATACAGTATGTCACTGACGAAGCAATTAAAGTATTGATGTTTCTTTAGACAGGATGTAAATTGATTTTATTTCAAACAATAAATTATTTTAATGGGGAAATTAGGAAAAACTGCTAAAAATTCTATTGGGAAACTTGCACCCTTTTAGAAGTTCAACTTTTGGAGTTAAATTTGGTGTTGATTTCTAGTTCTGTTACTTATAAGTTATTTATTGTTTATTAGTTATTTATTATTACATAACCAAAACAAATTCCACCCACATACCCAATTTATTATTATTATTATTATTATTATTATTATTATTGTATTTTTCTGAAGCCAGAAACGGGGAGGCAGACAGATTCCCGCATGCCCACCAGGGGACGATGCTCTGCCCATCCTGGGCGTCGCTCTGTTGCAAGCAGAGCCATTCTAGCACCTGAGTCAGAGGCCATGGAGCCATCCTCAGCACCTGGGCCAACTTTGCTCCAATGGAGCCTTGGCTGCGGGAGGGGAAGAGAGAGGCAGAGAGGAAGGAGAGGGGGAGGAGTGGAGAAGCAGACGGGTGCTTCTCCTGTGTGCCCTGGCCGGGAATCGAACCCGGGACTCCTGCACGCCAGGCCGATGCTCTACCACTGAGCCAACCGGCCAGGGCCCCCAATTTATTATTTAATACAGCAATCAACATTTATTGTCTCATGTTTTTCCTGCATTAGGAATTTGGGAGTGACTAAGCTAGGTAGTTCTGACTCAAGGTTTATCATGAGGTTGTAATCAAGATATTAGCTATGACTGCAGACATCTGAAGGCTTTATTGGGGCTAGAAGTTCTGCATTCAAGATGGCTCACTCAATGGCTGTTGGTAGGAGGCCTCAGGTATTCACCATGTGAACTCCATAAGCTTAAGGTTGCTTGAATGTTCTTATGACACAATAGCTGTCTTCTCCCCAGAGTGAATAATCCAAAAGATCAAGACAGAAGCAATATATCTTTCATTTTTTTTTACTTATTAAATTTTGGAGAGAAAGAAAGAGAGAGAGAGATTTTTATTCCACTTATTGATGCCATTACTGGCTGATTCTTGTATGTGCCCTGATCAGGGATCTAACCCACAACTTCTGCATGTAGGGACGATGCTCCAACCAATTGAGTAACCTGGCCAGGGCTAGCAATGCCTCCTTTAACATAGCCTCAGAAATTATATTGTTTTGTTTCTGTAATTTCCCATTGGTTATACATGGCAGCCCTATTTAATGTGAGAAGAGATTACACAAAGGGAAGAATATCAGGAGGTGAGAATCTTTGGGGACCATCTTTGTAGGTATCCATCACTAACTTTAGTTGAAATCTTTGTCTTCTGGCCTTGTGAATAACAAGTAACAGGAAAAAAAGTCTACTAATTTAAAGTTTGTGATATCCCTTCTTCCCATTTTTAGTTTTCTTTCAGGCAATTTGTCAAAACCACTCACTTGGTCTCTCCCTCTCTCTCTGGGAATTCACTTTGGGGATTTTCTGGAGATAGGTAAAGGTAGGTCAAATTGCTTACAAATTGTTTTCATGGCCCTTCACTTATTCTCCTTTACGTTTTGTAACAGAGTTGCCATAAGATGACATAGCTTTTGGAAGGAGGGTTATTAATGTGGGATCATCATTTTTAGTTTTAAATTAACTCTTTTCTATCTTGTTTTTTGATAGATTTATATGGCACGATTGTTCCTGAAGAAATCATATTCATACAATCTAAAAATGATTAATGCAGGTGCCCCGACTCCTCAGATAAGTGTCTATGATCAAATTATAATGTGTCTGAATATTGAAATGAGAAAGCCAAATGACAAGTATTCTAAAGAAGTCATCTATTCTAGGTTTCTTCTTGAACTATCATTTCCTAACTACCACAACATGAGAATAAATGAAACATATCTTATATGTAAACTTGGCCAGTTCATGCTATTTCCTAAAATGTCAGTAAAACTTAAAATATACAGAAGGGGGCCCTGGCCCGTTGGCTCAGCGGTAGAGCGTCGGCCTGGCGTGCGGGGGACCGGGTCCGATTCCCGGCCAGGGCACGTGGGAGAGGCGCCCATTTGCTTCTCCACCCCCCCTCCTTCCTCTCTGTCTCTCTCTTCCCCTCCACGCCCGGGGCTCCATTGGAGCAGGGATGGTCCGGGCGCTGGGGATGGCTCCTTGGCCTCTGCCCCAGGCGCTAGAGTGGCTCTGGTCGAGGCAGAGCGACGCCCCGGAGGGGCAGAGCATCACCCCCTGGTGGGCAGAGCGTCGCCCCCTGGTGGGCGTGCCTGGTGGATCCCGGTCGGGCGCGTGCGGGAGTCTGTCTGACTGTCTCTCCCCGTTTCCGGCTTCAGAGGGATACAAAAAAAAAAAAAAGAAAAGAAAAAGAAAAAAATATATACAGAAGGGTCTGGGCTGACACTTTGGAAGATACTCTAATTTATGTGTTCCAGATAGTTTACCCAAAGCACTCATAGTCTCTCCACCACTAACTCTCCTGAGACACCTGGAACTAAAGTTATTATATTTTTATTTCTACTTGTCAATAAACACAAGAAGCCTCAAATTCCCATGTTCTCCATCATCACCTAATAATTACCATCTGGATCTTCGTATCTCTCTCTCTCTCTCTTTTTTTTTTCCATTTCCTACACCATGGATTAAGTACTCTGGAACATACAGTACATCATCCTTTATCTCATAAATTTCTTTGAATATTCACTTCATCTTCTTTGTCTAACTGAAATCTAGATCTCCTTTGGGACACTGTTTTTCTTATAGTCTTCTCAATTGGTGTCTTCCCCCCCCCATTCTTTTTATATTACTGGGCACGACCCTTCCCTTCAGCTTTTTAAAACAAAACTCATGTTTTCACACTATACCATCAATCACTCTCCTTGTTGCAGTTATCTATAATTCCTAGGTCACACCCTCACCCTAATTTTTCTAACAGTTCTTTGTTCTCCACTGATATTTTAAACATTAACTTCTGTCTTAAATCTTGGATATTTAAATACCTACTTAGATAACCTTTCTAACATCTTTGCCTTACTTACTCATCTCCTTCAAGTCTGAACAAATATTGCCTTTTCAGTGAGATTGTACTTGACCACACTAATTAAAATTGCTGCCACTACAAACCCTGGTACTCCCTATCACTTCCTCTTGCTCTTTCCCCTTTCATAGCATTTATCACCTTCCAATGTACAATAAAGTTCATGCATTTATTTTGTTTAACTCTCCCACTAGAAACTATGCTCTATGAAGGCAATAATACTTGTTTTTTGTTTACTACAGCATTTTCAGTGCTTAGAATAGTACCTCAATAAATTTGTTGAGTAAATTAATAAAGGCAAGAATGATTCAATATTTAAAAATTTAACATAATTACCAGTAGTAGATCAAAACTAAAAAATCATTCTGATCTTCACAAAAGTTAAGGAGGCATTTGATCAAATTCATAATCCATTCTTGTTTATGACTTTGAATAAAATCAAAATAAATAGTTCTGTTACACACAACCTAAAATTCAGCATCAGGCTGAATGCAGAAACACTAGAAACATTCTAATTAATGTGAGGAATACAAAACAACAGCCAATATTTACCACTATCATGTAATGTGGTTCTGGGAGGCACTAACTGATACAATTAAACAAGAAAGAAACAGAAAGTAGGATTATCATTATCTGAGGGAAGAATATTCCAAGTGGAATAAACAGCAAGGAATCAGGGAAAAACTTGACATATTGAAAGATCAGAAAGAAGGCTAGGGTGGCCAGCACGTAATCAACAAGGAAGAAAACGTAGCATCAGATGAAACTGAAATAAATAGGTAGGGGTCAAATCATATATAAGGCCTCATAGGTCAAGATAAGGGGTTTGGATTTTTTCTAAGTCCAACAAGAAGACTGTGGTTTTTAAGCAAAAGGAATATTTCTGAACACTGTGGAAAAGGTGCCAGGAAACTAAGAGTAGAAGGAGGGGGAAAAGTCAGGAGGGGATTTTAACGGTCCAGGTGAAAGGTGATGGTGGTTTGGAACATGGTGGTGTTTGTGGTAGTCATGAAAATTAGATTGATTTAGAATACATTTTGAAAGTAGAGCCAACAAGACTTGCTGATGGATTCTATATAAGGTACAAACGGAAGAGGAAAAAGGGGTGATGCTTGTGCAGTGGTGAATGTTGTTGCCATTTCCTGAGATAAGGAAGATCAATAGGAAAGAGGTTTGGGAAAGACGATTAAGGAGTTATGTTTTGAACATCAGTTTTGAGTAGTTGTCTATTAAACAAGTAAGGGAGCTCAAGACCAAAGAGATAAATAGTATTTAAAATCAGGTGAGTAGAAAGATAATAGAGGGAAAAAGACATAAGTATTTTTCAGAGACCTAGAGAAATTCAGGCAGGAGCAGCGAAGCCAGTGGTTTGGAACCAAAGGAGATAAGGAATGCCCAGTAATTTTGGAGAAAAACCAGGAGAGAGTGAAGTCATTAAAGAGACAATGGTATTTCAAGAAGGAGGGAGTAATCAACAAGGTGTAATACTACTGAGTGGTCACCCTCATATCTTCAATATGCTTTTTTCTAATTTTGTGCAGGAAAACTCTTCATTTTTCAGAAGATTCCCTCTAATTGCAGGATTTAGAGCAATCCCTAGTTCCTGAGTACTAAATGTCAAAGCATCCTATAACCAAAAAATGTCTCCAGCCATTTCTAACAGTCCTTTAGGAGCCCATACCACTATTATTATTATTATTATTATTATTATTATTATTATTATTACTATTTGTTCATTGGCTTTAGTGACACAGTAAGCACTCAATAAATATTACCCAAGTAAATGAATTGATCCTTGTCATTAACTGGAAAGCATTCTTAAGAATCTCTTATTCTAAAAAACAAACAAAAAAACCTTTAAATCCTGTCTCCTTTCAAAAACCATCTCCTGGCCCTGGCCGGTTGGCTCAGTGGTAGAGCGTCGGCCTGGCGTGCGGAGGAGGACCAGGGTTCGATTCCCGGCCAGGACACATAGGAGAAGCGCCCATTTGCTTCTCCACCCCCCCTCCTTCCTCTCTGTCTCTCTCTTCCCCTCCCGCAGCGAGTCTCCATTGGAGCAAAGATGGCCCGGGCGCTGGGGATGGCTCCTTGGTCTCTGCCCCAGGCGCTAGAGTGGCTCTGGTCGCAGCAGAGCAACGCCCCGGAGGGGCAGAGCATCACCCCCTGGTGGGCAGAGCATCGCCCCTGGTGGGCGTGCCGGGTGGATCCCGGTCGGGCGCATGCGGGAGTCTGTCTGACTGTCTCTCCACGTTTCCAGCTTCAGGAAAAAAAAAAAGAAAAAACCATCTCCTTTTTCTGCCTAACTTCCTCAGAGAACAATCTATACTTGTTGCCTTGTTCTCCTAACTTTCTATTAACTTCTCACTTCTTATTTACTACTCAGCTTTCTTCAGTCCAGTGTTGCCCCCCTACCACACCACTGAAGCTTATTTCACCAAAAAACTTCTTAATTGATGAATCTAAAAATTCCTTCTGACCCTAATCTTGCTTTACTTCTTTACAGCAGTAGATACTGTTATGATTTTCCACATCTCTTCCTTTATCCATCTCTCATATATATATATCTCTCTCATATATATATGTATATATATATAATATATAATGTATAATGTATAATATATAATATATAATATATATATGTATAATTATGGGGACTTATTTTCAACTCTACTAGTTAGAAATATAACAATTCTTTACAAATAGGTGAGCTTTTAAGGAGTATCCACCCCCCACCATCATTATGAAAGTATATTATGATATTAAGTAAAAAATGTATGTATATTACTATGATAACTATTAGAAATTTAGCTGAAGGTTTACTGTGTGGTCTGTAGCTGATAGAAAGAAATTGCATTACAGCTCAAATATCCGTCTCCCTGCCACACAGTCTGATATATAGTCAATGATATCAGGTTAGCATAATCAGAAAACCTCCAAAAAAAGTGTCTGTCCTCTAGAATTTTAAATGGAAAAGAGAATCCATTCCATTATCAGGAAGCCAAATCTATTTATTCATTAAAAGTAAATGAATATGACTGCTTTAACCAGGGTTTGAAGAGCAGACCATTCAAGAAGCAAGTGAATTCTCAGAGGATAGGCAGACACTTTGCTCAGAATGATTGATAGCCCTTTCTGAGATGAATACATGTGATATATATTTGACTCCTGATTGTGTCTGTCAGATGGTGACAGACTCCTATCCCATTTTTGACCTCTATCCCATTCTTAATGAAATTTAAAGATGGAGTAAGGCTCATATCCCAGAGAGGAGATGATGATGATGAAAGAAACAAAACAAAACAGATTAGTAGCTTGTTTCTTAGGTCACATCAAAGTGTCCATTAATCAATATAGATGCATTAAAGTAGGAGCACAAAAATATTATGTACGCATTGCAGCTAAAAAAAAGAGTATTGTTGGCCTGGCCTGTGGTGGCACAGTGGATAAAGCATCAACTTGGAATGCTGAGGTCGCCAGTTTGAAACCCTGAGCTTGCCTGGTCAAGGCCCAATATGGGAGTTGATGCTTCCTACTTCTTTTTCCTTCTCTCTCTTTCTTTCTCTTTCTCTCTTTCTCTCTCTCTTTCTCTCTCTAAAATGAATAAATAAAATATTTTAAAAAGAAAAAGTATCACACTATCTGAAGGTAACTTTTCCCTTCTCCTAGAACAAACAGTAGGTCATTTGGCAGAATATCAATAACCTTAGCATCATGCATTTTTGGATTTTAAAGATAGTCTGCTGTTCAACACCCATGGGTGAAAATGGAAATCCACTGACTTGCTTCTCCACTGCACCCATCCTTATGTTGTCAAAAAAAAAAAAAAAGAGTCCTATGGGGAAGCCAGGCTATCTCCCCACATTTCTTCAATATCTAAAGCTCCTTTTTCCACACATTGCAATTGGCACGCAAAAAGTCAGGTACATCAATCTGACTGTATCTCGTGGGGAGGCAGATTCCCATTGTTTGTTTTCCTAACTTGTTTATATTACAGCTTTTTGCTGCCCCTGTTGTATCTCTAAAATCATGCCACAATCTTAACCTCCTTTCATTTATTCAGTTCTTCTTGGTTTTCAATACCTGGAGTGAGAATTTACAATGTCCATGTTTCAAGTCTGTCTCTGATTGTTGGCCCCATCTTAAGGGTCACCTATTCTGTTTCAAGTTAGTCCCATTTCTGCAAGTTTGCTAGTATCTCTGTCAAGAACTCTTCCTCTCTAAGTATACATAAGCCACTTAAAATCAGTTGTCCTTTATTCCAAGCCCAAAGCAAAGCCATCGCTCTGTGGATATTGTGTAACTCTTGGAGAGAACAAGCACAAATTTTGAAAATCAACATCTCTAGTTTCTGTCTTTGAGTTCCACATAGATTTATATTTCTAAAAGCCTACTAGATACTTCCAACAAGATTTCCTACAGGCAGTTCAAACTCAATATAACCCAAAGTTAATATTTTTCTCCTATAAATTTGTTTTTTTTTCTTTTGTATTCTATACCTGATCTCCACAACTCAAACAAAAACAAATCCTTTGTTTGCTCTCTTTCTAAAAGTAATAGATGATAACTGTAAAAAGATGTGGAAAACTCAGATGAGAAAAAAACAAATAAAAATCATCCCTAAGACTAACAGCCAAAGATAAACCACTTTACATTCCCATATCTTGATTAATGTCATCACCATTCACCGAATCACCCAACTAGAAATCTGACTTGTTTCTCCTTTACAAATCACATTTGGCCACTTTTAAAATCATATCAATACTACCTCCAAAATCTCTACTGAAGTAATTCTATTCCCATTGTCATAGTCTTATTTCTCTTACCTCTCTTACCTATACTAGAGCAATTGTCTATCAACTGGTTTTCCTACTAACCAGTCTTCCAAACTCACAGTCATATCCTACCATAATCTCGACCAAATTATTTACAATAATCTGCCCCTAAAGTTATTCTGAAATGTGCACCTAGTCATCATTTAACTCACCTGCTTTGAGCCATTTAGTTTTAATGACCACAAGATAAAGTCCAAATTTCATGGTATCTTAGTCTGCTCAAACTGCCATAACAAAATACCATAGACTGGAAGTCTGAGTGTGCCAGACATGCCAGCATGGTCAGTTTCTGGTGAGAGCTCTCTCCCTGGCATGTAGACAGCTACCTTTCACTGTGTGCTCACACAGCAGGAAGAGCAAGCAGAGCAAGCTCTCCGGTATCTTTTCATACAAAGGCACTGATATCATCATGAAAGCCCCACTCTCGTGATCTCATCTAAACTTAACTACTTCCCATCTCCAAATACCATCATACTAGGAGTTAGTGAAATGGGGGGGGGGGGGAGCACAATTCAGTCCATAGCACGTGGTATGATATTTTAGGGTTTCTATAATTTGCTTTAAATTGCCTATTCTGTTTTATATTTTATTACTCCATGCATTCTGAGGGTTCAAACACCACAAATAGTTCTCAAAACACATCATATACTTTCATAGAACTATAACTTTGCTCATGCTGTTCACTCTGCTTAGACAACTTTTCCACCCTGACAAACTATTGTGTCCTTCAAATGTCCAGGTCAAATGTCACCTGTATTATGAAGTGATTTTTGTCTTCCTTCTCTTTGTGTCATATCCCTTTGCACATACTTCTATCAAATTCAAATTGCTTGGGTTCAAATTGTCATTCTGCCAAATTCTAGATGTGTGACTTTAAGCAAGTTACTTCTTTGTGGTTCAGTAACTTCATTATTAAAATGGGGATAATAGCACTGATTTCATAGAGTTTTGCTGTGAAGATTAATGAATTACCATGCACAAAGTTCTTAGAGAAATGCCTGGTACCTATTAACCATTTCATAAATTATTTGCTATTGTTATTTTATTAAGTGAAAACAATTGGGGGAAAAAACCTTCTGTTCATAGACTGTAAATGTATGAAAATGTCTCCACTCTGATATTCTGGTGACCTTGCACTACTTACATAGGTCACTCAGGCAAGTTCAATTGTGGTCCCCCAGGTCTTGGCAGAACATTCTGTGATCCTCTCAGAATGTGGGAAGATGAGCAGTATTGTGAGGAGTTGCCGCAAGGCTGTTTTTTATCTGTCTTTCTTCCTTACTGGAGCCTCCTTATCTTGCAGATGGCTACCACAACGCACCTCCTGGTTCCAGTAAGGCACAGGACTTTCCAAGTCTCTTCCCTTAGGTATAGATAACAGAATATTAAGCAGCTTAGCTGCAGTCTAGAGTGAACTCATCAGAGTGCCCTGCTGCTCATGTCATCGGTCCTCTGGCCCCTTTAATTTAACGTTATCCTGTGGGGCAAAGGAATATTGGGAGCTGACACCACGCTGATCTTATGCTCTCTGTGTAAGTAATAATCTATAGCCATTTGATCTAATTGTTTCCTTATTTGTTGGATCTGTAAAGGTCTTTTCTGTTGCTTATGGACTGCTTAATCTATTGACAGTAAGCTCCCTGAGAGAAAGAGAAGTATCAATTTTTTCTACACTATATATTGAGTATCTGGTTTATAGTAAGTGCTTGATAAGTATTTGTTGAATTTAAAAATATAGCAAACAATGATAAATATGTATTCAAGGATAAGTACTCAAACCCATTATAATCAGAACCTTATGGGGAGAGATGGAGAGTATAGAAAAGAAATGAGAAAAATATAAAATAAAACAAAACCAGACAGGGGCATTCTACTCATGGAGTATAAAGAAAAACATAGATATGTCACTTAGGAAGGAAAAGCTCTCTAACTTGCTTGTTGTTTTTCCATTAATTTATGTGAGTACTGAATATCTTGTAAGCTTGACATTATTTCCTCAAATGGAGTGTAATAAAAAGAAGGAAGGCTAGATTATCATCTTTCATGTTCCAAGGATTCCCAGATTTTTCTCCTAGAAGCTGCCTCATGGGTAATAGCACCCAAGGTGGGGTACTTTTATATGCTCTGTACATTGAGCTTTCTCATGGAATTTTACTTGAGAAAAAAAAAAGAATTGGCAGATAAAAACAAGGAAAAACAAAGCAAATATGCAAACCACCAGCCTAGTTCTAGCTCTAAAATTAATGTACAGCATGATGACTGTGGTTAATAATACTGTATTGAATCCAGAGAATTTGTTAAGAGATTAGATTTCACATGCTTTTACCACATGCATGTGCACATGCACACACATACTCAAATAGTAACTATAAAATATATGTTAATTAGCTTTACTGTAGTAATCATTTCACTATGTATATGTATAAATCATCATGTGGTACACTTTAAATATAGACAATTTTTATTTAAAATAAAATGTCTAAATATAGATTAAGGCAATGAAGTTTGGTAGCTACAAACTTGAGAGTAGAGTAGCAGGCAGAATTTGGAAAATGGAGATCTTTGGATTGGGATTAGAAGGAAAGAATGGAAGGCTTGATGAAGATATACATATTATTAATACCAAATTTTGTTTAAAACAATTGCTTTGCTTTAGGACTTACAAACCTTGCTTTCTTATTTGGAGTTTGTTGAGAGTGGTCCTTGTGGAATTTTAAACACCAAATCACTTGTTGTACATAAACAGATTATTTATACTCCTATTAAACCTTCCTAAGTTAAGCAGAGGTCTTCTTCTAAAAGTCTCTGAGATGGATTGTTACATATAGACCAGGTCCAGGATCCAAGTATCATACTTAGTCAATTCTAAGGTGCAGTTTTCCCTGCATTTTAATGTTTCTGATATTGGGATGCCTCATAAAATCGACATGTATATTTAATGCAGTAGCATTCCTATTTTCCTTTGTTATTAAATAAACGACCCATATACAATTTGATAATGTCTTACATTTGAGAAAATACCATATTATCAACACGAATAATAAGCTTATAAATTTGAACAAGAAATACTTGAAATAGGGTCAACAACTTCTTTAGTCTGAGTCTTACCAGTGGGTTTAAGCAATGACAGTGATATCATCATTAATATAACTGCAGGATAAAATTCAAGCAAAAAATGAGTGCTTTTTTTTCTTTATGAGAGTCAGCTTACCAGCACAGCACCCATTATTCTTTATTCTTGTTATAGTCACTGCTTACTCAATTAAGCCATGCTATTTCATGCCTGGCTACCACTCCATGTTCTCTTACCTCTACTTGGAATACCTTTCTTGGAATGTTGTCCACCATAGAAATCCTATCCACTCAAACAGATTTATTCCCTTTCTGCTTTATGTCACTATATACCTGGTACATGCCTCTAAATATGTATGTACTGACCATACTGAACTGCAATGATTTATTAGGTGTCCATCTCTTTTACTGAAAATTCCTGAGGGTAACTGACTGTTTCTTATTTATTTCCATAGCTCTAGTACTTAGGACAGTGCTTAGTATGTAATAGTAGTCACTAAGTCTTCAAAGATTAAATATATAAATAAAACAAAGGAGAAAAAGAACAGTATAATGTGGTAAAGTGCCATAACACCAACAAATATTTTATTTGCTGCTGCCATTCAGTGGTGTTCATTCCTTATCCAAACCCTCTGAACTCCCTGAAAACATGAAATTGTCAACAAGAGTTTAATTGTTAATAATAAAATGAGACATTTATGTCTCCCTAGTTGAATATAAACTCATTAGAGGGAGGAATCAAGTCCTTTTCTGTATATACTTGTTGAGGGTTTTTTTTTTTGTTCTGTTTTTTTTTGTTTTGTTTTGTTTTTAAGTGAGAGTAGGGGAGATAGTGAGACAGACTCCCACTTGCGCCTTGACCAGGAACCACCCAGCAACCCCATCTGGAGCCAAATCAACCAAGCTATTTTTAGTCCCTGAGGCTGACACTCAGACCAATTGAGTCACTGGTTGTGGGAGAGGAGAGAAGGGGGGGAAAGAGAGAAGCAGATGATTGCTCCTCATGTATGCCCTGAGCACGAATCAAACCCGGGATGTCCATACGTCGGGCTGACACTCTATCCACTGTGACAACCAGCCAAGGCCATACTTGTTGAGTTTTAGATAAATTGTATATTCCTATTCTGAGGTGTGATTTAGTTTCCAAGAGTTGTCACTCAGTATACCTTTATCATCAATACTAGTAGAAATTTGCATGAGAAATATGAAAAAACCACAACAGTTTTATTTATTTAAGGCCTAGAATTTTTCCAGAGTTTAAAGCAATCTTAAATACTAGACATCAAAAACATAATTTCACAGTAACTTAAGAGAGAGGAATTTTAATATTACTGCTAAAACCCTGGGAGCAAATTACTTCAAGATTACTTGAAACCTTAACTCATTCAAGTTTAAAAAACCTCCCGAGGTACTTAAAGTCACTATTCCCATTATGTTACTTGATTCAATTGAACATCTCAGATCTTGCTAATAAGAGAAAACCTAAAGTTTATGCAAAAGAGTGATTCCATTCATCATTTGCTTAAGGAAAAAATATTAAGCATCTCTTATAGGCACTTCAGTACTCTATATGTACAGTATTGTAAGAGAGGGAGGGGGAAAGATAAATGCAGCCCTGGATCTCAAAAAACAAATTCTCAACACAAGAATTACTAGTGTATATTGTCAAAATGAGTTGCATTCTATACTATTGGTTAGACCCAACAAGAATATTATGAGACTCAAATAAGCAAAAATAAAGTGGATTCAACTGATATTATGGATGCTGCTATTGCAATTATATAGAAACAGTGGCTTGACAAAGATGCTCTCCAATATGCTGTAGTGTCATTCAGATTAGGAAGTAACACTTTAGATGTCTTTTTAGAGTTTTAAATCAGAAGTTCCAAATATTAAAAAAAAAAACTCATTTTTTAAATTCCCCAATGTAAGCTGAATCATTAAAAGAAATACAGATATAAAAGAGAAGATAGATTCAGGGAAGGAAATATTTCATTCTGATTACCTGTCAACTCATAATATTACAAAACAATTAGATGGCATGCACAAGAAAGATGTAGGATGAAAAAAATTCAGTCCAATCAGATTGGACAGTTTTAAAAGGACTAAAAATAGTGTATTATGTCATATGATTCTATTCCGTTTATCTGTAAATCTTATCCACATGTATAAGGTTAGTTTTTTTTGTACATGTTTACCAAATTTAAACTGTCTGTCCCATTATTCCCTTACTACTTGAAACAAAGATACCACTATTTTTAAAGAATTTACAGCCTTACATTCAGTGTTATGTATAGGAAAGGCAATCAGTTTAGCTATAATGGCCATAAGGAAAATGGTAAAGGGGGGAGAAGCTTACCACTATATCCTCACAACATGCTGTTGAAGAGTCCTTTTCCATCAATCCTAGGAACACATCCTCAGTTCTCACTTGCTGTTTGTATATAATATCATATCTGCAAAAAGTCATTGATAGAGACTCAAATGAAAAGACATTTCCTATCATAGAGTAGAAAAATAGAAACTTATAAAAATATGCCGTTACAAAAAAGTAAAAGGACTAAATAAAATGCTTGCAGTTTTTCAGGCACATAGCAGAACATAATGGAAAGTAAGTCTAGAAATTCAGTCAAAAAGGCCCTGGCCGGTTGGCTTAGTGGTAGAGCATCGGCCTGGCGTGCAGGAGTCCCGGGTTCGATTCCCGGCCAGGGCACACAGGAGAAGCGCCCATCTGCTTCTCTACCCCTCCCCCTCTCCTTCCTCTATGTCTCTCTCTTCCCCTCCAGCAGCTAAGGCTCCATTGGAGCAAAGTTGGCCCAGGCGCTGAGGATGGCTCTGTGGCCTCTACCTCAGGCGCTAGAATGGCCCTGGTTGCAACAGAGCAACAACCCAGATGGGCAGAGCATCGCCCCCTGGTGGGCATACCAGGTGGATCCTGGTTGGGTGCATGCGGGAGTCTGTCTGACTGCCTCCCCATTTCCAACTTCAGAAAAATACAAAAAAAATGCCTAACTGTAAAGCAGGATTTATATCCTGTATACTTCTTTTCTAAAATGAAGCTTAACTGTTTTAAAGCTATACAAATAAAATGGATTGAAGGAACTTCTAATAAAAGTCTAATAACACTTGAAGAAAAAATGGAAGGCCCTCTTCAGGAAAACAATGGCTCAGAAAAATAGTAGGCCCATAACTAAGAGTTTGATGAATAGATAGAAACTTTCCTCTGCTAAATTTAAGCCACAAAGTAGAGTTTGAAAATCCAGGTTTAGTACCATTTCTGTCATTAACTGTGTGACCTTGGTCAAGTCACAAACTCATGGAGTGTTTGCTTCTACATTTGTACAATTTATGGAAGGAGTGGGTTTGAATTAAATGATATCTATCTTTTCTACCTCTAAAATTCTATAATAGAAACATTGGTAATGCATTTAACACAGTTATACTATAATGTTTAGAATCTAGTCTCAGAATTTTTAGTTTGATGAAAGATTTTCCTGGTATTCTACTTCATGCATGACAATTCACAAATCTTTCCTTGGCCCCAAACTTGGGGCACTTAGAGGTAGGATGGTTTTTAGAAGCACCTAATCATAATGTACCCTGTCATTTTAGATAGAATGAAGTAAGCAAACATTTACAAATGATCTTTTCTATTTAATTCCACCCTAATGAAGAAATGGTAAATGTCTGGACAAAACAACTAAAGAACTACATTGAACTTCAGACAACTGGCAAAGAAGAATGCCCAAGAATGAAAAAGGAATTTCTCTAATTTGAAACAGGACTAACAATAAGTAGCTATTTGATATGGGGTATTTTTTCTCAATAGACTATAATACATATCAGGTATTTACAAAGGTGAAGCCAGGTTAAAACAAAATAGAAATTATTGATTCACATGCCCATGATTCCCTATTTGCTCCAGCTGCTGCTCTTCTCGTCTCCAGAAGCAATTTTCTTACTGCCTACTACATGCATTTGCCTGGATGTCCCAAAGGTACTTCACCATCCACAAATCTAAAAAGAAAACCCGTCACTTCCCTCCACCTACAATACCTGTTACAGTTAATGGCCCCACTATTCACACAGTCACCCAAGCTAGTAACCTCAGCATCATTTTTGACACTTTTCCTCTCATTCATTATATATAATCAAATATCAAGTCTGCCTTCAAAAATCTCTCAAATAAAGATCCTACTGCTTCTTCCTGAGGCCAGTGACTTAGATAAAGTCTTTATTATTTTTTATTTGGTCACTAGTCATTCTTGTTTTGTGAACTGCCACACCACGTTCTTTACCCATTTTCCTCTTTCCCCATTAGAGTATTTGAAATATAATTGCATAAAATAGAAGATAAAGATTTAAAAAATCTTAAGGATCCATATTCTTTATATCTTGACTGAATTACTTATTTCTGTAAAGCTTTCATGTGCTTTCTTTCTACAGAGCATCAAACATTAGGAAAAGTGACATGTAGCTTAAGCCAGCAACCCCACACTCAAGCTGGTGAGCCTGTGCTTAAGCCAGTGACCTTAGGGTTTTTTGTTTGTTTGTTTGTGTTTTTTTTAATTAAATTTAATGCAGTGACATTGATAAATCAGGGTACATATGTTGAGAGGAAACATCTCTAGATTATTTTGACATTTGATTGTGCTGTATACCCTTCCCCCAAAGTCAAATTGTCTTCTATCACCTTCTATCTGGTTTTCTTTGTGCCCCTCCCCTCCCCCACCCCCTCTCTCCTTCCTCACCCCCTCCCCCCTCCCACCCCCCACCCCCGTTGCCATCACATTCTTGTTCATGTCTCTGAGTCTCATTTTTATGTCCCATCTATGTATAGATTCATATAGTTCTTAGTTTTTTCTGATTTACTTATTTCACTCCATATAATGTTATCAAGGTCCATCCATGTTGTTGTAAATGAGAAGATCTGGAAACAGCCCAAGTGTCCGTCAGTGGACGAGTGGATTAAAAAGCTTTGGTACATATATACTATGGAATACTACTCAGCCATAAGAAATGATGACCTTAGGGTTTTGAACCTGGGATCTCAGCATCCCAGGTCAATGCTCTATTCACTGCACCACCACTGGGCAGGACAGCACAGTTTTGTTTGTTTGTTTGTCTTTTGTTTGAAACATTGGACACAGTTTTATAATCATAGTCAATGTGGAACATTGAGCAATTAAAAGCAAGCCTTTGACATATAAACATAGTGTAATGATTTAGTTTGTATGAATGCCTGTAATTTAATAGCCTATTTTCTTACTGTTAGTTCTACATTATACAAATAACTGACATTAAATATAAATTTATAATGGAAATGACTGTATTTTTCATTTTTTGTTAGATAAGTGAAAAGAAGATTTATCTTTTATGGTTTGTTTCTGTTTTAGAAGGGAAAAATCATCAATTACACATACCTTCTGTGTGTCACTGTTGTTTTATCTTTTATGTGGTAGAAGTCACTTTATGAATCTTGTCAAAAATAGAATGGTATCAGATGACACATCTAGTTTAAACCCTTAAACACATTCCCGGCTTCATTTGACTTACTCTGGTATTTCTCTAGCATCCGACGTGTCAATGAGCTCTGCTCCTTCTGAAACTTCTTCTGGATTCCAGATGGCCTCGCAAGATTCATTACTGGTTTGAGGGTTGACTGTAAAGAAATGGAAGATAAAGCTGAAGCTGTTGCCCATTTTCTCAAAATTGTTCCTGTTCTTCTTTACACTTAGTTTGGAATCATTAAAGTAAAACATTTTCTATTTCTAATCTCTACCTTGTTTTAGGTTAAAATAAAGAGATAAATTAGTAACAACTTGTTAAATATTTTGATCAATAAACTGTAGAATTTTAATAATAGTTGTAGAAAATTTGGAGAAAACATTTAAGCAAATAAATAAAATAATCTACAATCCCACTGCTTGGAGATAATGAATGATAGTATTCTGATGTATACCCTCCCTCCTTCTCTCTCTCTCATATGAATATGTATAAACAATTCTAATAACATATATAATATATAAATAACATTTTTATATGTTACATAATATATATGCAAAGAAATATAACAATTTTTGTATAAAAACAAATCAAACAATCACTTAGATTTAGGTAGAAATGTCTTATCTTGCATTGTGTTTTACTTTATAAAAGTAAACATGACATAATTAATTCAAACATGACATAATTCTTAAAATATACCATCAGTTAAAAAACTTAAAGTATTCACTTTTTAATCCAGTATTTTCCTTATGTAGACATGAGCTTTAAAAAATATCTCCATAGGCCCTGGCTGGTTGGCTCAGTGGTAGAGCGTCGGCCTGGCGTGCGGAAGTCCCGGGTTCGATTCCCGGCCAGGGCACACAGGAGAAGCGCCCATCTGCTTCTCCACCCCTCCCCCTCTCCTTCCTCTCTGTCTCTCTCTTCCCCTCCCGCAGCCAAGGCTCCATTGGAGCAAAAGATGGCCCGGGCGCTGGGGATGGCTCCTTGGCCTCTGCCCCAGGCGCTGAAGTGGCTCTGGTCGCGACAGAGTGACTCCCCGGAGGGGCAGAGCATAGCATAGCCCCCTGGTGGGAAGAGCATCGCCCCCTGGTGGGCGTGCCGGGTGGATCCCGGTCGGGCGCATGCGGGAGTCTGTCTGACTGTCTCTCCCGGTTTCCAGCTTCAGAAAAAATACAAAACACACACACACACACACACACACACACACACACACACATATATATCTCCATAACTTGTCTTTTATGTAGAACTGAGCATGTGCCTGGGTTTCTACTTGTCAACTTTAAATGTAAAACAACTTAATAATTTTTTATTAATTACATCTTCAAATGCTAATATTTTGGCTATATTAGATTAAATGAAACATGCTATTATTTTTTTTAGAGAGAGAGATAAAACAGTGGGGAGAAGTAGGAAACATCAACTCGTAATAGTTGCTTCCTGTATATGCCTTGACCAGGCAAACCCAGGGTTTCGAACCAGCAACCTCAGTGTTCCAGGTTTATGCTTTATTCACTGTGCCACCACAGGTCAGGCTTAAATTTTTAAAAAAAAATAAATAAGCATGTAAAACCCAACTTACCTTTGTTCCAACTATTAGAGCAGCAAATGGAGCACCAGATTAGGTGCGGAACATTATTTGGAGTCCTTTTAATCATCCCCCGCAAATGCACCTGATTGTCAGGTTTTTAAATCTGCTAGTTTTTAAAAATTATATGCTGCTGTCTATCATGGGCTTTGTAAATCCAAATTACATATTTATGCATAATACTTTACATATGACTAATTGTTCTTAGAACTGAGAAATTATTAGAAATATAGGCAGCACAGAAATACATTCAAATTTGAACTAGTTTTCTATGAATGAAAGCTCTTAAATGAGGTAAATAGACTCGAGTATGTCAAGCAATAATAAATGAAAATTTAAAATCATGCCTTCAGGCCTCATTTTTATTCATCATTTCAAACAGTTTTTTTTTTTCTTCAGATAAAATCTTTTATAATTAGCTAAATTGGTGACAAGACTTCACTTCCTTTCCCTGTCCAGCTTCTGGCAACTGTGATCATGACTAACAGAATTAGAGCTTTCTATAGTTTTTAAGATGTATAAAATGTTCAGCCAAAATGCTAGGAATACATTCAAAAATATGTATTCCAGTTTATTGGACCTGTGACTATGTAAACCACTCCATGGGCTTTAATTTATAAACATTTCAATATAAGATAAAATTTTGAAGTTTTTTGTTTTATTTTGTTTTATTGTGTTCTGCAAAAGACTGTTAGCTTAATTAGGGAAGATATCTTTTCTATATTTCTATTGTTGTCTCAGAAATTATCATAATGCCTGGTACATAATAAGCTTTCAATAAATATTTATTGAATGAAGTAATGAATGAATTCTGTAAAATTGCCAGAATATAACAGGGTAGAAGGTGAAGAAGCTAAGAATCTTGGTCAGTAGATCCTAAGTAATAAAGCATTTAACCACACATGACTGTGGTTTTCCATCTCAGGAAAAAGCCAAAACATGTGAATAATTCAAGGCAAATTTATTTTCATTGCTAGAAAAACAACTGACCTGCAACATTAGAGTTAAAGCAGCATCGTTATATATAAATGACTGTTCATCATTTCTACAATTACTTGAGTTTATCTTTAATAAGTGTTAGTGTTAGTATTACTTTTCTTATAATTTTGTTCTCAAAGAAAAGATTGCACTAATTATTTTGGCTTATACACTTTATTAAATAACTTACCTTTATGCTCCTCTATATTTGGTTGCCCAATATCTCCAGGACCCATAGCTCCGATTGCAGATGAACAATCAGACTGGAAGAAAAGAAAAATTCCCAAGTTTTTATGCTACTTGTCTAAAGTATGTGACCAGTAATATTTTAAATTTTATAAGATTTCTATCTAAAATTTCACAGAGATTCCCAGTTTAATTACCCATAGTTGTTATGCAACAGAGAGCCAGATGTCAAGTATTATTTTGAATGTTTTCCTTGTATTTCAAAAAGTATTTGTTTTAACAGGCTCTAAGGCAGAATTGATCTTTGATCAGACTAAATCCCCCGTTCCAGCCCAGTGAAATATGTATTCTTGGGGACAGAGGAAAGAACCACATTAATCTCTTTGAAGGTTAGAACCAAGTGTTAGTATAAGAGCATTGACACCCTTGGGCTTTGGCAGTGTCTGGTCACAGTTAGATGGGGGATAGAAGTATGGAAATGTTTTATAGAAATAAAAACAAACTACCAAAAAGAGTCTAAGTATTTAAACATCAAATGACTCGTTCAAAAGTCCTGATTTCAGCTTTCACTTAATTTTCACTGTGAGTATGAAACACTGCTTCATTCCATGACTCATGATACTGAACTAAGTGAATTTAAACAGCAACCTCAAACTAATAGTGTCAAATATATGCTAACCACTACAAGTCTTCATACAAATTTATTTTACCATATTCTGCACAAGCATACACCCCCCCCCCCCAAACAGGACTGCCCTTGATGCACCAGTACAAGAACAGCTTTCCATTTTCACCAAGCAAAACACATATTATACTATCATTCTAGTGGTAACTACTTCTTTGGTTTGTTTCAGGGGTTCTTTGATATTTCAAGAGAACCCCCTCGCTTTTTTTTTTTTTTTTTTTTACTAATTTGTTCTTGTCAGATGATGCGCTCCAATTCACTTTATTGCTGGTAGTAAAAAAATTCTTATCTCTTTGGATCCTGGCAAATTAGTACATCTAGCTCTCCTTTCTCAGGTCCCTTTACTGATCTCCCAAGACTTAAGACATGTATGGAAGTTATAATGTCCTGTTTGAGCAAGAGAAATAGTGCCTGTCCTTGAAAGTTTGTACAAAATCTCACCTAGGTCTTTTTATGCTAAACTATTCCAACAGTTATAAATCAGAAATTAATTTATAACATGTCAACAGTTTTTTCATACAATAACTATTCCTTTCCAAAAGGTGCTTCCTAAGTGCTATGTATGTGGTTAAGGTGTTACAGGCATTTTAATATAAAAATCCCAAGATAATATTCTGTATATTTTAAAAAACCTTTTATGAACTAAGGTCATATAAACTTGTAGCGCTTTTCTTAAATTATTAGTAAATGGAATACTAATAGTGAATCAGGGTAAAGCATTTCTTAAAACATGAGGGCCTCCTGTCTTGTTAAGTGCCTCCTTCCACAAAAAATTAAAATCTGTAGAAATAAATACTTGAACATCTCTGGTAAAAATTACTATGCTCTCCATGGACAGTGATGATTGAATCACTATATCAGAACATAGGGGGAGTTTCAGTTTATTAACTTAATAAAAATAAATGATTAAAAATAAAATTTTCAAGTGAAAAGATGGATCAAGGTAATAAAACCATTAAAAGCCATCTGGCAACTATCTTCTAAAAGAATTTTGTTTCAGCCTTTACTATGAATCCACATCCAATTATCTGAGTAATTTATCATTGCAGTTCATGCTACTTTGTAATATGTAAGAGAACATCTTTGTTATAATGACTGTGAAGAGTATTGAACAGTATTTCCCACAGGTTTTAAAATCCTCTTGTGGGTTTAAAAACAGCAAAAACACCCTGACCAGGTGGTGGTGCAATGGATAAAGCATCGGATTGGGATGCAGAGGACACAGGTTTGAAACCCCCAAGATCGCCAGCTTTAGCGTGGGCTCATCTGGTTTGAGCAAAGCTCATCAGCTTGAGTCCAAGGTCGCTGGCTCAAGCAAGGGGTCACTCGGTCTGCTGTAGCCCCACTCCAGTCAAGGCACATATGAGAAAGCAATAAACAACTAAGGTGTTGCAACAAAAAATTGATGCTTCTCATCTCTCTTCTTTCCTGTCTGTCTGTCCCTGTCTATCCCTTCTCTGTTTCTCTCTCTCTCTCTCTCTCTCTCTCTCTCTCTCTCACACACACACACACACACACACACACACAAACAATAAATAAGTAAATAAATAACAACAACAACAGCAGCAGCAGCTAAAAAAAAAAACAAAAACAAAAAACCCACAACAGTTATATTCTCTTCCTAATCTCCCATATTCTTCACAATTATGGCAGGGATAGTATAAAATGAACCAATGTTTATGCAACAGTTCTAATGCTGTTTACATAGAGTGTATATTCAAAAACATATCACTCTACAGTGCTCAAGATAAATACATATGGGAAAAAATGTTTCTCTTTTGGAATTTTAAAATAAAATTTATTTAGACAATTAGTTTTAACGGGGTGACTCTTTTGGAAAATTTAATAGGTACTAAAAACATTAATTATTCTCTTGTTATCTTGGTAATTCAATTCTATATCTTCTAATGATATCTGTACTGAAGTGTCTGAATGACCAATTATCTTAAAATTGCTTATAACCCAGAGATACAGAATTATACATTATTATATTAATTTGCTTCTATAAATTGTACAATTTTGTAAAACGGTCGTAGTCTCTATTCTCATAAGCACTCATCTTTACCTGAGGAACACTTCTAGATGCAAACAAACATCTCCACACTTAAACACTAAAGGGAACCGGCTTTGTTACCAAGGTAATTCCTTTTCTCTGAATCTGTTCCAAATACAAGCTTCACTTCCCTTTGTTCAAGAGCACTGTTTCTCAATCTCAAGTATTTTATATACTTCTTGTATCTGACATAACACTACCTTTCCTGGCATATATTATTCCATTTCAGCTAAGGTAGCAAAAATGAGCTTGCCTTCTCAACTTCATTGAGACATGCTCCAAACATTTTTTCCTGTGTCTTATTTGTTGTATTTATTCAAGCTGTAATTAACATCCTGATTTTTCTTTATTTTTGGCTTTTCCTAAGACTTTTCCCTAATTCAAACTTCTTGGTTCCTGATTGTGACTGCAAGCTGACTCAGTGCCTCTCTTCTATAAACTTTATTTCTATTGTATGTCTTATTTGATCCTGTTCTGTTCCACTAAAGCTCTTCCTGAAAGATAGAAGCTAAATCCAGAGTCAATATCAGCCACTAAATTTACTGCCTGTTCAAATTATACTTGCTTTTTTGCACTATGGCAAAAAGAATTTTGAGAGGAGTAAATTGATTTGCATTTTCTGGGGAGATAGTTTGCTCATAGTAAACTGATCATAATAATGAAAACTTGATCAAAATAAGTGAAAGCAAATCGATATATTCTACTGAAGTGAGAAATTTCTGCCCAAACTTTTGTTTGCCTTAGGCAGTCTGACAGCCATGGTTTGCTGATATCTAAGGAGTAGGAGAATGGAGAACAGGGTGTTACATAAAAAATATTTTGATTATACTAGGCCTAGGGATATTGGCAGCAACTGTGGAGTGACCAAAGTTCAGCTCATGGAAATCACCCATCCAAAATGAAGCCCATCTTGTTGCTGCTAACTTCCCTGGGATTACCTGTCGTGACCTCAAATGCTATTCAAGTATATAATTGCATTCCACAGCTCCATATGAGAATGTACCCAGAAGCCAATTTCGGTAGGCTGCAGCTAGTTTGACCCCTTGTTTGGCTCAAAATATTTTCTGTTCTGCTGTCATCTATAGATCATTAAAAAAGAATAAGGGGAGTGAATTTGGGTGGCTTAATTAATACTGTCTACTTAAAATTATTTGTTTTATTGAAGTACTGTATAGGCTTAAAAATCCTAGCTATCTCACTTTATAATGGTTGTCAAGCATTCTGCCCATAAATATAAATGACAAACATTTTGAAATGTAGCTATTGTTACCATAGTTACAAAACGATTTTCCCATTTAGCATTCAGGTAGTTTAGAAAAAAATATAATTATGGTTGCTAGAAATGTACTAGAGGTTTTCCTCTCATGTATAATGAGCCCTGCAACCTCTTGCAAATGTGTCAGATGACATAGCCCTACTCCCACAGCAAGGTTAGAACAAGTTGTTCAAATAAGTTCCACAGCACAATGTGAACAAAACTAATTCATCTGTATGTATACAACCACCTGTTCAAACTCAAAATCATCCTCTTCAGGATATAGTAGCTTAGAGAGGGCTTGCAAATTAGAAACTGAAGAAATAGTTTCAGTTTCCATATATTCTGATTCCATATTATCAGTTTCCATATTTTCATTTGCTGCATATTCTGGATCCATGTTTTCCAATTCTATAATCTGAGGAAGAAAATAATCAGAAAGAAGTATTTTAGTTTTCTATTTTATTTAAGACATCAAGTGTTTTTATTATGATACTGTCCCTTTCCCAAGGCCACTTAGTTATTTATTTCTTATTCTTCCTTGAAAATCCTTGCAAAGCCCCTAAATATATATATTGCTGACTCACAGACCGGGGTTGGCAAGTAAAGTCAAATATTCAGCTTACTTGACTAAAACTTCATGCTCATTTTAACAAGCATTTATTGAGGACTTACTATAATGGTTCTCAGGTTTTAGTACGCTCAAGAATCACTTGGGAAGTTGGTGAAAAATGCAGATTTTCTAGCCCTACCTACAGAGAAAGTGGAGTCAGTGCCATATAGAATGTACATTATTATTTAGACTACCTTTTAATCTGTCTCATTCTAGACTGTGTATTCCATTTAGTAAACTGAAAAGAATGTTGCAATGTATGACTAAAAGAACTTTCCACTTCGCCTCAGGTAGCCTGTGCTTTCTGCTTTATTTAAAATTTTAATTAGCTGTACTTGTAGATGATTATTAGCATTATATTACCATTTGAGAATTCAAAAGGGTTGGTTCAATGATGTTAGTAAAAGTTCACACAAACTTTCTAATTAAAATAATGGTACTGTACAAGCCTATTGTGGAATTTTAGGAAATACTACATTAAAAATCAAAACTACCTATAATTCTACCAACCAGACATCAGTCTTTTAAATAATCTCTACAGTTATATTTGAACTAAGAATTCAGGATGTTGAAAAATCTTGAAGTTTAGACTTCAATGACTAACCTGAATAAAGACTGTATAATTAGGCTTATTGTTAGTGATTTAGGCATAAATATAATAGGAATCTTTTCTATACTTCTGCTCATATTTTTAAACAGTATTTTATAAAATTAATTCGCAGGAAACATAACTTTAGTGTTCTTATTAAATGGCTCACTAAAATCTTTGAATTGTGCCTAGAACAAGAATACAAAAGGAATTCTGAAATGTGGACTGGTATAATCACCTGTCAAAAATCAATCTGCATGCAGATAGTATTTTACAAACCTTCTGTGTTATTATTATTTCTTTACCATTATTTTTATTTTCTTCCTTAAATGGAAAACTGATTTTCATGATTATAGGAGATGTTAAGGATATGAAACAAATGTTAAAATGCTCCATACATCCAGCATAGAAGCATTATATAATAGTGGGTAAGAGTAAGGACTCCCAGATAACACGGCCTAGATTTGTTATCTGTCAATTACATCCTAGCTTTGTGACTTTGGGCACATTATTTCAACTCTCAACACCTCATTTTCCTTATCTATAAAGTGGGAGTAATAACAGTGCAAGCTCAGAGGGTTGTTACAAGGACTAAGTAGCTTAATATATGTAAAAGAGCTTGGAACAGCGCCTGACACATACTAAGCACTCAACATGTTAGTTATTATTGGTTCTTAAAATTTTTAATTTTTCTGGGCATGACTATCACTTCTAATAACTATGTTGAATAAGTTAATAATGAAGTTCATTACAGTGGAAACTCATGAAATTGGAAAAGGTGAAATGAGATGTGATAAAACAATCTTCTCTCATAGAATGGTCTGATAGTCTGCTATGGAAATGAATAATTGACAAAAACTAAACAGACACTCCTGTTTATATTTTTAAAGTCCTAGTTGATTATGTGTCCATTAAATATTTACTTGACATTAAAATCAAAATGTTTGAAAGATTTTCTACCTTTCACAATGAAAGGGGAAAATGGATCCAAATATCAGATGCAACGATATAATTAGTATTTTGAGTTGAGATTGTACAGAGAGACTTTTAAAAAACAAATATAGCAGCAATTATTTCATCATTTCAGCATCACCTACCTTATAAAATTGTTGTGCTGCCATTTTATACAATGTGTGTGAAAGAGTTTGCTAAATTATGAAAAGCTATGTAAAAATATCACTATTATCTGGCACGTAGTGCCAGCACCCTCAGATACTTGATGATGCGGCTTCTGAAAGCTCAATGGTAGGCTGGTGAGAGGGGAACAAACTGAAACCAGAATAGCTAACCTGCAAGAAAGGTATTCTGAAGTCCCAAATATAATATCTGACCTAGCAGTCAGAACTGCTATTCATGCATCCTCGTGTGCTAGGCAGGGCCATGGCCAGGAGGAGTTCTGGGATGTGAGCAGTGTTGCAGGGCAGGAAGGTTGAATAGTTGAGGTTACAGAGAGGCCCACTTAGGGTGAACTAGGATCCTGGCCCATAGGTAAGGGTATAGGAGGCATGGTCTAGTTCTTGAGAATTGTGAGTGAGTTAGTAGAAAAATGAAAGTTTAGAACAGGGCAGGGCTCACAGTCACAGCTCGGAAAGAGAAAATGAACCAGGCACTGCATCAGAGGTTTTGTCATGTCACCTGGGTAGCCACAGTACAAGTTATAAAGAAAGCCTGCGCTTCAGTGAGTACACTGGATACTGGATTTAAGGAAAGCAGATTAATTTTAAATCCCCATGCTAGGAAGGAGCTCTGGCCTGGTTCTCACTTGGTGAGAGACAAGGCAGCGTGGGCAGTGGAAAGCTATACCTGTAGGCTAAATGTCTTCTATAACTGGAGCTGACATGTAGTCAGCAGTTGATGAATACTGAATGAAGCATGATTAAATTCATATGAATGTTATATTTCAAAGTAGTCACTTTGGAAGGTTATACACTGATGTAAATTATGCCATCAATGCTCAAAATATTTTGGAATTGCTTTCGTATATATCACCGAGAAAATAGACATCATTACGGTACCGTTTATTTTGATAGCACATCAGATTTGTCTCCTACTAATTTCTAGGTATATCTAGATACCACATCCACTTTCAAAAAGAAAATTTGTTACTATGAGGATATTCAAAAGAATGTGCTACAGGCTTCAAGGAAATTCTAAAAGAATAGTTTCCAAAGTAATTTGAGCAATAATAAGAACCTTAGAATAAGTGGATAGATAGCCTTCCAAAGTGACTGTTCTGAAGAAAATGCTACTCCTTGGGACATGTATATTTGAGTGTATGTGTTAAATCATTCACAATAGTTTATAGTAACACTCTATATATCTGAAGCATATTATGAATGGGTTTTCTTAAACTCGAAGCCATGCTGACATAAAATAACATAAATTCATACTAAGCTAAATTGGAGTAAAGATTATCATAATATAATTTATACTTTAACAAATTTAATTACATTAAATCAACTGTAATAATAATTTGTAAATACAAACTAATAAATCATGACAAGTTTGTTGATACTATATTTTGAGAAACAGAAGAATCACCAATACTTTGGAATAACTAATTAAATTGTTCAAAGTATCAAGACAAAAAGAATAATGTAAATTTTTGAAAAAAATATTCTAAATTTAATGAAAATGAAGATTTGATTAGCTTTTTCAGAAGTCTTACAAATTACAGTTTACTAAAATTCAATAAAATATATTAAAATTCATATGACGCAAACAGATAACACTGAACAAACTAAAGTGAGAGGCCTTTTTATGAACTGTGCAGTATTGTTTATTTGTAGGGCTATATATTATTTGTAAATTTCAAAGACATGAGTTCATCTTCAGCCTAGAAATCAATGTATTTCAGGAAAAAACCCAAACCTAACTTTCTGCCCTTCCCTCCTATCATTCTCCTACATATAATCTGCATTCTGTTAAAAAAGCTAAACTGCTTTTTAAATATATCTTATACTCTTCTGCCCTTGTACCTTAGAATGTAGTCTTCTTTTTGCCTAGACCAGGGGTCCCCAAACTACGCCCGCGGGCTGCATGCGGCCCCCTGAGGCCATTTATCCGGCCCCGCCGCACTTCCGGAAGGGGCACTTCTTTCATTGGTGGTCAAGTGAGAGGAGCATAGTTCCCATTGAAATACTGGTCAGTTTGTTGATTTAAATTTACTTGTTCTTTATTTTAAATATTGTATTTGTTCCCGTTTTGTTTTTTTTACTTTAAAATAAGATATGTGCAGTGTGCATAGGGATTTGTTCATAGTTGTTTTGTTTTGTTTTTTATAGTCTGGCCCTCCAACGGTCTGAGGGACAGTGAACTGGCCCCTTGTGTAAAAAGTTTGGGGACCCCTGGCCTAGACTAATCAGTTAGTATAGTGAAGAGATAAAAAAAATATTCTAGAGCCACAATACTTACACTTGAATCTGGCATCGCCACTTAAATAAACCAAGAATAAGCATAAACTAAGAAAAATTTAAGTAGGAGTTTCATTAAAAACAAAATATATTGCTAAACCTTTTTATTTATTTATATATTTGAGATTTGATTACTTAGAAAATAAACCTAGGACCTTGTTTTATTTTTCTCTCTCTCTCCTTTGCTAAGCCAATTCCAATGGCAGCATATTCCAGACAGAGCCTTTGCGTTTTCTACATCAATCTGAGCCCTTATGGCCTTCATAGATAGAGGTGTGACTGGAGGACCGCTCTTGGAACTAGCCGCAATGAGCTAAAGAGATGGACACTTCAAAACAGTCTCATTATCAAAATATTGGAGCCAGTTAGGGATTAAACAAGCTCAACCAGGGTAACTCCAGACCCATGGTGCTGAAGCAATATAAATAACCTGGTTGTGAGGGCTGGAATCATACATCCTATTTTATTTGCCTCCATTCACAGTGTCAATAGGGATGGCTCTTTGATGTAAACTAGTTGGATAGAAGTATATGTTAAATTAATGAAAAATGTGATTTTTAGACTACTCATAAAGAAGTGGTATTTTATTAATTGAACTATATGTAGTAAATGAAATCCAAATAATAATCACCAAGTAGTATCCTTTGAGAACTTGTTTAAGAGGTAAACTCATACCCCTTTATAAAGTACTATTTATAGCTAGTGATTTCAAAGTAGTCAAAATCTACTTACTCTCTTAAATAAATGTGACATTTCTTTTGCAAGATTTTTTTACATAATGCCTCATTTAGCATTACTTATATTAAAATTCAGAAGTAAACATCATCTTTTCCTATATCTGAATTAAATTATAATATACTGGTAAATTGTTTCCCTTTTTACATTTTTTTGATAACTATACACATCAAAAATTATATGCCCATTAAAAATAATTTATTTTGACTTTATTTTTAAAAAACCAAGAACGATTTCTGTTTTTTTTTTTTGTTTTTTTTTTGACTCTAATTTTCACTGAAATTCAATGTACCAAGTCATGAAGAATTATAGGGACTTAACAGAATTTTGTTACAAACTGAAAATATAATTAATGGAAGATGATTTTTTGTATGCCTGAAACCTGTATAATTTTGTTAACCAGTGTCACCCCAATATTAATTAAATAAATAAATAAAATGAAAGTACCTGGAATTTTTCATAAACATAAAGGTTAAGAAATGAGCATTTTTTTATTTAATATTTCCTCTGCCTATTTATTCTTTATTTTAGCCAAATTTAACATAGTTGTGAATAATTTTTCCTGCTTCTCTGTCTCATTCTCATATTCTCATACTCTACCTCTATCTAAAAGGGAGTTGAGACAGAAAATTTTCCTTCAGTACTTTGAACATTACCCCCCAAGTCAAGAGGCCTGTTTTCTTCATTTCTTTAGGAAATAGTCTCTGTTCTGAATCCTTTTCACAACAGGAAACTTGTAGGACAAACGAATCTTACTTCTCTGGTTAAATTTGCTTCCCTCACCTCACTTAAATTTTATTTTTTGATATAGTTTGTCACCTGATAATGGGGACATACTTTCCCAATTAGCCCTTGATGAGTAGCGAATTTGGTGGGTACAAGTTGTCTTTATAGGCTGTGCTCCAGTACCCGAAGTGGGGACTACTTCTCACTCCTCAGGGGATCCAACGGTCGTCGGTTGGAACCCTCAGGCCGCGGCGTTCTCGCACACGGGGCATTGTCCAAGTAGCAAGTGGCACAGACCAATTTTTACAGTCTGAACAGCGTTATACCCCCTAAAAAATATATCCCAACCAAAGCGTCCTGGTCCAGGATAAATCATGCTTATACGTGTAAAATTACATCCAGTGGCTGCTGCCAGGGGCGGATTTAACCGCGGAGGCACGAGGCGCGCGCCCTGGGCCTGTACTTCTGAAGGGCCCCGCAAAGCCCTAACTTGACACTTCTTTTCTAACGGAAGGGGCCCAATATTTTATTCTGCATCCGGGGCCTCAACCGACGTTAATCCGCCTCAGGGCTGCGCCCACTTGGAGCACCTAGATCTACCAAAAAGGAAACGTAATTTTCACTCTCAAACTCGTGTGGCGGCGGTGAGCGTGTGAGAGTGGAGTGAAAGGCGTTGGGAAACCTGCATTTGTTCATTTTCCTTTCTGACATTTGATCAGTATCCATCCCCTATTTGGTAAAACTACCCCCTCTCTAACTCACATCCTAACAGACTGAATTAGAGCTTCTCGCTCTGAGTGTCTCAGGTAGGGGACTTTAGGGTCTGTTCTATCTGCGGCTTGTGGCGTGGTTTGGGTTTTTTTTCCCCCTCAGCGTTGTGAGTATCTAGAGTTCTCCCCACTTTCTCTGATAGCCAGGGTATCCGAAGACCCCATCTGTCCCTCACGAAAGGGATCGGTTCCTCACCTCAGTCAGTTTTCGGGTCGCTGGCTAGGCTCGAATAACAGACGCCCGCTGCGTCTCTCTATTGCCTGGGCAACAACTTTGTTTCTGCCCGCCCACTCGCCACCTCCGGATTCCCGCTTAACTTTCGTAGCCAATCAGGGAGGAGTGTCCCTTGTACGATCCCCGAAGCAGCCAATGGGAGCGCGTGCCAAGGTAAGGTCAAAGGCTGCCCCCTCCACTTAGCGAGGTGAACCAGTCACCTCTGTCTTGGACAGCGGCACTGCAGCGGACACCTGTCCACTTTGGAGGACGGTTCTTTTCGGCCCCGGTGGGTCCCAACCGGCCTTTTTGGCTGCTACCCAATTACTTTGGGGACCTCAGTGATCGACCACTGCGCTAGCCATCTCGTAAATTTGTGGGGTTTTCGTCCGTCCGGTTATCCGCAGGCTCGCTTTTCCCGGACTTGAATTCCAGATCGGACAACTCCGGAGCAGCGGGAGCCGAACGGTAGGCTCGGTGATCCCGGGGTTAAGAGGTTTTGTTGCCGCTCGACACGCACTTCCCACGCCCCTACCTGGCCCGGCAGGTAGGAAACCAGGAGTTGTGGTGCCCGCGGATCTCAGCGTTCCTGTGTGTAGAGTGGGATCGCACTTTTTCCCTCTGTTGTGGGCAAGTGCCGGTATTCTGGGTTCGGAGTCGCAGCATCCCCCTACGGTCACCACGTAGGTTCAGCTAGGCACCAGCTAGAACTCCCGTGACTCCCGTTCCCGGACACGTCGTGGGGCCCTATGCCCCGCTCTTCCCGACCTAGGATGGAGAAACGCAGGTGCGCCGCCAGTTTGCCAGTGGTTGGCAGTCTGAGTGTCTTTACTTCAGTTAGAGATGCAGTTGTGACCCCAGGTTCCCCTTGATACTGTGGTTTGGTGTTTTAAAGGGGGCGGGGAGGGGAGGGAGATGGCTCAGTAAATTTTTGGAGTATCCAGAACTGATTAGCTGTGTTCGTTGGTGGGACCCTGCATTCATTATTTTGAGTACTGTAAGCAAGGAAAGAGAGAGAATGGTTTTAACAGATCGTTTCTTTTCGTTATCCAGGGTTTGGAATTCGATAATGAATTAAGTAAACAACTTTCCTTCTTTCTGCTATCATATTTTTCTAACTTTCATCCCATCTGGTAAAGGAGATAGTGAAGCTTGAGTAATTTGTCTATACTTGTTTCCATGTTAAACAAACAAACAAACAAGCAAGGGAGGTAGAGTATTTATTTGTTAAAGTTAAAAGTTATTGGCTTTTTGACCAAATACTTGTACCATAATACCCTTATTCCTTCTTTTTGTGTGTTTGTTTCTCGCCACTTATTTCTATATATGATCAGAGTTTAAGTGTCTTCAGTTTTGTTCCACTGGATATTTATGAAGCTTAAGTTTTATATATATATATATATATATATATATATATATATATATATATATATATAATGCTGTCTCCTTCTTGCTTGCTTTGTTGTTTCTTTTCTGCCTCGTTTTACATTATTTTAAGTCCTTAATGCCTAATTCATGCTTTTCAGACCTTTTGACTGTGACTCACAATTAAGAAATAAATTTTATATTGTGATCCAGTACATAATACAGATATAACTGATAACTGTTTTGCAGAAAAGAAATGTTTACTACACATTTTCCATTAATATATTTTAAAAATGTAGATCACAGCCCACTAATAAATTGTCGTTCACAGTGTGAAAAACCTTTGGTTTTCAAACTTGTGTATTTAAGCAATCACTTAGGACATTTATTAAAAATGTAGATTTTCTTGGCTCACTCCAGGAACTGGTTCTGTGGGTCTGTGGTGATTCATTTAGCAGACAGAAAGGACTTGGTACAGTACCAGATGCACAAATATTCAATAAATAGTAGTTTTCCTCTTGGGAAATAAATGCTTTTTTATCTTTAGGGATATAATCACCTCTTCAAGGTCTGTCCTGCCCCTGGCAAGGTGGAATCTAATGCTAAGCACTGTATTCTTCAGGGTTGAGGAGGTAGGAAGGTAGGGGATAGGTCAGGGGTCGGGAACCTTTTTGACTGAGAGAGCCATGAACACCACATATTTTAAAATGTAATTCCATGAGAGCCATACAATGACCTGTGTACGTTACGCATTATCCAATAAAAATTTGGTGTTGTCCCGGAGGACAGCTGTGATTGGCTCCGGCCACCCACAACCATGAACATGAGCGGTAGGAAATGAATGGATTGTAATACATGAGAATGTTTTATATTTTTAACGTTATTATTTTTTATTAAAGATTTGTCTGTGAGCCAGATGCAGCCATCAAAAGAGCCACAGCTGGCTCATGAGCCATAGGTTCCCTGGGATAGGTCCTGGATCTGAGATAAATCTTCAAGCATTTGACTTCCTTGGAGAATTTCATATATACTGACATTTAGGGCTTGAGGAACACAAAGATTAAAGAGGTTCACTAAGACAGAACTCACCTGGTTGAGTCTAATATTCTTGTCCATTTTGCTTTAATGGGAAGTCAGATCTAGGGGCAGAAATTAAAACAGGAATTGGGCTTCCCTGTCTTGCCTATCCCAGAAGCAGAGGCTAAAGATTTTCTGGCTTTTGACTGCTAGGTTAGTTTTAGAGTAATGAAACTTAAGAGATCTAAAAGATTAAAGAGTATGCCTAAAAGTGTCTGTGGGTTATAGCTATGAAGAAAGGATATAGTACAGCTAATTGTTTTATAATGTATAGATAAACTGTTTTAAAACACTAGTTAAATTATTTATTAAACCAGCATTAAAGAAATTAAAGGTCAAAATTTTCCCTCAATTCGGCCACCAAAATATAAGTGATATTTCTATTCCCCTCCAGTTTTATTATCCGTACCCACATTTCTACATCATCTTTATTTTTGTTTATACAATTATTTGTTTCTTTTAGTTGATACTGTTCTGAGAATTTTTCTATGTTCATAGTCTCCATATTTATTATTATTTTTAAAGATTTTATTTATTCATTTTTGAGAGGGGAGAGAAAAGAGAGAGAAGGTGAGGGAGGAGCAGGGAAGCATCAACCCCCATATGTGCCTTGACCAGGCAAGCCCAGGGTTTTGAACCGGTGACCTCAGTCTTCCAGATTGATACTTTATCCACTGTGTGCCACCACAGGTCAGGCTCAATATTTTTTATTATTAATAGCAGCCTAACATTTCATAGAGTTAGGTGACCATACTTTATTTAGTCTAATTTTTTTAAAGTAAGAGTATAGGAGATACAAAGACAGACTCCCACATGTGCTCCAGCCAGGATCCACCTTGCAACCCCCATCTGGGGCTGATGCTCTGCCCATCTTAGGCCATGCTCGTAGCCAAGCTATTTTTAGTGCCTAAGGCAGAGAGTTGAGGGAACCATTCTCAGCACCTGGGGCCAATATGCTTGAATCAATTGAGCCATGGCTGCAGGAGAAGAGAGAAAGAGACAAAGGGAGGGAGTAGGGGAGAAGCAGATGGTTACTTCTCCTGTGTTCCCTGACTGGGAATCGAACTCAGGACTTCCACATGCTGGGTCAACGCTCTACCACTGAGCCAACTGGCCAGGGTTATTCAGCCTAATTAAATGAACAACGGATTTACTTACAGTTATTCTAAGCTATCATTAACACTGTAAAGTCTTGGCTATTTAAAATAATTTATATAACTTTTACTTTCCATGAAACTCAAGAGTAATCCTAGCCCTAGCTGATGGTGTAGAGCATGGTCCTTGGAGCACTGGGGTTGTGGGCTTGAGCTCTTGTCAGGACACATATGAGAAGCATTCAGTGGAACAGGGAGTTAATGTTCTCTCTCTCTTTCTCTCTCTTTTCCTCTCTTTCTCTCTAAAAAAAAATTAAAAGCAGGGAAGTCCTAACAGAAAGGCTAAGGATATGGACATGAACTATGAGATTTTGCCCCCGTTGAACATGTGAATTTGCCTGTGTAGGTTTCTATGTGCTGGAGCAGCAGTGATCAACCACAATATTCATTATAAACACGAGATTAGGTTGAATGTATTTTTTAACTAATAGGTATAAACATTTTCAAAATGATTTCCTTTAAAAAATATGACTCATAGGAGATTCAAGCAGATTTAAGTGCCACAATAACAAGCTGATTAGCTTTCTTTATGAATACTTTTTCCAAAGATTATATGAGTGGGTATTCATTTGTAATTATTATTATTATTTTTTTTTGCATTCGTCTCCTCTCACAACGACATCAAAATTACAACTAAATTACAGGAAACCTATAATTCAGAACCACCTGAAATCTGGCAATTTAAAAGTCCTACGACTTAGAATTAAAGAAGAAGCCATATCTAGACTGGTAGGAGGGGTGGAGAACTGAATGGGCTGGTCCCACATCATGTGTGGTGGATAAAAATCGGGAGGTATATCCTGGCTACAGAGGTCTCCCCTGAGGGATGAGCATCCTAACTCAATACCAGGCCCCTTGTCCCAGGGTTTCAGTACCAGAAAGAGACGTCTCCATAACTTCTGGCTGTAAAAATCAGTGGGAATAAGGCTGAGGGAGATAGAGGCTTCTGGAGCGTCAAGCAGCTCCTCTTAAAGGGCCCACTCATGGATTTATTTGGACTCACTCCCTCTGAGTTGCAACACTGGAGCAGCAGCTTGAAAGGTACCAGAGACGTACTGGGAGGAACTGAATTGGCTGGCATCATCACAAGCTCTGGGAGGACAGCTTTCTGCCAGACAGAAGTGCTGACAGAGGCCATTCATTTTCCTTTGATTAACCTTCCTCTCACAGAGCTGGCAGCCAGGCACAACTTCTGAGTCTCCATCAACCTGGCTTACACTGTTTGCCCTGCTCCGATGATTCCCTGAGGCCCCACCCCACCCAATTTTCAAGCCACCCTAGCTGTTTCCAGTGGCTTTTCCATACTAATGCTTGAGATTTCCCAAAAATCTCTCAAATAAGTAGCATCTGGCCTCAATATGCCCCATACTTCTCGCTAAGTGGCCTCAGGCCCGGCACTGGTGGCAGCCAGCCTTGGTTCTCAGCTTGGCTTCACCTGGGTACCTCGAAGCCGAGCACAACTAGTAGCTGTCTGCAGATCTCTTTGTAACTCATGCCAGGTAGACCTGGGTAGAGCACGGGGGATGGCTGATCTTGGCTTGCACCTCCCAGGAGGCCCCAGAGCCAGTGTACCCATTGGACATCTTCAAACCTGTCAAAACATTACCGCCCAACCAGCTCTACAAGGGACACACTTGAGGGATGGACTTAGTGGGCACCAGAGCCTGACTGAAGTGTCCTGCTTTGTAGGGTGGGTGCCTGCACAGCTGATCCTCTATGGTGGTCAGAAGTTGGTGGCCAAAGACAGTCCTTCCAACTGATTAGCCTGGGAATAAATCCCTTTCATTGATATGCCAACATTAGTCAAGCTCAAGTATACCAGAAGGGTGTACACAGCCCACGTGGCAGGGGTGGGGGTGCACCTCAAATGCCCAAATTGGGTGATCAGGGAGGCTTGCCACTGGACCCTACATATCACCTACTACATTAGGTCACTTTACCAAGCTTGGGAGACTATAGTAGCTCTACCTAATACATGGAAACACAATGTATTGGTTTCACAATGTATTGGCAACACAGGATGGCTGCCAAAATGAAGAGACAAAGAAACATGTCCCAAATGAAAGAATGAAACAAAACTCCAGAAAAATAACAAAATGGAGATAAGCAATCTACTAGTTGCAGAGTTCAAAACACCTATTATGAGTATGTTCAGTGAACTTAGTGAGAACCTCAACAGCATAAAAAAGAAACAGTTATAAATGAAGGATACACTGCCTGACCAGGCAGTGGTGCAGTGGATAGAATGTTGGACTGGGACACAGAGGCCCCAGATTTGAAAGCCCGAGGTCACAGCTTGAGCGTGGGCTCAGATGGCTTGACTGCAGGCTCACCAGCTTGAGTGCAGGATAGCTGGCTTGAGCGTAGGATCACTGGCTTGAGCTTAAAGGTCGCTGACTTGAAGCCCAAGGCTCCAGCCCCGCAGTCAACGCACATATGAGAATGCAATCAATGAACAACTAAGGAGCTGCAATGAAGAATTGATGCTTTTCATCTCTCTCCCTTCCTGTCTGTCCCTATCTATCCCTTTCTCTGACTCTCTCTCTGTCTCTGTAAAAAACAAAAACAAAAACAAAAACAAACAAACAAAAAAAAAAGAAAGAAATGAAGGATATACTAGTTCAAATGAAGAGTAATTTACAGGGAATCAACAGTACAGTAGAGGAAGCCAAGAATCAAATTAGTGATTTAGAATAAAAGGAAGCAAAAAAATGTGTGTGTGTGTGTGTGTGTGTGTGTATGTATATATATATATATATATATATATATATATATATATATATATATATATATATATATAAAGTGAGGATGAAGATGGTATAAGGAACCTCTGGGACAACTTCAAGTGTACCAACATTCACATCATGGGAGTGTCAGAAGGTGATGAGAGAAGGCAAGAAATTGAAAACCTATTTGAAAAAAATAATGACAGAAAACTTCCCTAACTTGGTGAAGGAAATAGACATATAAGCCCAGGAAGTATACAGAGAGTCCCAAACAAGATGAACCCAAAGAGGCCCACACAAGATATACTATAATTAAAATACCAAAGTTTGAAGATAAAAAAGAGAATCTTAAAAGTAGCAAGAGAAAAGCAGTTTGTTACCTACAAGGGAGCTCCCATATGACTATCAGCTGGAGGTATAGACAAGAAATATTCAAAGCAATGAAAACAAAGAATGTAAAAGCACGATTATTCTGCCCAGCAAAGCTATCATTTAGAATCAAAGGACAGATACAGAGCTTCCCAGACAAGGAAAAGCTAGAGGAGTTCATCATCACTAAACCAATATTACAAGAAATGTTAAAAGATCTTCTTTAAGAAAAAGAAAAAAAGAGACAGACCAGGTGGTGGCGCAGTGGATAGAGCATCGGACTGGGACATGGAGTACTCAGGTTCAAAACCCCAAGGTTGCCAGCTTGAGCATAGGTTCATCTGGTTTGAACAAATTTCACCAGCTTGAGCCTAAGGTCGCTGGCTTGAGCAAGGGGTTACTTGGTCTGCCGTAGCCGCCCGGTCAAGGCAATCAATGAACAACTAAGAGGCCGCAATGAAAAATTGATGCTTTTCACTTCTCATCTCTTCCTTCCTGTCTATCCCTCTCTTTGACTCTCTCTGTGAAAAATAAAAGAAAAAAGATAAAAAATGAACAATAAAATGACAATAAATATATATCTAGCAATAACTGAATAAAAAAATAGAATAAACAAGGAAGCAGAACAGAAACAGACTCATAGATACAGAGAACGTTTTGATAGTTGCCAGATAGGCGGGGTTTGGAGGGGATGGGTGAAATAGGTAAAGGGACTAAGAAGTACAGATTGGTTATTACAGAATAGTTATGGAATAGTTATGGGGATGTAAAGTAAACCTAGGAAATATAGTCAAGAATATTCTAATAACTATGTGTGGTGCCAAATGGATGTGAGATTTATTGAAATAATCACTAAGTTATGTAATGTCTAATCACTGGGGTGTACATCTGAAACTAATAGAATAATGTGTGTCAACTGTAATTGAAAAATAAAAATGATTTTAAAATGAAAAATAAATAACTTATATCCATATTTTTTTTAATAAAGATGACAATTAATTTGACTGGGAGAATATAAACTATAATCAGTTTATGTTAGCACATCTCCCTTTTCAAAGCCCACACATTATCTTATTTTCTTTCATAACATTTAAACCATCCCTCTTTTTAATAATATAGACATTCATGTTATTGCAAATATCAGGATTTCCTTCATTTTCATGACTAAATAAGAGTTCAGTGTTTGTGTGTGTATCTCCTGTCCTCTGCGGATAGACATTTCGGTTGTTTCATGTCTCGGCAGTGAGTAATGCTGCCATGACTATGGGATACAGATTTTGGGATAGTGATATCATATCTCTCAGATAAATATCCAGAAGTAGGATTGCTGGATTATATGGATTTTTTTCATTTTTGTAGTACTCTACTGATTTGCGTTGATACCAAACAATGCACAAGAGCTTCGTTTTCTCCACATTGTTGGCAATATTTGCTATTTCTTGTCTTTTGGATAATAGCAATTTCAACAGGCCTGAGGTGAAATCTCACTGTGGTTATGATTTGCATTTTCCTGATGATTAGTGATGTTGAGAACTTTTTCATGTACCTGTTGGCCTTCTGTATATTGTCTTTGGAAGTTTCTATTCAGGTCCTTTGTCCATTTTTAAATTTTATTATTATTGATATTATTATTATTATTATTGCTACTGAGTTTCTTATATATTTTGGATATTAACACATTATCAGATATTTGGTTTGCAAATATTTTTCCCATTTTCTATGTTGCCTTTTTATTTTGTTGATGGTTTCCTTTGATATGCAGAAGTGTTTTTAGTTTGGTATAATCCTACTGGTTTATTTTTTATTTTATTGCTTTACTTTTGGTGTCATATCCTAAAAATTGTTCCCCCGAGCAATGTCTTGCATGCCATATATGCTTGTATAAAACTTTTATGAATACTATGTTTCAGAATTCTACAGATTTTTTTCTTTTTTTTTTTAAGCTGGAAACGGGGAGAGACAGTCAGACACACTCCCGCATACGCCCGACCGGGATCCACCCGGCACGCCCACCAGGGGGGCCGCTCTGCCCACCAGGGGGCGATGCTCTGCCCCTCCAGGGCGTCGCTCTGCCGAGACCAGAGCCACTCTAGCGCCTGGGGTAGAGGCCAAGGAGCCGCCGCTCTGCCCACCAGGGGGCGATGCTCTGCCCCTCCAGGGCGTCGCTCTGCCGAGACCAGAGCCACTCTAGCGCCTGGGGTAGAGGCCAAGGAGCCATCCCCAGCGCCCGGGCCATCTTTGCTCCAATGGAGCCTTGGCTGCGGGAGGGGAAGAGAGAGACAGAGAGGAAGGAGGGGGGTGGGGTGGAGAAGCAAATAGGCGCTTCTCCTATGTGCCCTGGCCGGGAATCGAACCCGGGTCCCCCGCACGCCAGGCCAACGCTCTACCGCTGAGCCAACCGGCTAGGGCCGAATTCTACAGATTTTTGTTTGTTCTACTTCTCTAACATTTTGGAGAAAGTTCTTCTAAGGATAAGTTTTCCTTCGAGGTTACTTTTGCATTTGAATGCTATTCTTCCTTTTTTTTTTTTTTAACTAATTCTCTCTAGTGTTTTCCTCTCTTCTTTTTCTCCTTCCCCCTCCACATAACCAGTGGTGGGATTAAAATAATTTAACAACCAGTTTTTTGCCCTAATGACTGTTTTAAGTATTAAAAAACCCAATAGAACAAATGATAGTTTATTATTTAATACATTTAGTACGTAAATAAGAACAATAAAAGAGGTACACAAAACTAGATTATGTTATAAGAAAGAGTTTTAAAACATTAATGAAAAAATATTAAATAATACCTGACCAAAAACAATAAAACTGTTATTTAAGATATTTCTATATTGTTTCTTGATTGGTATCCTCACTTGCAATATTTTCCCTCTATGGACGGAATGGACATTATTACTACAGGCGCTTAGAATACACTGTTGTGCAGATGAACGTTAAAAAAGAGTGAGGAATGTCAATTTGTGATTTTCACATTGGGCGGCTGCCCAGCTGCCTACTTTAGAGAGAACCCTGATGACAAGTGACAATTTAACAACCAGTTGGCTGAACTTAACAAAAAAAAATAGGTATTGGTTCTGCTGAACAGTGCGAACCAGCTGAATCCCACCACTGCACATAACCCTTTTCTCCACCTTTCTGCTCTCTTGGGTGCTTCTGCCGCCTTTCCACACCATCATGCCTTCTCTTTGCATCTCTCTGCACTCCACACCCACACTGTCATGAATCTCCCTCTCTCTGGCACACACACCATCCTTTCTTGGGTACTTCTCAGTTCCTCCAAGGTTCGCCCTCTTTTTTATTTCATTTTACATTTTTATGAGAAATGTATGAGGATTCTCATTTCTCCATATTCTTGCTAACACTTGTTATTTTCTGTTATTTTTTATTTAGATTTTAAAATTATTTTATTTTCAATTACAGTTGACATTCAATATTATATTAGATTCAGGTGTACAGCATAGTAGCATAGACATTTATATAACTTACAAAATGATCTCCCAATAAGCCTGATACCCCCCTTCACCTTTCACAGTTATTATAATATTATTGTTTATATTCCCTATGTTGTATTTTTACATCCTCGTGACTATTTTGTAACTGCCAATTTGTACTGCTTCATCTTTTCAACTTTTTCACCCAGTCTCCCAACCACTCTCCCATTTGTTTGTTTGTTTTTTTGTTTGTTCTTCTTTTCCAAGTGAAAGGAGGGGAGATAGAGAGACAGGCTCTCACATTTGCCCTGCCCGGGGCCCACGCAAAAACCTCCATCTGGGGCTGATGCTCTGCCTGCCTGGGGTTATGCTTGCAACTGAGCTATTTTTATTACCTGAAGCAGAGGCTCCAGGGAGCCATCCTCAGCGCCTGGGCTGATGCGCTCAAACCAATTGAGCCATGGCTGCAGCAGAGGAAGAGAGAGAAGAGAGAGAGAGACCGACAGACAGAGAGAAGTGGAAGGGGTGGTAAAGCAGATAGTTGCTTCTCCTGTGTGCCCTGAATGGAAATCGAACCCAGGACATCCACATACTGGGCTGATGCTCTACCACTGAGCCAACTGGCCAGGGCCTCCAACCCTCTCCCATTTAGTAACCAACAGTTTGTTCTGTGTATCTGTGAGATTCTCCCTCTCTTGCATCCTTCTACCCACCCTTCCCTTTGGTCCCACCCCTAGTCTTTCCTTTTCCAATTTTTGTAACTCTAAAGCCCTTCACTGAAAATGAGAACTGTTTTATGGCAATTTACAGTGTTTTGCAATATCATACTTCTAATGTTTAGAAAGTTGGTTTTAATTTGGGATTTTTTCCCCTTAAAATAAGTTTCTGACCTTATGGCTTCGACATGTTATAGTATGAAGGGGGGAGAACGGCACTTAAAGTGAAAAGTAATCAGTGAATTTCACTGCTTAAGATGTTTGATATGAACTCAAACTAACATGCCATTTTCAGTAGCCCTGTATTTTATTTCGGCATAAAATAAAATGCACATTAGAAGTTTGATCCCTTCCAATTTCCTTAAAAATGGCTGTGCTAATTTCACCTCTTTCTGTCAATATGTCTCTGGGGCTCAAACATTTAGAATAAAACATTAGTAATTCAGTTTTAATTTCCAAAGCTGGCATTCATAACTGTCAGTGCAAATAAAGAACTATTGTACTTCAAGGCTAATGCTTTTCTATTTTATTCTTTAATGACATTTCTGGAAGGCTTTCTTCATGGAACAAGGGGTTTGTTCAATGAATTTGTACCTTTCCTTAGCCTTTCTGCCTCTTTCTTTAGTTGGATAATTAATGATATATTAAAGAGCCATATGTGTTCTCAGAAGTTATTTATCAGAATGATTTTATAACATGACTAATCACGTTGCATGAATTTTCAGGCCAGATCAGTTAGTCATAATGTTCCTAAGGAAATGAAGTAAATTCATGGAACTTGATGGTTGTCAAGTAACTGGGCAGTTTAGGGAGACTGTTGCCTCTAAGGAAGAATAGTCTATATGCTTCCAAAAAGGTAAGAAAAATGTTAATAAATTATATAGCTGAGATTCTATGTTAATCACCTCTTGACAGTCATTTCTCAAAGTAATGGAGTATATTATCATGAGTGGTCACCCCCAAATCACTTATACTTGTGAGACAGAAACTTCTAAACATTTATGTTGAAATGCCTTAGAATAGGTATACTGGCTTAAACTTACCTTTTTTCTGCTTTTTAAGATGCAGATTCATTTTCCTAATAATGTGTTACTTAAGCAAATATTAAAATGGAAGTATTGTTTCTAGTTCCTTCACTTAACTAGTTGCTGGACCTTGGGAATGTTATTTAGTATCTCAGAACCTCAGTTTCTTTAAATATAGAATGGAGTTGTTGTTTTTTTGTTTTGTTTTGTTTTTGTTTGTTTGTTTTTTTAGGTGAGAAGAGATAATGAAGCAGATTCCTGCTTGCACCCTGACTGGGATCCACCCAGCGACCCCCATCTGGGACTGATGCTTGAGTTTGAAGCTTAGTGCCTGGAGCTGATGTGCTCCAACGAAGCTATCTCAGTGCCCAGGGCCACGCTTGAACCAATTGAACCACTGGCTGTGGGAGAAGAAGAGGGAAAGAAGGGCAGGGAGAGAAGCAGATGGACACTTCTCCTGTGGTCCCTGATCAGGATGGAACCAGGGACGTCATATACTGGGCCAACACTCTATTCACTGAGCCACCAGCAGCGTCCAAAAACCTTTTTGGATTTGAGGGTGAATAAGGGGTTTCAGATTCAGTAAGTTTTATCTTTTATCTTTTCCCCCTTTATATTATGTAAGGGATTCAAGAATTTAAGTGGTAGCCCTAGCATGTGGCTCAATGGATAGAGCATAGACCTGGCATATGAATGTCTCAGGTTCTGGTCGGGCACATAAGAGAAATGACCGTATGCTTCTCCCCCCTCCCCTTGCTTCCCTCTACCCATCCTGCAGCAAGTGGTTCGACTGGTTTGAGTGTGGCCCCGGGTGCTGAGGATAGCTCCATTAGAGCAAATTAGCCTCAGGCACTAAAAATAGCTCAGTATTCGAGCATCAGTCTAAGACAGGGCTGCTCAGTGGATCCTGATGGAGGCACATGCAGGAGTCTGCCTCACTATCTCCCCTTCTCCCCCTTCCAAATAAAAAGAATTTAAGTGGTAAAGTGGTGTGTCTTGAAATGACTTACCATTTTAAGTCAAATTTCCTACTACCCAGAACACTACTCAGGTTAATAAATGACAATATGTAGTAAAGAGATAAGATCATTTATTTGCATGCTGATAAATGACATAAATATGTAGTAGGCTTTTTTAAATTATAATTTTGAATACATTTTATGTTCACTCTCTGGGCCAAGTAAGAGAGTGCTCCTTAAGGATCCTTAATTTGTTGATCTTCCACTGATAGCAAGGAGAACACTGACTTTATATTTTGGAAAGATCTCATATAGTGCCTTACATTAAATAAAATTAGACAAAGTAATATATATACTATATCGAGGACCTTATGTAAACTTATTTAAAATATTTTAGGCCTGACCTGTGGTGGTGCAGTGAATAAAGCAACCACCTGGAATGCTGAGGTCCTTGTTGGAAACCCCAAGCTTGCCCCCTCAAGGTACATATGGGAGTTGATGCTTCCCACTCTTCTCCCTCTTCTCTCTCTCTCTCTCTCTCTCTCTCTCTCTCTCCTCTCAAATGAATAAATAAAATATTTAAAATATATTTTACTTACTCAACTGAACTGCAAGAATCTTAGAGGTAAGGAAACTGAAGCTCCAATGTATTTAAGTTACTATCACAGTCTAATCACCAAAAGGAAAATGATGAAGCAACATTAATGGCAGTAGCACTCATTAAATTGTTTACTTTCTATCCAGTTGTTTAATTCTGTAAGCCCTATTTAGATTGGACTGCCAGGCAGGGTACACCTATCTTCCCATTTCCAAGAGCCTTTCAGTGAGCTCTGATGATTTCTTTGGGTGTGGTGGGTTTTCTGCAAAAGCCCTTTACCATGTAGTATTGCTTTCTTTGAACATGTGTGCTTACATGAAGGCATCCAAAATAGAACTGTAAATTGAGGCCAACATAAAAAGCTGTAGTTTTGTCAACTTTAAGCTCTTCTAGTCAAGCAGAGTGGATAAGGAAAGATCACTTTGAAGAGAAATAGAGGTTGGCTGGGGGAACTCAACAATAACAGGCGAATATTCCTACCCATAGCCACACATAGGGTGTATAGATTTGGTTTTCATTTTTAGTAAAGCAGTGCTATTCTGCATAAGATTAAATTGTGTTGAGGTTAAAAAGGATGAGGAAAACTGATTAAATCAGGCTTTGTTAGAAAAATATGGATTTGTCCCTATGTTAAAACAGAGAATTTAAGAGAAAGTCATACAAATTAATATAATTAGAATATGGAGTTTTAAAGGATGGGAAAACTAAAGTAAATTACATTAATCCAAATATGCTAGAAAAGATAAAAGAGATATACAACATGAAAAATTAAAATGACATAATAAAATGAAAGAATCCTATTGTATCAGTAATCACTATAAATGTGAAGAAATTGCCTGACCAGGCAGTGGCGCAGTGTATAGAGCGTCAGACTGGGATGCGGAAGGACCCAGGTCCGAGACCCCAAGGTCTCCAGCTTGAACACAGGCTCATCTGGCTTAAGCAAAAAGCTCACCAGCTTGGACTCAAGGTCACTGGCTCGAGCAAGGGGTTACTCGGCCTGCTGAAGGCCCACGGTCAAGGCACATATGAGAAAACAATCAATGAACAACTAAGGTGTCGCCACGAAAAACTGATGACTGATGCTTCTCATCTCTCTCCGCTCCTGTCTGTCTGTCCCTAGCTATCCCTCTCTTTGACTCTCTCTCTCTGTCCCTGTAAAAAAAAAAGTGAAAAAATTAAACTCATTAAAAGAATCTTGATGATTGAATTTAAAAATGTTCAGCTTTGCTATTTAAAAAATAATACATAAAATAACACAATGAGATTGAAAACAAAGGATGGAAAACAATACACAAGGCAGATACCAACCAAAAGAAAAATTCTAAAACAACATCAATGTCAAACAAAATATAATTTAAGGCAATTTAGTAATAAACAGACAATTTATACTAATAAAAGGTAGGAAATCTGCTAAGAGACTGTCAACCGTGAATTTATACCCCTAACAACATAGTCTTGAAGTATATAAATCCAAAAACAATAAGATTGTAAAGAGAAAGTGCTGATGCCTGGTAATATTAAACTTCTCTGTCAGAAATTGCTAAGCAAAATAGACTTTTAAAAAGCATAAGGGCCCTGGCCGGCTGGCTCAGTGGTAGAGCGTCAGCCTGGCGTGCAGGAGTCCCAGGTTCGATTCCCGGCCAGGGAACACAGGAGAAGCGCCCATCTGCTTCTCCACCCCTCCCCCTCTCCTTCCTCTCTGTCTCTCTCTTCTCCTCCCGCAGCCGAAGCTCCATTGGAGCAAAAGATGGCCCAGGCGCTGGGGATGGCCCCATGGCCTCTGCCTCAGGCGTTAGAGTGGCTCTGGTTGCGACAGAGCGACGCCTCGGATGGGCAGAGCATTGCCCACTGGTGGGCGTGCTGGGTGGATCCCGGTCGGGCGCATGCGGGAGTCTGTCTGACTGCCTTCCCGTTTCCAGCTTCAGAAAAAAAAAAAAAAGCATAAGGATATGAAAGATTTAAGATATAAATGAGGTGGAAGGGAGAGGATCTTTATTTTCAAATTGTTAGTGATAAAAGTGCGGTTTTTCAGACAGCCAACTAAATGGGAACTGATATTTTCAAACAACAGCTCAGATAAGGGCCTAATATCCAAAATTTACAAAGAACTCATAAAACTCAACAACAAAAAAACAAACAATCCAATAAAAAAATGGGAAGAGGACATGAACAGACACTTCTCCCAGGAAGAAATACAAATGGCCAACAGATATATGAAAAGATGCTCAGCTTCATTAGTTATTAGAGAAATGCAAATCAAAACTACAATGAGATACCACCTCACACCTGTTAGATTAGCTATTATCAACAAGACGGGTAATAAAAATGTTGGAGAGGCTGTGGAGAAAAAGGAACCCTCATACACTGTTGGTGGGAATGTAAAGTAGTACAACTACTATGGAGGAAAGTATGGTGGTTCCTCAAAAAACTGCAAATAGAACTACCTTATGACCCAGCAATCCCTCTACTGGGTATATACCCCAAAACCTCAGAATCATTGATACGTAAAGACACATGTAGCCCCATGTTCATTGCAGCACTGTTCACAGTGGCCAAGACATGGAAACAACCAAAAAGCCCTTCAATAGAAGACTGGATAAAGAAGATGTGGCACATATACACTATGGAATACTACTCAGCCATAAGAAATGATGACATCAGATCATTTACAGCAAAATGGTGGGATCTTGATAACATTATACGGAGTGAAATAAGTAAATCAGAAAAAAACAAGAACTACATGATTCCATACATTGGTGGAACATAAAAACGAGACTAAGAGACATGGACAAGAGTGTGGTGGTTACCAGGGGTGGGGGGAGGGAGGACGCAGGAGGGAGGGAGGGAGAGAGTTAGGGGGAGGGGGAGGGGCACAGAGAAAACTAGATAGAGGGTGACGGAGGACAATCTGACTCTGGGCGAGGGGTATGCAACATAATTTAATGACAAGATAACCTAGACATGTTTTCTTTGAATATATGTACCCTGAATTATTAATGTCATCCCATTAACATTAATAAAAATTTATAAAAAAAAAAAGTGCGGTTTTTTTCCAAAAGTGATTTTCTCACATTTCTAAGGCAGAAAAAATTTAAAGGTTCATGCTATACTTAAGGAATTTCTTAAGTTATTTCCAAAAAAGTAGAAAGTCCATGCATGCAAAGGCACAGGAAAAAAAAATTCCACCTTTTGATGGCTCCCAGAATATTTTCCTTTGGCCTACAATATGACATTGACAATTCCTAAATCTGAAAATGTTCATTTCTATTAGAGTATCCATCCATGGTTCTCCAACAACAATGAGCTTTTCTGCCAACATGTATAATATTATATAAATATATAATAAAAATATAATACTGTATATAACTATATATTACATAACTTATGTACAAATATTACTATTGTTATCATTTATAACAGCAATCTCAGGAGAGTGGTTCCCTTGGGAATGTAAGACTAAATATAGCAAGTACTCTTATTCTGCTCAGAATGTCTCCCTTTCTGTGCTTTCAAGGACTGAGTTATAACTCTTGAAATAACCATTTGGAGCTTACATGTTCAAAGTTTTAAGATCTGTATATGACTTAACAATAAGCATGTCATAACTAACACATTCAGATAAATATTGTCCTTCCGAGTTACCCTTAGGAAGGTGTTCACTTATACTCACGACACTGACTCCACTATACTGTATTTCAATTTTTGAGAGGTACAGTTTTTGTATTTTAACATCTCTAAAATTGAAATGAGTCATAATTGTTGATGGGGTCTTCCAATCCCTTTTGGCCAGGTGACAATTGTCACATCATTGTTGTTCCTGAACATGTAATATCACTATCACAATGTCTAGAATTAAAATTTGTGTAGTAGGTGGCTTGAGTGAAAATCTCTGAAACAAGAAGGGGTCCTTTTAACTCATAGAAACCAATGATTGAGGGGAGAGAATGGAGGAGATAGTGAATCAGATTTAATTATTGATTATGCTGAAGAGGGAGACAAAAGGAGGCTAGTCTACACATTTGCAAAGCTGGCTTGAAAGATAGTGAAAACGGCTTTTAGTTCCTTTATGACTTCTTTAAAGAAATACTGCATCAACAATGCTCCTGGTGGCACAGAAAATGTCAAGGAATTTGACCTGAAAATTGGATTTGGAATATTTTTTCTTAATGTATGCATGTTTGATTAAAATATACACTGAAAAGAGCTCTTTTGAAAAGTATAAAAAATTTAGATGATAGGAAGGAATTGTGACAGGTTGGGCTTTTTTTTTCTTTTCTTACTGGTGCATGAAAGTAATGGGGCTCTTAAATTGAAGACATATTTTTGAAACTGATTTCTTAGAATTGCCTTTCAGAACTATTGTGTAAAAAAAATGATCTTTAGTTACATCCCATTGAATAAATCTTGATTAGGATAGAATCATAAATACACAGTGATTTACCCTTAACATTTTAAAGGTATTATTCCATCATCTTTTAACATTTATTATTGCTCAAGGAAGAGCCTGCTATAATTCTGGTTATTACTCCTTATTAGATAAATATGTTTTTTTCTCTCTGGTAACATTCAGATTTTTCCCCTATACTTAACATTCTACGGTTTCAGTATATTGTGTACAAAAGATATGAGTGTGTATATGGTAGAGGGGAGGAGTTGCCTTTCTGCACTGTTGGCTTTTTAAATACTGTATAAGGACTCATTTTTCTTCAGTTCTATCAACCTCTTTCAGTAACTCTTTGAATATTGTTTCTACCATTCTAGTTTTTCCTTCTGACATTCATTCTAGATAAATATTGAAACTTTTTTTTTCTTCTTCTTATCTTAATTTCTCTCTTCTTTCCCATCACTTTATCTGTCTCGTGTTCTGGCAGATTTCTTCTATTCTCTTTTACTGATTTTTTTTTCTCTTCAAGTGTGTCTAGTCTACTATTTAAATTTATCTCTTGAGCCTTTTTATTTCTAATACTGATATCCATTTCTTGGATTTCTTCTTGGTTGTTTTTCACATTCACTTGTTTGCTTTATGGTTTTTTTTCTTTTTTGAGCTCTTTGAATGTATTAAACAAATTTTAATGTGCCATTAATATTGTTCTATTATCTCTAACCCCATAGATAAGATTTCTCTCATGTTTTGGAGGTTTTTAAACTACTTACTTAGATGTTTTGTAATTCTTGTTTATGCGTTCATCTTCTTCGACCATGTGTAATCTAAGAAGCAGGCAAACTGCTTGGGTCCTGAAGGTTTCACGAGCTCCAAATCAGTTTTTATGTTAGCATCTTAGCCTGAAGTTCCTACTCCACAAAGGTAAATTGACTTTTAGCCATTTATGCATATTTTCTGTACAAGTTCAGGGTTCCTGCATGTTTCCATTGTTTTTTCCATTCTTCTGTAGACGTTTCCCAGACTTAAGCATTTCTACTGATTGAGGAACTTGTGGCCTTACCCGGTGGACTCAACTCATACCCACAACCCAGCAGATTTTGATCTATTAAGATATATATCTCATTTAAGTCACCCCTTGGATGAAATAGTTTCAACTTCTGCTGATCAGTATAAATTCCCTCTCTTTCTGGCACCTGAAAAATTATCTTCTTTCTCAAAAAAACAAACAAACAAACAACAACTACAACTCTGCTTTGTGTTTTTCTTAAGTGTGTTTAAACTGATATTTCTAGGAGTTTGGAGGAAGAGAGAGTGATTCCAGCATGGCTTGATCCACCATCTTGGAGGTCTCATTGAGATACCTAAAGTATTTTTTTCTTTCATTCCCTCTTTTACCCACATTTAAGGTTTGGAGTCATAAACAGGCTTAATTTGGGAGGAACTAGTATCCCTACAAGTGGGTTCACTTTTGGCTTTGTAAAGGGAACAACCACCATTTCAGCTACGGGTATACACTCTCTACACCTGTTATAGGAGCATTTCATTCTGGGATTTCATCCCAATCAGTTACAAGTACAATACATCTTCTAATGGCCTGTTCTCATTCAGTACAGAGTTTCAGCTACACAGACTACAGGATTCAGCTTTGGAACACCAGTTCAACACCTGTCCCAGTAAGAACTAGATTTTCCTTAGAGTACAACTAAAACACTGATTTTTTTGGTGCCTACAGAACTAATCATCTCTCAAAGACAAACTTTCAATTTAGAGTATGGAAAGGGTAAAGACATGGTCTAGTATTTCTAAGTCAACTCTTTGGAAGTGTGACACTCATTTCCAATACAAGGGGTCCTCGGGTTACATACAACACAGTTCCTATCGTACAACAGTGATTTAACTTGAATTTTGGTGAAAATTGAAACATACCCTAACCTAAGTCACTTACCTATCCTAACACAGTTGTAAAACCATAATCTAGAACATAAAAGCACAACTAAGCCACAGGAAAAGAATACTTCATATTCTTCCACTGCATGCAACCAGACTATATAGTTTGCCCACGTAGTCTGTAAGTATGACACTAACGGTGTAAGCTGAAACACTCACGTCTCCATTTTTTAAAGTTTTTATGGGAGTGAATGTCATAAATTCGAAACATTGTATGTCAAAACTGTCATGACCCAAGGACCCCCGTATAGTCTTATAAATTGAAGCCATCTCAGATTTGAGGCACAAGGCACATTGAATACTGATTTGTGATCTCCCTTCATTTTATGTGAGCCATAGGAAAAGTACTCACTGAGTTTTGGCCATTTATCATCTTGGAATTAGGCTGCTTGCTTATTAAGTGTCTCTCTCTAGAGAGGTCTTTATCTATTGATCATTATAATGACCTTGAATATACATTCTTCCCTCCTGCATCTCAGAATTTTAAAGGGAGCACTCTTTTAATGCCTGTCAATGCAAATCTAGTTGGACCCAGCCATTTCTTTCTGTAGCACCAGATAGCCTCATGAAAGCCGGAGCATTTTTTTTGGGAATTCTCCCCTATTCTTTTAGTTATCTAATAACTTGTAATTGTGACATCTCGTTATCTTTTGTTCTGTATTGACGTGAAATAATATATAGAACAAAACTTTGAAAACTGTTAATATTTCTTTTATTGAATTTACTGGGATGACACTGATTAATAAATGTATACAGGTTTCAGGTGCACAATTTCACAACATTTCATTTGTACGTTGTATTGTGTGGTCATCACCCCAAGTCAAGTTTCTGTCCTGACAACAGTGTGGTGATTGTCATGGGGAAGGGGGGTTGGGGGAGGTGGAGGAGGGTATAGTGAGATAAGTGGTGATAGACATAAACTGTTAGTATTTTTAAAAACTAATTGACAGGAGCTATGTAACCTAGCTGCCATTTAATGTGTCAGAGTACTATTATATTGATATTTTTCCTTTCTTTTTACTTAGAATAAATGCAACAAAATTAAACTTTGGCAATAGTGCTTTTACACAGCCTACAGTGATTATGGAGGCTTTGGGGCTGGGCACTAATGCTGTAGCAGGCATTGCCCCATCACACTAGGTCACAGCCTCTGCCCCTTTTGCTTCTGGCTCTGCTACCACCTTTGCTATTCAGTCTGGAACTGCCACAGGTCTCTCGTTAATGGCGGGAGTGCACCTCAGACTGGGACCACCAATCTCTCTACAAGAAAGTAAGCTCCAAAAAAGCATTTGCAGGAGTACTCCTCATTCCTGCCACTGAGGCATAGTATATTTTAACAAGTTTTAACACTCAACCTGCCTCTATCATTATTTTTGAATCAGGTTTCTTATAGACAGCATATAGGTGGCTTGTGTTTTGTTTTTTTTTAATATGCTCTCCAATTTTTTTAATTTGTGTATTTAGGCCATTTACATTTATTGATACTATAATTATTGCTGCATTTGGGCTTAAGTCTGCCATTTTATTTTTGATTTTTTTTTGTTATGTTTTTCATTTGTCAGTTTCTTGTTTCCTGCCTTCCTATTGATTACTTGAACATTTTCAGATTTCATTTTGGCTTATCTATAGTGATTTTGTGCATATCTCACCATATAGCTTTCTTGGTAGTTGCTCTAGGTATTCTATATATACAACATTATACTCTACTGATGTCATTTTACCATTTTGAGTGAAGTAGAAAACTCTCCCTCTGTATGTCCCATAACCCTTCCCCATTTGTATATAATTCTCTTAAATATTCCATCTATATACATTTAAAACCACATCAGAGAAGGTTAGTATTTCTTTCAACCATCAAATATAATTTCAAAACTCAAGCCTGACCAGGAGGTGGCACAGTGGATAAAACATCAACCTGGGATGCAGAGGACCCAGGTTAGAAACCCCAGGGTCACCAATTTGACTGCGGGCTCAGCCGGCTTGAACTGGTATCACAAACTTGACCCTATAGTCACTGGCTTGAGCCCAAGGTCACTGGCTTGAGCTAGGGGTCACAAGTCCAGCAAGAGCCCCCTGGTCAAGGCACATATGAGAAAGCAATCAATAACAATTCAAGTGCCACAATGAAGAATTGATGCTTCTCATCTTTCTCCCTTTCTGTCTGTCCCTGTCTGTCTCTCTCTCTCTTTCTCTCACTCTCAATTAAAAAAATAAAAACTCAAGAAGGAAAGCCTATTGTACTTATGCATATTTTTGCTCTTCTATTTGTTGTTTCTTCTTTTTTAAGGTTCCAAGATTCCTTCTTTTATTGTTAAGTTTTTGTTTAGAGAACTTTAGCCATTCTTTTAGGGTGGTGTACTGGCAACAAATTCTGAGTATTCTTCTCAATGTGTTGGTTTCCTTTTTATTCCTGGATGATATTTTTTACTAAATATAGGATTCTGGGTTGGCAGGTTTTTTTCTTTCAGCACTTGAAAAATGTTGTGACCCTTACTTCTTGCCTCCATAATTTCTGATGAGAAATCTGCCATTCAAATATTTCCCCCTATAGGTTAGATGCCATTTTTCTCCTGAAGCCTTCAAATTTTTTTCTTTGTCTAATTTTTATAAGTTTAATTATTATGTCTTTATTTGGATCTCTCTTATTCTGTTATCTAGTTAATTAATTCTTATTTCTACCCCCTCTGTTTGCTGGGTCCTTCCACTTAGCTTTGCATTTTGATTATGGTACATTTCAGTTTTGAAGTTTCCATTTGGTTATTCTTTGTATCTTCTATTTTGCTGTTGATGTGTTTTTTTAATTTTGGGGAGGCTAAAGAAATTTTTTTATTTATTTCATGTGTAGTTGTAATTACTTGTTGATGCATTTTTAGTATGAACACTTTAAAGTCTTTGACAGATAATTCTGATTAAATAATTCTGTCATCTTTTTTAAAGATTTTATTTATTGATTTTACAGAGAGAGAAAAGACAGGGATAGGTAGCGAAAAGTGTCAACTTGTAATTGCTTCACTTTAGTTGTTCATTGATTGATTACTTGTCATATGTACCTTGACTGGGCAAGTCCAAGGTTTTGAACTGGTGACCTCACTGTAATTGTATGTATTCTACAGAATGTCTTCATGGATTTGCTAAAAAATAAAAATAAATATTTTCAGTCCTCTACCTTATTTTTAATATAAATTATAGTGTACTCTAACCACAATTTTATACCTTGCTTTTTATACTTTATATACTTATTTTAAACATTTTAGAGATCTTTTCACATCAGTCAGTATATAGAGAATTTCCTAGTATTTTTTATAGCATCATATAATTCTATGGTCTGGATTGCTATAATTTATTCATCAAGTCCAGGCGTCCCCAAACTACCACCCGCGGACCACATGCAGCCCCCTGAGGCCATTTATCCAGCCCCCCACCGCACTTCTGGAAGGGGCATCTCTTTCATTGGTGGTCAGTGAGAGGATCACTGTATGTGGCGGCCCTTCAATGGTCTGAGAGACAGTGAACTGGCCCCCTATGTAAAAAGTTTGGGGTCCCCTGACTAGTCTCTTGCTGATGGGAATTTGTGCTATCTCCTCTCTTATTAATAGAAACAGTAATGCAGTGGATATCATTTACCTGTCATTTCACAAGTGTACAAGTACATCTTTGTGGATAAACTTTTAGAAAAAGTATTGCTGGTTCAAATGATAAATACATTTGTAATTTTGAAAACATTGTCCACTTGTTTTCAATAGGGGTTATATCAATTTACAATCCCATTAGGAAGCTTGGAGCCTGTTTCTTCACAGTGTCCTTAACAAAGTGTGTTACTAGCTTTTTATTTCTTACCATCTGTTAGGTGAAATTGTTCTCAATTTAGTTATAATGTGTGATTTTCTTCAAAAATGAGGTTGAACACTTTTTATTGTTTAAGAGGGAAAACCTTTTGAAACATGATGTAGAAATATAAACCATAAAGGAAGAATGATGGAGAGATTTGACTACATAAACAAAAAACTTTAAAATGAAAAACGGCTTGGGAAATTTTTGCAACAATTGACTAAATAGTCTTGATATAAACTTTTATTAAAAACCAGTAGTAATAAGAGGACCATGCTTCTATGAGAAAAAATAGGCAGATGATATGAACAGGCAATTTTGGAAATTAAAATAAACTCATAATTAAAATTTAGCTCCACTGGTGCATAATAAGTTATAAATGTTAAAACACCTTTGCTATGAAATTAGTGATTTCTTTAAAAGTATATATGTAGGCCCTGGCCGGCTAGCTCAGCGGTAGAGCACTGGCCAGGCATGTGGAAGTCCTGGGTTCAATTCCTGGCCAGGGCACACAGAAGAAGTGCCCATCTGCTTTTCTACCCCTCCCCTCTCCTTCCTCTCTATCTCTCTCTTCCCCTCCCAAAGCCAAGGCTCCACTGGAGCAAAGTTGGCCCCGGGCGGTGAGGATGTCTCCAAGGCTTTCACCTCAGGCCCTAAAATGGCTCTGGTGCAGCGGAGCAACGCCCCAGATGGGCAGAGATCGCCCCCTGGTGGGCATGCCGGGTGGATCCCGGTCGGGCGCATGCAGGAGTCTGACTGCCTCCCCCCCTTCTCACTTCAGAAAACTAAACTAAACTAAATAAAATAAAATAAAATAAAATAAAATAATAAAATAAAATAAAATAAAATAAAAGTATATATGTGGTGCTTCTCCTAAATAAAACATAGGAATAATCCACAATACACGTTTTAAATGTGTGGTAATTTTCCAAATTCTTTCTCAGCATCTCTTTCTTAATCTCTTCACCCAATGGCCCTAGATGTTTTGGGTAGGAGAGTCTTACGCCATATACTGCCATGAGCTGTTTAACAGTTGGATGTGGGCAGCAATAGATTCAAATGCAGTTATTTATTAAGCAGTTTTTTCTTTTGAAGAGGAAGTAGACCATCTGTTATTATGTATTTGTGTCCGGAAAATATTGCTTCAATTCAACAGGAACAGTCTTGAGTTAGGGCAGGGGGTGAACACACAATATGGTGTACAGAGATGTGATGTAGACTTGGGCAGCTGAAACCTTTATAATTTTGTTAAGCAGTGTCACCCCGACAAATTCAATTAAAAAATTAAGCAGGAACATTTATTGAGCACTTACTACTATATGTCATATATAATAATCTACTGTGAGAATGAAAAGATGAACCTTGTTTTCAGTTAATGAGTTCATCTTACTTGTATTTTATGTACTTAGTTCCTCTAGCTTTATTTCTTTTATAGTTTTTATTTTAAATTTTAAAGAAAGAGCCAGATAATCTTTTCTGAAACTTTATTCCCGACTTTCTCACAATTTTATCATTACATGATTCATATACTATATAATATACCCATTTGAAGTGTACACTTGTTTTTTATTATATTCACAGAGTTGTGCGGCCAATACTGTAGTTGATTTTAGAATACTTTCATCACCCCCAAAAGAAACTCTATACCCATTAGTAGTTACTGCCCACTCCCATTCCTGGCAAACACTAATCTGCTTTCTCTGTATTTCTATTCTCGACATTTTCCTTAAGTTGAATTATCCAACTTTTGTGATAAGCTTCTTTTTCTTAGCATGATGCTTTTAAGGCTCATCCGTGTTTTAGCATGTATCCATACTTTTCCTTCCTATGGCCTAATAAAATTCCATTTTGTGGATGTACCTTATTTTATTCATCCATTCATTAGTTAATGTTTAATTGAGTTGTTTCCACCTTTTGTCTATTATGAATAGTGTTGCTGTGATCATTTGTGTACATGTACTTGTGTGGATATATGTTTTCATTTCTCTTGTGTAGATACCTAGGATGGAATTACTCATTCATATGTAACTATATGTTTAACACTTTGAGGAAGTGCCAGAAAGATTTCCAAAGAGGCTACACCATTTTACATTTCTATCAGCATTGTATTTGGTTTCCAGTTTCTCCACATACTCACTAATACTTGATAGCTGTATTTTTTAATATGACCATCCCATTCGCTATGAAGTGGTATCTCATTGTTGTTTTATAAAATTTAATTTACTGGGGTGACATTTATTAGTAAGATTATATAGGATTCAAGTGTACATCTCTATGATACATGATCTTCATATTGCATTGTGTGTCTGTCCACCACCCAAAGTCAAATCTTCTGCCACCATATATTTGACCCCTTTTAGCTTTTACTACACTACTCACAAACATTAGGGGATATTTTATCGCTTCATATTCATTTTTAAATATCCTCTCATTTTTGTGAGTAGTATACTTCCCCACACCCCTTCCATCTTGGAACCACCATGCTGTTGTGTCTGTGAATTTTTGTTTGTTTTTCTTGTTTCTTCATTTGTTGCTTTCAGTTTTATATTCCACATATGAGTGAAATCATATGGTTCTTTGCAATTTCTTAATGACTAATCACATTGAATATATTTTTATGTGTTAGATGGCCATTTATATCAGCAACTTTACATCTTTCTGACCATTCTTTTGTACTCACATAACCCTCTGACCACAGCCTGGAAAGGATCTTTACTTTTAAAGATTCATGTCATTGGATTTTGTTTACCTGGGAGTCCAGGGTATTCTTCCTATCTCAAGGTACTTAACCTTGGTTCTTGACACATGCTTTTGTTGGAGGACCCTCCCTGCTTCAGATTTGCCAACAGCTGAATTGAGAAAGGTTAGGCAATTTCAAGCTCAGGTCCGGATAAGGAGCAAGGATACAACTCGCAGAAAGAGAATGATACATAGAACAGCTACAGATGGTCACAAAAAAAAATTTCAGAATTCTCTTTAAAAACTGGTTGTGAATAATATAGCTGGTATTAAAGAGGTGAACATGATTGTAGATAATGGAACGGTTATTCATTTCAACAATCCAAAAATTCAAGCTTCCCTTTCTGCTAACATCTTTGCAATTGCTGGTCATACAGAAGCCAAACCAATCACAGAAATGCTTCCTGAAATACTAAGTCAGCTTAATGCTGACAGTTTAACAAGTTTTAGAAAGTTAGCTGGACATTTCCCTTGGCAAATGTAGAACAGCAAACCACCAAAACCAGAGGAAGAGGAGGATGTTCCATATCTCATAGAAAATTCTGATGAGGCATCAAAGAATGAAGCTAACTAAAATCTTTTCCTGTTTTTGGAAGCTGGCATGGACTAGATTTAACAAATCAGCTATGTGATTCCAAAGTTTTACAGACACACAGAATGTCAACTGTTACTAGTTCAGTAATATAAATATTTTGTATATTAATAATGCTGTTTGTTTAGCATTTTTTGGTCCCTTAATTTTGCATTTTGTACTTCCTTCCAAGATCTATTCTTTTGGTCAAAATATAAAATATTGATGCAGATTGAGGGTGTTTTGATTTTTGATTCTTGGTTGTTGTTTTTCTGTGTGCGTGTGTGTTTTCTGTGGAGTATTTTTGATGTGCGCACGTGTATGTGTTTATGTATGTATGTGGGTATGTGTGTGTATAAAGTGGAATACATAGGAAAACAGTTCTACTTATCCTCCTTTTTCCTCCAGTAGAAATGAAACAAATATTTACTAAAAAAAATTTACTTAACCTAATCACATCCTTAAAAAGTGCATTTCGTCAAGCAATATTATATATAAGGCTCTGAGTATTAGGATGTGACCATTTGGGGGAACCATTTTTTCTGTCTACCATACCATCTTAAGTATATTAAGTTTTTTAATCCACAAATATGAAATTTTTATTTATTTAGGATGTCTTTAATTTCTTTCAATGATATTTTGTATTTTTCTGGGTAACAAGTCTTATACTCCTTTTGTTAGATTTGTTCGTAAGTATTTTATTCTTTGTGAGCAATCATAAATGCAATAATATTTTTATACATTGATCTTGTGTCCTGCAACTGTGCTGAACTTGTTTATTGTAATAGATTTGTTCCTTAGAATCTTCTGTATTCATGATCATGTCTGAATAGAGATAGTTTTATTCCTTCCTTTCAATCTGGCTGCCATTTATTTTGTTTTCTTACTTAATTATGCTGACTATGCTTACAATGTATTGTAGAATTGAAATAGAGCGTACAACTTTCACTCTTGCCTGCCCAGAGGGTGGCGCAGTGAATACAGTGTTGCACTGGGACTTGGAGGACCCAGTTCAAAACCTTGAGGTCGCCGGCTTGAGCACGGGCTCATTTGGTTTGAGCAAGTCTCACTAGCTTGAGCCCAAGGTCGCTGGCTTGAACAAGGGGTCAATCGATATGCTGAAGCCCCCCCCCCCCCCCCCGGTCAAGGCACATATGAAAAAGCAATCAATGAATAACTAAGGTGCTGCAACAAAGAATTGATGCTTCTCATCTCTCTCCCTTCCTGTCTTTCCCTTTCTCTTTGTCTCTGTCACACACACACACACACATACACACACACACACACACACACAGAAACACAAAACAAACAAACAAAATTTTGTTTCACTCTTGATGGTAACAGGAAAATATTCAGTCTTTCAACATTAGTATGTTACTTGTGGAGCTTTTGTAAATGCTCTTTATCATGTTGGGGATTTCCCTTCTCTTCCAAATTTGAGTGATTTCACCATGAAAGGGTGTTGGATAGTATCAATTTTTTTTCCACTTCCTTTGAAATTATCTGTATTTTTTTAAAGTAACAGGATAATTGAGGTATCATTCACATATATTAAAAACCACTCCTTTAAAGTGTATAATTCAGTGGTTTTTAATATATTCACAGAGCATAAAATCATCACCACTATGTCCTTGCAACCACTAACACTTTCTGTCTATGGATATGCCTCTTTTGGACATTTCATGTAATTGAAATCATACAATAAGCGACCATTTGTGTTTGGTTTTTCTTTTTTCATTTATCACAATACGTTCAAGATTTATCCATGGTATAGCATGTATGAGTACTTAATTCTTTTGATCTCAAGAGGAAGGCTCTTTTCACCTTCTCTTCCCCTGGTTATCTCTGATAAACTCTTAGGCTTACAGCTTAAGCTGGTCTCATGAAGCTACTTGCCTCCTCTTCCTTGCTTACCATCAAAATCTCCAATTTTTTTTTTTGAGAGATTTCTTTGGTTTGAAATTCCTCACTCTGTTTTTAATAAAGTCAGTTCTTTTTTGAGAGGGGAGAACTCCATTCTTATGGACTGCCTTTATCCCTAGGCAAAATATTTGAACCAGTGCTTTGGGCTCTGGGCAGTGCCAGTTACCTCCGGTTTTCTTGCTTACCTCTTCAGGCATGGAAACTCAGCCCTGTAAGTGAATTAAAGCAAGGCAGTCAGGATGAGGATGATGGCACTCAAGTATTCTCAGCCTGCCATACTTGGCGCAGAGCCTCTGCCCTTTGAGTGGAGGCTGACTTGAGGAAGGCAATTCCTCAACTCTTGGCTGTATTCATCAGGAATTTCAGCTGTAATTGTATTGGAAGTGATGAAAAATGCTGGCTGCTTGCCCCTCCCAATGAAATACTCTATTCTTTATTTGAGGGCTGGGGGAAGAGGGAGTCCAGTATTCTTGGCTACTCCTGCCTGAAGTATAGCTTCAGGTGAGCAGGTGAGCGAGAGTAGCTCATCAAAGTAAGCAGGGAGTTGGAGGGAAGAAAGAAGTGGGTTGTGATTCATATACCATAGCCTCTCATTGGTATTACTGAGTTTTAGTAGACTTTTTTGAGTAAATGTTCTTCATTTGCTGTATACCTTTAATGTAACTTCTAGAGACTTCTAATGTTTTTTTAAATACATTTATTTTACAAGTTATGGTTTTTTATTGGGCGGTGAGTCCCCAGGAATTATGTCACAATTCTGGAAGTGGATCCCTCTCTTGTGTTTACCTTTTTAGTAAAGTAGAATTTCTTTCTTACAATGGTGCTGGAAGGATGGCTATACTAAACAGTACTGATGAATTATTTTTTAATCAAGTTTTTACTATGTCATATTAGATTTCAGAGTAGCTGATTTCCTTGCTTTCTTCTTATTTCTGCATATAAATGAACCTTATTAAAATGGTGTTTTATAAATTACTTTTTATGTATGGTCTAAGATAGTGGTCTAGTTTCATTCTTTTGCATCTGGCTCTTCAGTTTTCCCACGGTCATTTATTGAAGAGACTTTCCTTTCTTCATTGCATATTCATAGCTTCTTTGTCATAAATTAGTTGCTTATTTATGTGTGGGTTTATCTCTGGATTCTCAGTTATGTACCATTGGTCTGTGTGTCTGTTTTTATGCCAGTATCATTCTAGGGAGTATGATACCTCTAGTTTTGTTCTTTTTTCTCAGGATTGCTTTGGCAATTTGGGGTCTTTTGTGGTTCCATACAAATTTGAGAACTTTTTTGTTCTAGTTCTTTGAAAAATGCCATTGGGATTTTGATAGAGATTGCATTGACTCTATAGATTTTTTTAGGTAATATGGACATTTTAACAATGTTAATTCTTCCAATCCATAAACATGGAATATCTTTTCATTTCTTTGTGTCTTCTTCAATTTCTTTTAACAATGTCTTATAATTTTCAGTGTGGCATATTTTTATGCTTTTTATTTTTATTTTTAGGTTTGACTCCAGCATCTACTGTTGCCATTGCTATTAGTTCAAGTGCCATGATGTTTACATCAATATCAAATGTATCTGTCTCCACTGCTGCTACTTGGTGCTCACGTAAGTCACTGGTTGCAAATAAAATACTATTATTTTGCATCAGGCCACTTAACTCAATTTTCCAGTATAAACTATGGATCTCCCGTATCTCTCATAAATTATCATTATGCTTGGACCCATCTATAACTGCTGACATCAATAGTAGCTTTGTTAAATAACCTAACTGTCATGACTTTAGCTGTGAATTTTATATTAACATGATTTTTATAGCTTAAAGTGATCATTTTAAGTGTAGAATTCATTAACATTATAATGTTTTGAGACAACTTCTTGAAGCTAATGTGAATAAGAAGCGTGGGAGTTTTGCCAAGTATGTCTGAAGGGAAGAAGTCTTATTGTCCACATGAATAAGATAACATAAAGAAATAAATGTTGGAGCCTTGCTATAGCATATTCTTCTATATATACCAGGTTTGTAGTCCTGGCATTTTACCTATCAGAAGTCTTACATGTTAAAAGGATCAGCTTTAGTTTGGGGTTTTAATCTACACTGTGTGATGTCTCATGGACTCTCCCCTGGAAGAGAACATCTGGACTCTTAAGCTAAGAAGTAAGACATTAATCATCTTGTAACTCCAACTTTTTAGCTACATATTTTCCATTAGTAGAGAAATAGCAAATGTTGAGAATGTTGAATTCTGTATATGTGTTAGGCAGTTCTTTTTTACAGGGCTATAAGCTGACTGTGCTTTCAAGGCATCTTCTCAAGGCTGTGATGTTCATCATTAGGTTTTGTTTTTGTTTTTGTTTTTTCTTTGTGACAGAGACAGAGAGAGACGGAGACAGGGACAGACAGACAGGAAGGGAGAGAGATGAGAAGCATCAATTCTTCCTTGCATCACCTTAGCTGTTAATTGATTGCTTTCTCATATGTGCCTTGACCCGGGGTGGGGGTTCAGCAGACCAAGTGACCCTTGGCTCAAACCAGCAAGCGACCTTAGGCTCAATCTGGTGAGCCTTGCTTAAACCAGATGAGCTTGCGCTCAAACCGGAGACCTTGGGGTTTCAAACCCGGGTCCTTTGCGACCCAGTCCGATGCTCTAAACAATGCACCGCAGCCTGGTCAGGCTCATCATTAGTTTTTGTTATTGTAATCCTAGCTGTAATATGATTCTACTAAAACACTATTATAGCAAGATTGTCACCATTCCTAAGAATAAAACCTGCCGGGAATTGGTGATGCCTAGCAGAGCATGAAAAAGTAACTTACCATCCCCATTCTCTTGTACAGTTGGCATAGACACACATTAGTTAAAATTGCTGGTTACCACTTGAGTAGTATTTTCTACCAAGTAGACTTCTAGTTTTGAGTCATGACTGAGACTCTGGAAAGCTTTTGATATACGTAAGCCATACCTTTCTTAAGTACGATAGATTTTGTGAATATGACCATGTCAAAGGTTGGGAGTTAAAATTTTTAAATGAATTCTATTTTCAATCAAAGACTTGCCCTCTTACCTTTGACAGGCTTTTTTTCCCTTCTTATCTTTGATGTCCTTGCCTACAAAATGATATTTTGACCACAGTAATTTTTTCACAATATTTTTTAAAATTAGCTTTAATGAAGTATAACTACATATCATCAAATTATTTTAAATGTACAATTCAGTGTTTTTAATGTTTATTGAAGTGTGCATTACTATAATCCAGTTTAGAACATTTCTATCACCCCAATAAGTTCGCTTATCCCCTGACAACTGCTAATCTATTTTCTTTCTTCATAGATTTGCCTTTTCTGGACATTTCATATAAATGGATTGACTGTAGTTTTTTGAAGTCTAGCCAAAAGTTTCTAAAGGTCGCTTCAGATAAAAAAGACTACATAAATTTCTCACTGTTTTTTATTAAAAGGATAATAGGTAATATGTTATTCTTTGTAGTTGGCACCCTAACAACTTCAGCTGCAATGCTTGGTGGTATAATTTTGGGATTTGGATTAAAATTCCCTGGAGTGGGTGGAGCAGCATCTAGTAAGATTTTAGAATTATTGAGATGTGTTTCGCTGTTCATTAGAAATAGACTATATAACAAGCAATAAGTAGGTTGTATTCTATAGCTCTGGGACTTTCTAAGTAGGTTCTGATCATCTCATAGGAATATTCCAAAAGTATGCTAATATTGACATTTACCAAAGAATAGAAGGAGACAATTGATATCAATGACATTACTTCTTTGAGTTGACTACAACCAAAGCTGCTATCAAGTTCTTGTCAACTTTTTTTAGCAGGGGGGGGAGAGTCAGAGACAGAGAGAGGGACAGATAGGGACAGACAGAGAGGAAGAGAGAGATATAGGAAACATCAATTCTTTGTTGCAGTACTTCAGTTGTTCATAGATTGCTTTCTTACATGTGCATTTACCTGTGGGCTATACCAGAGCCAGTGACCCCTTGCTTAAGTCAGCAACCTTGGGCTCAAGCCAGTGACCTTGGACTTCAAGCCAGCAACCTTGGGCTTCAAGCCAGTGACATTTGGGCTTAAGCCAGCAACCTTGGGCTTCAAGACAGTGACCTTGGGCTTCAAGCCAGTGACCTTGAACTTCAAGCCAACGACCTTGGGCTTCAAGCCAGCAACCTTTGGGCTCAAGCTGTGACCCTGAGCTCAAGCCAGTGACCATAGGGTCATGTCTATGATCAAGCCAGCTACTCTGAATCAAGCTGGTGAGTCCACACTCAAGCTGGATGAGCCCATGCTCAAGCCAGCGACCTCAGAGTTTCAAACCTGAGTCCTTAGCATCCCAGGCCAATGCTCTATCCACTGCACCACTGCCTGGTCAGGCTCAACTTTTAAACTTATTTTTTTGGTTATTGAATATAGTGTGTAAATTGACCCAATATATTATGATTGTAGAGTTTTTTTTCTCTAAACGTTAATTTTTTTTATTATAATTTTATTTTTTAATGGGGCGACATCAATAAATCAGGTTACATATATTCAAAGATCAACAAGTCCAGGTTATCTTGTCGTTCAATTATGTTGCATACCCATCACCCAAAGTCAGATTGTCCTCTGTCACCTTCTATCTAGTTTTCTTTGTGCCCCTCCCCCTCCCCCTTTCCCTCTCCCTTTCCCCCCTCCCCCCATAACCACCACACTCTTATCAATGTCTCTTAGTTTCACTTTTATGTCCCACCTACGTATGGAATAATGCAGTTCCTGGTTTTTTCTGATTTACTTATTTCACTTCGTATAATGTTATCAAGATCCCACCATTTTGCTGTAAATGATCCGATGTCATCATTTCTTATGGCTGAGTAGTATTCTATAGTGTATATGTGCCACATCTTCTTTATCCAGTCGTCTATTGACGGGCTTTTTGGTTGTTTCCATGTCCTGGCCACTGTGAACAATGCTGCAATGAACATGGGGCTGCATGTGTCTTTACGTATCAATGTTTCTGAGTTTTTGGGGTATATACCCAGTAGAGGGATTGCTGGGTCAACAACAAACAAAAAAACAATCCAATAAAAAAATGGGAAGAAGACATGAACAGACACTTCTCCCAGGAGGAAGTACAAATGGCCAACAGATATATGAAAAGATGCTCATCTTCTTTAGTTATTAGAGAAATGCAAATCAAAACTGCAATGAGATACCACTTCACACCTGTTAGATTAGCTATTATTAACAAGACAGGTAATAGCAAATGTTGGAGAGGCTGTGGAGAAAAAGGAACCCTCATACACTGTTGGTGGGAATGTAAAGTAGTACAACCACTATGGAAGAAAGTATGGTGGTTCCTCAAAAAACTGAAAATAAACGTTAATTTTTGATCTGTGTTAAAGTTGACTCTCTCTTAAAGCTGATTACAACAGTTTCTTTCGACTTATCTTAAATTTGTTTTTGGCAGTTAGGAACTAGTTAGGTTGTAGGTTGATGAACACTTGGTTACCTATTGCCTTATAGTTATGGTGAGCTGGGTGGTTGAGAACAGTTGCTACTTAAATGTACTATTTTAAATCAAACTTTATTTTAAGGAAGTCTTGTTTGTTTTTACTTTAAAACGTTTGCTGAAATTAATCTTTCTTCAAATCTCGCATAAACTAAAAGTCAATCCCTTTTAAACTTAAAGTAATTATTCCTAAACAAAGATGCACACCATCTATATATTCTTTTGTACAATCAACACTTAACTGAGTTTGTACTGTGTACTATACTAACTGACCAACTTATGAGAGTTATAAAAGGGTATATCTTGAGAACTTTTCAAGTTACCATATTTACAAGACACATAGCACATATTTCCCTCATAAAACGCTGAACAAAGAACTGATTATTTCAATCATGTTGGGTCATAGAAATATGAATTGGTAGGCTTTTTGGTGATGCTACCATTACCTACCCCTTACCTAAGTCTCATTTTTTTTTTCAAACTGTACCTTTGTTACTAGCTTATCCCTTATTGACATTTCATTCAACCTTACCCTAGGTACTTGTCCATCTCCTCATCAGATATGTCTCAACTCCACACCAACAACTCTGAGTTGTTTCTTCTATCCAAGTATATTTATTTGCTCTAATACTGTATGTACCTCACAAATCAACCTTGTAAAGCAACTTTCAAGTGTCTGTGTCTGCAAATTTATAACCATTTGGGATTATTCTCTACCTTAGGTATGATCAGCAAGTTTTAAGAGAATTTTGTTATTACTCTCATATTTTATTTGAGTTTGAGAAGGTAATGATGTCCAGTCCCAGCATGGAGTAAGGTACACAATTGTTGACTGAGGACAAGATAGGAAAATTGGATAGTGGAATCTTTGAAAGGATGTTTGTACTGTGTTATATAATAATTTTAAGGCCATCAGAATGAGATTTATTTAGCTGTAAATCCAAGTTTGGTATGCAATTATTTTGTTATTTAAAGAACTGTGTTTTCTTTTTACTACACAGATATGTAGAGTTGACTATATTTAATTTAGACCAAAGTTGTAACTTGGAAAATCAGACTGTGATAGAACTTTCATTCTCAAATCCATTGCTTCTTTTGATATTAATTGTAATATTATTATTTAAATGTTATGTCATGCCAGAGTTAATTTATACTTTTTAAAAATAGCATAAAAAAGAAACAAAGATTAAATACTGTATAAAAAAGTTTAAATAATCATACCATTTTTTATGACTCAAGACTCTTTTATGTTTAGGCTGACAGGTATTAATTTCCTGAAGGGTATCACTTAACATCTCTGGAAAGTATTTTATTTGCCTGTATAACTGTTTCTTTAGTGGTAGGGATGTAGTTACTTTTTTATTATAAAAACCATATACACGTAATTATACACATATAAAAATACATTACTCCCTATAGAGAGAACAGTTTGCTTTTTATGTTTACAATCTTTTCCAAAGACATACAAACATACATTAAATGTATTTGTTTTACAAAAATGGGATACACACACACACACACACACACACACACACACAAAATCTTAAAATTTACTGTTTTCTCTTTGGACATCTGTCCATGTCAGGAAATGCAGATTACATTTTTTCCTATAGAAAATTTCCCAATATTACATTTTTAATTTTTTTATTTTAAATGTTTTTATTTTTAAATTACAGTGTACATACAATATTATATTAGTTTCAGGTGTATAACATAGTGATTAAGTGTTTATATAATTTACAAAGTGATTGCCCTGATGAATCTAGATTACTTTTTAAAACATCTTCTTTGGGTAAAGATAAGCTCCTTTATAAGAACTCATTTTTTCTTTTTTTATTATTTAAAAATTTTACTTTAATACAGTTGGTATACAATACTATAATAGTTTTAAGCATAAGACTCATTTTTTTCCTTAATTGTTCTTCTGTTTGAATGTGGCAGATACCATGTGTTTGAATAAATTAATCAATAGAGGGAAGATCTCTTGATAACATCATTAATTTTGAGCATTTCTAGGGAAGGATTTCTTTTATATAAGATTGTTATTCTCAGGTAAAGAACACAATGACATATGACTACAAAGAATGCCACACAGGATCCAATCTGTAGTCTCTCCAGTGTTTTTGGTGGATAGTGCTCACATGGATCCTTTGTGACAGGGATGGTGTTCTTCTGTGGCACTCATTCCATCCTCCCAAAAGCTAACATGAAAAATGGGAGAATTATTATAAGGATGCTAGTGGCCAAAAATGGAAATGGAACCTTGTGGAAATATAATACAGGTATTACTGAGGCACTGAAGTTCAAGGAAATTAGAATTTAAGAGTTGTTCTAAAGGCAGGCTTCAGTTCTTGTCCTTTGTCTACTTTTTTGTAACTTCCCATTGGTTTCCTTGTCTCTTTTTCTGCCTTACTGTTTTAGCTTATTCTTAATTTTAACCTACTCGTGGCCCTTTAATTCTTCTTCATGTTCTTCCTCTGTCAGTCCTTTCAACTCCCTCTGACTATAGGTCTAATTCTTTCCACACTTTTGGAACTATTTCCAAATTTCTACTAACGTCTGATTCTTTCCATACTGTATTTCTGGAAATATTTTCATATTGCTCTCTAAAGTCTAATTCTTTCTATAGTTCTGAACTTTTTAATACAAGATTCTGACCCATATTATCCCTGTTTGGCTACAACTTTTTCTGCCAGATCTTCTCACTGACTGCCAGTCACATATAGGATAGCTGCTTCGAGGTCCATCCATATTGTCATAAATATCACTACATCATCATTTTTTATGGCTGAGTAGTATTATACTGAGTAAAATAAGTAGATCAGTGAAAGCTAAGAACTGTATGATTTCAGACATAGGTGGGATATAAAACTGAGGTTCATGGACATAGATAAAAGTGAAGTGGGGCCTGACTGGGTGGTGGCGCAGTGGATAGAGCGTCGGACTGGGATGCGGAAGACCCAGGTTCGAGACCCTGAGGTTGCCAGCTTGAGCGAGGGCTCATCTGGTTTGAGCAAAAGCTCACCAGCTTGAGCCCAAGGTCGCTGGCTCCAGCAGGGGGTTACTTGGTCTGTGAAGGCCCGCGGTCAAGGCACGTATGAGAAAGCAATCAATGAACAATTAAAGTGTTGCAATGCGCAACAAAAAAACTAATGATTGATGCTTCTCATCTCTCCATTCCTGTCTGTCTGTCCCTGTCTATCCCTCTCTCTGACTTTCTCTCTGTCTCTGTAAAAAAATAATAATAATAATAAAAAAAGTGAAGTGGGTACCAGAGGGAGGGGGATATAGGAGAGGAGGACAGAAAAAGGGATGGGGGAAGGCTATAAAGAGCAACAAATATAAGGTGATGGAAAATGATTTGACTTTGGGTGATGGACACACAACATAATCAACAGTTCAAATGCTACAGAAATGTTTACCGGAAACCTTATTGATCAATGTCACCCTGTAAAAAAGTAAATAAATTAAAAAAGTATAGCTTTCCATACTTCAGATGTCCATCTTTGTCCCAATCAACTGTGAACCGGGCTCAAAGGGCAGAGCTGCTGGAATAAAATATGGGTGTCTGAGCCTAATCCCTCAGCAGGAATTGAGCAGGCTGGTTTCCCTTAGAATAGTCAGTGTACATTGGTAGGGTCCATGATATATGCATTTATCTATTGCAGCTGTTAATTTGAAAATATTGTTAACTGGGAAATCAAAACTAATGTAAAGCGCCCTGGCCGGTTGGCTCAGCGGTAGAGTGTCGGCCTAGCGTGCGGAGGACCCAGGTTCGATTCCCGGCCAGGGCACACAGGAGAAGCGCCCATTTGCTTCTCCACCCCTCCGCCGCGCTTTCCTCTCTGTCTCTCTCTTCCCCTCCCGCAGCCAAGGCTCCATTGGAGCAAAGATGGCCCGGGCGCTGGGGATGGCTCCTTGGCCTCTGCCCCAGGCGCTAGAGTGGCTCTGGTCCCAGCAGAGCGATGCCCCGGAGGGGCAGAGCATCGCCCCCTGGTGGGCAGAGCGTCGCCCCTGGTGGGCGTGCCGGGTGGATCCCGGTCGGGCGCATGCGGGAGTCTGTCTGACTGTCTCTCCCTGTTTCCAAGTTTCAGAAAAATGAAAAAAAAAAAAAAACTAATGTAAAGCAACTGTGTACATGTTATGGGATATTTTATAACATTTTTGTTATAGATGCAGCATTCATTAATTATAAAAAACATTTGAAAAATACAGAGAACCAAAAGGAAGAAAAGAAAACACGCCAGTCTCCCCAACCACAAATGTTCTGAACATTGTTCTTTAACTGCTCAGTGTTTAGGAAAAAGCAAAAGTGCTACAGAAGTTAGGAAAACCAAGAGATAACAATGACTAGAGGAGTTGTGGGCAAAAAACAGGGCGAAGAAGATATTTGAGTTAGGCCACAAAGTATATTGAGGAGTTAATCTACAGAGGGCAGAGCATTCTAGTAGAGATGCAATAGAAAAAGATACATAGGAGAGAGCTCTGTGCTCTACATAAAACTGTGAGAAGCTTTTATCTATTGGACTGGAAAAAAATGTATGCCTCGTATGGGCTATGATGTAAAGAAACAGGTACTCTTTTCTATTAATAGGAATAGAAATTGGCAAATCTTTTTTGTAGGGCAATTTGGCAAGATACATTAAAATCTATACCATGCTCATCATTTGATCCAGCAATTTCACTTCTAGGAATTAATTACACAGATGTGTTCATGTAAGTATTGCAAAGATGGTGTACAGAGAATTTGTGTATGGCTGCAATTATTCTTTCTTCGAAAGTTTAGTAGAACTTACTGATGAGGTCATCTGGGTCTGGAGTTTTCTTTATGGGAGAATGTTGAGAATTGATTCAATTTCTTTAATTGTCATAGGTTGTAAATTTTAATTTTCTGTGAATCTATCCAGGAGTTTTAGTTTTCAGCAGGAAGTAAATCCAGATACCTGGTCTGCCGTATATCACTTCATATTAGAACAACGTTGAGTTCAAATCTATACAACTTTAAGTTTAATTCAAATTTTAAAAAATAATGCTTCTATAGTTTTCATCCTGAATCATCAAGGACTAAATAAAAGTTTCTCATTTCTTACTGACATTATACATTTTATTTCCCAGCTACACCATCAACAAGTACCACTACCACCATCACCACTGACACAACCACCACCACTAACACAGCCATTAATGACCTGATCTTCAGTCAAGAGCTGACATCAACTTGTATTAATAAGACTGTTCCAGTTGGGTTTGCCTCTACACCTTTTACTTCGACTGTTAAGTAAGCCTATTTATTTGAAAATTTGTGTTTCATTTTATTTTTCATGCACAGGCATAATTTGCTCATATAGCTTCAGAACAGTGTTTGAAAATTAAATAGATGTCTCAAAAGTTGAAGGGCCAGTTAGAAAAAGAAGTTCTATATCTTAGGAAATTGAACAACTAACAGGATACTTTTGTTTTCTGAATACCATTATAATAAAATTATTACTATCACTAATAGTAGCTAACATTTATTGCATAACTACTATATGTTTAGCAGTTTGACAATGCTTTACAAATATAATATAATTTAATCCTTACAATAACCCTATGAGATAGGCAAGTATTTTGTTTCTATTTTATAGATGAGAAAACTGGAGCACATAGAGATTTTATAATTTGCCCCTGGTCACACATTTGTAATGGTTGAGCCAGGATTAAAATTCAGGCAGTCAAATTCCAGAGCCTATATTCTCTTGGTCTATGCCATGATCCTCTTTAATTGTTTCTTTTTTTAATTAAATTTTTTATTTTGGGATAATTGTAGATTCACATGTAGTTCTAAGAAATAATAACAAAAAATTCTGTGTCTTTGTACCCATTTTCCCAATAATAACTCTAGTACAATGTCACATGCAGGATGTTGACATTGATACAGTCAAGATACAAAGATACAAAATAGTTCTATAGGTATGTACAAGGATCCTTCTTGTTCCTCCTTTATAGCCACACTCATTACCCTTCTTTCCCTGACCCCAGGCAAAAATTAATCTGTTTTCCATTCATATAATCTTGACATATTTAGAACTGTTATTTAATTGGAATCATACAGTGTGCAATTTTAGGATATTAGATTTCTTTTTTACTGGGCATAATTCCTTGAGATAAAGTTGTCACATGCATCGATAATTTGTTCTTTTTTATTTCTCAGCAGTATTCCATGGTGTTGTGGATGTACCATAGTTTGTATACCTATTTACCTGTTGATGGTCATCTAGGTTGTTTCCAGTTTTTTACTATTATGAATAAAGCTTCTATGAAAATTTTGTACAGTTTTTTGTAAATCTAGTCCCATTTCCGGGATAAAAATGCCCAGGAGTATATTTTCTGGGTGGGATGGGAGGTGTATGTTTGTTTTTTTTAAAGAAACTGCCAAGTTCTTTTTCAGAATAGCTGTGCCATATAACATGCCTAGCAGCAATGTATGAGGGATCCAGTTTAACCACATACTTGCCAGGATTTAGTGTTGTCAGTATTTTTTTTTTATTTTTAGTCCTTCTAATAGATATAAAGAAATCTCATTATGGTTTATATTTTTATTTTTCTGCTGATCAGTGATGCTTGAACATTTTCATGTGTTTATCTGCCATTAGCCTATCTACTTTGGTCCCTTTTTAAAATGTCTTTTGTCCCTTTTCTACTTGAATTTGTTTTTTTTACTAAGTTTTATATATTATTAGTAGCAGTTCTTTTTTTTCTTCCTTCTTTTCAAGTGAGAGGAGGAGAGATAGAGAGACAGATTCCTGCATGCACCCCCACCAGGATCCATCCGGCGACTCCTGTCTAGGGCTGATGCTCTGCCTATCTGGGGCCATGCTTGCAACTGAGCTATCTTTAGCTCCTGATAGAGGCTCCAGGGAGCCATTCTCAGTGCCCAGGGCCAATGAGCTCAAATCAATCAAGTTATGGCTGCGGGAGGGGAAGAGAGAAAGAGAGAAGTGGGGGAAGGGGTAGAGAAGCAGGTGGTCGCTTCTCCTGTGTGCCTTGGCTGGGAATCAGACCCAGGACCTCCACACGCTGGGCCAACACTCTACCACTGAGCCAACCAGCCAAGGCAATAGCAGTTCTTTACCAGATAAAGTTTATCAATATTTTCTCTAACTCTATAACTTGTCTTTTTGTATTTTCAACCTGCTATTTTGCCAAACAAAAACTTTTGATTGATGAGGTCTAATTTACCAGTTTTTCCTTCAATGGAGTATTCTTTTAGCATCAAATATAAAAGTTTTTTGTCTAATTCTAGATCCGTAAGATTTTTCTCCTATTTGTTTTCTAAGTTTTATAGTTTTATATTTCACACTTAAGCTCATGATCTATTTTGAGTGAATTTTTGTATAAGGTATGAGTTTTATATTGAGGTCTATTTTTTTTTTTTCATCTAGTGATGTTCAATTTTTCCATCACCATTTGTTGAAAGGTCATCTTCTTCCATTGAATTGCTTTTGCACCTTTCTCAAAAATCAATGGGACATTATTTGTGTTCTGACTTGATTGATATGATCATATAAGATTTTTCTTCCTGCTTGACTGGTGGAGGTACATTGGGTAGAGCATTGACCTGACACTAGGTCCTGGGTTCAAAACCACAAGGTCGCTGACTTGAGCGCAGGCTCACCAGCTTAAGTGTTGGGTCATCAGCTTGAGTGTGGGATCATCAACATGATCCCAAAGTCACTGGCATGAGCCTAAGTTTTCTGGCTTGAGCAAGGGATCAGTGGCTCAGCTGGAGCTCCCCAGTCAAGGCACATATGAGAAGCAATCAATGAACAACTAAAGTGCCTCAACTAAGAGTTGATGCTTCTCATCTCTCTCTCCTCCTATCTCTCTCTCTCTCTATCTCTCTCTCTCTCTCTCTCTCTCGCTCTCTCTCTCATGCAAAAAGAAAATTATTTTCCTTCCTTAGCTTGATGGTATGGTGAATTACATTGGTTGATTTTCAAATGTTAAACAAATCTTACATATGTGGAGTAAATACCACTTGGTGTATAATTTTTAATACATTTTTGGATCCATTTTCTAAGATTTTTTGTTTGTTTGTTTGAGGACTGTTGTATCTAAATTCATGAAAATTATTGGTCTGCAGTTTTGTTTTTATCTTTTTTTATTCTATTTCTGGTTTTGATATCCAGATATTACTTGCTTCACAAAATGATAAGGAATTATTTCCTTTTCTTCTGTTTTATAGAAGAAATTGTGTAAAATTGGTGCTAATTCATTGGAGTTTGACAGACTTATCCACTGAAACTTCTGGGCCTATTATTTTTGGGAGCTTTTAAGTTGCAAATCTATTCCTTTAGTGGTTCTAGGATTATTCAGGTTATCTGTTTCATCTTTGATGCATTTTAGTAGTATGTAGTTTTTAGAGAATAGGTCTGTTTCTTCTAAGTTATCAAAGTTATTAGTGTAAAGTTGTTTGTAGTATTCCTTTTTTTCCTTTTAGTAGCTGTAAGGATTATTTCTGTTACATTTCTGATATGGGTAGTTTGTACCTTTTTAAAATCAATTTTATTGATCCTTTCCCAAAGAAGTAATTTTTGTTTCATTGACTAGTCTCTATTATTTTCATTTTTAATTTTATTAATATCTACTCATTTTTATTTCTTCCCTTCTGACTATGTTGGGTTCATTTTACTCTTTTTTTTCTAATAATTTGAGGTTTGAATTTTGATTATTGATTTGAAACATTTCTTCTTTCCTAATATAAGTGTTTAGTACTATAAGTATCCTTATCAGAACTGCATTAGCTGTGTACCTATTTAGTTATGTTGTATTTTCATTTTCATTCAATTCTAAGTACAGTTCACCATTTGAAAATCTGAATTTGAATTTCATTTGTCCACTTCTATATGGATTTTTTTCAATAAAAACTGTAAATGTATTTCTTTTCCTTATGATTTTCTCAATAACATCTTTTACTCTAGATTACTTTATTATTAGACTATAGTATATAATACATATAACATACAAAATATGCATTAATTGACTATTTATGTTATTGTTTAAGCTTCTGATCAACTGCAAGCTGTTAATAGTTAAGTTTTTAGGGAGTCAAAAGTTATACATGGATTTTCCACTTGAAACTAATATAAAATAATATTGACTGTCAACTATAATTAAAAAAAACTTATACACTGATTTTCAACTGCATGGAGTGTTGGCATTTTTAACCCCCATGTTGTTCAAGGGTCAACTGTAGTTTAACAATTTTTTTAGAAATTCCTTTTTGACCTATAGATTATTTAGAATTGTGTTGTTTAATTTCCAAATGTTTGGATATTTTTCTTGTGTTTTTTCTATGTTGATTTCTAGTTTGATTCCATTATGGTTGGAGAACATGCTCTGTATGATTTTAGTTCTTTTACATGTGTTCAGGTTTGTTTTATGAATGAATATATGGTCTTGGTGAATATTGCTCGGGCACCTGCAATTTGTGTTTTCTGCTATTGAGAGAAGTGTACTATAAATGGTAATTAGATCCTGTTTCTTCATTACATTTTCAGATCTGCTTTTCAGATTTTTTCTTTATCTTAAATTTTCAGAAATTAAATGTTGTATGTATTATTCTGTTTGGGGTTTGCTCAGCTTCTTGAATGGTTTATATCTTTTGTAAAATTTGGAAAGTTTTCAACCTTCATTTTTCATAATACTTTTTCAATCAATTCTCTGTTTTCATCTCTAATGTATCATCCTCTGATGTTACAATTGTTACCTCTTTTTTATTACTGTCCTCCAGAGCCCTTGAGATTTTTTTTTCATTTTTGTGCATATTCTCTCTGCTGCTCTGTAAATTCTATTTATTTATCCTCAAGGTGACTGATTCTATCCTTTGTCATCTCCTCTCTAGTATCAAACTCTTCATGTGAGCTTTTCCAGTTATTTTATTTTTCAGTTCTTTGATTTCCATTTGATTGTTTTTCATAACTTTTATTTCTTTGATGAGATTTTTCTAGTTTTCATTTGTTTCTGCAAGATTTATAATTGCTGTTAGAGCATTTTGTTAAAGATTGACTTAAAATTCTTTTCAGATAATTCCAATATCTGATACCTCTCAGTGTTGGCATCTGTAAATTGTCTTTTCTCTTGTGGTTTGCAACTTTCCTGGTTCTTGATATGATGGGAAATTTTCTTTTGTATCCTGGACATTTTGTCTATTATGTTGGAAGAGTCTGAGTCCTATTTAAATCTTCCTTATTCATCAGGCAGTCTTTTTGTTGAGGTGGATTGCAAGGGTTGGGTGCATTTCTATGTTCAGCTTTCCACTAGACCCTGCTCTTAGCACCCCAGCAAAAGTGGAGCACTGACTCACACTGCCTCAGTGCAGATGACTGATATGGAAGTTTAGCTCCACCCTCTTCCTTGCTGACTCCTTCCCCATGTAAGAGGAACATTGTGTCATACCTCTTCATTGCCTTTAAGTGGGAATGTAAGCTCAGCTTCCAGCTGAGCCACCAGATGCCCAAAACAAGGGAAAGTGGATGACTAACTCATACTGCTTAGTTACTGCAGGGTAGAGGTAGAATATTTCAGCTTCCTACTGGGCTCCACCTACACAAGAGGGAAGAAGCAAAATGTCAACCATTCTGTCTTATATCACTTTATTCAGCCTAGTTGATGCTGGGTTGGTGTGGAAGCTTAGCTCCCTACTGGGACTCACTGACACAGGCTCTGGGAACAAGGGGGACAGATACTGACTAGCCCTGCCTCATTCAGTCTTGGTTTTAAGTGAATACAAAGGTTAAGCTTTCCAGTGAGCTTTGCTGACACCAAGGGTAGTGACAACTAGGGTCCTTACTAGTCCCTAAATGCATTACCTTTTTCAGAGTCAATAATGCCAAGTGGGTATAAAGGTTAGCTCCCTGTTGGGTCCTACTGACACTGAAAACAAGGTTGAAGACTAATGATACCTAATCATGCTTCACTCTACCTTATTAAGCTTTGATGCTGCTAGGTAGGGATTTAGGTTCAGTTTGTCACTGGACTGAGATGACAGTGCCCTTGTAGGGGAATTAAACAGTGTCTGCTTCTGCTGGGGATGGAAGTGATGATTACCTCTCCAAACCGCCCTGCTGACACTTGCCCCAGCACAGAAATCAGAACATTGCCTGGTTTCACTGGTCAGAGGATCAAAGATCAGCTACCTGCTCAGCCTTTCTGATACCAACTGGAAGAGGAAAGGGAATTTTGCTTGTTAGAGATGGAAGATAAGCTACCTACTCAGTTTAAAGGGTAGTGCTTAGACCTGAAATGGATCACCTTGACTAAGAGATGGGGAGAGAGGGAGTCCTATCTCTTTTGCCACACACATGCAGAATGGAGTTATCATTATGTTGATCTGAGGGGAACAGAAAAGAGCAGGTTACAGCGCAGATTTTAGCTGTTCTTAATGAGATTTAGTAGATTTTTGGAATAAATCTATATTTACCGTATTTCTTTAGGATAATTTCCAGACACTTTGAATAGCTGTTTGTAAAATAATCTTTACCATTTATGATGGATTTGGGGGGCAGAAGCAGGTCTGAGAAACTCTTCATGTGCTATTTTCTTCATTAAGTCCTCTTATGTTGTTATCCATTTTAAAAAATCTGATCATGCTTCTAAAAATATTATCATACTGTATTCTTTTTTTTTTAGTTCGATCCTAACTCCTGTGATGACATGTTATCAGCTGGATGATATCATAAACAAATGGAACCTTGTGTTAGAGGAGGATAAAGAGACACACTTTTTGTACCAGGCCACTCATATCAGTGCTTGGGACCATGCATTGACTGAGAATGATGAGGTTAGAAGATATTCTCATTAATCTATCTGCATTGTAAAAATATTTTCAGATGAATACAAGAGAACAGACATGTGTTTAGTGGTTCATTGTCTATTCCATTATTGATAATCAACTTCAAAATATTTTCTTAGGTATTAAGTGTTCTGAATTAGAAACTCTTTCATATTTGAAGTATATATAAGAAAATTAATATTGCTTCAAAATTACAATATTAATTCTAATACTTATATTATTGTATTCTTATTTTCCTTTATAGATTACTATTTTACATGGAGAAGTGGAAGAAGTGAAACTATATCAAAAAAGGTATAACCTTAGATTCCCTAATTGAAAGATTAAAGATCTATTTCTTAGTTTTGTTTGTTTGTTTCTTTGTTATAATTGTAGTTGATTGCCACTTACTTTGTCACTCCAAATCCCTTTCCTTGGCCCTTCTGTTGACTGTTTTTTTCAGCCTGGAACAAGATTTGGATTTTGTCCTATTGCAGCAAAAGGAACTAAAATCTCTCTTGATCCCTTTAGAGGAGTCTTTGAATGACCAGAGTGGGTCTGTTTATCTGAAGTATGCAGATAACGAGTGTGAGAAGCTGTAAGTAACTGAGTATAGATCAAAGAATGAGGCAGGACTTAACTACTAGAAAAGGGAGGAAATGTAATTGAAAGGCCAGAAATAAAGATTCATAAAAAGAGACAAGTTCTTGAAGTTGTCATTTATCAACTTATTTGACTATTTTCTGTTTCTCTTTTCAGGATGCTTAAATATAAAGTAATCATTCTGGCAATTTTGTTTTATGGCATTTTAAAGACTTTTATTTATTTCAAGCTTATTACATGATCCTTGTAAAGTTTTTATATTTGTGAAGTTTGTTCTTAAATTAGAAAAACAAACTTTATATCTTTAGTGTCACAGTATTTTAGGACATTTATGGTCCTATTTATGTGACTCTTATTTTACTTTTTTATTGAATTTATTAAGATAGCATTCATTAATAAAAACATATAAGTTTTACCTGTGTAATTTTGTTAACGAACGTCACCTGAATAATTCAATAAAAATTAAAATAAAACATCTTGCACATCTCTGCAATAAATAAATGGTAAATAAATAAAATTACACAGGTTTCAGGTATACAATTCTATAATACATCATCTGTATATTGTATTGTGTGTTCACCACCCAAGTCAAGTCTCCTTCCATCACCACCTATCCCCCCTCTACCCTCTTCCATCTCCTCTCTTTCCCTCTGGTTCTTTTTATTGACTCTTAAACCTAATGTTCATGCAGTTGCTTCAGTGATAAATTATTTGCTATTTTAAATACAATTTTTGATCTGGGGGAAAACTGCATAGCTTTTAAAAATTGGATGCTTTTGTCAAAGTCTTGGGATGAATATATTATATTTGTCTACAATTCAGTTTTTACCTTCAGTCACTACATTGCCAATGTTCCCACAGTGACTTTATCTCTGTGGATCTCAGATTTGGTAATGAGGCGAAATTATAAAGTGTTCTTGAGAACTTGTATGAATAGAACTATGTAAAATAGATTGAGATGAAATTGGACTCATTTTATCAATGACTTATTAGTGAGTTAAGACTGGGCTTACTTTTAAGATGTTTGCAACTTAACATTTTTGTAGGTGCAGTAAATGTGGCAAGTGCAGCTAATCTGGACGGACCTATATTCTGTTTCTACTTTTGTATTTCACCTTTTGTGAATCTTTTGTTTGCATGTCATTCTATGCTGTCATATTTTTCCTTTTTTAAATATTTTTATTTATTGATTTTAGAGAGAGAAGAAGGGAGAGAAACATTGATTTGTTGTTCCACTCACTTATGCATTCCTTGGTTGATTCTTGTATGTGCCCTGACTGGGGATCAAACTGTAACCTTGGTGTATTTGGAACAATGCTTTAACCAACTGAGCTGCCCATCCAGGGCTGTCATTTTTTCTTTGAAACATACAGAGTTGTATTTTTGGCAGTGAGATCCTAACTACAGTTTGAAGAAATGATTGAAACATTATTTTTTCCCAATTGTTTTATGTTGTCAGATTTATAATGTGATGGAATCTGTACTAGAATCTTCAACAATCTAGGCAACCGATAAGTACTTTAGAACAGAAAGACAGTGATAGTTATCAATAAATCTGATTAAATTACTTAATCTTTATAGACATTAAGGCTGAAAAACCCTCTGGTCACTTTTCTCATAAATATATCTATTGACTGTGTGTGTGTGTGTGTGTGTGTGTGTGTGTGCGCGCGCGTAAATAGTTTGGGTGAAAATCTTGAGAATTTACCCAACTAATCAACCTGTTGTGAACTTAGCAGACTTATCAGTCTTTGATTATTGTGAATTTATCATTTCTCAAAACATCTTTTGTTGGATAATGGAATATATTTATATAAAGTTTTACTTTGAAAATTTGTGTATTCAAAGTCATTGAAGACATCTCTGCACTTACTGAATACTGCTAAATACCGAATAACTCTCGATATGTCCCATAGGTTTATTTTGACATCAAAAAGATTTCCTTCATTTCAGAGCTCCTTTGCATCAGAACATTAGTAAGAGGTAAATGGGTGACTGCAAAAATGGCAAGGAGGGTAAAAACCTTCACCTATGGAGCTTTTTAGAATATGGTAATAATAAGGTCATGAATGCTTCATCCATAAATATGCACCATTAGTCATAACTGAGACCCTGTGAAAAGGTAAAGAAATTGGGGCAAATCCAGTTGACAGTATCATTGTTGTATGTCAGTAATGATACATCAATGGAGAAAACATTTCTTGTTAATCCTTTTATTTTACTTGTCTTTCTAGTTACAAATTAGCAGAAAATATAGATGTTCAGATGAAACAAATGGCCCAGGATCTCAAGGACATTACTGAGCAACTGAATATATTTGAAAAACCTGCTGACACTACTGAGCCGGTGTGTTAACCGCTTTATCTACTTAGATAACTAAGATTTAGTATGAAATTAGCATTCTATGGTTCCTTTAACTACCTTCTCCTGCCCTTTCTAGTTCTCCTTATTTGCCTCTAAAGATATGAAACTCTTGGGTGTAGTTAGTGGGGCAGGAAATATTTAGGGGCAGATAAGGTTGTGAGTTTTTGTGATTATTCCAAGGTGGGTAAAACAATGACATTCCTCCTTAAATTTTCAGGGTTTTCTCCCTTTTCTTCACATAACTAAATCATTTTCTTGTACTTATATTTCTGTCCACTTACTCATTAGCTAGTTTATTCTACCTTTTATTTATTTACCTACATATTTGTATAAATGTGGTATAGATGTTTCAATCTCTTAAGTATATCGGGTAATCCTTAATTTATAATTAGGTTATATCTTAAAAATTTGATAAGTCAACTATTTGAGACTTAAAATATATTTTTCCGTAGAAACTTAGCTAAATATGGTCATTAGGTTTCCACCGGTTCCTACTTAAATTATAATGTAAATATTTATAGCATAGGAAAATACAGCCAAAGCTCTAATTAGCTGAGCAGTTTTGGATTAATTTGATGGTAAAAGGATTTTTTTCTTTATCTACACTCTAAAGAGCTTATTTCCTCTACCTGTCCCTAGTGTCTTAGCAGCTAAACGGAATCCTCCTTTTTCTTTTTTCCCTCCCCAAGGCAGTAATAGTAAGAGACATCACTCATTGTGGGAACTCCCATTATATTTTCTATCAGTTGATTATTATTATTAGGAGTAGACCCAGGGTTTGGGTAAGTAATGCTGAATGATATATATATATATATATATATATATATATATATATATATATATATATATATATCATAAATATATATCATAAATATATGTATATATTTCTTTAGTAAGCTCTTTGTCCAGTTATATACAGACAGTTCTTTATCTGCATACATATTACTAGCCTTTTTAATTATTAAGAGACAGCATGGTGTATTGAGAAAGCACAAGAATTTCATTTAAGTCACTTAATCACTCTGGGTCTTGGTTTTGCAAAATGTCAAGGATGGACAAAATGATCTTGAAGTACCCTCCAGCTATAAAAATTATGCCATTCTCTACTTTAGATGAATCTAAAGTTGAACAAAGGCAAATACAAATTAATCTGGTATTATCCGGACTACCATTTCCCTGTGTCCACATAGATCATCAAGAGTTGACAGAATATAGATTTTCTTTTTAATGAAGTATTAGATCACCATTGTGATTCCAAATTCAAAATTGTTTTGCTATAATAGAATTTTAATGCACAGATAAATATATGCAGATTTAGATATGAAACAGAGCTGATATCTAGTGTCTGTTTGGAATTAATATGTGTTTGAATATAGTAAGTAAAAGGAGACTGTAATCTTATTCTTTTTCTCCACTTAGCCTTGTTTTTTTAAATTTTATTTTAGTAGTGGGGAGTAAGTGGTTTGATTCTTTTGTTTTTGTTTTTCCTGGCCAGTAAGATTGAGATGTTTAAGATGAGAGAATTAAAAGATGATTGCTGCTTGAAAGCAGGACAAAGGGAGTGAGAGACCAGCAACAATTCATTTCTTTTCTCAGGCAGCATAAGCAGAGAACACATTTGCCAAACAATAATATTGTGTAGATAATTTATTCTAACCAGATCAACAAAGCTTCATTACTGTGGGCCATACACCAGAGTAGAAAAATAACAATTTTGGTATTTTTCTGAAGCTGGAAACGGGGAGAGACAGTCAGACAGATTCCCACATGCGCCCGACCGGGATCCACCCGGCACGCCCCCCAGGGGCAACGCTCTGCCCACCAGGGGGCGATGCTCTACCCCTCCAGGGCGTCGCTCTGCCACCACCAGAGCCACTCTAGCGCCTGGGGCAGAGGCCAAGGAGCCATCCCCAGCGCCCGGGCCATCTTTGCTCCAATGGAGCCTTGGCTGCGGGAGGGGAAGAGAGAGACCGAGAGGAAGGGGGGGGGGGGTGGAGAAGCAAATGGGCGCTTCTCCTATGTGCCCTGGCGGGGAATCGAACCCGGGTCCCCCGCACGCCAGGCCGACTCTCTACCGCTGAGCCAACCGGCCAGGGCAATAACAATTATTTTTAAAAGTATTCACAATGGTAAGATTTATTTTATTTTGATCTTTTTTAGGGGAAGATGAGAGACCATCTAATAGCTAAATTTTTTATTAAGCTAGTCCATATTTTGGTGTGTGATAGTCACACTTTCTTACAAAAACTCATTGTTCATACTACAAATTATATTTCTATTTGTTATACCAGAATATGCTAACTTTGCTCTTGTCATTATATAAACTGTTCTTTTAAGTGTGGAAACATTTTCATTTCCTCCTATTTTCAGTATTATCCTGGAATTTGCTAGAAAATTCATCAAGTGTTCTAAATTTTTAAAATGTTTAGTGTTTTTTATTACAATGGTAATATAAATATACTTGTTCAATGTATTAAGTTCAAAAATATGGAAGTCTGTAAAGAAAATTAAATCACCTATATTACCAGTACTCTGCTATTATATTGGTTTATTTCTTTCAAGTCATTTTTTATTATGCTGATAAAAATCATTTTTGTCTTGGACAGCATTGGAAACATACCTATATAAATCTTTTATTCTATCTTCATTTAATATTCTTTCACGGTGTTTTCTCAAAATTGTAGTAATTCTTTGAAAACATGTTTTGATTTTATATTTGTTTCAGGTATACAGTATAATGGTCAGACAATTTTATAATTTATTAACTGACCCCCGATAATTCTAGTATCCACCTGGCGCACCATACAGAGTTATTAAAATATTATTGACTATATTCTGTATGCTTTACCTAATTCGGGTGACTATTTTGTAACTTATTACTCCCTTCACCTTTTTCACCCATACCCCTCACCTTTCTCCCATCTCTGTATCTATGAGTCTGTTTCTGTTTTGAAAAACATGATTTTAGTGGCTCTTTAATATTTTATCAGTGATAACTTGACCATAATCATTTTTTATTGATGGAGATATTGTTTCTAATTTTTTTCCATTACAAAATTGCTCTATAATGACTAGTTACTTTTTTTTTCTTCTTTTCCAAGTGAAAGGAGGGGAGATAGAGAAACTTCTCCTACATGCACCCTGGCACCTGGCAACCCTCATCTGAGGCTGATGCTCTGCCCATCTGCCATGCTCGCAACTGAGCTATTTTTAGTGCCTGAGGCAGAGGATCCACGGAGCGATCCTTAGCACCCGGGACCTATGCACTCAAACCAATCAAGCCATGACTGCGGATTGGGGTGGGGGAGAGAGAGAGAGAAAAGGGAAAGGGGGAGGTGTAGAGAAGCTGATGGTCGCTTCTCTTGCGTGCCCTGTCAGGACATTGAACCCAGGACATCCACGTGCTGGGGCCAACACTCTACCACTGAGCCAACCAACCAGGGCCGACTAGTTATGTTTAGATTTGATTATTTCCTCTGGATGGATTACTAGAAGTAGAATATACTAAGTTAAAAAGTATGACTATTTTAAGACTTTTGATATATATTGTAAAATTTTACATTTTGAAGGGTTCAGTCAATTTGTATTACTGTTGGCTATAAGTGAATGTACCTATATATTTTCCCCACACACTTGACAACTGAATACTACCATTATTAAGACTGCTGATTTAGAAATCCTGTCATTTGTGACCACCTGGATGGACTTTGAAGGTATTATGCTAAGTGAAATAAGTGAAAAAAGAGAAAGACAAATGCAGCATGATCTCACTTATATGTATAATTTAAAACAAAAACAAACCAAGATAATACATACAGAAAAGAAACTGGTGGATGTCAAAGGCGGGGATGGGCAAAACGAGTGAAGGGGTACAAAAGGTACAAACTTCCAATTATAAAATAAATAAGTCATGGAAATATAATGTACATCATGGTGACTATCGTCAACAATACTATATTGCATATTTGAAAATTGCTAAGATTATAAATTTAAAAATCCTTATCACAAAAATATTTTTTAGAGAAACAAATATAGGGTGATGGAGGATGATTTGACTTTGGGTGATGGGTATACAGCATAATCTACTGTCCAAATGATGTGGAGATGTTTTCTCTAAATCTATGTACTCTGGTTGACCAATGTCACTCTGTTAATTTTAATTGTCTAAATAAAAAAATCATTTTTGTAACTATGTATGGTGACAGATGTTAACTAGACTTATTCTGGTAATCTTTTCACCATATATACAGATAGCAAATTATGTTGTAACCTGAAACTAATATAATGTTATGTCAGTTATACCTCAATAAAAAAATGCTGGTTTGATTGAATAAAAGTAATATGTTAAATTTTTATATGAATTTTTGGTCTTGTGAAATGTCTCTTAATGTTCTTTACTTGTATTTGCACTGCAGTAGTCAGTTTCTTGTTGAATTGTAAGAAACAGATTCTTGACAGTTGCAAAGTAAATAGATTAAACTAATATATAGATGCAATGACATTACAAATATGAAATAGCAAAAGAAGCTGTTAATATTTAGTACATTTGTGGTGCATTTCTTACCAGAAGAGATTAAGTTGCTTTCTAATTTCAAAATTGTGTTTGTTTTTTATTTATCACATAGAAAGTATAATCTAAAATTTTTCTGCTTGTTTTTAGCTCCAGCAGATCTGCAGAATACTGACTGCTCATATGGACTCTCTACACTGGATTAACCAGAATTCAGGTACAAGTTTATTTGTAAACAAAGCTATCTGCATTGAAAATAGAAAATGTGATAAAAGTCAGGTTTAGTGCACCATAAGCACACTCAAATAAGAGCTCACTTAAAGGAGAATTGCTTAATTCATGATATGTCTACAGTAGTTCTAAAACTAATTAGTTCTGGAGCACCAAAAATAATTATAATTGCTTATTTTTATAAAAATGAAAAAAAAATCAATAAACTAGACCTAATAAACATAGGGGATGTATAGTAATGTGGTGAAGAAGGTACAGACAGAAGAAGAACTTCTCTGAGTATACCTTTTTATATAGTTTTGATGTTTCGGCTATGTAAAAGTTTAAATACTCAAGCATCTAATTAAACCAAAATTAATGGGAAGAAAAACAAATACTAAAACTGGATACCAACTGAGACAAATAGACCTGTGTAACTAATTTATAACGTACAGTTCTGAACATAGTATTTCTGATGATGCATCTTTATAGGATGTAATCTTTTTTTCTTTAATTTTATTTATTGATTTTAGTGAGAGAGGGAGGGAGGGAGAGAGGAAGAGATCTGTTCCTGTATGTGTCCTTACTGGGTATTGAACCTGCAACCTCTGTGCTTCGGGACAATGCTCTAACCAGCATAGCCATCTGGCCAAGGCTATACGATGTAATCTTAAGGATAAAAAAACTGCAAAGAAAGTCTAAATTCTCTTAATAGGTTTATTGTTGGTTTCAGAATTATAATATAAATATATACATAATTTTTTTACAGAGACAGAGAGTCAGAGAGAGGGACAGATAGGGACAGACAGACAGGAAGGGAAAGAGATGACAAACATCAATTCTTCATTGCAGCTCTTTAGTTGTTTATTGATTGCTTTCTCATATGTGCCTTGACCGGGGGGCTCCAGCAGACCGAGTGACCCCTTGCTCAAGCCAGTGACCTTGGGCTCAAGCTGGTGAGCTGGGCTCAAACCAGATGAGCCCGTGCTCAAGCTGGTGAGCTTGGAGTTTCGAACCTGGGTCCTTCGCATCCCAGTCTGACACTTTATCCACTGCACCACTGCCTGATCAGGCTATATATATAATATTATAATACAGTGTATATATTATAATATTACTACTATTTTATATATTTTAGGATAAAGCAAATGCACATGTATATTAGTGATAACAGAAACCAAGATTTTCACTGAAAGATAAGAGATATATTTTTCCTTTCCTCCTTTTATATTTGTTATAATTTATATGGCAGTATAAATTCTTATTCCCTTGTTCCATACATGGAGAGGGCTAAGAAGCAATGACAGATACCCTAGTAGCCATAAGCACATGCAGTGCCTGGATGTTGGTTTCTGAATGTCATTCCCATTAAAGGGACTCAAGACTTTTGGGGGAAATATTTGAGCTCAGGACTCAGACAAGGAAAATGCAGGGTGAGTTTTGGACATGTATGCCAGCAAACAATACATGTTCAAAAACTAATGAAGTTATAGCAGGACACAAGATTGTGCTTGAATGGGCTCCTACTGGTCAAATTAGGATGGTTTGAACATCAAAAAGACTAATGATAGTAATGGATTCTAGTACACTGGATGGGGCGGAGGACTATGAGTTCCCAGTGATATTCCAGTAAAAAAAAGAGAAACATGAGGTGCAAAGAAAAGTCTTTAAAGGAGCATGTCAGCTAATACTTGTAGAGGGAATGTTAGAGTTGGAGAACCACCATTAAAACAATTTCACAAAAACATTTTTTTTATTTAGAAATTAAATTTAACAGTGTGATATTGGCCCATGGGAACACATAGGTTTCAGGTGTACATCTCCATAGCATGCAAACTATTCGTTGCGTGTGTGCCCATCATTTAGAGTGAAATTACTTTCTGTCATCATGTATTTGGCCCCCTTTACACCTCTCTCTTGCCATCCTTTCTCTGGTAACCACTTTGTTTTTGTCTATTATGTCCATAAGTTTTATTTTTATATCCTGGCTATGTGTGAAATCATATAGTTCTTAGCTTTTTCTGATTTTCTTATTTCACTTAGTATAATGTTTTCAAGGTCCATCCAGGTTGTCGTAAATCACACTGTGTCATCATTTCTTATGGCTGAGTAGTATTCCATTGTATATATGCAGCCCTTCTTCGTTATCCAATCCTCCATCGAGGGACACTTTGGTGTCTTGACCATATCTTGACCACCGTGAATATTGCTACAATGAACATAAGGATGCTTATGTCTTTGTGTACAAATGTTTTCTAGTATTTTGGGGTAGATAACGAGTAGAATAATTCCTGGGTCATATGGTAATTATATTCTTAATTTTTTGAGGAACCACCATACTATCTTCCATAATGACTGTACTACTTTACATTCCCACGAGCAGTGAATGAAGGTTCCTTTTTCTCCACAACCTCCTCAACACTTGTTATTACTTATCTTGTTGATAATAGCCAATCTAACAGTTGTGAGGTGGTGTCTCATTGTACTTTTGATATACATTTCTCTAATAGTGATGATGAGCATCTTTTCATGTATCTATTTGTTGTGTGTGTGTTTTCATGACAGAAATGTCTGTTCAGATCCTCTCCCCGTTTTTTAAATTGGATTGTTTGTTTGTTGCTGACCTTTGTGAGTTCTTTACATATTTTGGATATCAACCCCTTGTTGGAGCTGTTGTTTTTGAATATCATCTTCTTTTTGGTTGGCTGCCTTTTTGTTTTGTTGTCAGTTTCTTTTGCTATGCAGGAGCTTTTTAGTTTGACATTGTCCCATTCATTTATTTTTGCTTTTTTCCCCTTGCCTTTGGGGTTATATTCATAAATGATCTCTACAACCAAGGTCTGTAAGTTTAGTTCCTATGTTTTCTTCTATGTAATTTATTGTTTCAGATGTTATAGTTAGGTCTTTAATCCATTTTGAATTAATTTTTGTGCCTGGGTGTAGGAATATGCTATGAAAATATGCAGAGTTAGGATGAAAATTAGAGACCGTGAGGTGTCCTAGGGCAAAAGCCTTAAGTAGATGAGAGTCCAGGGGGGGGGGGTCTCTGACCCATACTGGAAACAGTGCATGCTGGAAACAGCAAAACAGTAGGATAAGATTTGGCAACACAGAAATGTTTAGGCTCTCAGAATAGAGATTAGAAGTCAGCATGTACCTTGTATTGATACTTTATCCCCTGAAAACTTCTGCTCTCTGCTTCCTTGAGTTATTTCTACTGCCTAATAAATATCTGAGTAAGGCTGGGGAAGGAGCTTCAGTCCTTCAGTCTGCTGACCAGGGCTGTTGCCTCCTCTCAGCCCCTCAGAGCATTCCATTTGGTCTCTGAGTAGTTCATTGTTGCTGCGACACATGGGGACAAACTGTAATCAAGTTTTATTCATCTTTGGAAAGCATGTGGCTTTCCAATTTTCCCAGCACCATTTATTGAAATAGCTTTCTTTTCTCCACTGTGTGTTTTAGGCTCTTTTGTCAAAAATCATTTACCCATATACACGTGGTTTTATTACAACAGAACGCTTTTATTAAGCTTATCTTGAATACTTTGCCTCATTTATAAAATGTTTCAACTGTCAGTCATTTCTTGGCAGGAAAAAATATGCTAGCAGGGAATGGACCAAATATATACTGCAAAAATGTTTTATTGAGGAAGATTATACATACCACTGATTTTACCCATTTTGATTGTACATTTTAATGGGAAAGCCACCATTTTGCAGCCCCAGCATAATGACTGATTCAGGTAATGGTCACCACTGAATACTAACATCATCGAGTTTAAGATTGTTGGGGAACAGTATATTTACATGGTAATAGAAATATCTCTCCACATATTACTTAAAAGGATAAAAAAAAGTATCTTTACAACAGAACTATCTGACAAACATCATTTTAATCAAGCAATGAAATTTAATATCAGCAATAGTGGGATAACTTGACACATGTAGTATCTTATCAAAATTGTTTAACCTGAATCTAATCATAGGAAAATATGGACTATTCAAAAAGCAATCATAGAAAAAAAAATTCAAGACATAAAAATATTAAGGGGATTGTTTTAGATTAAAAGAAACATAATAATCAAGCCTACCATATTAAGTTTGATTAGATATGGGGTCAAAAACCAAGAAAACATTATTTAGAACGATTGGAGAAACTGAATATGGACCACATATTAAATGATACTAAGATTTTCCTATGTGTGTTATTGTGATTATGTAGAAAAATATTTTCATTACTAGAAGCTGCATGCTACAATGTTTAAAACACTGTCACAATGGTATTTTTCTTTCAAGTGGTTCAGCCAAAACCATTGTGAATAGAAAGAGACTGAGCATTTGTGGCTAAATGGTAACAGTTGGTTAATCTAGCTAGATAAAGGGTATACGTGCTTGTGATTTTAATTGTTCTCTCAGGTTTTCGTATTTATAAATTTTTGCCTAAATATACAATATAATGAGGCTTCAGTAATTGAAACAAATGGGAGCTGGTTAGCGATTCAGAGTTATTATTTTTAAAGAGATAGCATGAAAATAATACAAATTTTCTTATTTGGCATTCTAGTCTTCATTTTCTGCATTAATAAAGATCAACCATAAACTTCTTCACCTTCTTTCCCTTCATACCATCTTGACTTTCTTCTCTTCTGTGTCAGAGTAAGAATTGTCCTGTCCCTTTTCTTTTTCAGAGACAGAGAGAGTCAGAGAGAGGGATAGATAGGGACAGACAGGCAGGAATGGAGAGAGATGAGAAGTATCAATCATCAGTTTTTCATTGCGATACCTTAGTTGTTCATTGATTGTTTTCTCATATGTGCCTTGACCGTGGGCCTTCAGCAGACCGAGTGACCCCTTGCTCGAGCTAGCGACCTTGGGTTCCAGCTGGTGAGCTTTGCTCAAACCAGATGAGCCTGCACTCAAGCTGGAGACATCGGGGTCTCGAACCTGGGTCCTCCGCATCCCAGTCCGATGCTCTATCCATTGCACCACCACCTGGTCAGGCTGTCCTGTCCCTTTCTAAACTGTGTTTTTGAATCATTAGAGGGATGCTAAATTCTATATTGCTTTAGTACTAATTACCTAATAGGGAGAGGTTTCTAAGTCAGATAGATAGGGGTTCAAGTCAAGGCATCACCTCTTAATAGTTTTGTGATTTTAACTGTTACTTAATCTGAGTCTGAATCCTAATTTTAAAAATGAGAGATAACATTTACCTTGGAGGGTTTTTGTAAAGATTAAAACAATCAACTTGAACTTTCTTTGAGAAATGCCTGGCTCATGGTTGATAGTCAATAAATGATATGGCAGAACTGGTTATCAGTTTACTTTGTACGAGAGAAAGAGATATTATTTGGTTCAAAGGTGGGTCTTAAATTGGTTGTAGAGAAGGCAATTTCAGGTAGATTATTACTGCAAACCACTCACTCACTTAGAGGAACTATAAGAACAGCAGCAATATGGGAGAATGTCAGTAGCTAGAAACACTGAAAAATGAGATTATACAAAGTTTGACTCAGTTGTCTTACTGTCACATATTTTCTTACAATGAGCAATGCTTCTTTGGTGAAGCTGGAGGTTTGTCAAAATGTAATTAGGGCTATAAAGAAAGATTATAGTTATTCCCCCAGCCCTTGGCTGGGATCCTTTTTGTCATAAATGAAATCTCAAGGCTCTCAAGCAATGTTCACTTATTTATAAAATTAAGATAATTAGTTCTGCAAAGAACTTACTTTATATAAATTTTAAAAACGTATTCCAGAGAGGTTAAGTGACTTCTCTAAGAACACACAACTAATTAGTGGCAGAGCTAGGCCTGAATCCAAATTTCCTTATTACCAAAACAGTATTTTTTCTACTGGTATGTTCTTAAAAGAATTGTAATGTAGGCATTACTGGATAGAAGAACAAATTTTAATCATGTACCTACCTGTACAGGATGAGGGTATGATAATAGTTGTATATTGGGTGGTATATAAGTTCTAGGTATCTGAGTAAAGTTCTCCATCAACACAGGTTAAAAAGAATAAGACAATGGAGAGTAATTACTGGGAGTGACCTTTTTGCTAAAAATTAAGTGAGCTGGAAAGGCAGTGAGATCTATTCTAGGTTCTCAACTGAGACAAGGAGGCCATGATGAAGAATGGGGAAAGGCCTGGTAGTTCTTAATACTGTGGGCCCCTTTTTGCTGTTTCCACACAGGGAACCTTTCCTTTTCATTTGAGGAAATGACATGAGCAAATACTAGAGAGTGGCAGTGTTTAATTATGCTGTCTAAGAGTGTTCTTTTGTTTGCTGATTGTTGGTAGTTTATTTTATTTTTTAATAGATGATGGGATCAGGTCTGCAAAAACAGTCTGTAGTTTTAAGGTTAAAATTATCAATGAGGCCCTGGCCGGTTGGCTCAGTAGTAGAGCGTCGGCCTGGCATGCAGAAGTCCCGGGTTCGATTCCCGGCCAGGGCACACAGGAGAAGCGCCCATCTGCTTCTCCACCCCTCCCCCTTTCCTTCCTCTCTGTCTCTCTCTTCCCCTCCCGCAGCGGAGGCTCCATTGGAGCAAAGATAGCCCGGGCGCTGGGGATGGCTCCTTGGCCTCTGCCCCAGGCGCTGGAGTGGCTCTGATCGCGACAGAGCAACGTTCCAGAGGGGCAGAGCATCGCCCCCTGGTGGGCAGAGCGTCGCCCCCTGGTGGGCGTGCCGGGTGGATCCCGGTCGTGCGCATGCGGGAGTCTGTCTGACTGTCTCTCCCCATTTCCAGCTTCAGAAAAATACAAAAAAAAAAAATTATCAATGAGCCTTGGCTGGATTGCTCAGTTGGTTAGAGCATCATCCCGAAGCACAGAGGTTGCTAATGTAATTCCCGAGCAGGGCACATACAGGAACAGCTCAATGTTTCTCTCTCTCTCTCTCTCTCTCTCTCTCTCTCTCTCTCTTCCTTCCTCTCTTGCTGAAATCAATAAATAAAATTTAAAAAATAAAATAATTACTGAGTCCATTTATTCACATCCAAATAATAAATTTAGATGTGCTACTTTAATAATACAAATAATATATTTTTAACTAAAGAGAAATCTCTAACTTGTATATTTTTAAAATATGATTCTAAAGTTGAAAACTGTATTTTAAAAGGTTTTTAGGAAGTTTTTTATGATTTAATATTTTTTACATTGCTACAACTTATTTTCTATTATAAAATATTGCAACTATTATGCAAATAGAATGCTGTATTTAATTTAAAATCAATTTATCTTTTTAAAAAATTATTTATTGAGCCCTGGCCGGTTGGCTCAGCGGTAGAGCGTCGGCCTGACATGCGGGGGACCCGGGTTTGATTCCCAGCCAGGGCACATAGGAGAAGCGCCCATTTGCTTCTCCATCCACCCCCCTCCTTCCTCTCTGTCTTTCTCTTCCCCTCCCGCAGCCAAGGCTCCATTGGAGCAAAGATGGCCCGGGCGCTGGGGATGGCTCCTTGGCCTCTGCCCCAGGCACTAGAGTGGCTCTGGTCGCAGCAGAGCGACCCCCCCCCCCCGAGGGGCAGAACATCGCCCCCTGGTGGGCAGAGCATTGCCCCAGGTGGGCGTGCTGGGTGGATCTCGGTCAGGCGCATGCGGGAGCCTGTCTGACTGTCTCTCCCTGTTTCCAGCTTCAGAAAAATACAAAAAAAAAATTATTTATTGATTTTACAGAGAGAGATGGGCAGAGCGAGAAGTATCAACTCATAGTAGCCTCATTTTAGTTGTTCATTGATTGCTTGTCACATGTGCCTGGACTGGCCAAGCCCAGGGTTTTGAACCAGTGACCTCAGCATTCCAGGTCAATGCTTTATTCACTGCACCACCGCAGGCCAGGCAAAAGTCAACTTATCTTTAAAAGCGACTTGGAAATCTTGCATTATAATTTAAATGTTAAAATATTACACTGTCCAATCCACTTGTCAATATCCGTGAGTAAGTTATAGAGAACCAGTCCCTTTTCTCCTCTAACCTACATAGAACTGACTGTGATTGAACTGAACTAGGAAGGGGTCAGAGATGAGAATTAAATTAGTGAGAATCTGAACATGTGCCTGTGTTGACCAGTTTTCAAACTTGATACTTATCCATTGTTTAACATAATCTATGCCTCTTTTCCTCATTATTAGTATGGATAATTGAGAATTAACAGTAACTCTAGTCAAATGCCAGTTCCCTCTCTTGTTTTTCTCTTTGTAAAAATTTACAGCATTATTTCGAGGTTGGCTTAATGGCAACACTGCTGTCACACATCTGTCTTCTGAGTTGGCAGTCACTGAAACTGCAGCAACTCTAGCTCTTCTGGGACCACTTATGAGGGAGTTGGCAATTGATCTGAGCCAATCTGTTACTCATTTTAAATATATGGAGCTACTTTTTTAGAGGGGAGGTAGGAGTGAAGGATAAGCATTTTTTGTTAGTTCATATACCAAACCATTGTTGTGTTGATTAATATTTATCAAACATCACAGCAAAGGGATGGGCAGTGGAAAATCTTATGCTTGCCATTATTTGAAAGTTCCTTGCCCTGACTGGGCGGTGGCGCAGTGGGTAGAGTGTCGGACTGGGATGCGGAGGATCCAGGTTCGAGACCCCAAGGTCTCCAGCTTGAGCGAGGACTCATCTGGTTTGAGCAAAAGCTCACCAGCTTGAGCCCAAGGTCGCTGGCTCAAGCAAGGTGTTACTTGGTCTGCTGAAGGCCCGCAGTCAAGGCACGTATGAGAAAGCAATCAATGAAAAATTAAGGTGTTGCAACGCACAACGAAAAACTAGTGATTGATGCTTCTCATCTCTCTCCCTTTCTGTCTGTCTGTCCCTGTCTATCCCTCTCTCTGACTCTCTCTCTGTCTCTGTAAAAAAAAAAAAAAAAAATTCCTTAAGTGTTTTCATGGCGTTTTGCTTCTTTCATGAAATGTCCCAAAGCTTCACAAATAAATATATTTCATCTATAATCATTGCAGTCTCTAATGAGTTAAAACCTCATAATTATTTAATAGCTGCTCACAACATTTTAACTGCTATTCAGGGCAGAAAAGAATTCTTAGAGCAACTAAAACTCCTTAAGGAATTTATGTGATATTTCCAAAATATAGTCCCATTATTACTGGTCTATGAACACATTATTACTATTATTGTTGTTATTATTATTTTGATGTAAAACATTCTTGGTCATCCAGCCTGATATAACTAACTTTTGGTTAAAATGCCTTCAGTATCATTTTAGAGAAGCAACTTTTTGTGATATGTCATCATCTAATTTCCTTTTTCCCCATGTCAATATTTGTTGTTTGAGGGAATTATTTTAAATTTGATTTTTCAAGAGTGGGTATTTTTAATTTTTCTTAAATTGAGGTATACTTCACATAGAACATTAGTTTCAGGTATACAACACAATTCAATATTTGTATACATTGCAAAATAATCACCAGAATAAGTCTAGTTAACATGTCACCTTATGCAGCTGCAATTTTGTTTTCTTGTGATGAGGACTTTCAAGATCTATTCTCTTAGCAATTTTCAAATATGCATTACGTGGGAACTACAGTTAAGGTAGTCCCCATGCTACATTTTTTAAGTAGCTTTGGTCCACTCAAATAAGAAATGCTTTAAAAATATTTTATTACCGGTAATCATTTTTAGCCCTCTAATATCTGAAGACTATCAAATTCTGAGATGCCAAAAGATGCCTTTGAATTCCAATTAAAGTGTTTTCTTCCTCTTTCATCTTCAAGAATAGAATCTGATTTACTGATTGAGGTGCTTTCTTTTACCTCTTCTTTTCCCTAAATTGTTTAGAAAACTTTGGTGACATTGGTTGATTGGTGAGGTCATCTTTTGTGTTCTGGAGTATAATGTTCCACTTCAGACACTTGAAAGGCAAATTCTTTTGATCTGTCAGAGGCAGTGGTGATGCACAAAGATTCACATTAAGGGTCTCTTAAGCTTAACAGAGACAAGTACTCACTTGCTTCTGCCCATTGTAGTTAATGGAAAGGTATTTTTATGTCTTTCCATTGTTTGATGTGCTACCTGCTCATCTCTGCTTCCCTTTATAAAATAGATTCAGTGTCAGATCATTGTTTCTTGATTCTATAAAAAATATATATCGTGTGGGTTAGATTAGGGCACTAAGATTAAAAATGATCAAGTCTTCAGCTCCTATTAAGAAAGAGTACGTGGCCTTGGCCGGTGGGCTCAGTGGTAGAACGTTGGCCCAGTGTGTGGAAGTCCTGTGTTCAATTCCTGGCCAGGGCACACAGGAGGAGCACCCATCTGCTTCTCCACCCCTCCCTCTGACCTTTCTCTCTGTCTCTCTCTTCCCTTCCCCCAACCAAAGCTCCACTGGAGCAAAGTTGGCCCAGGTGCTGAGGATGGCTCCATGGCCTCCACCTCAGGCACTAGAATGACTCCAGTTGCAGCAGAGAAATGCCCCAGATGGGCCAAGCATTGCCCCCTGTTGGACATGCTGGGTGGTTCCCAGTCAGGCACATGTGGGAGTCTGCTGACTGCCACCCTGCTTCTAACTTCAGAAAAATAAAAAAAAGAAAAGAAATAGTACGTGATACTTAACATTCACAAAGCTCTACTTCCCAAACTTCCTTTTCTGTATGTAAATCCATATTTGAAACACACTCAATATATCTGCAAAATTAGATTTCTCACTAATCCTGCTGATGTACATTTTGTGCCCAAGTGAATTTCCTCAAGCTGGAGAGCCTCTCAGATGAATTATATGTAACATGATTTGAATCACTCCCAAAAAGTGGAATGTATATTGTTTGTGAGATATACAGATTTTTATGCAAAGCAATTTCCTTCCTGTTAGTAACTAAAAACTCTAAATATACTGGAGCCTTGCTATAATGCTGTTTTTAAACCCAATACTCTATGGCCACCTCATAGACAAAATGGCCTGACAGGATTTCACCAATGAAATCTCCCCAAATGGGATTCAGATGCTTACCTTATTTGAGCACTTTATTGTTTGAAGGGACAAGAAATAGCATTATGCTATGGTGCCAATTATTAGCTCAGTATAATACTTTCTATTAAAAATTTTCACAACATTTGACAAATAGGTGCACTGTAATAGACAAAGTACTCTTCAATGGGAGTCTAAAGGTACTAGTCTTAGTTTTGGCTTTTGGTGGTAATGGATGAGAGTCAAGAAGTCAAAGGTGATGCCTAGGTTTATGAATATTTTGGTCATTGCCTTTAACCTTTATTCAAAATTAAAAAAAAAAAACTTGGAACAATTAACAACTTACAACATACTTATTACTCAATATATTCTTTTGCTTTGACCTACTACAGTTCCCAGAGCCACACATTCCACTACAATCGCTTAAGAATCTGCCGCACAAAGTTCTGGGACTTGACACCGTAGCCTGTTGATCTGCATTAGAAATAGGGGCCTGTCAACATTTATCATACAATATTCCCATTATGTACTTACATGTCTCTCTTCTTTACTGGAATTTGAGCTCCTTGATGATAGAGATAATGTCTTAGTTATTTCTGTACCTTCAGAACTTAATATCTTACATGAATTTGGGAGCCAATTTTTTTCAAAAACGTATATTGTACTAAGCTTTTGATAGTAAAAGAGATACACAACTAACAGAAAAGTATATATGAATCTCTTTCCATGCTATTGAATATTCTACACTTTCATGGCTGCTATATTTTTTACTATATGAATATACCATAGTTTATTTAACTATTATCTCATTATTAGGTATTGGTTCCCAACTTTTTGCTATCTTAAATTGTGCTGCACTGAGTGTAGATGTAGCTACATTTTAGGGTAAATGTATGGTTGTTGGACATAGATAAAAGTTTTAGGGGTTCAAATGCTGAATTAAGAGTAATGTCATTTTTAAAGGCTTTTGATTTATAATTTCTTCAAGTAAGTTGTACCACTTTATGTTTTCACCACCAGTTCATTAGGATGCCCATTTTTCTGCATTTCTTCCACTATAATCATCACTACCACCACCACCACTATCTTTATCATTCCTTGCTAAAGTTTACAAGTGAAAATAATGTTTCCCTGTTTAATTTCATTCTTGTGGTTACTAATGATGTTGGGTATTTTAAAAATGTTTATAAACAGTTCATATTTTATTTTCTAAGTTGCCTATTTGTACACTTTAATCATTTTTGCCAAGATATTTTTTTCTTACTGCTCCAGTTGTTTTTCTAGGAGAATAAGAGGTGTTCTATAGAAGTGTTTATGAAAGGACATTTTTTCCCTGACCAGATAGCTCAGTTAGTTAGAGTCATCCCGAAGCACAGGGGTTGGAGGTTTGATTCACTGTTGGGGCACATACAGGAACAGATCAGTGTTCTTGTCTCTCTCTCTCTCTACTTCTTCCTCTCTCACTAAAATCAATTTTTTTTAAAAAAAGTACATTGTTCCCTGGCTGGATAGCTTGGTTGGTTAGAGCATCTTCCTGAAGTGCAGACGTTTCTGGGTCCACCCAGTCAGGGCACATACAGGAGCAGAGTGATGTTCCTCTCTCTCCGTTTCTCCATTTCTCTCCCTAAAATCAATAAATTTTAAAAAAAAATTTAAGTACATTGTTTCATTTTTTTTTAGATTTTATTTATTCATTTTTAGAGAGAAAGGACGGAGGTGGGGGGGGAGAGAGAGAGAGGAGCAAGAAGTATCAACTCCCATGTGTACCTTGACCACGCAAGCCCAGGGTTTCAAACTGGTGACTTCAGAGTTCCAGGTTGACACTTTATCCACTGCACAACCACAGGTTAGGCTACATTGTTTCCTTGAAAGTGGATTTAATATCATCTAATATTTATAACTTAAAAATAATTATACTAGAAAGCTATGTTTGGCTTTAATGACCAAAGTTATTTTTATAACTTTCTGTGAAAGTCTTTTAATCTTTACCCGAAATATTTTCAAATAGGCTAAGGTGACAAAAACATCTCTTCTCTAAACAGAATGGGGTGGCTGTAAGCAGTGTTACTGGAGCCTTTTTTTGTGGGCGGAAGAAGGGGAGTAATTTTTAAGAAATATAGGATGGGGCAGTCTGACCAGGCAGTGGCACAGTGGATAGAGGATCGGACTGGGACATAGAGGACCCAGGTTCGAGGCTCCAAGGTTGCCAGGTTGAGCATGGGCTCATCTGGTTTGAGCAAGGCTCACCAGCTTGAGCCCAAGGTCGCTGGCTTGAGCAAGGGGTCGGGTCACTCGCTCTGCTGTAGCCCCTCAGTCAAGGCACATACAAGAAAGCAAACAATGAACAACTAAGGTGCCACAACAAAGAATTGATGCTTCTCATCTCTCTCCCTTCCTGTCTGTCCCTATCTGTCCCTCTCTCTGTCTCTGTCTCTCTCTCTGTCACACACACACACACACACACACGCACACATACAAAGAAATATAGGGTGGGGCAAAAGTAGATTTATAGTTGTCCATATGGAAAATAATTCAGTAATTAATAAATAATAATACAGGAATGAATTTTTTGTTTTGCATATTCACAACTGTAAAGCTGCATTTGCCCCACCATGTATTTTAAATACAAGCAGTCCCTAGGTTACGAGCTATATAGGTTCTGTAGGTTTGTTCTTATGTTAAATTTGCATGTAAGTTGGAACAAGTACATTTACCTAATACATGCAACTTAAACAGATGTTTGTCTTTACATAGTATTTATGTTTACCTTTCTGTGCATATAAATACTTAAATATTTTCTTTTTAAGATTTTATTTATTTATTTTACAAAGAAAGGAGGGAGGGAGCAAAAATTATCAATTCATAGTTGTTTCATTTTAGCTGTTCATTTCTTGCTTGGTGTATGTGCCTTGACCGACCAGGCAAGCCCAGGGGTTTGAACCACTGACCTCAGAGTTCTACGTTGATGCTCCATCCATTGCACCACCACAGGCAGGCTAAATACTTATACATTTTCAAGTACAACCTTAAACAATCTTGTATGATTCAGAAGATGATGGACTTGTTGGAGAGGATAGGACTGGTGTTAGAGAGTCAGGGTTTGCTTCTGCTGCTGCTGCTGGAGTCAGTTTTCCTGAAGTCGGCATCAAGGGGGGTTTGGACAGAGCTTTTCTTTTTTTTTTTTTTTTTTTTCTTTTTTTCCGAAGCTGGAAACGGGGAGGCAGGCAGACAGACTCCCGCATGCACCCGACCGGGATCCACCGGCATGCCCACCAGGGGGCGATGCTCTACCCCTCTGGGGTGTCGCTCTGTTGCATCCAGAGCCATCCTAGCGCCTGTGGCAGAGGCCACAGAGCCATCCTCAGTGCCCGGGCCAACTTTGCTCCAATGGAGCCTTGGCTTCAGGAGGGAAAGAGAGAGACAGAGAGGAAGGAGAGGGGGAGAGGTGGAGAAGCAGATGGGCGCTTCTCCTGTGTGCCCTGGCTGGGAATCGAACCCGGGACTCCTGCACGCCAGGCCGACGCTCTACCACTGAGCCAACTGGCCAGGGCCCAGAGCTTTTCTTTTTTTCATCATAAATGGTCATGTAGCATCTCAGGCCTTTGGTAACTGTATAGTAGACTATGGTGAATTTCTCTGTATCAGAATCTTGCTTCTCTAACTTTGCCATTCTTGCTTCAGTGAGACAAAGAGCATCAGCTAACTTTTTGTAGAAAACACTTTTGGTTCTGAAGTTTCTGGATCCCTGTTTTCTTCCCTAGATGCTGTCATCTGCTTCTCTAGTTCCATAAGGTCTTCATTGGTTAGTTCTTTACCATGGAAGTCGAGTAACTCTATGATATCATGTTCACTGATGTCCAACTGCAGTTGCTTACCAATAGTCCTTAAGGCGCTCCATTCATAAGTACTAGCTGTACGTAAGTGAGATGTTTGTAACTAGAGGACTTACTTTACACAAATATGCCATCTGAACCAACAGCAGTTTAATTCAAGCTATAGAGCTATGCAGACATCACACAATCCACTTCTAGAGCATTTCCAAAGTTCCTTTTTGCCTGTTGGTGGTTAATTTCCCATTCTTACTCCTAACCCCAGGCACCACGAATCTATTTTCTGTCATTATAGATTAGCCTTTTCTGGAGAGATGATATAAATGGAATCATATGATATGTGGCCTTTTGTGTTTTGTTTAATATTTTCAAGGTTTATCTCTGCTGGAACATGTTTCAGTACTTGATACATTTTATTGCTGTGTAGTATTTCATTGTATGGACTGGACTACATTTTGTTTATCCACTCATCAGTTGATTGACATATGTTTTATTTTCCACATATAATTGAAGCTCTCAACTTTTAGATCAGTAATCCACCCTGACTTGATTTTTGTGCACAGAGGCAGGAATTCAACTTCTTTTACATGTAGATATCCAGTTTTCCACACACCATTTGTTGAAAAAGACTATACTTTCTCCCATTGAATTGCCTTGCCATCTTTGTCAAAATAAACTGATCATAAATACAAAGTTTTTACTTATAGATTTTCTTTCTGTCCCATTGATCTCTATGGCTAGCCTATGTCAATACCACACTGTCTCGATCACTATAGCTTTAAGAGTAAATTTAATAGTATGTTTTAAAAATGGGTAATGCAATTCCTGTAATTTTTATTCCTCTTCAAGATTGTTTGACTATTCTGAGTCATTTGCTTGTCAATGTACACTTTTTTTAAGTGAGAGGAGGGGACATAGAAAGATAGACTTCTGTATGCACCCTGACTGTGATCCACCCAGCAACTCCTGTCTGAGACTGATGCTCAAATCAACCAAGCTATCCTCAGTGCCTGAGGGTAACGCTTGGACCAACTGAGCTATCCTCAGCGCCGGGGCCAATGCTCAAACCAACCGAGCCACTGGCTGAGAGAGAGAAGGAGGAAAGGGAGGGGAAGAGAAGCAGATGGTGGCTTCTCATGTGTGCCCTGACCAGGGATTGAACAGGGACGTCTGTAGGCCAGGCCAATGCTCTATCCACTAAGTTAACTGGCCAGGGTCCCATGTAAATTTTAAAGCTGTCTCTTTCTACAAAATAGCCTGCTGGAATTTTCATAGGATCACACTGAATTTGTAGATCAATTTGTGGAAAACTGCCATCTTAACACTATTGAGTCTTTTCAATCTATGAATCTGGAATATCTATTTTTTTAGTTCTTTAGTTTCTCTTAGCAATATTCTGTAGTTTTCAGGAGTCTTATACTTTATTTAGTACATTTATTCCTAAGTGTTTTAATATTTCTAATGTTATTATAAATGGAATTTTCTTAATTTAATTTTTATACTATTCAGTATAATTATTTTTTAATAATTCAAAATATGTATGGTGTATTTCCTCCCAAATTTTGACTATTTACTAGCATTCAACTTCTAGTACGATATATAATTTAGTAGGCTTAAAGGAACCAATCACTGAAACATATCATGGGACAAGACCTCAAGGTAGTTAATTATTACTGTAGGTGAAGTTTTTGCCCATACAGAATGAAATTCTCACCTGACTGGTGGTAGTGCAGTGAATAGAGTTCGACCTGAGATTCTGAGATCCCAAGTTTTAAACCCTGAACCTGAGTTGAGCACGGGCTTATCCGGCTTGAGAGCAGGCTTACCAGCTTGAGTGTGGGATCATTGACATGATACTAAGGTCACTGATTTAAGCCCAAAGGTAACTGCCTTGAAGCCCAAGATTGCTGGCTTGAGCAAGGGGTCACTAGCTCAGCTTGAGCCCTGGTCAAGGCATGTATGAGAAGCAATCAATGAATAACTAAAGTGCCTCGACTGTGGATTGATGCTTCTCATCTCTCTCCCTCCCCCCCGCCCCTTTCTGTCCCTCTGGAATTTAATTTAAAGACATGACAAAATGTTTATAGTAAGGCTCTCTTAATAATGCTGACTTGTGTTTCTTGACATTTTATTGATTCTTAAAGTTTTTTGTAAAAGTATTGCTTTGCATTTAATATGTATCAATCAGTAAATTAAGTAGATTATGCTTATGCTGATTCTTCTGGCCTCAAGTTAATGGCTTGTTGCACTGTTCATTTATGTTTCTATCACATTGAAAAATGTTATTTAAAGAGGAAAACTGTACCCTGTAATTAGTTATTACAACAAAAAGGAGATGTATTTTTCCAGGCTCAATGTATACTGTTTTTCTAGCCTTTCAGGAAACAACCATTATTTAAATCACTTGTTCATAGGTATGATCTTTCAGTGCCTCTAAGATAGGATGAGGTATTATACTTTGAAAACTGAATAATATTTGGGCATTACCAATTGGCTGAATAAAATTAAAGTATATTGTTTCAAATTTTTAGTTTTTCCCTTATAAAGTTTTTCTTTTTTATTATTATTATTATTATTTTTTTGTATTTTTCTGAAGCTGGAAACGGGGAGAGACAGTCAGACAGACTCCTGCATGCGCCCAACCGGGATCCACCCAGCATGCCCACCAGGGGCGACGCTCTGCCCACCAGGGGGCGATGCTCTGCCCCTCCGGAGCGTCGCTCTGCTGTGACCAGAGCCACTCTAGCGCCTGGGGCAGAGGCCAAGGAGCCATCCCCAGCGCCCGGGCCATCTTTGCTCCAATGGAGCCTCGCTGCGGGAGGGGAAGAGAGAGACAGAGAGGAAGGAGGGGGGGGGTGGAGAAGCAAATGGGCGCTTCTCCTATGTGCCCTGGCCGGGAATCGAACCCGGGTCCCCGGCACACCAGGCCGACGTTCTACCGCTGAGCCAACCGGCCAGGGCCTAAAGTTTTTCTTAAATCTTTGTCAGCAGTTATTGCTTCTCAGTTAGTGAGCATTGGTGAATACTAGAACAAATAATCAATTTATTTCTGCATGTTAAAAGAAAAACTTAGATTATCACACTTATGTCAAAAGTTTATTTTTACTATAGGAAGTTTCTGTTTTATATGGTAAGAGTAATAGTATTTGTGTTGTTCTGCTCTGAGCAAATTCAAGGAAGACCAAGTTAAAGAAGTCATTAGAAAGGAACAGAAATGTGAATATATTCAATGTACCAATTTGCCTAGAGGCCAGTGAACACCTACAAAAACATATGTCCTCAATTTAATGACCACCTTGTATGGCACTTTTATGCTGTGACGTGTAAAAAGCAGTTAACACTTCTCTTTAACAAAACACAAATGTCAAGTACATTACTATTTGCTTGAAAGCTAGGGAGATCAAGTCAAGAATAGTCTTGTCTACTGTTTTTATAGTTTCCAAACAGATTGATGAATGCTTTTCTATATTCTATATTTTATAATACTTAAATCTGTAAAAATTAATATGTAAAGTTTCATAAATCGTATGTTGAAGAGAGAATATAAGTTATTATGTTCCTTGTATTTTTTGGTCTCAGATTAATGATGTGTGATGCTTTCTCCCTATAGGATTGCTGCAAAGCAAGATGGAAGAGATAGCACAGGTTTTCCAGCATCATCTTGAAAACAAGACTGTAACATAAGGACTGCTTTCCATTGAATGACCACAACTTCGGCATGTTGTTTTTGGTTTAAATATTATCTTCAAATTTTGATGACACTAGAGTAGTAGTTATAGTTGGTATATAATCATTAGTTGCAAAAAAAGTGTGTATATGTTTAGGAATTTTTTCCCTTTAAATATTGTACTATTGAGAATTATACTGTAGTTTGGCTTTTAGTATTAGCAAATCAAAACTACATTAGCTTTTTCATCTAGGAAGCAGCCTCTTAGATATTGACTCTGTTTTGTAATTTGTATCTTACTCACCTAGATTCCATATCCTACCACCAGCACACATCTTCCTTCTCAATTCAATTGGATCCTAGAGATATGCTTGCCAAAAAATAAATGCCAACTAGTCTTTGATGGACGCCTGTTAGTTAGTAGTAGTAGTAGGTTCTGTAAAGTCTCTCTCCTCAAGGAACTTACTGTCTAGCTTGGGATATAATTAATGCCCATCTGTATCACAGCAATATAGACAATACAAGGAAGTGCGCTGTGAATTATTGAAAGTGTGTTATAAAAATTCAGAGGTGGAAAGAAAAGTTAGGGTAAGCTTGGGACTTGAATTAAGTTATTTTTGAAAGGGTAAGTAAGGTTCAGACAATTTGTTTATTTTTTATGTACAATTATTCTGGTATTTAACTTGGTTTTAGTATATGACTTAAAGTCATTTGAGGTGTGGTGTGTTTTTTTTTGTATTTGTTCATTTGTTTTTCAAGAAAAAGCCTTGTTCTTAGCTTGAGAACAATCTGATCTCTCATGTTTCAAGTTTCACCTAAGTCACAAATAAAGGTGATGTTCTAAAAAATATAATTATAACACCAAAATAAACTATTTGCAAGTTTTTTTAGTGAGTAGTGCTTAGTTTCCTATAACTACTGAGCTGAAATCCTGTTGTACTGGGTGCATATGACCATCTTGAGGAGTACATACTAATGGAAGAAAATGTTTTTCAAATGAGTATCAATGATTTTCACCACCCTTTGAGTAAATTAAATATCAGAACTTACATGGCCTCTTTTTCCCTACCCAAACTTCCCAAAGTAGCTGCTTCTTATTAGGTAAGTTTTTATTACCACTCAAAATTATAAAATATGAAAATAATCCAGAGACCATTTAATTTTGTGGATGATTTCTGTAGGTAAAGAGCTTTTGAGTATAATCTTGAGTAATCTTTATTTTTGAGTCCAGTGTTATTACTATTATTATACTCTAGATAAAAACATTTTCCTTATTGTTTTTGGAGATCCAACTCAGTTAAGTAGTCTGTTCATAAATTAAGTTCCACATTCAGTATAGGAGGAAACACTGGATTTTGTCTGTACTTAATTAACTAGACAATTTCATTTGAACATTATATTTTGTCTGTAGCATGAATAAGTTGAACCGTGTTAAGTTTTGCCCAACTGAAGGAAACGAGTTTTTCATTTCTTTGAAGTTTTGTTACTCTTTGATATCATTTCACTACTAGTAAGTGCTTATTACAAAGTTCCTTAATAATGCCTCACTGGTGGTGGTACAGTGGATGGACCATTGACATGGGACGCTGACGTCCCAGGTTCGAAACCCCAAGGTTGCCAGTCTGAGCACAGGGTCGCTGACTTCAGCATGAGATTACTAAAATGATCCCATGGTTTCTGGCTCACGCAAGGGTTCACTGGCTCAGCTGGAGCCCATTATGAGTTGATGCTTCTCATCTCTCTCCCTCTCTCTCCCCTCCTGTTTGTCTCCTCCTGTTTGTCCATAGGGCTACAGTACTCCTATTGACTTTGCAGTGGGAGTTCTAGTGTGTTTTTTTTCCAGGACATAGAAGGGGCCAGTGGATGGCAGGTGGCTTCCAGATCAGTACAGTAACACCGCACAGTTTCCCGGTAGATTTCAGTGTACTGCCTGTGATCTGGAGCCTTAGACTAAATCATCTCTAAGGTTCCTCTGACTTCGGTTCAACATACATTTTTGAACAAATATTAATTAAAAGATGAGACATAACCTATTTTTGCCAGTAATTTTAAGACATTTCTGTAAGGTGCTAGAATTTTGCCCCACCCTCACCCCCATTGTTAAAGGTCAGGTAAGATTAGCTGAAGGAGAATCTTTTAATTTGCGATTTTTCTACTTTCCCAATACTTGACTACATTTTTGTTTTTTTTAAAAAGATGTTATATTTGTTCTCTACAACAGCATTTATGCTAGCTCATTTGAGGAGTATGAAAGACATGCAGTTGTTTACACATAATATTAGACAAGTGATGCTATCCCTCTTAAAGAGAAGATTTTTGGTTTTAGCATCTTTTTCCATATCTGGAAATTACAATTGCTTCATAATGCATTCATCATAAGTGTGCTGTGAACAAAGTGCCCCAAAAGAACAAATCCTGAAAATATGTCTATGTTAAGAAGGAGCTTCTGGCTTAATTAAACTAACCTTGTTAAATTGTCAGAAAGACAAATGAGGCATATTTTTCAGTTTGTCATAAATTCTTCTAGGGGTGAAATTACCTCATGCTAATATCTCTGTGCCCCTGAATAACATCTAGAATTCCCAAAGCTTTTTATATACTGTCTGATATCCTTTTAAAGTGGGGAGAGGGATGCCATAGGAAACAGAATAGCTATTATTCCAGTTAATAGTTTGGCAGAGCTAGAAATAGCCTGGTTTTCCTTCTAGTGCAATTTTCTGAATGTTTTTCCCTTGATACCTACCACTCAGGCTGGCTAAAATCATACACAGGTACACAGAGTGCTTCTTTATGACCTTGCTATCCAATTGCAATCTCAGCCTATGTTTGTGTATCTTTTTAGCTATTCTCCACTCATCCTACTCAGTGGGTTTGTAATGTAGTGGGTACCAATTCAGTACCAAGGGGCTGTATGTTTTATGGTCAGTGTAGTTTTGTTTTCCCCTTTGCCACCTTCCCAAGGGGTAAACACACTAGCAACCTTATTGTATTTTTCCATCTACTTATTGATTAATGTGTCATCTGGATATTTTGGTTGAGCAACACAGTTCATCCCCACCACCACATAGGATTCACCTGGTAAAGGCTATGGTATCACCCAGACTAATACTTCCCGTGAGATTTTTGATCAGTTAGAAGTTTTCAGGATACTAAGGTCAATGTCTTCAGGTTAACTGCTCTTTGGTTTTCCTGAATCCTGTAACTTGAGCATGGCAATATAGCCAGTTTGAATACGTTTGAACCTACTGGATAACCTTGGAATATTTAGTCATAGATTAGCACCCTGTCAAGTGACTTTAAAACCATACTTTTGTAAAGTACTTTATAGTCACTCTATTCTAAGGTATCATCTTCATTTTATAGGTGAGGAAACTCTCCTATCCCAGTTAAAGAAACATACTGAAACCCGCACAGTCTTGTAATTTACCAAAACAAAAGTTCAAGCCCAGATTGCCTACTATGTTATATTGTCAATACATGGAAACTGAGAAATTTAAAAATATTGTGAGCCCTCACCTCGCAAACCCGTGATCTTTTTCTTCTTTGGATTTTTGTGATATAAAAAGGGTTCCATTTAATTTTTTAAAATGATTGACTAGGTAATATTATCATGTAGATCAATATTTAAAGGGTATAAAAAGATACTGAGTGAAGTTTTTCCCACCTTTGTTCCTCAGCATCCAGTTTCCTTACCTGAAGGCATTCACTTACTACTTGTGTATTTATTTTCCCAGAGGTACTTTATGCACATATAAGCAAACAGATACATCTATTTTCCCCCTTTTTAACTCAAATGTAAGCATACTATATACATTGTTCTGCACCTTGCCATTGCATGCAATACATTTTGGGATTGTTCAGTAGCAGTAGGTAGAGAACTTGGTCATCTTTGGGAAACAGCTGCATAGTTTTCCTTTCAAATGGATGTATCACATTTGTGGATATTTAAGTAGTTTTCAGTATTTTGTTGTTATAACATGAGCTTACATAGTATATAGGATACCATTCATACATGTTCAATTGCTGTGCTAAAGGGAATGCGCATTTATGATTTCACTTGTCTCCCACAGAGGTACTAATTTATGTTCCTACTAGCAATGTATTGAGAGGGCCTATTTCTCCACAGTCTCAACAAAACAAGTGTGTTCTCAAACTTGTGGATGTTTACTAATCTGGTAGGTAAAAAATGCTACTTTAGTGTGATTTTCAAAAATAAACTTTATTTTTTAGAACAGTCTTAGGTTTATAGAGAAGTTGAACAGTATATAATTCCACATACTTCCACTTGGTTTCCAATAGTGTCAACAACTTAACATAACTGGTATATTTGTCACAGCTCATGAATCATGATTAACTAAAGTGCAAGTTTATTCATATTTCCTTAACTTTTACCTAGGGCCCTTTTTCTGTTCCTGGATCCCATCCAGGATACCACTGTTACAATTAATCATCACAGTATCTCTTTTGGTTCCTTTGGATGTGACAGTTTCTCAGACTTTCCATATTTTTGATGAACTTGACCATTTTGAGGATTACAGGTCAGGTGTTTTAAAGTCACTGAACTTTGAAATTTCTATCTCATCTGTGATATTAAACATCTGTGGATGGAAAAGGGGCCACATGATGAAACTGAGAAGCTCAGGAGAGGCCTGCATTGTGGCCTTGCAAACTCAGAGGCATAAAGTAACCAAGGACAGTATCAAATTAAAACTTACTAAATGAAAGCAGTTCATGGTGGGTAGTTATGTCTTAAGGTGGTATTTTTCTCTAACAAAGGTCCATCCTTACTTTAATAGGGCCTGTCAGTTGTCTTCTTCTTCTTTTTTTCGTCTACACAAGGTACCTAATAACATGCCTTTGACATATAAGAGTAATCTTCTCCAGACACCTTAGGGCATCTTCCCAACCAGAGAAGAAACCAACAACCCTCTCCTTGTTACTAAATATTATCATGTTAACTGTTAACTATCTTATGCTTGCATACATAGAAGTATGTGTCTATACATTTTACTTTTTATCCAATCCCAAAGATTTCCCTGCTTTACCTTCTCCCACCTCCCTAATCACCAATGGATTTCTTATAACCCCATTATGTCTTCTTCTTTGATTCTGATGTATAAAATAAGTGGTGAAACTGCCATTTTCTCAATACCTTGAGATTTTGCTTCCAGTCAACTGCTGATGGTTTGACTCCAATAAATTCATAAAAATTCTTACAGGTTTGGACTTTTTTTTACATTGACATATCCTTTTTTTAAAAAAAAAACCAAACACTATGCTATATCCCTCTCATGATTCACTGTAATTCATAAAACGTTCACGGGTCTGAGTACATGTGGATTTCTGATTCTCAGAAAGTAAATGTCTCATAAGTCCATTACAGACAGAGAAGAACCATTAATGCAAGTGATATGTCAAACTTGTGTCTGATCATTCTGGATACACTGGAGGATTGACCAGAGGCTCCACTGCAAACAGCAGGTAGGCCTGATAATAAGTCCTTGGAAGCAGAAGCAGGGATAATAGGGACACATTTAAGGGAAATTGGAGGCACCAGGGTTTGATAGAAGGTCAAGAAGTCAAAGGTGACTCCTGGTTTATGAGCTGAATATTTTGGGTGTTGTCTTTAACCTCTAAAAGAAATTCGAGAGAAATATTTGAACAATTTACACAACATACCAGTTACTCAGTGCATACTTTCCCTTTCCGTTTCTTTAGCTCTGCGCTACTACAATTCCCAGAGCCCCTCACTCCACCACAATCCCCTTAGAGTCGGCCGCGCAGAGAATTCTGGGACTGGAAGTCCGCGGCCTATTTACCCAAGTTGGAGCAAAGGGCCTGTGGAAACATGAAGAGGTAAGTGGTTGTGTGAAAGCAGGCGGCGCAAGTAGCTTTGTTTTACCTTTTAACTTAAACTGACTTTCATTACTTTGTGTTTGGGGTATTTCTCGTTCTCGGGATGCAATTTCATGGGAGAGGGAAGACAAAGGAGGAGGGAGCGAGGGAGCAGGGCTAGGCCGGCCTGCGGGGCGAAGTTCAGGAAGGGCGGCCGCCGCCGCCGGTTCCCGCAGGCATGCCCTTCGAGCCCAGGCATCCAAGCCGCGGCGCGGGCCCCGGGGGCCGGGCGGCTGCTGTGGCCTCTTCCTATTGCAGACGGACCCACCCAGGGCAAGGCTTTAGCCCGACCGAAGCCTAGCGCGGGACACACCGAGGCCCCCCTTCCCCGACCCCCTCCCAGCCTCCCAGCACCCAGGGCTGGGCGCCTTTATTTGCAGTGTTTTTGGATTAAGGACTCGCTCGAGCCCCGTGGGCATGCAGCGTTTTCAAATCTTAAAGTTAAGTCACACTCTTTCTGCAAATTTCGAAGGCAAGTACAAAACCGATTCAATGTCACAGGAAAAGAAAGGCACAGCCGCGAGCAGTTCCCCCTGCTGGCTCTGCAGGAAATGCAGGAAATGACAGCCTGGTGAAAGCCTGAGCTTCCCACCCACTTAGTACAAGTGCTCTGGTATAGCGCTTTGTGTTTAAAATTCTTACTGATACTGTGCTTTTCTGCACTATCGGGTTCAGCATCTTTTATAGAACTGATTCTGATTTTCCCTGCCTCAAAATGACTTTAAAAAATGATTATTATGTTATATCTCATACATGTAAAGTAATGTGTATATGAAGTTTAAAGACTTGACATAGACTCACATACCCACTACAAGCTTTATACCTGAAACAATACCAGGACCTTAGAAGTCCCCCGAGTGCCGCCTCCCTGACTGCTTCTCTCCCTCGGGAAGAGACCGCTATCCAAAGTTTGGTGCTAATCATTCCCTTGCTTTAAAAAAAAAAAAATTGTTTTACCACTTGGGAATTTATCCCTAAACAAAATGTTGCTTGTTTTATCCATTTTTCTTTTTCCATGGTATGATTTCATTTATATTAAATATACGGCACAAATAAATCCATACAGACTGAAAATAGATTAATGGTTGCCAGGAGCTGTCAGGTAGGGGAGAATGGAGAGAATAGCTAATGGACATGGGCTTTCTCTTTAGGCTAATCAAATATTCTAAAATTAGATAGTGCTGGTGGTTACACAGCTCTGTAAATATACACTTTAAAAGGCTGTATTTCCAATGTAAATTATCTCTTTCAAAAGTATTTTTTTATTAAATGTATTTGGGTGACACTACTTAACAAAATTTTACAGTTCTACAACACATCTTTGTACACTGTGTTGTGTGTTCACCGCCCCCTCCAAGTCAGGCCTCCATCCATCACCATTCATGCCCCCTGTTCTCTCCTTCACCTTCCCCGACCCCCCACCTCTCGGTAGTCACCACACTGTTGTTCCTGTTTAGTTTTTTTTTCCCCCTTTTTGCTCAATCCCTTCATCCCTTTCACCCAGGACCCCCCTACACACACACACACACACACACACACACACACACACACACACACACACACACGGCAGTCTGTTCTCTATGAGTCTGTCTCTATTTTACATCTTCATTACATTGTACGTATAACTGAAATCATTTGTCTTTCTCTGACTGGATTAGTTCATTTAGCATAATAACCTCCAGTTCCAACCATGCTGTGGCAAAAGGTAAGATTCCCTTCTTTTTTATGGCCAAGTAGTATTATTCATTGTATAAGTGGATCACAGCTTTTTTATCCACTTACCTACTGATGAACACTAGGGCTGCAACCAAATCTTGTCTATTGTAAATAATGCTGCAATGAACATAGGGGTGCATATATATTTTCTAATTTGTTTCAGGTTTATTCTGATAAATTACAAGAAGTGGAATGGCTAGGTCATAAGGCAGTTCCATTTTTTAATTTTTGAGATAATTCCAAACTGCTTTTCATCCCCACCAACAGTGCACAAGGGTTCCCTTTTCTCCACACCCTCACCAGCACTTGTTGTTTGTGTTTATTGATGACAGCCATTCTGACAGGTGTATAATGATATTTCATGGTGGTTTTAATTAACATTTCTCTGATGATTATTGACATTCAGCATCTTTTCATACATCTATTGGTCATCAGCTTATCCTCTTTGGAGAAGTATCTATTCAGGTCCTTTGCCCATTTTTTAATTGAATTGTTTGTTTTTTTGGTGTTTTATAAGTTCTTTATACATTTTGGATATTAACCCTTTATCAGATGCAGTGGTGAATATATTCTCCCATTCAGTGGGTTGTCTTTTCATTTTGTTGATGATTTTCTTTGCTGTCCAAAAGCCTTTTAGTTTGATGTAGTACCATTTCTTTTATTTTATTTATTTTTATTTACTTATTTTTTTGACAAACATAGAGACAGAGAGAGGGACAGATAGGCAGGAAGGGAGATGAGAAGCATCAGTTCTTCATTGCGGCTCTTTTGTCACCTTAGTTGTTCATTGATTGCTTTCTCATATGTGCCTTGACCTGGGGGACTACAGCAGAGTGAGTGACCCCCTGCTCAAGCCAGCGACCTTTGGGCTCAAGCCAGCGACCATGGGGTCATGTCTGTGATCCCACGCTCAAGCCAGTGACCCTGCGCCCAAGCTGGTGAGCCCATGCTCAAGCTGGCAACCTCGAGGTTTCAAACCTAGGTCCTCTGCATCCCAGTCTGATGCTCTATCCACCGCTGCACTGCCTGGTCAGGCTAGTACCATTTGTTTTATTATTTTTTGTTTGTTTCTCTTGCTACAGGAGATATAGCTGAAAATATGTTGCTATGACACATGTCCGAGATTTTACTGCCTGTGTTTTCTTCTAGGGTTTTTATAATTTCAACTCTAATATTTAAACCTTTAATGCATTTGTGTTTATTCTTGCATATCTTGTAAGACAAAGGTCTAGTTTTCGTGTTTTTGCCTGTATTTTTCTAATTTTTCCACCAGCATTTGTTGAATAGACTATTTTATCCCATTATGTGTTTGCCTCCTTTGTCAAATATTAATTAACTAAAGTCATGGATTTATTTCTGGGCTCTATATTCTGTTTCATTGGTCTGTTTATTTTTATCCCAGTACCATGCTGTTTCAATTACAATGGCCTTGTAGTATAATTTGGTATCGAGTAGCATGATTTCTCCAACTTTATTCATCTTTTTCAAGATTGCTGTTGCTATGTGGGATCTTTTGCAGTTCCATATAAATTTGTGGAGTATTTGCTCAAGTTCTGTGAAATATGCCATTGGTATGTTTTTAAATTATTTATTTATTTATTTATTTGTGTGTGTGTGTGGCAGAGACAGAGAGAGTCAGAGAGAGGGACAGATAGGGACAGACAGACAGGAAGGGAGAGAGATGAGAAGCATCAATTCTTCGTTTTGGTTCCTTAGTTGTCCATTGATTGCTCTCTCATATGTGCCTTGACCAGGGGACTACAACAGACCTGGTGAGCCTTGCTCAAACCAGATGAGCCCGTGCTCAAGCTGGCGACCTTGGTGTCTTGGACCTGGGTCCTCCACATCCCAGTCCAACGCTTTATTCACTGTGCCACCGCCTGGTCAGGCTAATGTGGACAGTTTACTTTTGTTAATTCTTCCTATCTGTGAACATGGTATATGCTTCCACTATTTGTATCTTCTTCAGTTTCTTTCTTCAGTGTCTTATAATTTTCGGAGTACAGGTCTTTTACGTCCTTGGTTACATTTATTCATAAATATTTTAATTTTTTTGAAGCCATTGTGAATGGGATTGTTTTCTTAGTTTCCCTTTCTGATAGTTCACTATTGGTGTATAAAAATGCAACTGACGGTGGTGCAGTGGATAGAGCATCGGCCTGGGATCCAGAGGACTAGGCTTGAGCACAGGGTTGTCGTCTTGAACGTGGGGTCATAGACATGACCCCATGGTCACTGGCTTGAGTCCAAATGTCTCTGGTTTGAAGCCCAAGGTTGCTGGCTTGAGCAAAGGGTCACTCGCTCTGCTGTACCCCTCCAGTCAAGAAATATATGAAAAAGCAATAAATGAATAACTAAGGGGCTGCAACGAAGAGTTGATGCTTCTCATCTTCCTTCCTGTCTGTCTATCGCTCTCTCTCTCACTTAAAAAAATGCAACTGATTTCTGGATATTTATTTTGTATCCTGCTACTTTACTGAATTCATTTATCAGTTCTAGTGGTTTTTGGTGAAATCTTTAGAGTTCTCTATGTACAGTATGATAATAGTATCTGCAAATAATGACAGTTTTACTTCTTCCTTTCCAGTTTGAATGCCTTTTATTTCTTCTTGTCTGATTGCTGTGGCTAGGACTTCCAGTATTAATGTTGAATAAAAGTGATGAAAGTAGACATCCTTGTTTTGTTCCCTATCTTAAGAAAATCTCTTACAGTTTTTTGCCCATTGAGTATGATGTTGGCTGTGGGTTTGTCATATATGCATTATATTATGTTGAAATATATTCCCACTTTGTGGAGAGTTTTTATTACAAATGAGTTCTGGATTTTATCAAATACTTTCTCTGAATCTATTGATAGGATCGTGTGGTTTTAATCCTTTATAAGGGGTCCTCGGGTTATGACACAGCTCTGTTCCTTTGACAATGACATAACCTGAATTTTGGAGTAAGGTGAAACACACCCTAGCCTAAGTCACCTATTATAACATAGTTATAAAATCCTAATCTAGAACATAAAAACACAACTAAGCCCAGAAAAAGGAAAAGGACATAAATATACTGTACTGTACACTGTACTGTAGTGACAGAAAAAAATGACAAAAAATGAGTGTAAAAAAATTTTTCTTACCTTTATTCCTGTGGTTGGCTTGCACACTGGAAGGGGCATTGCAAGGTGGGAAGGAGTGAGCTATTGGGAGGAGGAAGCTGGAGAGACAGGAGAACCTGCAGAAGGTGCTGGAGATACTGGGTCAGGTGAATCAGGATTGCCTAAGGAACATGCAGGAGACGCTGGAGATGATTCTACCTGTACTACAGGTGTTTCATCTCAAGAAGCAGCTGATATGGAGGGTACAGGATCTGTTGCAGGCCTCTCTACCTTAAAGAATTGTTCCAGGCGAGTCTGGAAGGTTGGTGACTTCTTTTGTTCTAAACTGTGCCGATAGCATTGCCAGGCATCTATAACACCGAAACACTCACGTCTCAATGTTTTTAAAGTTTTTATGGGAGTGAACAGCGTAAATTAGAAATGTCATATATCAAGTCTGTCATATCCCGGGAACCCCCTGTATTTTATTTATGTGATATATCACATTTATTGATTTGCAGATATTGTACTTCCTTGCATCCCACTCAATCATGGTGTATGATCTTTCCAATGTCTTGCTGGATCCAGTTTGCTAATATTTTGTTAAGGATTTTTAGCATCTGTGTTCCTCAGGGATGATGGCCTATAATTTTCTTTGTAGTGTCTTTATCTGGTTTTGGAATTAGGATAATGTTGGCCTTGTAAAATGAGCTTATAAGTCTTCCCTCCTTGAATTTTTTGAAATAGTTTGAGAAGGATAGTTTTTTGAATGTTTGGTAAAATTCACCTGTGAAGCCATCTAGTTCAGGACTTTTGTTTGTTGAAAGTGTTTTGATTACAGCTTCAATTTCACTACTTGCAATATGTCTATTCAGAGTCTCTGATTCGTTGTGATTCAGTTTTGGAAGATTGTATGTTTCTAAGAATTTATCCAATTGTTTTTACTTAATGTCCAATTTGTTGGCATACAATTGTTCATAATATTTTCTTACAACTCGGGTTACTTCTCCACTTTAATTTCTGATTTTATTTCTTTGAGTCTTTTTTTTTTTTTTTTTTTTTGGTATTTTTCTGAAGCTAGAAACGGGGAGAGACAGTCAGACAGACTCCCGTATGCGCCCGACCGGGATCCACCCGGCACGCCCACCAGGGGACGACGCTTTGCCCCTCCGGGACGTCGCTTGTTGTGACCAGAGCCACTCTAGCACCTGGGGCAGAGGCCAAGGAGCCATCCCCAGCGCCCGGGCCATCTTTGCTCCAATGGAGCCTCGGCTGCGGGAGGGGAAGAGAGAGACAGAGAGGAAGGAGAGGGGGAGGGGTGGAGAAGCAGATGGGCACTTCTCCTGTGTGCCCTGGCTGGGAATCGAACCCGGGACTTCCATACGTCAGGCCGACGCTCTACCACTGAGCCATCCGGCCAGGGCCTCTTTGAGTCTTATCTCTTTTTTTTTTTTCTTGGTAGTCTGGTTTATCTTTTCAAGGAACCATCTCTTGGTTTTATTGACCTTTTGTATTTTTTTTATACTCTATTTCTTTTATTTCTGCTGTTATCTTTATTATTTCCTTCTATTAACTTTGGGCTTTGTTTGTTGTTGTTTTTTATGGTCCTTTATGTGTACTATTAGATTGTTTATTTAAGATTTTTCTTGTTTTTTGAGATGGGCCTGTAATGCTATGAACTTCCCTCTTAGGACTGCTTTCACTGTGTCCCATAGATTTTTGGGTTTTTCAACTTTATATAAATGGACACATATCATATACATTTTCCTTGGATTTGCTTTTTTTTTTTTTTTTTCTGTATTTTTCTGAAGCCAGAAACAGACAGTCAGACAGACTCCCGCATGCGCCCCACCGGGATCCACCCGGCACGCCCACCAGGGGGCGACGCTCTGCCCACCAGGGGGCGATGCTCTGCCCCTCCGGGGTGTCGCTCTGTTGCGACCAGAGCCACTCCAGCACCTGGGGGCAGAGGCCGAGGAGCCATCCCCAGCGCCCGGGCCATCTTTGCTCCAATGGACCCTCGGCTGCGGGAGGGGAAGAGAGAGACAGAGAGGAAGGAGAGGGGGAGGGGTGGAGAAGCAGATGAGCGCCTCTCCTGTGTGCCCTGGCCGGGAATCGAACCCGGGACCCCCGCACGCCAGGCCGACACTCCACCACTGAGCCAACCGGCCAGGGCCTTGGGTTTGCTTTTTATCCTCAATATTTCTTTTTAAGATTCATATATACTGATGTATTTACCTATGGTTTATTCATTTCAAAGCCATTTTAAACTTAGCAAGAACTTTCTGAATTCTAAATAATAAATAAAAATTAAGATACTTAAAAGGAATTTTTTGAAAACCCTGGGCCTCTGGCCAGTTAGTTCAGTGGATAGAGTGTCAGTCTGGTGTGCATGCATCCTGGGTTCAGTCCTTGGTAAGGGCACACATGAGAAACAAACATCTGCTTCTCTTCCCCTCCTTCTCTCCCTATTCTCTCTTTTCCCTCCTGCAGCCAGTGGCTACATTGGTTTGAGCGTTGGCCCCAGGCACTGAGGATAGCTCGGTTGATTTGAGCATTGGCACTAGATGGTGCTGGGGTGGATCCCGGTGAGGGCACATGCAGGAATCTGTCTCACTATCTCACCTCCTCTCACTTATAATACATACATAAATGAATGAATGAATGAATAATGAAAGTCTTTCTAGAGCATGAAAATTTTTGCATATAATTATGAGGGATGCCTTCCTAGGCCCCAATAGTAAAAGGCCATTTCATAAAGAAGGTATTTACAATTTATTTTCCTCATGGAGTTAGCTCCATTTTTCTGTTATTGTCTTTTATGATCTGTTGTTGCCTACTTAAATGGTTCTGCTATTTCTTGACACTATAATAAGTGTTTTCAGTTATTTATGGTTACGTGGCTCATATTAGCATCACCTAGATTTCTACACAGTAGTTCCCAGGCTATAAAATGTTATAACCCTTTTCACATTTGTTTCTATACTTTCTCCTTTGGAGAGCTCCTCTTTCACAGCTCCTTTTCCCGTCGCCTCTTCCCCTTCCCCTCTTCTTCCCCTTCTCCTCTTTCCTCCCTTTTCTCCCACTCCTATTTCCCTTCCTGCTAGGCACATGCACACAACACATACAGACACACATATTTCATTTTCCTAAATGAATTGCAAACTCCTTGAGGATAGGGACCATGTCTTGAATATCGTACAGTGTGTTGTGTATAAATAGTTATTTAATAAATGTTTGTAGAATGAATCATAAAGGGCAAGGAATTGTTAGAGAAGGGTCTTTGAATAAATGGGGTCAATAAAGGTAGCTAATATTTTGAGATTTTTTTTATTAAGTGAGAGGCAGGGAAGCAGAGAGCCAGACTCCTGAATATGCCCCCACTGGGATCCACCCAGCAAGCCCCTACCAGGCAATGCTGCCAGGCTGGGCCGCAGCTCTGTTGCTTGGGAACCAAGCTATTTTAGAGCCTGAGCACAAGGCCATGGAGCCATCCTCAGTGCCTGGGGTCAACTTTGCTCAAATCATTTGAGCCATGGCTGTGGGAGGGGAAGGGGAGAGGGGTGAAAAGCAGATGGTTGCTTCTCCTGTATGCCCTGACCAGGAATCGAACCTGAGACTTCCACACAGCAGTCTGACACTTTTCTGGTGAGCCAACCGGCCAGGGCCTATTTTGCGATTTCACTATCCCTTCTACTCTCTGTATATACCCGTATATCTACTCTAGGATAAACAGCTGTGTGAAGAGTGATGAGCATGTCCTGGAAGAGTTGGAAACAGAAGGGGAGAGGCAGCTGAAAAGCCTCCTTCAGCATCAACTTGACACCTCTGTCTCCATTGAGGAGTAAGTATTGATTTTGCAAACAGGTAGAATATCATAGACCCTCACCTCCAGGTGACCCTTAAAGCCTGGCTGGAACACTCGTCTCCCACCACTCTTTCCTTGCCACATGTCTATGTATCAGGCAGGGTTTTGCTTCTGTGTCTCTTCCTCTACAAATCCTCCCATATTTCACTACATCTAGGCTAAGTACCTTTCCGGTGTCTTCCGTAACATACATGCACTTACAGCCCAATAGTCCATTGCCCATTTACTTGCCGTTCCTTCCACTGTTCCTCCACAAAAGCAGAAACCGTCTTTATCTTTGTCAATTCTCAGTACCCACACACTGTCTGATGCCCAGTGGCTACATACTTGATTCAGTCATTTATTGGTCCTGGATGAGGGCACTCTCGGCATGGTTCCACATTGTTGGAATGGCGCTTCAGCCTAGAAATAGGACGTGAGAGAGAAATTGCTGATGAGTTTTCTTGAGCCTCTTTTCCCGGTTAGCCCCGTTTCTGTGAACTGCGGTACCTTGAGGATGTTCTCACTGTCTTCCTTCTCGGTTTGCAGGTGTGTTTCAAAGAAAGAGAGCTTTGCTCCTGGTACTCTGTACAAGCCCTTTGGGAACGAAGCGGCCGGGACTATGACTTTGTCCCAGTTCCAAACACTGCATGAGAAGGACCAGGAAACTGCTTCTCTCAGGGAACTGGGGCTCAATGAAACAGAAATCTTGATCTGGAAAAGCCATGTTTCAGGTGAAAAGGTGAGCGGGGCAATTTTTTTCCTGGACAGTGAAGAGCAATATCTCTACATTTGGCACCAAGAACCTTTTTATTTTTAGTTCTCACAAAACTGAGCTTTGTGTCTGAATCTTCTTTGGTTTCTATGACAGGGACCCTGGGAAAAGAGAGGCTATCCCTTGACTTATTGTCCACTGCATTGATAAATGTTCATTTCTGGTCCCTGATCATCTTTTTTCTTAACTGGAGGCATCAGACCATCCCTTTCAGGGTGTGTCCTGTATGATATATGTCCTTTCATTTGTCTGGTTTCAGAGGTCGAGACTGAGGGCAACCCCTGAAGCAATACAGAACTGTCTTCAAGATATTGAAGAAAAGATCTCAGAGCGTCAACGCATTCTTTGCCTGCCACAGAGATTTTCGAAGAGCAAACAGCTGACCCGGCGAGAAATGGAAATAGAAAAGTCTTTATTTCAGGGAGCTGATCGTCACTCCTTCCTGAAGGCTCTTTATTACCAAGGTTTGTGATCACCCCTGACTTTGATACGTTCTTTCACTGAGAGAGAGATTTACCATCAGCGCATTGAATATGAAGTTAGCGAAGGGGTTGGGGAAAGACAAACTGTCGCTACTCTTGAGGAGTGTGTAGTCGTGTGAGAGAGCAATATGTTCAGAGTTAGTTGCAATTTCATTGCTATATGTGAATAAAATGCTGAGGGAACACAGAACATAGAGCATCTAAGTCTAGTTGGAGGAGTCGGGAGTTGACATGTGTACTAAGTCTTGATGGATTAAAGGGCATTTGTCAGGTTAACAAGGGGAAGAGGGCATTACAGATGATAGGGGACTAGGAGTAGGATTGTGAAAGGACCTGGTGTGTCTAGGGAACAGTGACAGGTTCAGTGTGGCAGGCAGTGTAGGACTGGAAGGGAACTACAGGGAATGACAGCGGAAAGGAAGATGAGGCTAGATTGTAAAAGGTCTTTAGACTACACTATAAATTAGAGCAAAATATATAGAGAAGTGATCTGTGTCTTAACCGGAAAGAATGAATTTAGCAGATACGTTTTGCTAGACACCGTGGAAAGTGCACAGAAGTTGAAGATATGGTTCCTGACTTTGCACCAACTATAGTCTGGTTTGTGAGAAACGACATTTTCGTAACATTGCTAGATGCTGCAGTTAAGTGCTGTAGGAGTTCGGAGGGAAAGGCCGCTATGCTTAGCATGACTGAAGAAGGCCTCCTAGAGGAGGGTAAGCGTTAAATATTCTTTTATGTTATCTATTCTTTAGGAACGAGAGGAAAAGGCTTTTGTTTCAGCAGATGATGTGAGCATTATGACGTGTTTGGGGTTGTTGTGAGAGACAAAGTAGCTTAAATTTTTTACCTTTCTTTGGTGGGCAGTATAGACCTATACACAGTTAGTTGTTTATTCAGTCAGTGAGTGTGTTCATGGTTAAGGGAGTAACATAAGAAAAGCAGTATTTAAAAAGGATTAATCTGGAGACCAAGAAAAACAGGGTGGGGCAAAAGTAGGTTTACAGTTGTTTATATAGAAAATAATACAATGACTAATAATACAAGAATAAACTTTTGCTTACCCGCAAGTGTAAACCTACTTTTGCCCCACTCTGTATGGTGGGAGAGGCAGAGGTAGAATAAGGGAAGTGATTTAGGGGGTAATCCAGCCCTTTAGATGTGAAGCTGTGGACTAGAGCACTGGCAGTGGAATTGGGAAGAGGTGGGCATGTTGTATGAGAGATCAGAGGGAGAATTGATAAAACCTGTTGACTGAGATTGAAGGAGGAGGGTCCATGGAGAGGAATGTGTCACAGGTCATCCAGATGTTTTAAGGCCATGTGACTTAATGGTCAAAATGAAGAAAGCTTCATTTCTTTCTGGGAAATTTTGAGGAAAGCGATGAGTTTGACTTTGAACATGTTGAATTTGTGAGACTGGCGTGATCATTAGTGCAGATGCTGAGGAGGTGGTTAGAAAGGCACCAGTGAAGCTCAGGAGAGAGGTCAGAGCTAGATCTATAGAACCGGGAATTTTCTCTGCTTTAAGGAGAGGGAAAGCCGTGAGAACGAATGAATGATTTGTTGGAGACCATAGACACCAAAGAGCAGTAATGCGGGAAGGAAATGAAAAAAGCCTTTTGTAGAGAGACATAAGAACGTGGGTTCTGGAGGCAGACTCCTGGGAAAACTCTGGCTTCCCACTTACTAACTGTAAAGATTGTGGGCAAGTTACCATGCTATGCTTCAGTTTCTTCGTTTGTAAAATGAGAATATTAATAGTAGCTATGTGGTAGGATTGTTAGGAGGATTAATACATGTAAATCCCTTAGAGCAGTGCCTGTATTTGGGGGTGGGCGGGTGGTGTATGAATCTGTTCTGTTTCCTATCTTTGAAACTGCTTGCTTTAAACCTTCACAGCATACCACAAAAAGACAAGTGCAGACAAGTACATGACCTCAATGAAGAGGAAGATAAAATTAGGCACAAAAGGCAAGTCGAGAGTTTTCTTACAGTGTTAGATTTAGGAATGTCACGTAGGGTCCCAGCCTTCTAAGTTGAGTGCTTATTTAATTCCATATCCAGTATATGACAATGTTTCTAGGAAATGATACGGAGGGAGCGTATTATCCTGATGTAGAATATTAAAGAGAGGAGCTAGTACAAGTTGTAAAGCTTTTTTACATTTAGTGTTGTAGAGTTTTTACTCTATACCTTTAAGTTATTGTACAAGACATAAAACAACCGTAATGATTTTTAGATCCTATTTCAAAAGTAATTCTGAATATTTTCATTAATCAGTAAAGTATAACTATTAATGATGATGATGATGATATAATAGCTATATTTTATTTTTGAAATGAACTTACAATAAAATTGCCTGATTTTTTTTTGTGTGTGTGTGTACAATTCTGTGAATTGTGAATCATGTCAGTCAGGTAGATTTATGTAATCACCACCACAATCAGGATAGAGAACAGCTCCATCACCCTTAAACTTCCTCATACTGTCCATTGATAGTCATCTTCAACTTCACCCATGATCTCCGGCATTCACTGATCTGTTTTCCATCACTATAGTTTTGTCTTTTAGAAAAAGTCATAAAAGTGGAATCACAAGATGTGTAATCTTTTAAAAGTGGCTTCTTTCATTCAGCATAAATTCCTTTGAGATTCATCCAAGTTGTGTGTACCAGAAGCTCATTCATTTTGCTGAGTAGATCCATTGTACCGGATGTTCCCATTTGTTTATCCATTCACCCATTCAAGGATATTTGAGCTATTTTCAGGTTATGGTGATTATGAATAATACTGATATGAACATTCTTGTACAGGTTTTTGTATGAACATAAAATTTTTATTTCTCTAAGGTAAATATCTAGGAGTGGGATTACTGGGTCACATGGTAAGTGTTTGTTTAACTTTTAAGAAACTGCCAAACCATTTTTCAGACTGGCTGAATCATTTTGCATTCCCACCAGCAATGTATGAGAGTTCCAGTTGCTCTACATCTTTGTTGGCATTTGGTATTGTTGGTCTTTATTTTAGTTACTCTATTAGCTGTGAAGTGGTATCTCATTGCAGTTTTAATTTGCATTTCTTTAGTGGCTAATGGTGTTGAACATCTTTTCATATGCTTATTTGCCATCCTTATATCCTGTTTGCTGAAGTGTCTGTTCAAATCTTTTGCTGTTTTTCCAATTGGGTTGTTTGCTTTCTTCCTGATGATTTTTGAGAGTTCTTTGTATGTTCTGAACACAATTTGTTGGCTATCTGATTTGCAAATATTTTATTCCAGTGTGTAGCTTGTCTTTTCATTCTTTTAACACTATCTTTCGTAGAACAAATTTTTTATTGTGGTAAAATATTATCTAACTAAAATGAACTATTTTGACCATTTTTTAAGTGTTCAGTCTGTGGTGTTGAGTATATTCATTCACATTGTTGTGCAGTCATCCATATGCACAAGTTTTTCATCTTCCCAAACTGAAACTCTGTCCCCGTTCCACACTAACTCCCCATCCCCCTTCCCTCGGCCCCTAGTAACCACCATACTACTTTCTGTGTCTGTGAATTTGACTACTTTGTCCTTTTGTGTCTGGCTTATTTCACTTAGCATAATGTCTGCAAGGTTATCCATGTTGTGACATGTGTTGGAATTTTCTTCCTTTTTAAGGCTGAATAATATTCCACTGTATGGAGACACCATATTTTTCTAATCCACTTATCTGTCAGTAGACCCTGTGTTGCTTCTACCTTTTAGCTATTACCTGTTGTGAATAATGCTGCTACGAACCTGGATGTACAAGTATCTGTTTGAGTTCCTGCTTTCAGCTCTTTTGAGTGTATACCCAGAAGCAGAATTGCTGGATCATATGGTAATTCTGTGTTTAATCTTTTGAGTAACCACCATATTGGTTTCCATTTTACATTTCCACCAGCAATGCAAAAGGATTTGAATTTCTCCATACCCTTGCCAACACTTCTATTATTTTTTATAATAGCCATCCTAATGTGTGTGAAGTGGTATTTCCTTGTGATTTTGATTGTGTTTCCCTAATGACTAGTGATGTTCAGCATCTTTTTTTGTACTTGTTTGGCCATTTGTATGTCTTTGGAGAAATGTCTATTTAAGTCCTTTGCTATTTTTAAATGGGTTTTGTTTATTTGTTGTTGGGTTGTAGGAGTTCTTTATATATTCTGGATATTGATCCCTTATTAGATATATGATTTGCCAGTATTTTCTCCCACTCCTTGAGTTGTCTTTTCACTCTGTTGATAGTGTCATTTGATGCACAAAAGTTTTTATTTTTGATGAAGTCTATTTTCTCAATTTTTTCTCTTTTTACCTGTGTTGTTGCTCTTATATCCAATAAATCACTGCCAAATCTAATTTCATAAAGCTTTGTCCTATATTCTGAGAGTTTTATAGTTTTAGCTCTTATATTTAGGTCTAGAGTCCATTTTGAATTTTTGTGTATGATATAAGAAAAGGGTCCAATTTTTTTTTTGATTGATTTTCGAGCGAGGAAAGGAGAGAGACAGAAAGACAGAGAGATAGAAACATCAGTCTGTTCTTCTTTGCCTTGACTGGGGATTGAACCCGCCACCTTGGCATATTGGAATGATACTCTAACCAACTGAGCTATCTGGCCAGAGCCCAACTTCACTTTTTAAATGTTGGTATTTAGTTTTTCCAGTACTACTTGTTGAAGAGACTGTCCTTCCCCAGTGAATGGACTTAGCACCCTGTCTGAGAATCATTTGATCATTAATGTGAGAGGTTCTCCATTCTATTCCACTGGTATGTATGTCTGTCTTTTTGCCATTGCCACACTATTTTAATTACTGTAGATTAGTAAACTTTGAAATTAGTATGTGCAAGACTTCCAACTTTGTTCTTCTTTTTCAAGATGTTTTTACTATTTGTGGTCCTTGAAATGCCATATGAATTTTAGGATGGCTTTTCCTACTGAATAACCAGTCATCAAAAAATGTCACAGGTGACATTAGAAAATACTTTGAGATGAATAAAAACAAAACTTAACATATCATAACTTATGAAATACAGTAAAAGCAGAACTTAGGGGTTATTTAAAGGTGTAAATGCCCATATTAATAAAGAAGAAAAATCTCAATTAGTAACCAGAACTTTTACATTAAGAAACTATAGTCTGACCAGGTGGCATTGCTGTGGATAGCGCATCAGCCTGGGACGCAGAGGACTCAGGTTTGAAACCCTGAGGTCACTGGTTTGAATGTGAGCTCATCCTGCTTGAGCGTGAGGTCACTGGCTTGAGTGTGGGATTGTAGATATGATCCCATGGTCACTGGCTTAAAGCCCAAGGTCGCTGGCTTGAGCCCAAGGTCTTTGGCTTGAGCAAGGAGTCACTGGCTCAGCTGGAGCTGCTGGCCCTCCCCCCCATCAAGGCATGTATGAGAAGCAATCAATGAACAACTAAAGTACTGCAACAAGTTAATGCTTCTTATCTCTCTCCCTTCCTGTCTGTCCCTGTCTTTTTCTGTCTCTGTCTCTGTCTTAAAAAAATGTGAAAAAGAAAAAGAAACTAAAAAGATTAGTCCAAGCCCATAAAATATACAATACCAAGAGTGAACCGGACTGTAAATTATAGACTGGGTAATTCTGATGTGTCAATGTAAATTCATTATTTGTAACAATGTGCCATTCTGATGGGAGATACTAATAATGGGGAGGGCTCTGTATGTGTGGGGACAGAGGACTGTGTGGGAAATCTCTACACCTTCAGTTGTGCTGGGAACGTATAAATGCTCTAAGAAAGTAAAGTCTTAATAAAATAAAAAGGAAACTACAAAAGGAAGAGCAAACTAAATCCACCTCAAGCTGAAGGAAGGATATAAAGATTAGAGCCAGAGTAAATGAAATAGAAAATTGAAAAAGTAGAGAAAAAAACAACAAAAGTTGGTTCTTTGGAAAGAGCAGCAAAATTCATAATCCTTTGTTAGTCTTACCAAGAAAAAAAGAGAGAAGACTCAAAAAAAATTCTTATACCCTGCTCTACTTGAATTCCTTTTTTTCGTTGAGTATCTCTTTTCCATCCTTTCAGTGTTAACATTTTTTTAAAAAAATCTAAATTGTAGACAGCAAATGGACCATGTTTTCTTTTGAATTCATTCTCTAGTTGAGTAGAGTGCTTAGTTCCTTTATATTTGTTTTAATTGGAGTTAGTTGATAAAGTAGGCTTTACAAAATCTACCCTTTTGCTATTTGTTTTTTGTGTGTGTTGTATCTTTTTTGTTCCTCTCTTACTCCATTTATTCTTTAATGTTAAATAGGTATTTTCAGTATATCATTTTAATTAACTTGTTGCTTTTACTATTTTTAAAGTTATTCTCTTAATAGTTGCCCTGAGGGTTATAATTAACATCTTAGCTTAAACAAATTCGTTTCTATTAATACCAACTTAATTTCAATAATATTCAAAAACCTTGCTTCTGTTTAGGTCTGTTCTCTTCTTCCTCCTTTGTACTATTATTGTCATACAAGTTATGTCTTTATAGACCTTAAGCTCCTCAGCAGTTTTACAATTATTGCTTTATGCTGTTATCTTATTAAGTCAAATAGGAACAGAAAAAGAGCCACCAAAATGAAAAGATTTATACTGTATTTTATATTTACCTATGTAGTCAAATTTAGTCATTTTCTTTCTTTTTGTGGATTTGGATTACTGTATAGTGTCCTTTTATTTCAGCTTGAAGAACTCCCTGTAGTTTTTTTCAGAGGTCAGCTCTTTTAGTAATGACATCTCTGAGTGTGTGTTTATCTTGCAATGTTTTAATTTATTCTTTAGTTTTAAAATACAGTGGGGTTTTTGTTGTTGTTGTTGTGTTTGTTTTTTGCCAGACACTGAATTTTTGGTTGGAAATCTTTTTCTTTCAACACATCAAGTATGTCATCTCACTACCTTTTGGTCCATGTAGTTTCTGTTAAGTCATCTGTTAATCTTAGGACCCCTTGTCCATGAGGAATCTCTCTTGCTGCTTTCAGGATTCATTCTTCATCTTTCTCTTTTGACAATTTGGCTACATGGCTAAGTGTCTCTTTGGACAGACTCCAAGTAGACCTCTTTGAATTTTTCTTACATGAAGTCTTCAGAGGGTCAGTGATATGTAGATCAATGTTTTTCATCAATTTGGGGAAGCTTTCAGCCATTAATTCTTCAAATATTCCTTTGGCCCTCCCTCTCCTTCTGATATGCTCAATGGTTTCCCACAGGTCTCTGAGTCTCTTGTTATTTTTTCTTCATTATTTTTTTCTTTCTGCTACTCAGATTAGTCCTCCTCTGCTGAGATAGTCAACATATCCCAAAGTTTGCCGATTTTTCTGTCAGCTCAGATCTTCTATTGAGCCCCTCCAGTGTATTTTTTTTTTAATTTCAGTTATTGTACTTTTCAATTTCAGAATTTCTATTAGGTTCTTTATTATAATTTCTCTCTTTATTTTTATTCCCTTTTTGGTAAGGCATTTTGAAACTTTCTTTTAGTTCTTTTTACATGATTTCCTTTAATTATTTGAAGAACTTATAATAACTGATTTAAAGTTTTGTCTGAGAAGTCAAATGTGCTCTCTCAGGATAGTTTCCATCAATTTCCTGTATATGGGCCATACTTTCCCCCTTTTCCAACATCTTCGTCTTAGCTCAAGCTGCTGTAGCCAAGTACCATAGACTGAGTAACTTATAAACAGCACAGGTTTATTTCTCACAGTTCTAGAGACTAGCAGTCTCAGATTAGGATTAGAGCATGAGCAGGGTCTGGTGAGAGCTGTCTTCTGGATTGCAGCCTGCGGACTTCTTGTTGGATCCTCACATGGCAGAGAGCAGAGAGAAGTAGCAAGCTCTCTGATGACTGACAAGGGCAATAATCCCGTTCATGACGGTTCACCCTCATGACCTCATCTAATCCTAATTACTTCTCAAAGGACCCCACCCGATAATATTATCACATTGAGTATAGGATTACAAATTTGGAGGGGAGATACAAATATTTAGTTTGTTTCAGTCTTGTAATTTTTTATTGCAAATTAGATTTTTAAAATAATATAATGTGACAACTCTGAAAATCAATCAACCCACCCCAGGGTATTTTGTGGTTGCTATTTATTTATTTAATAACTGTACTGGACCAGTTCTTTAAATTTTGAATTGTTTCCCGTGTGCAGCCACCAAAGTGTCTGTTTAGCTATCATAGTGGTCTGCTAATGACTAAAGAGAGTTTTCCTTAAATGCCTTTAATCAGAAAACCGACCAGCCGTTGCCAATGGGGTGTGTGTGTGTGTGTGTGTGTGTCTGTCTGTCTGTCTGTCTGTGTCTGTGTGTTTGGTTACCCTTTCAGTGCCCAGGCAGGTAGTTTGCAACTGTTCCTTAGACTTCACTTTTTGCTTCTGAAGAGCCTCAGGTCAGGCAGAAGTGAGACATTAGTGAGTCCTCAGGCCCTAACTTTCCTAGGCATTCACATAGTCCTGCACGTGTTTATGACCTTCTAGAGTCTTAGGAATGTGTCTGAACTTTTCAGAATTTGCTGTGAGCATCTCAATATCTATTATTATTTCATTTTTAAATTGTGGTAAGAACTTCATATGAGATTTACCTGTTAACAAATTTTAAGTGTACAATACAGTATTCTTAACTGTAGGTATTAATGTTGTACAGAAGATCTCTGGCACTTCATCATCTTGTATAACTGAGAATTAATGAGTACTTAATAGTAACTCCCAATGTTTCCCTTCCCCTAACCCCTCGCAACCACCATTATACTCTGTGTCTCTGTATTATCTATCTCGTGTAAGTTGTATCATGCAATACTAGTTTCTTTTTGACTGGCTTATTTCATTGAGCATAATGGCCTTAAGGTTCATCTGTGTTGTCACATAGCTGGATTTGCTTCTTTTTTAAAGGTTGATTAATATCCAGTGCATGTATATACTACATTTTCTTTCTTCATCCATCTATGGACATTAGGTTATTTCTACATCTTGGCTATTATGATTATATGAATGAGATTTCTCTTAAGAGTCTCTGATTTCAAGTCTTTCAGATAAATGACTTTATTTAATTGCTTAACACATGGTACTTCTAGTTTCACTCTTGTGTAGAACTTCCATACTGTTTACTGTAGCGGCCACTCCATTTGACATTCCCGCCAGAAATGGACACATGTTCCAATTTTTCCAGACCCTTGCCAACACTTTTGTTAATAGTCATACTATAATCTCATTGTGATTTTGATTTGCATTTCCCTGATGATTAATGATGATGAACACCTTTTCACGTAGCTAGTGACTATTTATGTCTTCTATGAAGAAATGTCATTCAAATACTTTGCCCATTTTTTAATCAGATTTTGTTTTTATGCCATTGAATTGTAGGAGTTCCCTATATGTTATGGATGTTAACCCCTTATATCAGGTAAATGGTTTCTAAATATTTTACCCCGTACTGTAGGTTGCCTTTTTACTCTATTACTTGTCTCTTTTGCTATCCAGAAGCTTTTTTGTTTAATCTAGTCTTACCTCTTTTTGCTTCTGTTGCCTGTGCTTTGGGGCTTATATCCAAGAAACCACTGTCAGTACCTGTGTCAAGAGGCCTTTCCCCTATGCTTTTGTCCAGGAGTTTTAGAGTTTCAGGTCTTATTTTGAAGTCTTTCATCCATTTTGAATTGGTTTTGCCTAGTGGTGTAAGATAGGGATCCGATTGTATTCTTTCATGTGTAGCTACCCAGTTTTCCCAGCACCATTTGTTGAAAGGACTAGCCTTTCCCCATTGTGTATTCCTGGCACCCTTGTCAAAGATCAGTTGACCATATATGTGTGCTTCATTTCTGGACTCTGTTCTCTTCCGCTGATCTTTATGTCTGTCTTTAAGCCAGTAGTCATCTGTTTTAATTGCTGCATCTTTATAGTATTTTTTGAAATGAGAAAGTATGATGCTCATCGCCTATGTTTCCTTTTAAGTTTTTTGTCAGATGCTTATTAGCCACAACTGGTAATGCCGTCTCAAGCAGCTGCAATTCTAAGCAATCCCCATTGCTTGGTTTTGACAAATGCTCTAGGGATGGGATGTTATCACAGAGTGATTTATGAAGCAAGTCAAAAACAAACCTTCAGAATATAGCTTTGCACGGACGTGCTAGGCAGGTCAGACATTGACCTTTCTCTCAGGATGGGGCTTTGGGAAGCTCCAGAACTGCTCTGTGTCCTCTAGCATTGGTTAGTCTGGTCTTTGTTTTTCTGTTTGCTTGTTTTTCTTGTTTTTTTGGTTTGTTTTTTTTTTTGCAACTGCCATAGTTGTGAATTATTGGTTTACAAAGCTACTGCAAAGCTGGAGATTATGGAAATTACGGAAAGTTGAAATCCAACAAATCTTCATATTCTTACCAAGATTCAGCTGTTTTTTCCGTTGATTAACTGTTCCTCATGTTGTCGCAGGCCTTTACGTAATATCCAGATTTATCAGAAGTTTGATTTTGACAATTTTTGCAAGTGTTTGTTATGCTTTTATGGAGCAGCAGATTTTCCTAGATCCTTACTTAACATTCAGAATTATTTTCTCTCCGTTTTTACTTTTATCCTATCTATATTATTATATTTGAAAGTGGGTTTTGTATTTTAATAAAAGTAAGTTTCCGAAAAAGAAGTAAGTTTCTTATAGAATGTAGCTGGGTCATTTTTTCTCACTTCTTTATTGAGTTATCATTTACATACCATAAAGCTCACTCATTTTAAAGGTACAATTCAGCGATTTGTAGTAAATGTACAGGGTTAGTCAACCATTCCCACAATCCAGTTTTAGGACACTTCTACCACCCCAGAGATGGTTCTCAGTCCTTGTTTCCTCTCCCAACCTGGTTAGCCACCGATCTACTATCTGTCCTTATGGATTTGCCTCTTCTGGACATTTCATATAAATGGAATCATATACTGTAATATGTGCCCTTCTTTAATGTAACACAATGTTTTAATTATGTTTAGAACTAGTACTTGTCCTGTGACTGAAGGATTTCCCAGGACTGAGAGATTTTGTGTGCAAGCTGAGGATGTCTTCAACAGTCAGCCAGCCAGTTTACAATTTCATCTTAGCCTTCACTTCCTGTTTGCTCAGAGACTCAAGATTAGTGAGGAGTGAGAGCTTAGGGCTTTTTCAGGTCTTTCCTGAGAACTCACAAAGCTCTGGCCATGTGGACAGCCCTGTTATGCATGTGTGTGGCCTTCTAGTTTCCTAGAAATAATATTGGAGGTTTTCAGAGCTCCCTAAGGATATTTAATTTTCCACGATTTCTTTTTCAGCTTTTTGGTTAACCTATTGTTTGCCCTAACTTTGCCACCTCAGATAGCTGTAAAATTCAACTGCCACTGATTGTTTTTGACAAAAGTTGTGGGGGAAAGGCTGTTGGCACTGGGTGAGCTTTAAGTCAGGTCAGATAAAAACAGTATTGCCTTGCCCTGGCCGGTTGACTCAGTGGTAGAGTGTCACCACTGTGTGGAAGAGCTGGGTTCAGTTCCTGGTCAGGGCACATAGGAGAAGCGACCATCTGCTTTTCCACCCCTCCCTCTCCCCTTCTCTCCCTCCCTCTTTCTCTCCCTCCCTCTTTCTCTCCCTTCCTCCCTCTCTCCCTCCCTCTGTCCCTCCCTCCTTCTCTCCCTCTCTCCCTCTTCCCTTCCCACAGCCATGGCTCAAGATTGGTTCAAGTGGCCCTGGGCACTGAGGATGGCTCCATGGCCTCGTCTCAGGCGCTGAAGTGCCTCAGTTCAAGCATGGCCCCAGATGGGCAGAGCATTGCCAGGTAGGGACCTTGCCAGATGGATCCTGGTTGGCAGAGAATCTATCTCTCTGCCTCCCCGCCTCTCACTTAGTAATAATAATTTAAAAAACAAAAACAAACAGCATTGCCTCTGGAGTCATTTGACAGGTGAAAAAATGAAAACTCTGAGAATAGTACATTGAGGGAGCTTCAACCCTGTTCTTCCTTCTTCAGTGTCTGCCATGCTGCTGCTTTTCACTGGGATTTGGGGTGGTTGGTTTTCAAGGTTACCACAAACCTGAGAGAAAGGGGTGAGAAAGGACATGTTGAAATGCCACAAATCTTACTGTTCTTACTGAGATTCAGCTCAGTAATAAATGTTCTTGAGTAAATGTTCCCCAGGTTGCTGCTAGCCTTTGGATAATAAGTTCCAGAGTTCTGAAAACATTGATTCTGCTTGTTTCTGCCAGTATTATCATTGCTTTTATGGAGGAGAGAATTTGGGAGGTCCTTGCCCTGCCATTTTCCCTGATGTCACCTCTTTTGATGGCATCTTTTGAAGCTTGAAAGTTTTGTGATTTTGATGAAGTCTTCTAAATTTCTAATTTATTTTATGATTTCTGCTTTTGGCCTGTTAACAAAGATTTCTTTCTAACTCAAGATCAGAAAGATTTTTCTCATATGTCTTCTTCTAAGCAGGTTTATACTTTGAGCTCATACATTTAGTTCTATGAACCATTTTCATTTTCTGCATGATATGTATGGTGTGAGATTTGGGTTACATTAATTTCTGCATTTGGATGTCCAATTGTTCTGACACCTTTAGTTGAAAAGACTATTATTTTCCAATTAAATTTTTTCCTTTAACTCTTTCTATTTACTTTATAGCAGTCTGATTATACTGTGTCTGGGCTTGGGTTCTTTGTGATTTCAAATTCTGGGCTTTTACCTATTTCACCTGCTACTAAGTAGTTTTCATGGTCTTAGCATACTCCACACATTGTCTCTAGGTTTTATCATGCATTCGGTGAGAGTATACACAGGGCACGGTGCACTGACTTCATCTTACTCAGAAACAGAAGTCCTAATAGCTAATAATTTTTGAGGGCTTATTTGTGCCAGTCCTTGTGCTAAGCATTTTGCACATTAACTTATTTAAACCTTACAATAGCCCGACAAGATAGTAGCAGTATTATACCTATTTTACAGATAACAAAATTAAGCTTCTGAGGGGATAAGTAACATTCTAAAAGCTAGTTATTAAGTGGCCATGCTAGAACTTAAGTCTGGGTCTGTTCTTACGTGTAAATCTGTGATACTGGTCATGGCACTTGTATATGTGATTTGTAAAGTATTTCAGTTGGTTAAATGTGATTTTACTATATCTTGAGATAGTTATTTTTGGGTGGTAACACATGTACTGTTGTTTCTAACCTTAAATTAGTGGGAAAACAATGTACCGGTATATTATCTCTAGAAATATACATCCTCTGAAATCCTAAACTCCAGTATATTAATGTGACCGCAACCTTTTTCTAATCCTGGCTCTCAGAACTCTCTTACACCATTATACAATTTCTTCAATTCTGCTCAAGTCTCCAATTCCTTAACCTTTTTCTTTTCTCCCGATAGGCCATTCCCTTCTTGTCTCCTTTTCCTTCCCACGTCTCACTTAGATGCTGCTACCACCCATTATTTACCCATGTTCTTGCCAATGAATCATTGTCCTTGCTTTCTTGCCTATGAATCATACCCACCCAGCAAAACATCAACTCTGAATCAATCCAACTAATTGCCTTCTTTATACCTTTATGCTGGATCCCATTCCTCTTCTCTCCCACTGGCACCTCAATCAGTTACCCTTTCAAGATTTTAATGTGATTTGTATTATTTGCCAGGTTCCATGGTGTACATATTTCTACCATGAGCTATCTTTTAAAAATGATGTTTATCAGGCCTAGCTATAGATGGTTCGGTTTGTTAGAGCATCATCCCGAAGTGCAGAGGTGGCAGGTTTAACCCCCAGTCAGGGCACATACAGAAACAGCTCGATGTTCCTGACTCTCTTTCTCACTCTCTTCCTCTCTTGCTAAAATCAGTCAGTCAGTAAAAATAAATAAAAAATAAGTTATATTTAAAAATGCTCTTCAATTGTTATAGCTACCTGAGCAAATAATACATTTAAATTCTCTCCCATTACTGTATACTATATAAGTAACAATTGGTTTTAAAAATGAAATGTAAAACTTGAAGCCCTTTTAAAGAAGATAGAATTAAGTGCATATGTTAATATTTTTGATAACCACATGGGAAAATGTTTTTTTCGAATCTTTAATGAAAATTTTCAAAGACACAGAGAAGCTGAGAGTTTTATCACAAACATCTTATACCACTGACTAGATTCTACCATTAATATTTTACTTTATCACATATCTGTCTTTTCCTCTATCACTTATTTTATTAATATATTTAAAATAGTGGAAATATATGTTCTCTCTAAATAACTTCAATATGCATATTGTTAAAATTAAGCATTTTACATTTTTTAAAAAATTTGTTTGCAACAAAATGCATAAATCTTAAGTGTTTATTTCTTGTCTTTTTTTCTTCTTCTTTTTTTCCATGTGAGAGGAGGGGAGATAGAGAGACAGACTCCCGCACGCACCCCAAACGGGATACACCCAGCAACCCTCGTCTGGGGCCAATGCTCTCTCTGCCCATCTGGGGCCATGCTGGCAGCTGAGCTATTTTTACCACCTGAGGCAGAGGCTCCATAGAGCCATCCTCAGCGCCTAGGGCAATGTGCTTGAACTAATGAGCTATGGCTGTAGGAAGAGAAGAGAGAGGGGAGGGAGGGAGGGATGGAGAAGCAGGTGGTCACTTCTCCTGTGTGCTCTGACCAGGAATTGAACCCAGGACATCCACATGCTGGGTTGATGCTCTACCTTTGAGCCAACTGGCCAGGGCCTATTTGCTGTCTTTTGACCAATGTGTACAACTTCGTAGTGATGTGTTGGTAAATGTTTAACACCCAGCTCTTCAGAGAGAAAAAGTCTCTAATTTGTATGCCAATTTCTGTGGTTTACATACTTTTTTGTGGCTGATGTCAAGCTACTGATGTTATCATTGAACATGGAGTTGGGAGGAGATATGCAAATCATTGACCCATTCCAGCTCTTGACTCCATCTGTGTAACCTAACCCCTGTCAACACAAAGAAGATTTCTATCACCCCAGAAAGTTCCATTATACATCTCAGTAATTCCCTTCCAGAAACAACCAGTGTTTTAATTTTTTTGACTGTAGATTAGTTTTGTCTATTTTAGAACTTAAATGACTGAAACCATACACTATTTATTCTTTGTGTAAGGCTTCCTTAACGCACCATAATCTTTTTTAGATTCATTCATATGGTGTGTATCAATAGTTTTTTTCCTCTCTCTACAGCAGAATTTCTTGGACGAGTTTTTTATAGTCACTGTATTATTTTTCCAGAGCTGCCATAACAAATTACTAGAAATCTAGTGGCTTAGAACAACAGAAGTTTATCTTCTCCCAATGGTTAAAAATCTGAAATCAAGGTGTTGGCAGAGCCACGGTCTTTTTGGAAGCTTTAGAAGATCATTCCTTGTCTCTATAGGCTTCTAGTTGTTGCCAGCATTTCTTGGTATTGTAGTTACATCATTCCAGTCTCTGTCTTTGTCATCCTGTGGCAGTCTTCTTGTGGGTCTGTGTCTCTAAATGGCCTTATAAGGATACTAGTCTTGAATTTAGGGCCTACCCTAATCCCATATGACCTCATAGTAACTAATTACATCTGCAAAGACCTTATAAAGTCATATTATGAGGCTTTGGATGGATATGATTTTTTTTTTTTTTTTTTTAAGGAGAGAGAGGGAGGGAGAGCTATGAGAAGCATCAATTCTTGTTGCGGCACCTTAGTTGTTCATTGATTGCTTTTTCATATGTGCCTTGACTGGGGGGGGGGCACAGCAGACTGAGTGACCCCTTGCTCAAGCCAGCAACCTTGGGCTTCGAGCCAGTGATGATGGGGCCATGTCTGTGATCCCACATTCGTCAGCAACCTCGTGCTCAAGCCAGCAACTCCACACTCAAGCCAGATGAGCCTGCTCTTAAGCTGGTGATCTTTGGGTTTCGAACCTGGGTCCTCAGCATCCCAGGCTGATGCTCAGTCCACTGCACCACCACCTGTTCAGTCTGAATGGATATGAATTTTGAGGGTATGCTATTCAACCCAGTACAAATCTCCCTCTGAACTCTAACGGTTTGTATCCATCTCACATGCAAAACACATTCACCCCCTCACAACATCCCTAGAAGTCTTAACCTATGCCACCATCAAATCTAAGTTCCAAGTCTCATCTAAATATCATCTCATAAAATCCCAAGTCTTTATCTGTGAGGATCTGAGTGTGTTCCATCCTAAGGAAAAATCCCTCTCTGTCCAGAGACCTGTGTAACTAGATAAGATAACCGTTTCCAAAATACAGTGGTGAGACTGGCATAGAATAGGTACCTCCATTCTGAAATGGCAAAATAGGAAGTAATAAAGGGATTAGTGGTCTAAACTAAGGCCATTTAGCAGGCCAGCACAGCAAATTCCATTAGGTTTCAGGGCCTAAGAAACATGCTCCGGGCTCAGTGTTCTGTCCGCCGGCCCCAGGGGCAGCCTCACTCTCGAGCGCCCTGGAATACCCTCCTTCTTAGCCTCGCATCTTATAGTTTTTTGCATCGGTGGCTTTGCCCTCAGAGTCATCCTTCCTTCATTCTGTCCGTCGCTGTCACTTCCATACCAGGCTGGCCCTGTTTCTGCTCATATAAAATTCTTAAATCCTTGTCGGTGTCACGTATGTCAAGAGATTCAAACCATTAGATTTGAGTGTTTTCCACAGATCCTTTCTGGATAGCCCTTTCTCTCTCTATTTCTGGCTTCTGCTGAGATGGCTAATTGGACCCGTGAGTCACACACCTAATCTTTTCAGTGGAGGTTTGTCCAGCCACACTCCTGGCCCTGTTTCCAGAGCACATTCCCTTAGATAGGCTGAGAAATCTCCAGACCGCCAAGTGCTGGTTCCTTTTTTTTCAGCAGATCCTTTCTCAATTTCTCTCTTTATTCTCTCATTTTGTTATAAGCATCAAGGAGAAACCAGGCTACATCTTCCACACTTTTCTTGTAAATCCCTTCTGCTGAATATCCAGATCTATCACTTATTATAAGTTATACTTTCCATCCAACAGCAAAACTCAGTCCAGCCAAGTTTCTGCCATTTTCTGAAAACGATCGCCTTTCTTCCAGTGTCCAATAACATGTTCAGTTTTAATGTTCATCTCGCTAGCAGCATTCTGTCTGTGGTGATATATGCATTCTCTAAGATGACAGAAGCTTTCTCTCCTGTCCTGTCTACTTCCTTCTCAGCACTCACCAGAACTGCTATTAACATCCATATTTCTACCAAGTCTCTTCAAGGCAACCAACCATTCTTCTGCTGTCAAGCCACTCAGAAATTTTTTCAGCTTCTATCCATTACCCAATTCCAAAGCCACTTCCTCATCTTCAGTTATTTGGTACAGCGGCGCCCCGTTTCCCAGTAAACAGTCTGTATTACTTTACTAGGGCTGCTTTAACAAGGTACCACAAACAGGATGGTTTAAAACCAAACTTCTCTCCCAGTGATGGAGGCTAGAAGTTCAAATGAGGGTGTTGGCAAGGTTGGATCCTTCTGCAGGGTCTGAGGGGAACTGCTTCCATGCCTCTGTCCTAGCTTCTAACGGTTGCTGGCAGTCCTTGGCTTGTAAATTCATGACGACTCCAAACTCTTCTTCCGTTATCACTTGACATTCTCCCTGTGTGTCCATGTCTCTATGTCTTCATGTGGTTTTAAATAAACAGCAGTTATTGGATTTAAGGCCCACTCTAATCCAGTATGACCTTATCTTAACTAATGGTATCTGTAAATACCTTATTTCCAAATAAGGTTACATTCCATGTGGAAATGAATTGTGGGGGATACTACTGTTCAACCCAGTATACTCACTGATCTCCCTTCCCTTACTTCTTCATCCCTTGTAAAAAACAATATTTTTAATGAAATGGAACATGCTAAAGAGTAAAACTTGTGTTCAGTTAGATCAAGAAGTAAAATATTTCCAATACTCCAAAAGTCTGTATGCCTTGCAGAAGTCACAACCCCCTGCCTACCAGAAATAACTGCTGTCCTGTCTTGTGAAAATAACGTTTTTCTTTGTATTTCTTCCTCCCATAGGGAAAACACTAGACAGTGTTTGGTTTTGCCTGTTGTTTTTTTTAAGACTATTTATTCATTTTAGAGAGGGGAGAGAAAGAGAGAAGGGGGGAGGAGCAGGAAGCATCAACTCCCATACGTGCCCTGACCAGGCAAGCCCAGGGTTTCAAACCAGTGACCTCAGTGTTCCAGGTCCACGTTCTATTCACTGCGCCACCGCAGGTCAGGCCAGTTTTGCCTGTTTTTAAGCGTTATATCAAAGAATTGTACTATATGTGTTCTGCCAGGTCTTTCTTTTCTACTTAATATTATATTTGTGAGATTCATCCATATTGCAATGTGTAACCATAGTTCATTTATTTTCTCTGCAGTATAGTATTCCTTTATATGAACATACTTACCTATTCTACTGTAGTTGGAAATGTAGGTTGTTTCCTTTTAGTGAGCTGAAAGTATCAGTCCTGCTACTGTGATCATTTTCATATGTGTATCCTGGAACACGCGCAGGAGTGTCTCACCGTAGATACCTAGGAGTGGAATTGAGGGCTGAAGACTTCACACATTTTCATCTTTAATAGTTGTTAACCCTTTTGTGAAGGGATTGTCCCAGGTTAAAATCTCACCGATCATGTATCAATGTTCATATTGTTCCATATCCTTGTCTACACTGGATATTGTCAGACTCCAGTCTAATGTGTCTTTACTTGTGTTTTATTGTATTCTTTTTTCCCTTTTACTTCTTTTTATAAATTTTATTTAAAAAGTTAAAATTTAATGGGGTGACATTGATAATCAGAGTACATAGGTAAGTATTTCTTTAGCATTTGAACTGTTGATTGTATTGTGCACCCATCACCCAAAGTCAAATCATTTTCCTTCACCGAATATTTGTCCCTCTAATCACCTCCCCCACATCTCCCTCCCCTGGGTAACTGCTTCACTTTTATCTATGTCCATGAATCTCAGTTTTATATCTAACCTATGTGTGAAATCATACAGTTCTTAGCTTTTTCTCATTTACTTATTTCACTCAGTATCATGTTCTCAGGATCCATCCATGTTGTCGTAAGTGGCAATACGCCATCACTTCTTGTGGCTGAGCAGTATTCCATTGTATGTGCGCGCGCGTGCGTGCGTGCGTGCGTGCGTGCGTGTGTGTGTGTGTGTGTGTGTTTGTACCACATCTTCTTTATCCAATCCTCTATTGAGGGACACTTTGGTTGTTTCCATGTCTTGGCCACTGTGAATAATACTGCAGTGAACAAGGTGGTGCATGTGTCTTTACGCACCAATGTTTTTAGTATTTTGGGTAGATACCCAGCAGAGGGATTGCTGAGTCATATGGTTGTTCTAGTCTTAATTTTTTGTGGAAAGTGCTATTTTCTTCAACCTTCTATTTTGACAAATTTCAAACATGGAGAAAAATTCAAAGATTAGCACACCCACATCCTTCATCTACATTTCCCAACTGTTGGCATTTGTCCACGTTTGCTTTAGCTCTCCCTCTACATAAGAATACAGCTCTGTGTGTAGTTGGTTTATTGCTAAATATTAAGAGGTTTGTTCCTATACACTCTAGTATTCTTAAGAATATGGACATTCTTTTATATAATCACAGTATTATGATCACACATAAGGTATTTAATGTTGTTACACTAATATTATCTAAAATATAGTTTGTAATTATATTTCTCAGTTTTACATCTTGGATGCAACCAGGGATTACACATTGCATTTAGTTTGCTTTAGAACAATTCCCCGGTCAGTGTGTGTCTGTCTGTCTGTCTTTCAGGACATTAATATTAAAGGAGTCCAAGTCTATGTTGTTTGTTTCATTGTGGTTTTAATTTCATTTTCTTGGTATCTAATGTGGTTGGAAATATTCTCACACATTTATTGACCATTTGGGAAGCCTCCTTTATGAAATGGCTATTTAATTCTTTCCCCAATTAGCAAATGTGGAAATATCTGTTTCCTGCCTGAATGTCTTTCCATCTGCTTGTATCTGTGCCCAGATGCAGTCTTGGTTCAGAGGTCACTTAGGCAAGGATCAACACAGTAGCTCAGCGCCAGAGCTCTGGGATGTGGCAGATCGCAGTGATTGCTACAGAGAAGAGGCAGCTCGGAAAGTGTTGTGGTTTTATGTCCTGACTATTCTGCCTTCAAATTTCATCTCTAATCTTACATGCATTTCTTATAAATTTGTACAAGTTCTTTATTATTGTGGATACTTTCTCTTTGCTGATTATATGTGTTGAAAATGTCTATTCCCTTAGTGTGGCTAATCATTTCACTGCCTCCAATGTGCCTTTTGAAGAATAGAAGTTCTTAATCTTTATGTCACAAATGTATTAATTTTTTTCTAAGTGCTCTTTGTAGTTTGATTAATAAAGTCTTTCCTACAGGAGCTCAGGAAGATACTGTTCTTTCTCTAAAAGCTTTATGGTTTTTTTCTTTCACATTTAAATCATTAATCCACCTGGAATTGATTTATATATGTGCTATGAAGTGGGATTCCACTTTATTTTTTATATAGATAATTCCTCTATCCCAATGCCATATATTAAAATTGTTGCCCCTACACTGTTATTCTATTGACAGCTCTGTCACATATTATATGTTCATATAAACGTGGATGTTTTTCTGGGTTCTTTCTTTTATTTGTTTTTTTTTTTTATCATTTTTGGCTATTGCAAAATCAGTATCACACAATTTAACTTTTTAAATTTTTATATCTGGTACAGCAGAAGAACAATTTATTCTATCTTGTTCTTCAAAAGTGTTTTGTCTACTTTGAGCATTTTGTTTTTCCATGGAAATTTTAGAATCAGCTTGTCAAGTTACTCTCTCTTAATATTTTGATTAAGATTCCATTGAGCATTTAAATTAATTGAGGACAATTAACATATTTACAATATGAATCTTTAAGTCTTCAGATGTGAATATGATATATATTTTTATTAATTTAAGTATTATTTAATATCTTTTACTATATTTCCATTCTAACATTTTTTGAGACTGAATAGTTTTTTTTATTAAACAGCTTTATTATGGTATATAATTTACATGTGATGAAATTCACCTGTTGTAAGTGCTCAATTAGGTGAGTCTTGGTTAATTTATTGAATTGCACAATCATTACCACAATTCAATTGTAAGACATCTCCATCACTCTGCAAAATATCCTTGAGCCTATCTATAGTAAATCTCTCTCACATCTACCCCAAGCCTTCTGTCTTTATAAATTGGTTGTTTCTAGAAATATCTTATAAATGGAATCTTCCAATATGTGATCTTTGGAATATGAATTCTTTTAGGTAGAATAATGTGTTTGAGGTTTGTTAATATTTTAGCATGTATCAACAATTCATTGCTTTTTACTGCTAAATAGTTTTCCATTTTATAGATATACCAACACTTTGTTTATCTCTTCACCACTTGATGCCAATTTGGTTGTTTCTAATATTTGGCTATAATGAATAGTACTCTGAATATTTATGTCCAGGTTTTTTTTGTATGGATATGTTTTCTTTTTTCTTGAGTGAATTGAATTTCTGGGTCACGTGGTAACTATATATAATCTTTTGAGGAACTGCCAAACTATTCTCCAATGTGGTTACTGTGTTACTTTCTCTTGAGCAATGTATGAACATTCCTACTTCTCTGTATCTTTGTCAATATTGTTACAGCCTGTTCTTTTTATTGTAGCCATTTTAGTATGTATGAGCTGATATCTCCTTGTGGTTTTAATTTGAATTTCTCTACTAACATATAATCTTGAATACCTTTTCACTTTTTATTAGCCATTCATGTTTTTTTCGATGAAATGTTCTAGTCAAGTATTTTACCAGTGTTTCTATTGGATTGTTTGTTTTCTTATAATTGAGTGGTAAGAGTTCTTTATATGTGTGTTCTGAATATAAGACCTTTATAGGATGGAATATAATTTATAAATATTCTCTTTCAGTCTGTAGCTTGTCCTTTTGTGTTCTTAAAGGTGTCTTTTAAAGCACAGAGGTTTCTAATTTTAATGATGTTCAATTTATCAATTTGTTCCTTTTATGATTTGTGCTTTTGGTATCATATCTAAGAAATCTTGGTTGAACTCGAGGTCAGAAAGATAATCCTTTGTTTTCTTCCAGAATGATTATAGCTTTAGCTCTTACAATTAGACATATTATCCATTTTGGTTAAGTTTTGTATGTTAGATAAAGGGTCCAAGTTCATATTTTTGTAAATGGATATCCAGCTGTCCTAGCACTGTTTATTGTAAAGCCTATGATTTCCCCCATTGAATTGTCTTGACACCTTTGTGGAAAATCAGTTGACTGTAAAGGTAACAGTTTATTTCTGGACATTCATTTTGGTTATATTGATCTATATACCTATCCTTATATCCTGAATCTCATTATCTTTATAGTAAGTTTTGAAATTGGGTAGTATAAATTCTTCAACTTTGTTCCTTTGTTTCAAAATTGTTTTGGTTATTCTAGTTCTTTTGTATTCCCATGTAAATTTTAGAAGCAGCCTGTCAATTTTTCTACAAAAGCCTGTTGGAATTTGATAAGGATTATGTTGACTTTGTAATTCAATTTGGGGAGAATTGACATTTTAATAATATTGAACATTCTAATCCATGAACATGGAATGTTTCTTTAGATCCTATATAATTTGTTTCAGCAATGTTTTATAGTTTTCAGTTTATAACTATTATACTTTTATTAATTTCTAAATGTTTTATTCATTTTATGCTCTTGTGAATAAAACTTTTCTTATTTCATTTTCTGATTGTTGCATGCAAGTATATAGAAATACAATTGATTATTGTGTATCAATCTTATATTTTGTGACTAAACTCTTTTATTAGTTCTATTAGTTTTATTGTAGATATCTTAGGATTTTCTACAAAGACAATCATGTCACCTATGAATAAAGACCGCTTTACCCTTCCTTTGCAATCTGGAAGTCTTTTTTGTCTACTTGCACTGTCTAGAACAATGTTGAATGAAAGTGGTGAGAGCGGACATCCTTGCCTTGTTCCTAGTCTTAGCGGGCTCTCTCTTCTCTCTTTCTCTCTCTCTCTCTCTCTCTCTTTCTCTCTCTCTCTCTCTCTCTGTCTCTCTCTCTCCTCTCTCTCTCTCTCTCTCTCTCTCTCTATATATATATATATATATATATATATATATATATATAATTTTTAGCAGCATATTACTTTCCTATTAGTGCTGTAACTAGTTACCATAAACTTAGTGACTTAAAGCAACACAGATTTTTTTTGTCATGGTTCGAGAGGTCAGAAGTCCTAAAGTCAAGTTGTCCACAGGGCTGCATTCCTTCTGGAACTCTCTAGGGGAACCTTTGCCAGCTTCTTGAATCCGCCAGCATGCATTAGCTCATGGCCCTTTCTTCACATTATTCTAGCTTCTACTTCCATCAGTATATCTTCTACTGTGTCCCTGACTTTCATGCCTCCTTCTTAAAAGGACTGTTATGACCATAGTTGGCTTGTCTATATAATGCAGAATAATATCCCTATCCCTATCTTTTTTTTTTTCAGAGACAGAGAGAGAGTCAGAGAGAGGGATAGACAGGGACAGACAGACAGGAACGGAGAGATGAGAAGCATCAGTCATTAGTTTTTCGTTGCGCTTTGCAACACCTTAGTTGTTCATTGATTGCTTTCTCATATATGCCTTGACCGCAGGCCTTCAGCAGACCGAGTAACCCCTTGCTGGAGCCAGCGACCTTGTGCTCAAGCCAGTGAGCTTTTGCTCAAACCAGATGAGCCCGTGCTCAAACTGGCGACCTTGGGGTCTCGAACCTGGGTCTTCCGCATCCCAGTCTGACGCTCTATTCATTGCACCACACTGCCTGGTCAGGCCCAAGAGCTACATCTTAATTACATCTTCAGAGTCCGTTTTGCAATATTAACATTTTTACAGATTCCAGGGTTTAGGATGTAGACATCTTTGGGGGGAGAGCCCTACCACATGCAGATTGAGGATGTTCCCTTCTGTTTCTAGTTATTGAGGGTTGTTGTTTGAACCATGAGTAGGTGTTGCATTCTGTTTATTGCTTTTTTGCACCTATTTTGTTGATCATGTGGTTTTAAGGTCTTAATCTATAAATGATGCATGATGTTGATTGATCTTCAGATGGTAAACCAATATTTAATTACTGGTATAAATCCTACTTATACAGGATGGGGAAAAAGTAGGTTTATAAGTGTGAGTATGTAAAACAGTTTATTCTTGTGTTATTATTTATTATTGTATTATTTTCCATATGAACAACTGTAAACCTACTTTTGCCCCACCCTGTATGTATATAATAATTTTTATGTTTCTGAATTAGGCTTCCTAATGTTTTGTTAAAGATTTTTGTGTCTATATTCATAAGGGATATTGGTTTGTAGTTTTCTTTGCTTGTGATGTCTTTGTTTAGCTTTGGTTTCCATCTAATATTGATCTCATAGAGTAAGTTGGAAAATATTCTCTCCTGTATTTTCTGAAAGTGTGCAGGATTGATATTATTTCTTTAAATGTTTTGTAGAATTCACAAGTGAAGCCCCCTAGACCTAGACTTTTCTTTATGGGCACTTTGTCGATTACTAAATCAACTCCTTATTATAGATTCAGTCAACTGTTCTCATTCTTCATGATTCTGCTTTGGTCATTTTTATCTTTGAATTTGTTCATCCAAGCTTTCTAATTTGTTGACCTAAAGTTATTTATACTATTCCCTTAAAATTGTTTCTATTTCTATAAGTTCAGTAATGATGCCTCTTCTTTAATTCTTTGTTTTAGTCATTTTTGTCTTTTCTAATTAAAAAAAAAATTTACATGCCCTGAGCGGGGATCGATCCCACAACCTTGGTGTATATGGATGACACTAAACAACTGAGCTACCCGGCCAGGGCTTCTGTCTTACTTTCTTGATCAGTCTAGCTCAGAGTTTGCCATTTTCTTAACCTTTTCAAAGAACTAGTTTTTCGTTTCATTAATTATTCTCTATTTTTAGTTGTACTGGTTTATTTTCTTCCTTCCTTATTATTGTCTTCCTTCTGCTTTCATTGTGCTTAGTTTGCTTTCTTTAGTTTCCTAAGTTGAAAGCTCAGGTTATAGATTTGAAGCCTTAATTCTTTTTTTGTTGTTGTTTTGTGGGGAGTTTTTTGTTGTTGTAACAGAGACAGAAACAGAGAGAGACAGATAGGGACAGGCAGGCAGGAAGGAAGAGAGATGAGAAGCATCAATTCTTTATTGTGGCACCTTAGTTGTTCATTGATTGCTTTCTCATATATGCCTTGAAGAGGGGGCTACGGCAGAGTGAGTGACCCCTTGGTCAAGCCAGCGACCCCACGCTCAAGCTGGTGAGCCCACACTCAAGCCAGCAATCTTGGGATTTTGAACCTGGGTCCTCTGCATCCCAGACTGATGGTCTGTCCACTGTGCCACTGCCTCATCAGGCAACCTTAATTTTTTTTTTTTTTATGTAGGTGTTTAAAGCTACAAATTTCTTTCTGAGCACTCTTTTAGCTATCTCCATAAATTTTGGTATGTTGTGTTTTCATATTCATTTAGTACAGAATATTTTATTAAAGTTTTCCTTTGTGAGTTTTTTGACCTATAAGTTATTTTGAAGTGTGTTTGTTGTCTAATTTTCATATATTTGTGTTTTCTCAGATTTCTTCCAGGAGTGAATCTCTAATGTGATTCCACTGTGGTCAGAGAAATACATTGTATGATTTCAGACTTTTTAAAAATTTTGAGACATACTCCCACGTTGGGCCACTCACTTTCTTTCAGTCTTCTCTTAAATGTCACCTTTTCAATGACACCTACCCAAACCAATATTAAAATTGCAACCACCATTACTGCTACAGCCCTTCGCACTGCCAATCATTCCTTACTCTGTCGTATTTTTTCTTTTTCAAAGCACTCATAAACTTCTAATATAATTCATTAGCTCTATGAAGGTAGAAATATCTATTTTATTTATTGATTTATCTCAAGAATCTAGAATAATGCCTGGATCATAGTAGTCAATAAATACTTTTGAGTGAACACATAAGGATATTCATCTACTTGGTCATATGGAGCTGAAATTTGTTTACTTTTATTGGAATTATTTCATTATATAAACTTACTACAATTTTATAACTGGCTCTTCTTGCGTGAACAGTTGTATTTTTGCTAGTTTCAGGCTACTATAAATACCACTGATCTAACCATTCTTGCCCTAGGCAGGTGGCTAAGTAGCTAGAGCATCATCCAGGTGTGCCTAGGTTGCAGATCTAATCTCTGGTTAGAGCACATATTAGAAGCTACCAATGAGTACACAACTAAATGGAACAACTAAGAGGAACAATAAGTTGATGCGTCTCTCTCTCTCTCTCTCTCTCTCTCTCTCTCTCTCAAATCAGTGGAAAATTAACCATTCTTATTATTGTGTCCTGGTGCATATATACCCAAATTTTTCTAGGGAATATATGTAGGAGTGGAATTGATGGATCCTATTATGAGCACACGTTCAACATTAGTAAATAGTGTCATAGTGGTTTGCACTGTAGTTACACATTCCTACCAGCAATGTATGAGAGTTTCATCTGCTTTACAATCTCACTGATAATGTGATACTGGCATTCTTTTTCATTCTTTGCCAATGTGGTAGTTTCAAAATTAGTATTTTTTCTTCATTAGCATTTCCCTTAATTCTAACATAGTTGAATACTTTTCTATATATAATATTTATTAGGCATGTGTATTTTATCCTTTTTGAGGTGCCTTTTCAATCCTTTGCCCATTTTCCTAATGGTTGTGTTCTCTATCAGTTATTTATGCAGCAAATATTTTTTCCCATTCCAAGGCTTTTCTATCTCTTTATGATATTTTTGATAAGCATAAGTTTTTAATTTTAATGTAGTTATATTGGGCAATATTTTTCTTTAATGGTTAGTGTTTCTGGGGACTTAAGAATTCCTTCCATATATATTCTTATACCTTGCTGGTGGAAATGCAGAATAGTACAACTCTACAAAGTAGAATTTAGCAATATGGAGGAAAAATACATACACATTTGACTTTTGTCTCAGCAAAGCCACCTCTTGGAATCTATTTCAAAGATACACTAGAAAAATACAAAATTCTATATGCACAAAGTTGTTTGTCAGAGCATTATTCATAATAGCAAAAACACTGGCTATAATACCAGTGTGCATCAGGAGGGACTAGTTGAATACACTATGGTACATCCACACAGTGGAGTATTATGAAGATATCAGAACAAAGGGAAAGAGCTCTACAAATTAATATGGAGTTATCTCAAGTATAGTTAAGTGCAAAAAAGTAGGTTCTAAACAGTATATAGTAAGTTACTGTTGATGTAACAGAGAGGTATAACTAATGAATTATGTGTGTGTGTGTGTGTGTATGTGTGTGTGTGTATATATATATATATATATATATATATATATATATATAATTCATTCTGTACACACACACACATATGTATGCGTATGCCTATTTGGTTATATTTTCTAAAGAGAATCATGAGAACCATAAAGCCAAAACCTAATAAAAATGATTATTTACGGGGAAGAAAAGGAATGGGATTAAGGGGACAGAGAAGGATTTGAGATTTCTATGAAGGTATTATATAACACAAATTTTCCTTTACCCATGTAAATGTTTTACATAACTTAAAAATCAAAAAGGGAAATCATCAATCCCTAAAATTCATAAACAACCTGAGACAAATGCCCCTAACTATAAATAAAGTTGGTAGTATAACAATACAGAAGAAATAACTATTTCAAAGGACTTCAAAATAATATATTTACATTCTTATGGGATCTATTTTAAGGACAAAGGTAACTACAAATAAATAATTGTTTAGTAGTTTCATGTTGATAGTCATGTTAATATTGTTACTGACAGTTTAGAATTCTATAACTATATTGTAGGAAAAGGCTAATAAGTAATTTTGTTAATATTGAGACCCCATATTTTAAGCATATGTGAAAAGAGATAGGCAAATCTAGAATCAAGGAATTAGAGTAAAGCCCTTATAATCTTCAATTTAAAGCGGAAATACCATTATGATTTATTTTCCTCTTTAAATAATATTCTGGTTTTGTTCACTGAAAATGCCTAGAAGTAATGACAGCTCAGTAACAATGAACACACCTAGCAACACATTATACTTTATAAATACCATTTCTCATTAAAAGGAGCCAGGAGTCCTTGGAGAAGTGTTCCAGGTTTAAGTGACGAAATGTGCAAGATGAGCTGGGGACATCTTGCTGTGCCAGAAAACTGAAAAGCAATATAGGAGTCAGATTGAAGGGACTCTTACTGGTCCTAAGTAGGATAATTTGACCAGTAAAGAATAATGTCTGTATTTCATTGAAGCATATCAAATATATGAAAATCCTTGATCTCACAATATACCAAATATAAGTATTAGCCATCACAGGACATTTCTAAGTTGCAAATTCATTTCTCTCATAGTTGGTATATGGAAAAATCAGTCATCTATCCTGCCTTTCCTGTATGAATTGTGTGGTATATAGGGAGACTTAGTTGATGACGGTAAGTTTATTTTAGAATTCTAGATAATACATACAAAGAAAGAATGAAATTAGAGGAGCTTCATTTCACAACTCTTAATAGATTAATAGATCTAGGTACTAGTCATCAATAGATGTAAAACCCATTAGGTGAAAGGTCATGGGAAAACTTTATAATGAAGGGATCCGACTAATACCGTCTGAATTTACCAATCAATTTCAACATCACAAAAAAATGGACTCACCAAATATTATGTGCCCAACGATATAATAGGAAGCACACATCCATCTATGGAGGATTCTTGCCTAAAATATGGAACCTGAATCTAATCAGACCTCTAAATCAGTACTATCCAATGCAACTTTTATAATGATATAAATGGTCTTTATCTTTTCTGCCCAATATGGTAGTTACTAGCTACAGGTGGTGGTTGAGCATTTGAAATGTGACTAATTTAACTGAGGAACTGACATTTAAAAGATTAATTTAAATGGATTTGTGTGGCCAGTGGATACTGTATTAGAGAGAATAGCTCTAGATTTAACTGCCAGTGTGTAATAAATGGAGGGGATTGAGAAACAAGTTAAATAGTACAGTGAAAAACAGTCAGTCAAATTCATTTATTCCGGGAACAGATGTTGTGATTCTTCTAATAAACCAATGGAATAGGGAGAAAATGGGTTGGAGGGTGGGAAAGAAGGGGTAGAATTTTAAAATAAAAGAGACTTAAGAGATATAGCGGCCAAAGGCTGGTTCAAACAACCAAGTGTAAAAAGATATCTTTGAGATAGTTAGGGCCATTTCAACATGAACTTGGTGTTATTAAAGGAATTAGTAATTTTGTGAAGTGTGATAATGTCATGCTGGTTACATTTTTCAAATGTCCTTTTGAGTTAGATGCATGTACTCACATGACCCTGAGAGGGAGTGAGCAGGCGCCCCCTTACATTTTGTGCCCCAAGTGCCTCACTTGCCTCCCCAGAGTTCCAGCCTTGCTTGAGATGTGCTGTGTTAAAATATGCAGCTGTATATTATTGTCATTTGTTGTGGGTTGTAAACACCTGTCTCAGCAGAGTTTCTGTATCTGAGATCCAATCTTTAATTTTTATTAATTTGTCAAAGGTTGTATTGGTAGGCTTTGTAGAACTTCCCTATCTCTTTGTCTTGATCCAGATGAACCCCAAAAGAAGAACAAAGGTGATCCCATGAACAACCTGGAAAATTTTTATCAAGAGATGATAATGAAAAAACGTCTTGAAGAGTTCCAACTTATGAGAGGTGAACCCTTTGCTTCCCACTCACTGGTCTCAGCTACGTCAGTGGGAGATAGTGGCACAGCTGAGAACCCGCCATTACTCCAGGACAAGGGAGAACAGGCAGCACAGGGTAAAGGTCCCAGTCTCCATGTGGCAAAAGTTATTGCTAATTCACCTGAGCAGTGTTGGACTGGGCCTAAGAAGCTGACGCAGCACATAGGATTTGTCCCAGAAGATGAGATCCAGAGAAATCGTTTGTCAGAGGAAGAAATCCGAAAAATTCCTAAGTTTTCTTCATATAATCCAGGGGAGCCAAACAAGGTATAGGCTAAATCAAGAAAAGAAAAAAAACGTGGATTGTTTTCATTTTAATTTACCTCTACGTAGAGTAATACTTTAAATTCTCTTTGATTATTACCAAAGGATTATGACGTAGACATAGTGTTTGTGTTTTTCCTTGACCTTGACTATTCTTTCTCTACACAGTATGTAAGTAGTACATTTCCTATGATGTTCTTTGTGGTTTTCGAAGGTCCTAAGCTACCCTTAGAATTTAAAGAAATCTTGAAGAGACTCTAGTTCATACCTACTAGAAAACATGAATTGAAAGAAAAGTAACTTCCAATGGCCTAGGCTAGTAATAAACCAGGTAGTGTTCATAGGACCACCATGTCTGGTCACCATGGTGCCTCTGGAATTAGTTATAATCGACCTCCTGGTTGCGAGTAGGGTTTACTGTTATCACATGAGGTTTCTCTTCAGAATGTTCCACCTGGCTTTCATATGACATATGACTTAAGTTGTTGGTAGTTAAGAGTAAAGGCACAGGGCCTCTAAGTCTTGAGAAACTGATAAGTATCTCATTAAACTTGTAAATAATCTTTATTTTTATATTGTTACTACATAGCCATATATTAATAAATAACATACAGTTTTATATAGTCAAAACTATATAGATGAAATCATACTTTGCATATTCTTCTACAACTTGCTTTTTTTTGTACAACTTGCTTTTTAAACTCGATATACATAATCTTTTTCAAATTAATTTCTAATGCCATAAGGAACTATGTATTCCATTGTAGAAATATAGTATTAATTTATCCATTCTGCTGAAGATTTTCTTTGATTTTTTCTATTACAGAGACTTCTGCAATGAATGTTATTGTACAATTAGTAGGTCACAATCAGCAATTTTTTAATGAAAGGAAATAGAGTAGAATTGAAAATATCAATGGACATTTTATAGAGTAAGAGCAATTACTGTTTCCTGGAGGGTTTGTTTTAGACGTGTGTGCACACGTACGTAAGAGAAGGGGGTATGGATGTGTATGGGCCAGAATGAACTTCTTGTAGCTTTTAGTGAAAAAAGTTGGGAAAATATTGCTTTGTTTCAGTGATTATCAAATGTTAGTGTGCACCAGAATCACCAGGTAGGCTTGTTAAAACACAGATTGCTGTGCTTGGCCCCTAAAATTTTGTATTCAGGAGGTCTGGAATAAGGCCTGAGAACTTGCATTTCTAACAGGTTCCCAGGAGATGCTTATTGCTGCTGGTCTGAGAGATAGTTGAAGAATTACTATTATAGATTACATACATAGCAGTGAAATTACTCTGCTATATAAGACAGGTATATCTTCAGCTCCATGAGCAGAGTTTAAGAGATCTCTTCCACATTCTTGCCAAGACTTTATAGTATTAGACTTTATTTTTGCCAATCTGATATATTTTAAAGGTATCTCATCATTTTAATTTGCATGTTCTTGATTTCCAGTGAAATTTTGTGTATATTTATATATTTATTAGCCTTTCAGGAACCCTCTGATTTGCCTGTTCCATTTTGCCCATTATTTGGTTTAGTTTTTTCATATTATTTATAGAGATTAATTTTAAATTCTGAATACAAACTCTTTCTGCTTATTTAGCAAATGTATTCTCCTAGTGAGTGGCTTATTATTTTAACATTGCTTCTGATGTCTAATATCAAGCAGAACCCTTTCATTTTAATGTAATCATATAATCACTATTTACTTGATAGCTTGTGCTTTTTGAGTCATTTTAAAGAAATCTCTCCCTACAAATCACTAAGAAAAACACAAATAATGTAATAAAAATGGTCAGAAGATATGAATAGGCAATTCACAGAGGAGAAAATATGAATGGCCAATTAACTTATGAAGTCTCATTAGTAATCAAAGAAAATGCAAAATAAAATTATAATGAGATACCATTTAATGCCCATGATGTTGGCGTAGACATGACAGTGCCAAGTATTGGTGAACATATGGAACACTAAGAACTGTAATATACTTCTGACTGAATATAAATGAGTGCAACCACTTGCAAGAGCATTGTGGCAATATCTAGTAAAATGGAAGGTGCTCAGTATAAATCAGCAATCCCACTCCTAGGTATCTATCCTAGAGGAATCTTACACATGCACATTAGGTGATGTTATAAGGATGCTCATTGTAACATTTGTTAACAACACACATATTCATCTGCAGGCGAATGGATAAAGCATGATATATTCATAAAATAGAATACTATACAGTAGAGAAAATGAATAAAATACAACCACAAGTATTAGTGTGGATGCAGCTCACTAACATAATGTTGAAAGAAAAAAGCTAGTTACAGATTTTCGGTTTCAGCTCCAATATATAAAGTGCTTAGAAGTCATTACTCCTATCTTACAACAAGGAAAACAGACAAGCAAACAAAAAATCAATGACTTTTCCTTGGACCCATCAGAGAATTGAATTCACAAGCAAACTGCAACCCTGAAATCTGAAGAGACAGGCCATTTCACAGAACCACAGCTGTGATACATTTACCAGGAACAGAAAGCCACGGGACCCATAAGCAGATAGGAATACTTAAGTGGTAACTTTGACAAATTGCTCAAGGCAAAGTGTAAATTAGTGTTTAAACATAGCATGTTCTCAAGTTGAAAAGCCAAGGAAAAAAATCTGTTCCTGGCTAGTAAAAAATCAGGTAGTATTCATAGGACCACCATATATAATAGCCATAGTGCCTCTGGAATTAGTCACTAAATACCTCCAGAAGTGTTTTAAGTTCTCAAGCTGAAGAGGGAAAAAAATACATATATACCTAGCATGAGGAGCAAAAAAATAATCATTTTGAAATACACTCAGAGCTTTGACCTAACAACGGACTATCCAGCAAGTGAAACAACTTTACCAAAGCCTTCTCCACTGTGAGAGTAGAGAAGTCATATGACTTCAGGCCCCTCTAGCCTTCCTGTCTCTTTTAAGAGAGAGAGAGAAACCACTGTGAAACACTTCTGAAGTTTACAAGCTGGGAACACAGGCACACTGAAAGAATGAGGCTTAATTAATGGATTACAGAATGTTTCTCCTAACCCTACACCTTACCACCACATCAGCCAGACTTCAGTACAATAACTGGATTACAACAGAAAGACCCCCCAAGGTTCAGACTCTATTTAAGAAGTTTTTAGGGAAACCCAAAGAAAACATGGGAGACAAAAACAAGGACATTAGCGGAAATTAAAACCTGTGACACCTGACAGCCTGTTGACCTCAGTTCCTATTCCGTTATACATCATGTCTGGCTTTCAACATAGAAGAAATTGTAAGGCATGCTAAAAGAAAAAACAGACTCAAGAGAAAAAAAAGTATTAGAACCAAAGTCAGCTATGACTCGGGTTTTGAATGATCACATATATGTAATTTAAAATAACTATGATTAAATGCTAAAGAATCTATTAGAAATAGTATACAACATGCAAAAACAGGTAATGTAAACAGAACTAGAAACACTAAGAAAGAATTAAAAGGAGATGCTAGAAATAAAACACACTGTAGTAGAGATGATGCCTTTGATAGGCTCATCAGTAGACTGGATATGGCCAAGGAATGAATCAGTAAGATTGAAGACATGTCATACAAACTTTCCAAACTGAAACACAGAGAAAAAAGGCCTAAAAAATGGAACAAGCCCTGGCCGGTTGGCTCAGCGGTAGAGCCTCGGCCTGGCGTGCGGGGGACCCGGGTTCGATTCCCGGCCAGGGCACATAGGAGAAGCGCCCATTTGCTTCTCTACCCCCCCTTCCTCTCTGTCTCTCTCTTCCCCTCCCACAGCCAAGGCTCCATTGGAGCAAAGATGGCCCGGGCGCTGGGATGGCTCCTTGGCCTCTGCCCCAGGCGCTAGAGTGGCTCTGATCGCGGCAGAGTGACGCCCCGGAGGGGCAGAGCATCGCCCCCTGGTGGGCAGAGCATCACCCCTGGTGGGTGTGCCGGGTGGATCCTGGTCGGGCGCATGCGGGAGTCTGTCTGACTGTCTCTCCCCGTTTCCGGCTTCAAATAGAAAAAAAAAAAAAAGAAAAAAGAAAAAAAAAAGAAAATGGAACAGAATATCCAAGAACTATGGGATAATTTCAAAGGTTGTAGCATGCGCATTATTACCAGAAGGATATGAGAGAACAGAGCAGAAGAAATGTTTGAAGTCATGGTGGCTGAGAATTTTCCAAAATTAATGATAGATACTAGACCACAAATACAGGATTTGAGCAGAGAACACCAAGCAGGATAACTACCAAAATATATATAGATATATAGAAAATTGGATCTCTATAAATAAAGATCAGAGAAGGAATATGTGAAGATAGAATCTATTTTTAAGTGACCTAAAAGATAATTGTTTAAAGTAATAATAGCCATGTGTTAGGTAATTATAGCATATAGATAAGTGAAATGAATGGCAGGAATGTTATAAGGTATAGGAGAAAGGAATTAGTGTTTAGTGTATGTAACTATTATAAGGTATCTGTACTACCTGTGAAGTGCTATAGTGTTAATTGAGCGTGGGCTTAGATTAGCTGTAAATGTATATTGCAAACTCTAGGGAAACCACTGAAAATTATAAAAAGAAGTATAATTGATAAGCTAAGAGAGGGGTAAAAAATGAAATCAGATAAATTGAAAAACATTCTCTATAAATATAATTTCCCAGAAAATAGAAGCAAAGGGAACATTTTTGACTCATTTTATGAGAACCAGCCTTAGCTTAATACTAAAACCAGAAAATGATATTATGACAAGGAAAAACTATAGACTTATCTCTTTCATGAGTATAGATGAAAAATCCTAAATATTAGGAAAATCAAATAGTTGATTGAAATATTTTGTTTAAAAATCAAATATTAGAAAATGAAACCTAACAGTGTATCAAAGGAAATCTATATTATGAACAAGTGGGATTTATTCCGATATCCGAGGCTGGTTCTACATTTGAAACTCAGTTAATGTAATCCACCACATCAGCAGAATAAAAATAAATAAATCAAGCCTGACCTGTGGTGGCACAGTGGATAAAGCATCAATCTGGAACGCTGAGGTTGCTAGTTCAAAATCCTGGGCCTGCCTGGTCAAGGCACATACAGGAAGCAACTAGTAATGAGATGATGCTTCCCGCTCCTCCTCCCCCTTTCTCTCTATCTTCTCTCTAAAATTAATCAATTTAAAAAATTACTATGAGGGTAAGGGGGATTCTTGCTAAACTGACTGAAAAAAAGAAAAACATATCATTTTTCAGTTGACATAGAAAAAGTACTTGGCAAAATTCAACATCCATTAATGACAAAAACTCTCAACAAACTAGGAATAGAAGGAATCATCCTCAACTTGATAAAAAAATATTTACCAATTCTATAACTAACATCATACTTAATGGTGAGAAACTGGATGTTTTCCTCTTTGATCAGAAATAAGGCAAGGACATCCCCCCTCCCTACCCTTTAAAATATTGTACTAGAAATGCTAGCTAGTAAAATAAAACAAGAAAAGGAAATAAAAAGTGCACATATTAGAAAGGGAAATATAAAACTGTCTTTGTTTATAGATGACATGTATGTCTACGTGAAAAATCCCAAACAATCAACCCGTCCTAAAACAACTTCTGGAACTAATAAGTATAGCAAGGTTGGAGGATACAAGGTTTATGTATAAAAGCCAATTGTTTTCCTGTATACCAAGAAATGGACAAATATAACAATATTTGTACAAGATCTGTATGCAGAAAACTATAAAACCCTGCTGAAGAATTAAAGAAGATCTATAGTAAATAAATGCAGAAATGTCCTGTGTTCATGGATTGGATGACTCAATATTGTTAAGGTGTCAGTAGATTAAAACAGTCCCGCCGAAAAAGCTATTTTGTGGATATAGCCAAACTAATTCTAAGTTTCTAGGAAGACAGATGATCCACGATACTGAAGAACAACAGCAAACTTGAAGGACTGACACTACTCAACTTCAATATTTACTATAAGCAAGTAGTTCGGTGTAGGTGAAAAAAGGAGATTTATATCAATTGAGCAGAATAAAGACTCCAAAACAGGCTCACAGAAATATAGTGAACTGACCCTGGCTGGTTGGCTCAGTGGACAGAGCATTGGTCCAGTGTACAGATGTCCTAAGTTCAGGCCTCGGTCATGGCACACATGAGAAGTGACCATCTGCTTTTCTTCCCCTCCCTCTCCCCCCTTCTTTCTCTTCTCATCTTGCAGCCAGGGCTCGATTGGTTCGAGCGTTGGCCCCAGACACTAAGGATAGTTCGACTGGTCCAAGTGTCAGCCTCAGGTACTCAGGATAACTCAGTTGATTTGAGCATCGGCTCTAGATGGAGTTTGCCAGGTGGATCCCTATTGGGGTGCGTGCGGGACTCTGTCTCTATATCACCCCTCTTCTTACTTAAAATAAAAGAGAGAAGGAAGAAATATATAGTGAAATGATCTTTGACAAGCGGGCAAAGGCAATTAAATGGAGAAAGGATAGTCTTTTCATCAAATTGTCCTGGTACAACTGGATGCAAAAAATGAATCTAGTCACGGATTTTACAAACTTCAGAAAACTCAAAATGGGTTATAGATCAAAATGTAAAGCATAATGTCAAAAAACTTCTAGAAAGAAAAACAGGAGGAAATCTAAGTGACCTTTTATTTGATGATACATTTATTGATACAACACCAAAAGGGTGATTTATGAGAGAGAAAAATTGATAAGTCAGATTTTAATATAAATTTCTGCTATGTGAAAGATATTTTTGAGAGAATTAAAATAAACTCACAGACTAGAAGAAAATATTTTCAAAACACATGTCTTATAAACGACTTGTAACCAAAATTCACAAAGAACTTCTAAAACTCAACAGTAGTAAAATGAACCACCCAATTAAAAATAGGCAAAAGGACAGACGCTTCCCCAAAGAAGTTATGTGTAAAGTAAGCATATAAAAAGGAGTTCACTATTAAGTGTCATTAGAGAACTGCAAAATAAAGCAGTAATGAGATGCCATTATACACCTAATTAGAATGGCTAAAAAGCACAATAAAATTGCCAGTACGGAATGCTATTGAGGATGCTAAGCAACAGGAATTCTTATTCATTACTGGCAGGAATACAAAATCTTAGAGTCTCTTTGGAGGTTAGTTTAGCTCTTACAAAGCTAAACATTGTTTGAAAATCTATATTCATACAAAACCTAGCATGTGAAATGTTCATAGCACTCTTATCATAATTGCCAAAAAATTGCAATCAACATGGTCTTCTATAGATAAATGGAACATTCACCTGTGCTATATCTACACAATGGACTAGAATTCAGCAATATAAAGAAATGAGCTGTCAAGCTACAAAAAGACTTAGTGGGACTATAAGTGCATTTTAATAAGTGAAAGAAGCTAATATGAAAAGACTGCATATTGTATGATTCCAATTATATGACATTTCAGTAAACACAAAACTATAGCAACTGTAAATGATCAGAGGTTGCCAGGAGTTTGGAGGAAGTGGGAGAGAAAGGAATAGATGAGGCTTGGAGGATTTTTAGGGCAGTAAAATCATTATTAATGATAATGTGTTAATGGATACAAGGCATGTGTTTGTCAAAACCCTTAACACTACAGCGTGAAGCATGACCCTGGATGTATACAAATATTAAAAAATCATTTAGGAGGTTGGGGAACTCCAGGAAAGAATGCAGACTGTGCCAAGAGAATCTGTTACAAATACGTGAAGCGACCTCAGGGAAGGTGTGGAGGAAAGGTCCTGACGTAAGTTATCTTTGGAAATGTGTGGAGTGTGGAGCAGCGGAGAGGCAGGCAGAACTGCACGTAATTGCTGCACCCTAGTTGATCAGATTGTGTAACATGGGGGTACAGGTTAACAATTCTGATAATTGATACACATGTATAATTAAAGGGAGCAATTAAGTAAGTGGATGGCAGATGGTGGGAGCCAGGTTTCTCCTTGGTCTTGATGTATAAGAAAGGGCGGAAATGAGAGTGATTCTGTGGTAATGGGTTATAGTTGGAGACATCAGTATGAACTCATGCTTAACTTAATATGTGGATGATTACATGTGGAGATATTTATAGATAGGTGTATATACACAGGTTAGTATTAAACATTTTTTTCTGTTAGTCAAGAGGGTCTGCATGAAGTGACAGTTCAGTAGCAACAGGCTTGTTCAGCACGCAGATCTTAGTTTCTAATCCCATACTTTAATAAAAGTAACCAAGCCCCTCAGTGAAATGGCTGATTCAAGTACTGGGGGCTGGAAATATACAATTCGAGCCTTCCGGGGCATTTATAGTGCCAGAAAATAAGGAAGTGATAGAAACATTGTTGGAGGTTATGTCAAAGGAGCACAGGAGCCAACTGAGTTTCCAAGCTCCAAAGTTGGAACAATTTGTGCAATACTAAGTAAATTAATTTTGGACTGTAACCCAAAGTATAGAGTGAATATCTATGCATTCATACTGATAATAAATGAAACAGTTGAGTAAGTTGATAAGTGGGGTATAGAAGATAAATATCCCATGCAGAAAAATTCTAAATAATTTAGGTAGAAGCTCCACTTCAAGGAGTGGGGAGCATACCTCCCTACTCCTTTGTTCTGAGCTACTTATAATGAATTCTTTCCAAAGAGTACAGTATGGAAAGGCAGGAAAAAATAACATTACAGCGTAGAAACCTAAAACTGCCTCAGCCCTGTTATCTAAGCCAACATCAACAGTTATCAATCATGTTGATAGTATGTATGGTTGGTATGGTGTGCTCAGTACTGCACTTTTCTTCTGTGGTCTTTTTTCTAATAATCCATAGCCCCAATCTAACCACAAGGAAAACACCAGAAAAATTCTAGTAGTGGGGCATGCTACAAAGTATCTGATCAGTTTTCCTCAAAACTATCAAGATTATTGGAAACAGAAAGTCTGATTAAAGCAGCACAGCCAGGAGGAGCCAAAGACATGAAAACTAAATGTGCTGAATGGAATCCTGAAACAGAAAAAGGATGTTACAGAAAAATTAGGGAAATCTAAATAAATGATGGACTTGAGTTAATAATAATGTATCAGTATTAATTCATTTATTTTAGTGATGTACCATAGTGATGAAAGGTGTTAATAAGAGGAAATTAGGTGTGCGGTATGTCTGTTTTTATAAAATTTAAAACTGGCAGCTGAAAATGCATAGAGCATGCCATTTATATAAAGTTTTAAAAATACAAAACAGTCGTGTATTGCAGAGGAATACCAGAAAGAGACTCATTCTCTGTTATCACATGGAGTTTTGTCTTTCTGTTTTATAGAAATTTTCATCTTGTTTTCAAGCCTTCCTGTATCCTTGTATTTATCTCTATATACAAGTATATATTTATGTTGTGGGTATATACATATGTACATACGTGTGTGTGTGTGTGTATGTGTGTGTAAGTATGTATCTGTGTTTTTGGAGCAAAGAAGATGCATCCAAGCAAGAAGTGACCAAGCCACCTTGAACAGAAGTTCTCTTGATATTTTAAAGATGTTCCTATCAAAGGGAACAGTCTTAGTGTGGATCTTTTCTACTTGGTGAGAAACTTGCCAGATGTTGCACATACCTCTTCTTTGGTCATTTAATTTAATGATGCTTTCATGATGAATCTTTTAGAACCAAAACTCTAGATCACCTGAAATTACTTAAGTGAACCACAAATCAGTTATTCTATATCCTTGTCTTTGAGATGAAAGTATAGTTAAATGCTAAATATGTGAATATTAATCTTCTGAAGACTTTGAGACAAAAAAAATCTTATTACAATTCTGATATACTTATTCATATGTTTCAGAGGTTAAGTCGTTTAAGTGGGCTCCATTTTCTAGTTCTTTGCTTTTGCTGCTTCTGTCTGAATTCTCAGGTTCCTTAAGATATTAAAGGATATAACTTATACCAGTAAATGTAGAGATTTCTTTTTTCTCATCTTTTTTTTATTGTAGTAAAATATACAAAAACGTAACCTGAGATCTACCATCTTAAAATTTTAAGTATACATTATAGTATTGTTAACTACAGGCGCAGTGCGGTACAGCACATCTCTAGAACGTAGCCATCTTGCGTGACTGGACTTCACATCCATTGAACAGCCCCTTCCACAGCCCCAGACAACTGCAGTTCAAGTTTCTGCTTCCATGGGTTTGACTACTGTATGATACCACAAGTGATATCATACACTAATTAGTTGTGTTGTCACTGGTTTATTTCACTTAGCATAGTGCCCTCAAGGTTCGTTCATGTTGTTGCACATGACAAGATTTCCTTTTTCTGGATGAATAACATTCCATTATGTGTTATACCACATTTTCTTTTCTCTCGCTCTTTTCTAATTTATTGATTTTAGAGAGTGAGGAAAGGGGATAGAGAGAGAAACATCAATTTGTTGTTCTATTTATTCATGCATTTATTGGTTGATTCTTGTATGTGTCCTGATTGGAGGATTAAAGTTGCAACCTTGGCATATTGGGAGGACACTCTAACCCAATTTAAAAATATGAGCAAAATACCTAGAGATTACCTCAAAGAACACATACACAAAATAAGTATTGATGAGGATGTAGAGAAACTGGAATCCCTGTGCACTGTTAGAAAAATAAAATGGTGCAGCCTCTATGGAAAACAGTATGACGGTTCCTCAAAAAATTAAAACTAGAGCTACCATATGATCCTGCAGTCCTACTTCTAGGTACTAATTTAAAATAATTAAAATCAGGACCTCAAAGAAATATCTGAATTCCCACGTTCACTGCAGCACTGTTCACAATAGCCAAGAGATAGAAACAACTTATATTTCTATTATGGATGACTAGATCAGGAAAATGTGGTCCATTTGTTGTAGAAATTCCTAATCCCAAATTAGTATTTTGAGATCTTTCCTCTGGGGGCTAATCAGGTTTTTTCAGAGAAGACACTAACAAACACTTCCCTAGGAGGTCCTGCCAGCACTGTAGAAACCAGATGGGAGAAACTGTCTGGGATATCTTCAGTATTCACATGCATTATTTATCTTAATTTTCTTGCTTTCAGAACTAGTATGCATACCTTCAGCTGTGTATGACATTCCCATATTCGGAGAGTGAACCTCCAGTATTCACCACAATTGGGAGTGGGCTTTAACCAGTAGCATCTTGTAGGGAGGATATATTAAGATCTAGTTGGCTTTTAAACAGCTCTCAAACTACCCACCTTATCTTAACCCCATCCCTTTATATCTACTTCCAGAGATACCTGAAGCTTTTGGTTCCTGAGTTGTTTTAGAATTCTTACATATAGGTTGGATTGGTTCCTGGCTTTCCCCACTGCTGGTTGAAGATTCAGCTTTCTTGAGTATGCTCATCCAGTATTTTCCAACTTCCAGAATATTGTTGCTATTACTGCTTGTCCTTGTTCTTTCGTATCTTGTCAGTTTGTTAAAAAATAAGTAAAAACCCTACAGGTTTTGAGAGTTTTCTGGAGGGAGTGAAATTAGGTACATGTGTTCAATCCACCATCTATTTATCTGAAACTAATGAATTCTAACCACAATGAAGCAATTGCTTTACCTCTTTCATGTGATACTTCTGTTGATCTTCGGTTTATACTAGGTGTTATACCTGAAGAACCTTAGCCCTCGGGTGACCGAAAGAGATCTAGTCTCATTGTTTGCTCGGTTCCAGGAGAAAGAAGGACCTCCGATTCAATTCCGAATGATGACTGGACGGATGAGGGGGCAAGCCTTTATCACCTTTTCCAGTAAGTAGCTTTTTATTTTTATTTTTTTTGTGTGTGACAGAGACAGAGAGAGGGACAGATGAGTACAGACAGACAGGAAGAGAGATGAGAAGCATCAGTTCTTTGTTGCTGCACCTTAGTTGCCCATTGATTGCTTTCTCATATATGCCTTGACTGGGGGGCTACAGAAGAGCTAGTGACCCCTTGCTCAAGCCAGAGACCTTGGGCTCAAACTGGTGAGCTTTGCTCAAACCAGATGAGCCCACGCTCAAGCCGGAGACCTCGGGCTTTTGAACCTGGGTCCTCAATGTCTCAGTCTGACACTCTATCCACTGCGCCCCCCCCCCCCCCGTCAGACTCCAGTAAGTAGCTTTATCTGGATAATTACTCAGTTTGTAGCATCAGCCTTAGAGACTACATATACCTGCTCTGATTTAGATACAGTCCTTTGATTTCTCTACAACATATGAGAAGCATGTTCTTAAGTACATGGAAAAAAAGGGAAGAGAAATAAGCAAAACATGTTTTCAATGTGCCTCTGTCCTTCCTTTTCTGCTTCCTCTCATTTATTGACTGTACATAACTGCCTAACGTCATTGTCCTCAATTTTCTCCAACTGTGACACTTTCTTCCCATCTTATCAAACTTTACCTTTAAAAATTTTACTTTAGCCCTAGCCAGTGGCACAGTGGATAGTGTGTAGTCCTGCAGCGCTGGGGTCGCTGGCTTGACCCCTAGGGTTGCCAATTCAGGCCCCAGTCAGGGCACATATGAGAAGCAATCAATGGCACAACTAAGTGGAATAACAAGTTGATGCTTCTGTCTCCGCTCTTCTCTCTTTCTCTCTCTCTCTCTCTCTCCCATCCTGCCTCCCTCCCGCCCTCCCTCTCCTTCGCCCTTCTCTCTCCTACTCCCTTTCCCTCTCTCTCTTTCTCTCCCTCCCTCTCTCTCTCCTCTCTCTCTTCTCCTCTCTTCATCTCTCTCTTCATCTCTTTCTTCCTCTCCCTTCCTCTCCCTCTCAAAAAAATTGACCTTTGCTCACAGTAGTATTTATAGTCCAGTTTATGTCATTAATATATTGGTATTCTGATCAGAACACTTGCACTTGCTTAATGCCCCAGTCCTTTTAGAACTAAGAGATGGCAAGCTAATATGCTAATTCACTAGTAATTCATAATTAGTGAATGATGATGTATTCTTATAACTGTTGTTTGCATCTTAATACATGATTTCAGTATCCTAATCCAAAGGAAGCAAGAATATAGGAATTTCAGTTTCTCTGACAGACCAGACTTTTTGGTGGAGGCTGGGTATGAGCTATACCTTTCATTATTTCTAAACTGTCATCACGTGTAAACAACCTAGTAATCTATGTATAGGCGAATGATTTCCGGTTGAGCAGTTCCGTACTCCACTCTTTACATATAGTCTTGTACTATCTTTTTTATCTTATTGAAGGTTTGTGGATCATCTACACTAGTGGTTTTTAGTCTTTTTAAGTATGAGGACCCTTTTAAACTTAAAAAATATTTCATGGACCTTCACCTAATATGATCCATTAACGGAAAAAATATTTTAAAAAAGATTTTATAAACTAAGCTGTTTTGCTAACCATAATAGCATCTATCCACATTTGAAAATTTATAGTACATATATAAATTATGATATAAATTGGTTCAGTCTAAAGACACTGCTTGTCTACTTTTGATTTCACAGACTCTGGGCAGTAATTCCACTCCTTTTTGATTTCTCACATCAAGGCTCTGAAACCCATAACAAGGATACTCCTGCTGTGCACTGTGTCCTCTCACACCTCAAGTTTCTACGTGCTTACAAGGATTATTACACTCATTTAGCTCCATGTGGGCTCCCACAATCACTCTCCCATCAAAAGAAAAAATAGCAAAATGTCCTTAATAGCACGGTAACTTCTTTTATTTGTGTTGCCATTAAATATTTCGTTCATTTAATGAAATAAAATGAATTCATTCTCACAATACCTATAATCTGTTATCTAATATGGAGGCTTGTGTATTAGCAGTTATAGCTTAGCCTTATTTAGCACACTGCCTATATTCTTGTTTCTTTACCTATATCTTTTAGTTAGAGGGCACTCTCAAACACCCATTTAAGTTTTTCTTGCCATTTTATTAGCCAGTTCTTTAATCTTGCTGAGTTATACAAATTTGAGATTATGGAGAAGATAGTATCAAATAGCTGTAGGGCCTTATAGCCTACATTTAATTCCAAGGCAAAGAAAAGAAAAAAGATGCCTGACCTGTGGTGGCGCAGTGGATAAAGCATCGACCTGGAAATGCTGAGGTCGCCGGTTCGAAACCCTGGGCTTGCCTGGTCAAGGCACATATGGGAGTTGATGCTTCCAGCTCCTCCCCCCCCCTTCTCTCTCTCTGTCTCTCCTCTCTCGCTCTCTCTGTCTCTCCCTTTCCTCTCTAAAAATGAATAAATAAATTAAAAAAAAAAAGAAATGTTTAAAAATAAATAAATAAAAAAAATAAAAAAAAGGAAAAGAAAAAAGAAAAAAACCCACAAACATAAACTAAACTTGGAATAGACTTGAATTTTTAAACCCTGTGTAAATTGATTTTATATTTCCTTTCTTTTAGATAAGGAGATAGCATGGCAAGCATTTCATCTAGTTAATGGATATAAACTCCATGAAAAAATACTGGTGATAGAATTTGGGAAGAATAAAAGGCAACAGTCAGATCTCCAGACTTCTTCTCTCATGCCATCTGCTATAGAAAGCACTATGGAAATCAGTGACAGCTAGAAGATACACAGATGGTGAGTCCCAGGAGATCTTTCTTGCATCAGAATCTTGGATCTAGGATTTCTGTATCAATAGCAATTTGTTTGGACTTGAAGAAGAGAAACTAAGGAACAGAAAAATCTAGTTAAGATAATCCCTTTAACTTTTAGAAAGAATTGGTAGAAAACATTTTCTATAATCAAACACTATATAGGAAAGACTAGATGCTGAGTCTGAAGGGTAGGGTACAAAGAAGATTATTTTTCTCAGGATAAATTACAAAGGGTTATTTCCAAGGATTTTTTTTTTAATTTTTATAGTTTATCTGTGGTCTTAAATACTTGTCCCTAGACATAACATTCTTTCTAAGATTTTCTCCTATATACAGAACTAAAAAACTAAGTGTTGAAATATTTATTTATTAGAGCCTATTTGTCCTTAATTCTATTTCTGTAATAAATAAATTCCCAGGATCTGAGGCCTAAACATCAACAAATGCTATTAAATGAGAACTATCAGCAGTAACAGTAGGTAGTTTCATAAGTCAGTACATGTATTGAATGAATACATCTCGTTGCGTCATCCGTGTCTTCAAAAAGCCATATATTTTTCTAATGAAAGCATCTAGATATAACTAGTGATGTTTACCTGGTCATTTAATTTAGCTACTGTTGAGTAATCATTGAATTCAAAGCAATAAAAATCAAATAAGCATCCACTATATGCTATGTATTAGGTGTATGTATTTTAGAAGAGGAACATACTAGGACAAAATTACTAAAGGGGAGACTGGAAGAAAGGGTTCTCTAGAAGAGACGCAGCCAATCCCAACTTCCCCAGTTGTTTGTTTATAGTTTCTAGAGACCAGAAAGACAATATGGTATAGAGGAGGAAGTATGAACTTTGGACTCAGGCCTATGTTTGAACTTCACAGTCACACTTACCACTCCATGACCTTGGCAAGTCACTTAATCTGATAATAATACTACTTACCTCATTGAGTTGTGAGAATTAAATGAGATGATATTATCCAGGTAGAAGAAAAAAGAAAGAAAAAAAAAGAATGAAAAAAATTGAACAGTCTATGGAACCATTAAGTACTCCAACATACTTGCCATGGGAGTACCAGAAAAAGAGATGAGAAAGAGCAGAAAAAGTATTCTAATACATCCCATATTTGTTGAGAAACATTATCTACACATCGAGAATCTCAGTAAACCCCAAGCAAGATAAACAAGAAGAAATGCACAGATACATTATAGTAAAAGTGCTAAAATACAAAGATAGAAGGTCTTGGAAGCAACATGAGAAAAACGAAGCATTACTTTCAGTGGACCCCCAACAAGATTAACAGCTAACTTCTCATTAGAAACAATGGAGATGGCAGGGGGATAACATATCCAAAGTGTTAAAAAAAAATACCCGTCAGTATAGAATCTCATATCCATTAAAGCTATTTTTCAAAAATGAATATAAGGATATTGACACAAAATCAAAAAAACTGAATTTGTTATTGGAACACCTGATTTACAGGAAATATAAAGGAAGTTCTTCAGGTGGAAAGCAAGTGATCTCAAACAATAATTTGAATCTACACATCCAAAAAAAACTAGCACAGGTCAAGTTAATTATAAAAGACAGTTGAAATGCATTTTTAAACTGATTTAAAAATAAATTTTATAAAACAGTTTGTATATAATAGTTGCATTTTGGAACCTACCACATATGATACTAATATATTTGTCCACAACAGGACAAAGAAGGTGGGTAGAAACAAAATTGCATTGGACTAAAGATGTAAGTCCATATGGTAACTCAAATCCACTGGAAGAGATGAGAATAAAGTTAATGCTAAAATGCTATAAATATATACTTACTCTGCCTTTCTCTCTAGCTTCTTTAAAAGACATAAAATTATGTTAAGTGATAATCATAACAATGTACTGTTGGATTTATAGCATGTAGAAATTATATATATAGCAATAATATCATAAACAAGTGGGGAATGGAATAGGTTTATATAGGAATAAGGTTTTTATATTTCTTTTGAATTACAATATATATGAAGCCAATTCAGTTTAGATATGCATGGTAAGCCTTAAAGTAACCACTAAGGAAATAATTTAAAATATTATTAAAGAAATTTAAATGTTAAATGAAACTAGACCACCCTCTTACATATGCAAGAATAAACTCAAGATGGATTAAAGAGTTAAATGTTAGACTTAATACCTTTAAAATCATAGGAGAAAACATAGGCAGTAAAATCTTAGACATTTCTTGTAGCAATATTTTTTATGATATATCACCTCAGGCAAGGAAAACAAAACAAACAAACAAAAAAACCAAATGGGACTATATCAAAATAAAAAGTTTGCACAGCAAAGGAAACCATCAACAAAATGAGAAGACAATCTACTGACTAGGAGAACATACTCACTGATACATCTGGTAAGGGCTTAATATCAAAAATTTGTAAAGAATTTATAAAACTCAACACTCCCCCCCCAAAAAACACCACCAAAAAACAAAACAACAATCCAATTAAAAAATAGGCAAAGGACCTGAATAGACAGTTCTCCAAAAAGGACATACAGATGGCCAATAGACATATGGAAACATGTTTAATGTCACTAATCATCAAATGTAAATTAAAACCACAATGAGCTATCACCTAACACCTGTCATAATGCTAGCATCAATAAATCAACAAACAAGTGTTGATGAGAATATAGGGAAAAGGAGCCCTCGTGTACTGCTGGTGAAAATGCAGACTGGTGCAGCCATCATGGAGAATAGTGTGGCGTTTCCTCAAAAATTTAAAAATGGAACTGCCTTATGACCCAGCAATTCCACTTCTGGGAATATATTCAAAGCAACCTGAAACATTAATTCGAGGAATATATGCACCCCTATGTTCATTGCAGCATTATTTACAACAACCAAGATTTGAAAGCAGCAGTACCCATCAGTAGCTGAGTGGATAAAAAAGGTATGGTGCATTTACACAATGGAATACTCCTCAGTTGTAAAAAGGAAGGAAATTTTACCTTTTGTGACAGTATGAATGAACCTGCAGAGTATTATGCTAAGTGAAATAAGCCAGTCAGAGAAAAGACAAGAACCATACGATTTCATTTGTTTGTGGAATCTAATGAACAAAATAAACTAACAGCCAAAATAGAAACAGACTCACAGGTACAGAGAACAGACTGACAGCTGTCAGAGGGGAAGTAGTGGGTTCGGGGCTGGGTGAAAAAAGTGAAGGGATTAAGCAAAGAAAAAGCCTCATAGACACAGACAACAGTGTGGTGATTATAAAGGTGAGGGTGGAGGTAGGAGAAAGTCAAGCGGGATAAATGGTGATGGAAGGATACTTGGTTTGGGGTAGAGAACACAGGATACAGTGTATGGATGGTGTATTATAGAATTGTACACTTGAAACATACAATTTTATTAACCAATGTCACTCCAATTAATTCAATTGAAAAACAAAAAAGAGAAAAAAAATTTAAATGTTGCATTAGAAAAACTTAAATGTTAATGAGAAATGGAGAAACAAAAACAAAAACTGTAACATAGAAAACAAACAGTAAAACGGCAGTCCTAAATGAATAGTAACAGTAAAATATGAATGGATTAACCTTTTGAGAAGTACAAACGTTCATGTACGTCCTTGTGCCTCCTGACCATCCAGAGTACAATTGTACAAAAAATTTATTTTAAAAATGTATAAGGCAACATTAAAAAAAGGCAGATGTATGTTCTGGTTTCCATAAATTGGTTATCAAACAAACATGATTTTAAGTTAATAAAACTATAACTGGAACTAATTTCATTCTTTGAAAAAAAACTCTCAGGGGTTAGAGAGCATGAAAAAAACCCTCACTACTCAAAGGGTTAAACAATGCAATAAAAAAGTAGAGATTATCAAACTGGAGAAAAAAATAAACAAGATCTACCTCTATGCTAAAGGTACAGAGTAAAGGTAAAAGGATAGAAAGAAATATCAGGCAAATGGAAACTAAGAAACCTGGAATGACCCTACTAATATCAGACAAAATAGACTTTAAACAAAGACTGCCACTAGAGATAAAGAGTGACATCTTATGATAAAAGAATTAGTACATCAGAAAGATATAACAATTATAAATATGTATGCGCTTAACAATAGAGCACCAAAATACATGAATCAGAAACTGAACTAAATAATGGGAGAAATATACAAGTCTACAGTAAGAGTTGGGGAATTTCGTACCCAATTTTTAATAATAGAATAACTGGACAAAAGATAAACAAGGAATTAGAAAACTTGAAAAATGCCATAATTCATGTAGACCTTCAAGAGATGTATAGAAAACTTCACCCAACAAAAGCAGAATACACATTCTTCTCTAATGTGCATGTAACATTTTCAGAATTGAATTTAAGTGGTCTGCAATCATGCAAAGTATGTTTTCTGACCACATGGACTGAAACTAGAAATCAATAACAGAAAGTTGGAAAACATACAAATATGAATTAAACAAACTTTTGAATGACCAGTAGTTAAAAGAAGAAATCACAAGGGAAATTAGGAAATCTTTTGAAATAATAAATGAAGATTCAACATGACAAGACTTATGGGCTGCACCTAAAGTAATAGTTAAAAAATTGCCTATATTTTAAAAAGATCACATATCAGTAACCTCACTTTACCTTCCGACACTGGATAAAGAGGAACAAAGTAAACATAGAGCAAACAGAAGGAAAAAAATTTTTTGATTAAAAGATGTGGAGAATAGAAAAACAGTAAAGTCAATGAAACCAAAATTGGTTGTATAAAAAGCTCAACGAAGTGACAAACCTTTTGCTAGTTTGACCAGGAAAAAATGAAAACCCAAATTATTAGAATCACAAATAGAGGAGGAACATTACTACCAACCTTACAGAAATAAAAAAAGATTATGAAGGAACATTGTGATTAATTGTATGCCAATAAATATAATACACAAACTTCTGAAACCAATGAAAAAAATATAAAAGGACTTGTAGGAAATAAAGTGGTTAATTAGTAATTTTTTTAAATACCATGGAGAAAAGCCCAGGTTCAAATAACTTCTCAGATCAAATCTAGTAGACACTAAAGAATAATTAATACAGATTCTTCACAAACTTCCAAAAACTAAAAGGAGGTAATACTTATTGTATATGCTACAACATGGAAAAACCCTGAAACCATGCTAAATTAAATAACATTTACAAAAGACTATGTATCACTTGATTCCATTTATATGAAGTTTCCAATATTGGCAAATATAGAGACAGAGAATGTATTTGTGATTGTTTGGGCTGGGAGTGATAGCTGAAATGTGTCTTCTTCAGAGGTTGATGAAAATGTTCTAAAATTGACTGGTGATAATTGTACAAATCTGAATATACTACAAACCACGATTATAAACTTTAAATGGGTAAAATTTAAGGTATATGAATTATATCTAAAAGTCACAAAAAAAGAAATCGAATATAACCCAAATGCCATCAGTAGGAGAATGGATGAATAAATTCTCAAATATCCATTTTAATGGAATACTATACAGCCATTAAAATGGTGGGGTATATCTGAATACATTCTGAACTGTATGATGTCCAGGATTTTATATCAAGTTAAAAAGCAAGAAATATGTAGAGTTGATCCTTAAACAACATGGGTTTGATTTGAACTCTGCAGGTTCATTTATACATGGATTTTTTTTATCAATAAATACATGTAATGTTTTGATCTGTGGTTGGGAGTCTGTGGAAGCAGAGGGCTGACTACATATGCATTGATCTGCATCATTTTATATATGGGACTTGAGCATCTGCAGATTATTTATTTATTTGTTTGTTTATTTATTTATTTTAAGTATCCACGGATGTTAGTATTTGCAGGGGGTTCTGGAACCAGTCCCTCACAGATGGCGAGCAACAGGGTTTCTGGGGAATCAGTTATATGTGGATTTCTGACTGTGGGGTGTTGGTGCCTTTAACTCCCACATTATTCAAAAGTTAACTGTATAATGTGAATACATTTATAAACAAAAACATTTGTACATATGGTATATGTATATATAGATATTTCTAAATAAATTTAGGGAAAAGCTGGGAAATATACATACCAAATTGTATTCCTTTTAGAGGTGGAATTGGATGGGTTGACGGGAGACTTTTGCTTTATGCAATTTTTTTAGTGTTGTAGTTTGGGGTGATCTTTTTTACTAATTTTAACATTTTTTTTAATTGAAAGGAGTTTTTTTGTTTGTTTTGGGCTTTTTTTAAAATATTCCGCCAATGACAGCTTCCAGAATATTTTTCAGGCCTGTTCTGAGGATATCATCTAACTATACTCAGGACAATCCTATTCCTTTGATATACTGCTCACTTACGATTAAATCTCCAATTTTAAATATAGTTTAAGGGACAAGAAATAAGTTATCTTGTTATAACCTCTCATACATGTTACCCAGGACATACTTCTAACTTGGACTTTTCAGAAGGAATTTATTCCGTATGGTAGAAACTCTCACCTCTGCCCTTTGCTAGTTCTATGACCACTAACAGTAGAGGAAAAGAGAAATGAAGGGTGGTCCTCAATTGGTGCATAAACTGTGGGATTACCCTACAATGGAATCCTACTAAGCAATAAAAACTATGATGAACACTGATACATGCAACAACTTGAATGAATGTCAGATGCATTTTGCTAAGTAAAAGAAGCCAAACTCAAATGCAATGTTTGATTGCATTTATATATTCTGGAAATGAAAACTATAGGAACACAACAAATCAGTGGATGTCAGAAGTGAAAAATGGGAGATTGATTACAAATTGGTAATACAAGGAATTTGTTCTAATAATGGAATTTTCTGTATCTTGATTATAATTACTTGAGTGTATGCATTTGTCAAAACTTCTATGACTGTACACCAAAAAGGATGAATTACTGTATATAAAATTTAAAATAAATGTAATTTTTATTGGAGAAAAGAAAGTTTCTCAAAGTTATTTCCATAATGCATTGTACCTGTTCAGTGGTCTTTTGATTACTTTTGAAGACTTAAAGCCACATGGCTACTCTTCCTTACTTTCTGCCCACAGGTCAGCAGGAGTTGTCAGTTAAAATCATCTTATAAGCACATATGCACACAAACCTACGTTTTAAAAAAATCAGCAGAAACAGAAAAATAATTTGCTACACACAAGATTGTGTCCTTAGCATAAAATGTATACAGTCTTCTTAATACAGGGGGTCCTCAGGTTATGACACAGTTCCATTTCTACAACAGTGACGTAACCCGAATTTTGGTGTAAGTCAAAATACACCCTAGCCTAAGTCACTTACCTATCCTAGTACAGTTGTAAAATTATAATCTAGAGCATAAAAACACATCTAAGCCACAGAAAAAGAATACTGTGTATTCTTTCACCACACACAACCAAACTAGTTTGCCCATGTAGTCCATAAGTACGATGCTAACAGCATTAGACAAAACACTCATGTCTCAGTTTTTTTAAGTTTTTATGGGAGTGAGCATTGTAAACTCGAAACATATGTTAAGACTGTCCTAACCCGAGGAGCCCTGTATACAAAAGTCAATAATCAAATAAAAAGGTAGGTAAATGAAGCCCTGGCCAGTTGGCTCAGTGGTAGAGCATCGGCCCGGCGTGTGGAAGTCCCAGGTTAGATTCTTGGTCAGGGCACACAGGAAAAGCTCCCATCTCCTTCTCCATACTTCCCCCTCTCCTTTCTCTCTATCTCTCTCTTCCCTTCCCACAGCCAAGGCTCCATTGGAGCAATGTTGGCCCAGGCACTAAGGATGGCTCCATGGACTCCACCTCTGGTGCTGAGGATGGCTCTGGTCACAGCAGAGCAATACCCCAGATGGACAGAGCATCGCCCCCTGGTGGGCATGCCGGGTGGATCCTGGTCAGGTGCATGTGGGAGTCTGTCTGCCTCCCAGCTTCTCACTTCAGAAAAATACAACAACAAAAAAAAAAAAAACAAAAAACCATACACATGGCCAATAGACATGTGTAAAGAAAAAAAGTAGGCAAATAGGTAAATGAACATTTATAGAAACTGAAATATACATGACTGATAAGCTAAGAAAAAATGCTCAAAGTAGTAATACACATTAGGACAACTAGCCCTCTTAAAAGTCACAGAAATAGTAAAAACATTCACATATGTCCTTCACCCAACTTCACCTAATGTTAGCATCTTACATAACCATAGTACAATCATCAAAACCAGGAAAATAATATTGATATAGTAGTGTTAACTAATTTACCTTATTTGATTTTTCCATTTGCCCCACTAATGTCTTTTTATGATCTAAATTTGGAATCTATTTATCTATTTATTTATAAATACAGTTCACATTCAGTATTTTTGTATTAATTTCAGGTGTATAGTATAGTGGTTAGATCTTTTTAGGATCAGATCCAGGATCCCACACTGCATTTTGTTATCATGTGTCCTTATTCCATCTCTATCTGTGATGGTTCTCAATCTATGTCTTTGATGACCCTGTCAGTCTTGAAGAGTACCATCTTATTTTGTAGAATGTGCAAAATTGGGGTTTGTCGAATGTTTTGCTGTAATTAGATTAAGGCTACGCATTTTTGGTAAGAAGACTGCAGAAGCAATGTGCCATTTTAGTGCATAATATCAAGAGGTACTTGCTGATACGTCTTAATACTGGTGATGTTAATCTTCATTGTCACTTTCTTAAGGTTGTCTGCTATGTCTCTTCACTGTAAGGTTACAATTTTCTTCTTTATAATAAATATCTTGTAGGAAGATAGTGAGACCACTGAAATATTCTGTTTCTAATCATACTTTTAACCGCTAATTTTGGCATTCATCAGTGGTTCTCTGTCATGACAGTTACTACTATGGCATTTACCTAATAATGATTTTCTATTCTATGACATAACCCAATTTCGTCACTATTTTGTTGTTCAAATTGTTCCACCTTTGCCCATTAGGAGATTCTCTGTAATTTTGACTTATCCATGTTTTGGCTACTTATTTTCTGGTACCACAAGGTCTTCCAGGATAATCTTATGTTTTCCCTACCCCGGTGCTAGACTCAGTCATTCTACATGGACCTCTAGTTCGTTTTATTGGAAAATGGTATTTAGAAACCAAGGTCTGGGCACTAGGTGTTACCTTTATATATCCTTACAGAATATCAGATACAGTGGTACCTTGAGATACGAGTTTAATTCGTTCTGTAACCAAGCTTGTAAGTCAGTCCACTTGTATATCAAACACGTTTGTCCCATTTAAAATAACTGAAATAGATTTAATACATTCCAGCCCTGTGAAACATCCCCAAACCATCCTAAATTATGAAAAAAGACATGTTTTTAATTAAGAAACACACATGTATACTTTACCAATGCATAACAAAAATATATGAAATAAAAGAAAAAGGTGTTATTTAGTACTGTATTCTTACCTTGGAGACAGACGAGTGCAGCTAACGGAGGTGAATGGTGGAGGAGGAGGGAGGGAGGAAGGGATGCAGGCACTGTAGACATATAAATTAAAATTTCACTTTCTTAACACTAAATGTAAACTAAAATTGCATTTTCTTTACTTAAAATAAAACCAAAAAAACTTAATTGTAAAAAAATGCATTTTTTTAACTTTAAACTTAACCTAAGCTTAACATTACATATTTTTCATTTAATCATCACCTGTTTTTGCCTTTTAGGCTGCACTTTAGGCACGTTCACTTGCAGGACTTTTGAATAAAAATCTATCCAAAGAGGTTTGCTTTTGCTTGCCTTTTAAAATGTTACAGATATGTGACAAACAACTGTCATTGAAAAGTGCTATAGCACGCCCAGTTGAAACTTTTTCTGGGTGTTTCTTTTCAATGAAACTTGAAAGCTTCTCCCACATTGCCAGCATGTCTTTAATTTTACTTGTAGAAATCACTTCCTCACGACTCATATCTCGGAATTTTGCTTGGGTCTCAAACAAAAATATGGACCGAGTCGCAGCTCATATCTTAAAAAAATATAAAAAAAAATTGTATGTTGGTCTGTTCATATCTCAAGGTACCACTGTATAATGGTTGATGATGCCAGATGTTTCCAAGGATATGGAAGATAGACATTCAGACAAAGTAGGTGGGAGTATAAGTAAGTATAACCTTTTGGTAGGACAATTTGGCAATATCTATTAAAAATTTAATTGTAAAGTCTAAAAAATCTACTTCCAGAAATTCATTATACAGATATACTCAAAGAAATATACACAGGAATATTCATTACAGCATTGTAATAGCAAAAACCTAGAAACGACTGAAAAGTTCATCAATAGGGACTGGTTATTTAAGTAATTAAATTGTGGTACAACCATACAAAAAATATGTTCACATTAAAGGAAATGAGACATTGTGACAGCATGGATGGACCTGGAGAATATTATGCTAAGTGAAATAAGCCAGTCAGAGAAAGACAAATACCATACGATTTCACTTATATGTGGAATCTAATGAATAAAGTAAACGAACAAAATAGAAACAGATGCATAGATATAGAAAACAGACTGACAGCTGTTAGAGAAGAGGGAGGTGGAGGGGAGCTGGGTAAAGGCATTAAGCAAAAAAACAAAAGCAACTCAGGGACAAAGACAGCAATATGGTGATTACAAGAGGGAAAGGAGTGTGAGAAGAGGTAGAAGAGGGTAAAGGGATAAATGGTGAGGGAAAGAGATGACTTTGGATGGTGAACACAATACAATATAGAGAATTCATTATAGAATTGCACACTTGAAACCTATATAATTTTATTAACCAAAGGTGCCCCAATAAATTCAATTAAAAAAGGAAATGGGACTGATCTGTAGATATTGATGAGGACTTTGCTTCACATTTATTTATTTGTTTATTTATTTTTGTGACAGAGTGAGGGACAGACAAGGCAAGAAGGGAGAGATGAGAAGCATCAATTCTTCGTTGCGGCTCCTTAGTTGCTCATTGATTGCTTTCTCAAATTGCCTTGACTGGGGGAGGGGGGCTCCAGCAGACCGAGTGACCCCTTGCTCAAGCCAGTAACCTTGGGCTCAAGCCAGTGACCTTGGGCTTTAAGCCAGCGACCATGGAGTCATGCGTATGATCCCGTGCTCAAGCTGGGTGAGCCCACGCTCAAGCTGTTGACCTAGGGGTTTCGAATCTGGGTTCTCTGTATCCCAGTCTGACACTCTATCCACTGTGCCACCACCTGGTCAGGCGCTTCACATTTAATTGAGATAATAAAAGCAATAAGATGAGAACTTCCTCATCTTTTTAACCCCAAATCTACCATTTACTTACATTTGTGCCTACATTCTGTCTTCCTCCATTTACTGCACCGATCCTGAGTGGTTAAGGGTATGGGATCTAATGCCATACTGTCAGTGCTCTAATCCTGACTTGACCATTCACTAGCTGTATGACCTTGAGTAGGTTATATGAACTTGCTATGCCTTGTAGGGTTTCTCATTTGTTTGTTTTATTTTTCCCTGTTTTAATGTGAATAGGACAATAATAGTATTTAACTCACAGGATTGTCGAAGAATTAAACAAATTCCTATAAGGCATTTTGAATATTATCTGTCACATTGTAATACCTCAATAAATATTAGATTATTACTACAATGAATGCAGTGTTCTTTTTCCTATCAAAGGCTATTCCCTTCATTTGTGCTTTGGATTCTAGTCCCCTACTTTCTCAAAGACTTGACATAGGCAGTGTACTCCTTTCACCACCAATCTGTCATTTCCATTAGTAGATAAAAATGTCCTAGTATGTCCCTTTTATTAAAAAAAAACAAACCTTGATGACCTTCATATTCCCATCAAAGTATTGCTGCATTTCTCTATTCACCACAGCGCAATTTCTTAAAATTCTCTATTGTCATTGTCTCCACCTCTGTTTTCTCCTGAATCTACTTCAGTAAGGCTCATAACAAGGTCTTCTGGAACAGCCCCCACCCCATCTTGCCAAAGCAATGGTAATTTCTCTGTCCTCATATATCTCGATTCTTTAGCTGCATTCAGTGCAGTTTACTGCTTTTTTTTTTTCCTGAAACACTATTTTCTTGACTTCTGTAACACTGTAATTTTGCTTTTCTTTCTACTTCACTGATAAATTTCCAGTGTCCTTTATGGCTTCTCTGCTTCTTTAAATGTCACAGTGCCCCACGGCTCCCTCCCTAGTCTGGTTTTTCTCACTTGACTCTCCTTTAAAGCTCACATCTAGTTTCACGACTTTACTATCTATAGGCTTATGATCACTAAACCTGCTGTTTATTTCTAGCTCAGACCTTTCTGCTGAGCTCCAGATTCTACATCCAGTTGACTCCCTGCCAGAGCCCCCGGAATGTCCAAGTCCTTTTCGAGTGAAACATGTTCAAAATAAAAGACGAATAATTACCTCCTTCAGCCCATCAGTTTTCTAGTCTTTTTCTCATCAGTAAATGGCTCTACTACCCAATTTCTAATTATGGTCTTTATTCCTCTCTCCTTCTTAATTTCTACATATACCCATAAACAATCCCAGAGATTGTGTAGCAGTAATCTTCAACAGTATACCAAGAATCACCCACTTTTTTCCTCCCAACTTGACTACTAATTCGGTCTACCCTAGAACAGTTCATAGTTGAATTAACTACTACATAAGCCTTCTAACTGGTGGCCTTTCTTCCACTCTTGCCTCTCTACAATCCATTCTCCAAAGATCATAGAAAGGCATCTTTTAAAATTTTTAACTTTATTCTGTAACTAATTGGTTCAAAACCCTTTAATAAATTTCCATATTAGTTACAAAGAAAAGCAAACCCCTGAGAGTGCTGTCACTGAAAATGGAGGAGTGGGGAAAGTCAAAGGTTCTCTCCACTAATGCAATGATGAACCGGCAAAGCCTCTCAAAATCAACTCCGTCGGAACTCTGGAATCTAGTTTAAAAACAAACAAACAAAAAAACACTTAAGCCTGACCTGCTGTGGCACAGTGGATGAAGCGTCGACCTGGAACACTGAGGTCACCAGTTTGAAACCCCAGGCTTGCCTGGTCAGGTCAAGGCACATGTGGGAGTCGATGCTTCCTGCTTCTCCCCCTTTCTCTCTCTCTCTCTTCTCTCTAAAATGAATAAGTAAAGCCTTAAAAATGTTAAAAAAAAATAATAACCAAGGTAGTGCTTAATGAAGAAAGGGGCTGCTGAGTTTTTTACGGCATTTTTACTTTTCTGCCCACCATCCTCCAATCAACGGGGCAGTGACAGTCATGGAACGGCCGGCTTACTGGTGTCAGAGGAGGCAATACAGACCTTGTTCTCGAATGGTTATGGTTCTGCATGGGACCTGCCTGCTGGCTCCCTCCGGGGTCAGTGCAGGGACTTGACTTGGTTTTGCTCTTCCACCCCAAACTTATCTCAAGACTGAATGGCCTGGGCAGTGATTTTTTCCCCAAATTTTTTTTTCTTTTTGTGGTAAAGTACAAATAATATAAAATTTGACATCTTAACCATTTTAAGTACACAATTAAGTGGTATTAAGTACATTCATACTGTTGTGGGACCATTACCACCATCCATGTTCAGATCTCTTTCTCTTGCAAGACTGAGACTATAAATACTAGCAACTACCATTCTACTTTCCATCTGTATGATTTTGACTACTATATGTACCTCCTATAAGTGGAATCATACAGTATGTGACTTTTTGACTAGCTGATTTCATTAGTATAATGTCCTCAAGTTCATCCAATGTTTAGCAGATATCAGAATTCCCTTGCTTTCTAAAGACTGAATAGTATTCCATTGTATGTGTATATCATATTATATTTATCCATTCATCAATGGATGCTTGCACTGCTTCCGCTATTTAGCTACTGTGAATAATGCTGCTGTGAACACAAGTGTACAAATATCTCTTCTAGGCACTGTTTAAAATGTTGATGGTTATATTCCCAAAAGAGGAATGGCATGAATTATATGGTAATACTTTCTTTTTCAAATAAGAACATTTTTATTGATTGATTGATTTTAGAGAGAAAGAGAAACGTTTATTTGTTGTTCCACTCATTTATGCATTCATTGGTTGATTCTTGTAAATGCCCTGACCTGGGATTGAACCCACAACTTTGATGTATCAGGAAAATGCTCTAAGAGCTACCTGGCAGGGCTTACAATGATATTTTTTAATTTTTTTGAGAAATCAACAAAATATTTGCCATCATGGCTGTACCATTTACATTCCCACTGACAGTGTATTATGGATCCATTTTCTCTACTTCCTTGCCAACACTTTTTTCTTTTTTTAATAGGAGCCAACCTAATGGGTGTGAGATTTTTTTTTTTTTTTTTTTTTTTTTTTTTGTATTTTTCTGAAGCTGGAAACGGGGAGAGACAGTCAGACAGACTCCCGCATGCGCCCGACGGGGATCCACCCGGCATGCCCACCAGGGGGCGACGCTCTGCCCACCAGGGGGCGACGCTCTGCCCCTCCGGGGCGTCGCTCCGCTGCGACCAGAGCCACTCTAGCACCCGGGGCAGTGGCCAAGGAGCCATCCCCAGCGCCCGGGCCATCTTTGCTCCAATGGAGCCTCGCTGCGGGAGGGGAAGAGAGAGACAGAGAGGAAGGAGAGGGGGAGGGGTGGAGAAGCAAATGGGCGCTTCTCCTGTGTGCCCTGGCCAGGAATTGAACCCGGGACTTCTGCACGCCAGGCCGACGCTCTACCACTGAGCCAACCGGCCAGGGCTAGGGTGTGAGATTTTATCTCATTGTGATTTTTATATTGGGTGGCAATTTTTGAAACATTTAAAATCATATAGTAGCTGTAGTTACTTGAGGTAAGGGTAAACAGAGTACAATTATCAAACAAACTGAAAAGACTGCAAAGAGGCTTGGGAAGAAGGCACTAGAGGACAATAATCTGAGAAGCTTCTGCATATTGAGGGACCTAGAAGGATATATGCATGCTGAGGGCTAAACACATGTTCGGGAAAGACTTCAGAGACCCAAAGTCTTCAATTTCAGCTGATTTTTTTTTTTCAAATAGGAAATAAAGACTGAGGAAGAATCATAAATGTCCTGGCTAAGTAGTGACAAAGTTCCCCAACTTAGAGCCAGTCTACAAAGATTAGCATTTTTGTTTTATTTATTTGTTTTTTGTTGTTGTTGTTTTTTGCTCCAGATTTATAGGAAACAAAGTCTAGTTAGAGAAAGGTCCCTTACTAAAAGGGAAAGATCTGTTTTTAAATTTTTTCCTTCAGACTTTTAGTTAGAGCTGAGTGGGACTATAGGAACAACCCAGTGCCAACCTAGTTCAATCCTTAATTGGTTTGAGATGATTAGCTCCTTACTCAGTTTCCTCTAGGAAGAAAAAACATGGCATCAGACTGTGGTCACATTATACACAATGTTCAGCATACAAAAAATTAGGAGACATAAAAAAAAAAAACAGGAAAATACAAGGTATAAGCAAAAGGAAAAATAGTAAAAAAAACACCCACTGGTGATCTAGATGTTGGATGTAGTCATACCTGCCACAATGTGGTTGTACCTGAACACATTGTGCTAATTAAAAGAAGCCTGGCACAAAAGGTCATATTGTTTGATTACACTTATATGAAATATCCAGAATAAGTAAATCCATAGTGACAGAATGAAAATTGATGGTTACTAGGTTCTAGGAGGAGGCAAAAATAGGGAGTTGTTTATTAATGGGTATGGAGTTTTCTTTTGAGGTCATGAACATGTTTTGAAATAAGAGGTGCTGGTTGTACAACATTGTGAGTGTACTAAATGCCACTGAAGTTTACATTTTAATTACTTTAATGTTTGTGAATTTCACCTCAATTTTAAAAAAATAATTCTTTTAATGGGTTTACTTGGAGATTGAACACAGCAGAAGAGAGGGAAGGTAAAAATCAAAGACATTTAATAGAAACTATCCAGCCTAACCATGCAGTGGTACAGTGGATAGAATATTGGCTTGGGATGCTGAGGATCCAGGTTCAAAAGCCTAAGGTTGTCAGCTTGAGCAAGGGCTCACCAGCTTGAGCAAGGGCTCACCAGCTTGAGCAAGGGCTCACCAGCTTGAGTGTAGGATCATAGACATGACCCAAAGGTGGCTGACTTGAGCAAGGGGTCACTGGCTCAGGTAGAGTCCCCCCAGTGAAGGCACATATGAGAAAGTAATCAGTGAACAACTAAGGTGCCACAACAAAGAATTGATGCTTCCCTCTCCCTCTCTCTCTCTCTCTCTCTCTCTCTCTCTCTAAAATGAGAGACTATCCAAACTGAAACAGAGACTGAAAAACAATAATAAAAAGAAGAGGAAAAAAACATAAAAATACTTGGTACATTGTTGGTCGATTTAATATATATGTAGTTAGAACCACAGAAAGAGAAGAGCAAGAGAATGAGGGGGAGAAAGTTTTTGAAGAAGGTAATGGCTAATAATTTCTCAAAAGTGATGAAAGATATCTACCCATAGATCCAAGAATCACAAGCAGGATAAACACTACAAAACCATACCTACGTACACCATAGTCCAACTTATGAATCCAGGATAAAGGGAAAAATCCAAAAGCAGCCAGAGGGTGAAAAAGGCAAAATGTCTTCACAGAAGCAAAAAAATAAAACTAATAGCATACCCTTCCACACAACACAGACCATGGATGCCAAGATATAATCTAGTCACATCTTTAAAATACTATAAAACTGCCACTCTATAATTCTATGATCAGTGAAATATTCTTTAAAAACTAAGGGTAAATAAAATGTTGAAACAAACACGAGTTGTGAGAATTCCTAGCCAGAAGAACTGCAATGTAAAAAAAAAATACTAATTCCTTTTGGCTAAAGAAAATGATACTACTGTGGAGGCATATGAAAAAATGCTCAACATCACTAATCAAAGAAATGCAAAGTAAAACCACAATGAGATACCACCTCACACCTGCCAAAATGGCTTTTATCAGTAAATCAACAACACATGTTGGAGAGGATGTAGAGAAAAGGAACCCTCGTGCACTGTTAGTGGGAATGCAGACTGGTGCAGCCACTGATTGAAAACAGTATGGAGCCCTGGCCGGTTGGCTCAGTAGTAGAGCATCAGCCTGGCGTGTGGAGGTCCCGGGTTCAATTCCCGGCCAGGGCACACAGGAGAGGCACCCATCTGCTTCTCCACCCCTCCCCCTCTCCTTCCTCTCTGTCTCTCTCTTCCCCTCCCGCAGCCAAGGCTCCATTGGAGGAAAAGATGGCCCGGGCGCTGGGGATGGCTCCTCGGCCTCTGCCCCAGGCGCTAGAGTGGCTCTGGTCGCGACAGAGCGACGCCCTGGAAGGGCAGAGCATGGTCCACTGGTGGGCGTGCCGGGTGGATCCCAGTCAGGTGTATGCGGGAGTCTGTCTGACTGCCTCCCTGTTTCCAGCTTCAGAAAAATACAAAAAAAAAAAAAAAAAAAGAAAAAAGAAAAGAAAAGAAAGAAAACAGTATGGAGTTTACTCAAAAGTTTAACAATGGGGCCCTGGCCAGTTGGTTTAGCAGTACAGTGTCGGCCAGGCATGTGGAAGTCCCGGGTTCAACTCCCATTCAAGGCACACAGGAGAGGCTACTACTTGCTTCCCTACCCCTCCCCTTTCTGCCTTCTCTCTCCTTTCCACTCCCACAGCCATTGCTTTAAGTGGTTAGAGCAAGTTGTCCTGGGGCACTGAGGGTGGCTCCATGGCCTAGCCTCAGGTGCTAAAATAGCTTGGTTGTCAAGCAATGGAGCAGCACCCAGATGGGCAGAGCATCTCCTGTTAGGGGGCTTGCCAGGTTGATTCCAGTCGGGGAGTCTATCTGCCTCCTTGCCTCTTACTTAATAAAAATAAATAAATTAAAAATGTAACTGCCTTATGACCCAGTGATCCCACTTCTGGAAATCTATTCTATGAATCCTAAAACATTATTTGTAAGAATATATGCACTCCCATGTTCTTTGCAGTGTTACTTACAATAGCCTAAATCTGGAAACAGCCTAAGTGCCTATCGGTAGATGAGTGGGTAAAAAAGCTGTGGTACCTTTACACAATGGAATACTACTCAGCTGAAAAAAAATAAGGAAATCTTAGGTTTTGCAACATAATAGAAGGACCTGGAGATTACTATGCTGTGAAATACGCTAGTCAGAGAAAGACAAATACTATATGATCTCACTTATATGTGGAATCGAATGAACAAAATAAACTGACAAACAAAATAGAAACAGAGATATGGGCACATGGAACAGACTAACAGCTGTCAAGGGAAGGTGCCTGAGATACTGCATGAAAGAAGGTGAAGGAATTAAGCCAAAATAAACCCGTGTGTGTGTGTGTGTGTGTGTGTGTGTGTGTGTGTGTGTGTGTGTACATGAACACAGACAATAATTTTTGTTGTTGTGTGATACCCAGAGGGAAGGGGGGTAGGTGGAGGTGAAAAACGGGGTAAAAATGAGGACAGAAAGAGCCTTTGCTTAGGGTGATGGGCACATGATGCAATTTGCAGATGTCTTATTGAGTTGCTGCACACCTGAAATCTGTACCTCCATAAATTAAAAAAAAATTTTTAAGAGAAAAGACAATGATACTACTCTGAAGAACATAACTGCAGAAAGCAATGAAGAGCACCAAAAGAAGTACATATGTGAGTAAATATAAAAGTTTGTTATTTAAATTAGCAATAATATCATTGCCTTGTGGAGTTATAATGTATATAGAATTGAAATATATAATAATATTACCAAGGATAGAGGCTGATAACTGGAGTTTACTTTTTTTAATGTTTATTTTATTGATTTTAAAGAGAGAGATAGGAAGGGAAATAGAGGGAGAGAGAGAGAGATATAGGAACATCTTTCTGTTCCTGCAAGTGCCCCAACCAGGAATTGAACCAGCAACCTCTATACTTCAGGACAATGCCCTGACCAACTGAGCTATCTGGCCAGAGCTATATGTAGCTTTACTTTTGAACAATTTTTGCATTTATCATGAAGTGGTAAAGTACTAATTTAACCCTCTGGAGCATGATTTCTCAACCTTGTCACTAAGGACTTTTTAGACTTGATAACTCTTGTTATGGGGGGTGCTCTAATATGTTACAAGATGTTTAACAGTATCCCTGGCCAGTAACCACTAGCTGCTCTTCCCCCAAACTTTGACAGTTAACATCAGCAAAGATAAGTCATGTTGATATTACCCACTCCCAGTATGATGATATGATGCAAAGAGGACACATCGTTCTATGCTATGGGAACCAAAAATACCTTTGAACATTTCCAGATGTTCCTGAGTACCAAAATTGCATCTAGTTGAGAAATATTGCTCTAGAAAAACCTGTTAAAACAATAGAAAATTGTATAAAAAACATGCTAATTGAGGACTCAAAATGGAGTAATAATCATGAGAAATTTGATTAATCCAAAATAAGAAAGGAAAAGAATAGAAACAATAGACAAATGGACAAATGAACACAATAACAAAGTGGTAAGCTTACATGCAACTATATCATTAGTTACATTAATATAAATGAACTAAATTTCCAAGGGACATTTTACATATAAGGATACAGATAAACTGAAACTTAAAGGGTGGAAAATATACCATGCAAACACTAACAATAAAAACAAAGTTGTCATGGTTATATAAATGTCAAAGTACTCTAAGGCAGGAAGTGTTACTGGAGATAAAGGGGCACATTCATAATAATAAAAGGGTCATTTCAAAAGGAAGACAGTATTCCTCATTCTATAAAGTAGGTGCTATGTTTTTATTATTTTTACAGATGAGAAATTTAAGTCACAGTAACATTATGGGCCTACACATATAATAAATAATGTATCCAGAACAAGCTTATATTTTTAAATACTATACAGTATTTTGGAGGTTAAAACCCCCCGATCATTTCTCTTTGTGATTGAGATTAAAAATTGCAGTGTTCAAGGAATAATGCTACTTTTCTGTATTTCTTTAGCAAAGCAGGGCAGTTTCCACACACAGCCATTAATTATTTAAATTAAAACTTCAACTACTTCAAAAAAAAACAAAAAAAACCCTTCAACTACTTTAAGGCCTTGTTATGTCATTTCAGTTGTAGAGGTAACAGAACATTCTATGATACCCTACCCTAAATGTAAAGGTACATTCAGCCCAGCTGTGGTCTAGGATCCTAATAGAACACTACTTTCAAGCAACTTCCAAGAATTAAGTTAAAGTCATCCTCTTTTAGGTTGCTATAAAACAAAATGGAAACTTTCTTTTTCCATTACTACTGAAACTGCTACAATAAAGCAAGTCCTATATTCCTGAGAAGTACAGGAATGATACAAGTGAAATAGTGAAATTTAATTTTGTCAGAAAAGTAAATAAAAAAATTTCCAGTAAGCCATATTCCTCTGTTCTCTGGAAAATAACATTTTTAGTGTCTGACCCTCCTGGAAAAGGCTCTGGACAGGTTAGGAAACCACGAATCTTCAGGGATCCATTTGGTCCTTGGAATCATTTTCTCTACCTTCAAAAATATGTCATTAGTTATTTTATTATAAAATGAATACATACTGGAAAGGAAAAAATATTAAACTGAAACATCATTAACCACGTGATCAAGGTTAACATCGGCAGAGGTAAGTCATGTTCATGTTATGTATGATATGAATCAAAAAGTGTATGTCATTTCTATGGTGTTTTATAGGTTTTTTTAAAAATAACTGTGTTCCAATCATGATAAAAAATATCATTAACACAAACTGAGGGACATTCTATAAGATACCTGCCTGATCCGTCCTCTTCAAAACTGTCAAGTTCAGCCTGACCAGGTGGTGGTGCAGTGGATACAGCATTGACCTGGGATGCTGAGGACCCAGATTCAAAACCTGAGGTCACCAGCTTGAGTATGGTTCACCAGCTGAGCACAGAGTCATGAGCTTGAGCGTGGGATCATACACATGGCCTCATGGTTTCTGGCTTGAGCCCAAAGGTCGCTGGCTTGAAGCCCAGGGTCACTGGCTTGAGCCCAAGATCGCTGGTTTAAGCAAGAGATCACTGGCTCAGCTAGAGTTCCCTGATCAAGACATGTATGAGGAAAAAAAAAAAAAAAAAACCTGTCAAGTTCATTACAAACGAGGAAATTATCACAGAGCAGACTAAGGAGACATGACAACTAAATTCAATGTGGTGTCTGGACTGGATCCTGGAAATTAAAAATGAAATTAATGGAAAAACTGGTAAAATATGATGAAAGTCTGGAGCTACTTTATAATGTACCTATATTGATTTCTTAGTTTTGACAAATATGCCATGTTACTGTAAGATCAACTGAAACAATGTGCTATTTTTACAACTTTTATGTAAATCTAAAATTATTTCAAAATTTAAAAAAATCTTCTTTAAATATGTACTATGTGATTGTGATACAAAGAAGAAAAAATAAAAGAAATAACAAAGAAAGTAAAGAAAGAAATGGAAGGAAGAAGGAGAGGGAGGGAAATAAATATAAAAAGTTGATACATTTTAAGACATCTCCAGTGGTAAACTATTATTAAAGTTTTTTTGTGGGCCCATACCAGTGTGCTCAGTCAGTTAAAGAGGCATCCTGAAACACCAAGGTTGTGGATTCAATCCCTAGTCAGGGCACATACAAGAATCGATCAATGAATGCACAGCTAAGTGGAACAAGAAATGGATAATGCTTTTCTCTCTTTTTTTTTTCTCTCTCTCCCTCCTTCTGTTTCTCTAAAATCAACCAATACATATAAAAAAAGCTTTCTATGTATAATTCCAGACTTCTATGCATCTAGACATATTTAAATACATATGATTTTTTCACAGAGAAAAGATACTATTATGTAAATTCTGTAATTTGATTTTCATTTAATATGTATCTGCTATATTTTCATGAATTCACACATTGATTTACTTAGCAAATATATAGTGACCTGAAAATTATTCAGGAAGGAAGAGTATGGGAATGTGGCCTTACCAGCATTTCCTGAAGGTATTATTCTGAAAGTCATGAGAAATATTAGAAAAGGAAAGGGGGAGTACACGACAAGAAAATTTTAAGGCTACTCTCTAAAACTCTACATCTTTAAAAAGACTGACTCTTCCCAGAGAGGAAGCTACAGATGTTATTTGATATGCCCACTTGCCTTGGATATGAAGACACTTCTACAGCCCAAAGCCTAGTCCTATCACATAAAAAAAATTAGACCTGTTATTGGAGCAGATAGTGGGCAAAACAAGCTTTTTGTGGATCATGAGGGATGAACTGAGGATGATCTCAGGGAGCCCTGTACCAGGACCAAGGAGAAAAGCATAGAAACTTGGACTGGGTCATCCTACTGAGATATAGCAAGAGTACATACACCAGATATGGAAATGAGAAGAGAGAGGATTAAAAACCTAAAGTAATAAGGCCCTGGCCGGTTGGCTCAGTGGTAGAGTGTCGGCCTGGCGTGCAGGAGTCCCGGGTTCGATTCCTGGCCAGGGCACACAGGAGAAGCACCCATCTGCTTCTTCACCCCTCCCCCTCTCCTTCCTCTCTGCCTCTCTCTTCCCCTCCCGCAGCCAAGGCTCCATTGGAGCAAAGATGGCTCTGTGGCTCTGCGGCTCTGCCTCAGGCACTAGAATGGCTCTGGTCGCAACAGAGCAATGCCCCTGATGGGCAGAGCATCACCCCCTGGTGGGCATGCCGGGTGCATCCCGGTTGGGTGCATGCGGGAGTCTGTATGACTGCCTCCCCGTTTCTGGCTTCGGAAAAATACAAAAACAAAACAAACAAACAAAAAAAAAACAAACCCTAAAGTAATTCAAATTATCCAGGGAAGGTAAAGCTTCTGTTAGAAAGACTAAATATTCAAAAACTCATGAGCTGGTATTTGGGAGTATTGAGAGCCATAAAGATGAGCAAAATATAGTAGCACTCCCTTATCTGCAGTTCCCTTTTCCACAGCTTCAGTTAGCTGCGGTTAACCATGGTCTGAAAGTATTAAACAGAAAAGTTAAAAAATAAGCAATTCATAATTTTTAAATTGTGTGCCTTTCTCAGTAGCATAATGAAAAAGTTCATGCCATCCTGCTCCGTCCCACCCAGGATGTAAACCACCCCTCCGTCCAGCATGTTCGACCTGTATATGCTACTGGCCTGTTCATCACTCAGTAGCCATCTCGGTTATCGGATCATTGCAGTATTGCAGTGCTTGCGTTCAAGCAACCCTTACTTTATTTAATAATGACCCCCAAACACACGGGTAGTGATGCTGGCAATTCGATGTGCCAAAGAGAAGCCATAAAGTGTTTCCTTTAAGTGAAAAAAGTATGTATGTATGTATAGGGGAAAACAATATATATATATATATATATATATATATATATATATATATATATATGATTCTGTACTATGTGTATATATATATATATGATTCTGTACTGTGTGTGTGTGTGTGTGTATATGATTCTGTACTATGTGTATATATCTTTATTATATGCGGCTTAAGTGTCTGTTTGTCGCCGATAGCTTATTGGTTGCTTGCGTAACTGTACTAGCCAATGGGGTGAAGTTGCCACGGCATTCAAATAGTCCCGCCTTCTGGCATGCCACCTCACAAATTGAGGTTAAAGATTGGAGCAATTATGCTGTTAAGAAATCTTAACACCAGAAGGGGTCTTTGCAATGGTACAAGCCTAGAGGTTCTCCAATTGAAAAATAATGTCATAATAGCTAAGTCTTTGGCTCCTCTAAAGGTGAAATACATGTCATTCCAAGAATTGATTTGGCTCCATCTCAAACAGGGTTGCTGTTTCAATTGAGACGTGGACAATTTCCTGTAAAACTTGCCTTTGCTATGACCATCAATAAGTCTCAGGGCCAAAGGCTTAAGCGTGTTGGCATTTTTTTACCTGAGCCTGCATTTGGACATGGTCAAGTTTATGTTGCCTGTTCAAGAGTTCATGAAAGAACGGACGTAAAATTAAAAATAATTGATGGTCCTCTGCAAGGCGATCTTAAAAATGATGGAAAGATCTACACAAGAAATGTGTCCAAAGAGATCTTTTACATGTGAATTAACATTTTTTTTTTGTATTTTTCTGAAGCTGGAAACGGGGAGAGACAGTCAGACAGACTCCCGCATGCGCCCGACCGGGATCCACCTGGCACGCCCACCAGGGAGCGATGTTCTGCCCCTCCGGGGTGTCGCTCTGCGGCGACCAGAGCCACTCTAGTGCTTGGGGCAGAGGCCAAGGAGCCATCCCCAGCGCCCGGGCCATCCCTGCTCCAATGGAGCCTCGGCTGCGGGAGGGGAAGAGAGAGACAGAGAGGAAGGAGGGAGGGGTGGAGAAGCAAATGGGCGCTTCTCCTATGTGTCCTGGCCGGGAATCGAACCCGGGTCCCCCGCACGCCAGGCCGATGCTCTACCGCTGAGCCAACTGGCCAGGGCCTGAATTAACATTTTATTATTTAAATCACCTTTATTTATTGAGCTAGCGGTGGCTCTTAAGAAATGTACCGCCAGTGGTTTCCTTCATTGCACTCTACTTTAAGCAATTAAGCAAGTAGAAGGGGGAAACCCCATGGGGCAGTAAGCAAAGGGGCGTCCTCGCCACCTGCCCTGGGTAATTCAGTTTGAATTAGCAGACACCTTTGCACAAATCATTTTAATTACAATTTATAATATCTAGAACGGCGGTCATTTCATATGACCGCCGGGCTTTCTAGTATATATATAATTCTGTACTATGTGCAGTGCAGTTTCAGGCATCCACTTGTGGTCATATTCCCCTCATATAAAGAGGGAACTGCTGTACACTTCTTCTTAATTAGACTGCGGGGGAAAGGACATCTGCTTAGGGTTTGAGGCTGGATATACTGTTTAAAGACAGTAAATAAAAAAGGAACAATTGAAACAGAAGGTAACACCTCAAACTAGTGAAGGCAGGGGCTACCCTGAGAAGAACACAGCTGAGGCTCTAGTTTTCCACATAGGAACAGTTTCTTTATCTCTCCCATGATGCACATGACATGGAAAGGAAAGAAGGAAAATGCTAGAGCCCTAAGTCAGTAAGAAGAGGAAACCTAAACTGATGTGACTAGAGAAACTTGTTTAAATGATAAAAAATTCAGTGAAGCATGAGCAGGCGATGGCACAGTGGATAGAGTGTCAGCCTGGGACAGAGAGAACCCAGGTTCGAAACCCCAAGATCAGCAGCTTGAGCACAGGCTCACCAGCTTGAGCATGGGGTCACTGGCTTGAGTATTGGATCATAGCCATGACCTCATGGTCACTAGCTTGAGCCCAAAGATTGCTGGCTTGAAACCCAAGGTCACTGGCTTGAAATCCAAGGTCGCCGGCTTTCACTGACTTGAGCAAGGGGTCACTTGCTCTGCTGTAGCCCCCCCCCCCCCCCAGCCAAGGCACATATGAGAAAATAATTAATGAACAATGAAGGAGCCACAATGATGAATTGATCCTTCTCATCTCTCTCCCTGCCTGTCTGTCCCTATCTGTCCCTCTCTCTGTCTCTGTCCCACACACACACACAAATCAGTGAAAAAGAAGGTGTGTGGTCATCTGTAATCCTTCAAAGTGAAAAATCACCAGACAAAGGGGTAACATGTAAGCTACAAAACAAGCTAGCCTGTTAAATTTTGATAGATGTTGAGGAATGAGCACATGTGGAAAGACCATGACCATGAAATCCCATCTGTATTTTTCTTAATTATAGTAGACATTTGCTATTCTTAGCCACCTACCGTCCATTCCTCTATCCTTCTGTAACAGTGTCCTGATTTTCATTCAGGTAGCCATCTCTTCTTCCCCAACAGAGACCATGTACTTTAGGGAAAAATGATTTCACTCCCACATTCACTTCTAGATCCTGATTTCCTTTTAAGCTAATTTGGTCTAAGGAGACCATCACATGTTTGCTTGGGCTCTGTATAAGAAATTTTCTTGGTTCTTGGTGAAAGCTATCTGTAGATGTCCATGTCTTTCTGTATGTGAACGAGAAGCCAAGACTCCAAAAGTCATTTTGTTACCACATGGACAGCCCATCACAAATGATGTGGGCCTCAGTGAGAACAGAGAATAAAAATAAAAAGACTCTAGTGATATCACTGAGATGTTAAATTAAGCTTCACTTGAAACCCGACTTTTGGTTGCAAGAGACAATAAATTCTTTTTATTATTTAAGTTTATTTGTTCCAGTTTACATGCAACTGAATGAGTCTAAACTAGATGCTTCAAAGTTGGAGGACATCCAGGAAAGTTTGAGAAATGACAGTTTGTCAGAGACTGCTGGTTTTCCTCCAATATCCAAATGACTAGACTGGGGACCATGCATTTTGTGTACAGAAGACTACACAAATCTGAATTACGGTATATTATTTTAAGTCTGAAATTTTCTGAAAGATTACTAGAAGCATTGTCAGTCATATGCCTGACCTAGATAGTATGCAAACGGTGGCTTGGCCGGTATTATAGGCAATAAGCTAGCACCTAAAGAGGAAGAATGCCTGGATCATATGATAAGCATACATTTAACTTTTTTAAGGAATTGCCAAACACTTTTCCAAAGTAGTTCCCATTTATACAGGCAATGTATGAGATTTCCACTTGCTGTGTATTCTCACCAACACTTAGTATTGTCAGTCCTTTCCATTTTAAGCATCCTATTAAGTTTGAAATGATATCTCACTGTGATTTTTTTTGTATTTTTCCGAAGTGAGAAGTGGGGATGGGGGCAGACAGTCTCCCGCATGCGCCCAACCAGGATCCACCTGGCAAACCCACCATGGGGCAATCCTCGGCCCATCTGGGGCATTGCTCCACTGCAATTGGAGCCATTCTGGCACCTGAGGTGGAGGCCATGGAGCCATCCTCAGCAACCAAGCCAACTGTGCTCCAATGGAGCCTTGGCTGCGGGAGGGGAAGAGAGAGATAGGGTGAAAGGAGAGTGGGAAGGGTGCAGAAGCAGATGGGTGCTTCTCCTGTGTGCCCTGGATAGAAATTGAACCTGGGACTTCCACACGCCAGGCTGATACTCTACCACTGAGCCAACTGGTCAGAGCCCTCACTGTGATTTTTAACTTGCATTTCCTAAGTGACTAATGATGTAGAGCATCTTTTCATGTGATTTCTCTTCTGTATTTTGGTTTGACTACAAAATTGCAGCCTTAAATAATATAATAAATATGGTATAGTAAATATAATTCAGATGTGTGTAGTCTTCTATATACAAAATACACATATTATTAATTTGGTTTGACTACAAAGCCCCTCTCCACTCATATCTACTGTTTGTTCTCCATTATTACAGTTTTATCTTCTGAATATAATATGAATGGAACATAAAGAATGCATCCTTTAGCCTGACCAGGCAGTGGTGCAGTGGATAGAGCATAGGACTTGGATGTGGAGGACCCAGGTTCAAGACCCCGAGGTTGCCAGCTTGAGCACGGGCTCATCTGGTTTGAGCAAAGCTCACCAGCTTGGACCCAAGGTCGCTGGCTCCAGCAAGGGGTTACTCGGTCTGCTGAAGGCCCACAGTCAAGGCACATATGAGAAAGCAATCAATGAACAATTAAGGTGTCGCAACAAAAAAACTGATGATTGATACTTCTCATTTCTCTCTGTTCCTGTCTTTCTGTCTCTATCTATCCCTCTCTCTGACTCTCTCTCTCTGTCTCTGTAATAAAAAATAAAGTAATTTTGTTAAGAATGCATCCTTTAGAGACTGACTTCTTTAACTCAACATAAAACCTTTGAGAAGTATCCATGTCATTGCATATATCAATAGTTTGCCCCTTTTTATTGCTGAATAGTATTTAGTTGTATGGATTCCATTGTTTATTTATTTATTTAGCCACTTTAAGGACTTGTGTTGTTTGCAGTTTCTTTTGGCAATTATCAAGACATTTTCTGTAAACATTTATGTACAGGTTTTAGAGTGAACATCAATTTTTCATTTCTCCAGAGTAAATACCTAGAGGTGGAATTGTTGGGTTATATGGTAAGTGTATGTTTTAATTTATAATAAAAGTGCTAGACTCTTTTCCAGAGTGGCTATACTGTTTTTGAATTCCTACCAGCAATGTATGAGAGTTCCAGTAGCTCCAAATTCTCACCAACAGTTGGTATTATTAGAGTTTTTTTTTTTGTTTTTGTTTGCCCATGACACTCCAATAAGTATTGATATGTAATGGTATCTCTTTGAGATTTTAACTTTCATTCCCTTAATGACTAATAATGCCGAACATTTTCTGATGTAGTTGTCATCTATACATCCTCTTTGGTGAAATGTTCATACAAGGTTTTTGTTTGTTTGTTTGTTTGTTTTGCCCATTGATATAATTGAATTGTTGGGTTTTTTTCTGTTGTGTTTTTTATTTGTTACATTTTTCATTTTATTTAAACTAAAAACAAAAAGAGCTCTCCCATTTCTCCTTAGCTTTTAAATTTTGAACTATTTTTAGATTTACAAAACAAAAAGTGCAAAAAATAGAACAAAGAGGTCCCATATACCCAACTCGTTTTTCCTGTTTTTAACATTTATATATATATATATATATATATATATATACACACACACACACACACACACACACACACATATATAGATAAGTGTGTGTGTGTGTGTGTATATATATATATATATATATATTTTTTTTTTTTTTTTTTTTTTTTTTTTTTTTACTGTGAGTCAGAGAGAGGGACAGACAGGCTGGAAAGGAGAAAAATGAGAAGCATCAATTCTTTTTTTTTCTTTTTTGCAGCTCCTTAGTTGTTCACTGATTGCTTTTTCATATGTGCCTTGACAAGGGGGCTACAGCAGAGCAAGTGACCCCTTGTTCAAGCCAGTGACCTTGGCCTCAAGCCAGTGACCTTTGGGCTCAAGCTAGAGACAATGGGGTCATGTCTATGATCCTATGCTCTAGTCAGTGACCCTGTATTCAAGTCGGTGACCTCAGGGTTTTAAACCTGAGTCCTCCGTGTCTCAGTCCAACACTCTAACCACTGCACCACCGCCTGGTCAGTCCCAATGTTAATATATTAAGTTTATACTTTATTCTGATTTCCTCAGTTTTTACCTAATGTCCTTTTGCTGATCTAGTATCCTATGCAGGGTACACTTTATATTTTGTCATCATATCTCATTTGGTTCCTCTTGGCTATGACAGCTTCTTAGACTTACCTTGTTTCCAGTGACCTTGGCAGCTTAGAGGAGTACTGACCAAATATTTTGCAGAATATTCCTCCAATTATTTTTTTCTGATGTTCTTCTCATAATTACACTTGAATTTGGGGAGACATACCACAAATATAAAGTGCCATTTCTTTTTATTGATATATAATTCATATATATAGGTTACTCTTTTAAGTGAATAATTCAGTAATTTTTTAGTGTATTCACAAAGTTTTGCAACCATCAGTATTGTTTAATTCTGTAACATCTACATCACTCAACTATATCTTTTTAGTGAACTACATCTCTTCAAATATTTTCCCATTTTTAATTGGATGGTTCTATTTCTATTAAGTTGTAAGATTTTTTTATGTATTCTAGAAAGAAGTTCTTTGATGGAAATATGTTTTCCAAATATTTTCCCCAGACTGTAATTTGCATTTTTATTTCACAAAAGTATATTTTTCCATGTTCTAACTTTTTTCATATTCTAACTTATATATATAGTAAAATTCACTCTTTTTGCTATACAGTTCTACCAGTTTAGATAAATGCATGCAAGTCTTGTGTCAACTATAAGCAAGTTTTCACAGCACATTAAAGATACATACTATCAACATGACCTATCAATGTTGACTCTAATTTTGATCACCTTTCTATTAAATTTTTACTATTTTACATCTTCTCTATACAACTCCTTTGCCAGATATATTGTTACATGCAACTATTTTTGTATGAACAAAATGAATATGTTAAGAAATAGAAAAAAAATTCTGCAGTTTAAAAATACAATAACTGAAATGAAAAGTTTACTAGATGGATAAAACAATAGATTTGATCAGGAAAAAGAAAGAATCAGTGAACTTCAATTAGGATGATTAAAATTGTACAGTTTGAAAAGCAGAAAGAATACCTAGGGATACCATCTAGTAGGCCAAAATATACATATGGGAGTCCCAGAAAGACAAGAGAAAGAAAAGGAGACAGAAAGAATATTTGAAAAAATAAAAGCCTGACTGGTGGTGGCATAGTGGATAGATCATCAGCCTGGAACACTGAGTTCTGTTCATGTTTTCACTTTTATATACAGTAAAATTCACTCTTTTTGCTATACCCTGAGGTCACAAGCTAGAGCATGAGCTCATCAGCATGAGTGTAGGGCCTCCAGCTTGAGCATGGGGTCACCGGCTTGTGCACGGGATCATCAACATGATCCCAAGGGTGCTGGCTTGAGCCCAGAGGTTGCTGTCTTGAAGCCCAAGGTTGCTGGCTTAAGCCCAACATCACTGGCTTGAGCCCAATATCACTGTCTTGAGTCCAATGTCACTGGCTTGTGCAAGGGGTCACTGGCTCAGCTTGAGCCCCCCAGTCAAGGCACATATGAGAAGCAATCAATGAACAATTAAAGTAAAGCAACTACGAGTTGATGCATCTCATCTCTCTCTCTCCTCCCTCTCTCTCTCCCTGTCTAAAATAATAATAATAATAATAATAATAATAATAATAATAATAATAATGGCAGCCCAAAACTCTCCTAATTTGATGGAAAACATGAATCTACACATCCAAGAAGCTCCACTAATTCTCAGCAGAAGAACTCAGAGATCCAATCCAATACATTATATCATGAAATTGTAGCAAGCCTAGGACAAAGAGTACATCTTAAAAGCAGTAAGAAAATATTGAAAGAAGAAAGAGAAAAGCAAACTTTCACATACAAAAATCCTCAATAACATTAATAGTTGATATCACATTGTTGACCATAGAGACCACAAAGCAGTGGGAAGACATTTAATATGCTGAGAGAAAAAGAAACTTGCCAATGAAGAATTCTATATCCAATAAATTTATCTTTGAAGAATAAAAGAGAAAATAACAATGATACAAAAGCTAAGGGTTATATTACCTGGGTGTAGAATTTTAAATTGACAGTGTATTTCTCTCAGCATTTTATATATGTTACTCCTCCCTCTTCTACCTTGCATTAATTTCCAATTTCCTTATCTTTTTCCCTCTGTAAGGATTGTATGTCTGAATGTAATGTGTTTTCTAGATACTTTTAAGAGTTTCTCTTTATCACTTGTTTTACGAGTTTAAGATCAGAGGATAATTTGACTTTGGGTGACGGGTATGCAACATAATTGAACAACAAGATAACCTGGAGATGTTTTCTTTGAACATGTGTACCTTGATTTATTAATGTCACCCCATTAAAATTAATAAAAATTTAAGAAAAAGAAAAAAAGAGTTTAAGATATGGCTTGGTATATTTTTCTTCATATTTCTTGCATTTGAGATTCATTCGACTTTTAGGATTTGTAAATTTATAAATTTTATCATATAGTTTCTGTCATTTCTTCAAATATTTTTCTTGCTCCCTTCTTGAACTTTAATTAAACATAGTGTAGCCTGCTTTAAGTTGCCCCACAGAGCTAACTCATGCTCTATCATTTAAAAAATTTTTTTTCTCTGTTTAATTATGGATTTATTCCTATGTTTTCAAGTTTACTAATCTTTTATCTGCAATATATAATCTATTAATCCTATTTAAGGTATTTTAATCTCAGAAATTTTATTTTTCTGAAAACGTTTACTTGGGGTATTCTATTTCTCTTAACATAATCATACTTTCTTCTACCTCTTTGATCATACAGATAGTAGTTTTCATGTCTGTGTCTAATAATTCTATCATATGTTTTTATTAACTTTGATCCTCATTATGGCTTGTATTTTTATTCTTCTTTTCATGCCTGGTAATTTTTATTAGCTTTTCAGCCATTGTGAATTTTCTGGATGGATGTTGGAATTTTTTTCTTTTCCTTTTTTTTTTTTTTTTTTGTATTTGTTTAATGTTTTTGAACTTTGTCTAAGCTAATGTTAAACCAGTGAAAAATAATTTGATCCTTTTGAAGCTCACTTTTAAGTTTAGTTTGGTAGGATCAGAGCAGCTCTTAGTGCAGAACTAGTTTGTCCTCACTATGGCAGTAATACCTTTATGGGTACTGAAACTGATGCCCTCAAATTAGGGAGTTTTTTGCTCTGGCTGGAGGTAATACAAACTATTCCTTATTCTATGTAAGCTCTGAAGATGGCTTTCCATACTTCTTTCCATTCCCCCCCCCACCTCTAGCCTCAGATGGTTTTTTCACATAATGTACTATTCAGTAATCAGCTAAAGATTGAAGGAAAACCCTCTGCAGATCTCCAGAGTGTTCTCTCTCTCCCACTCTCTCCTCTTATATTCTCACTCTCTTTCTCTCTCTCTCTTTCCCTCCCCACCTCCCTTCCTCCCTTGTCCCCTCTCTTTACTTCTCTTATCTTCAGTACTCTGCCTTGCAAATTCTAGATGTTTCAGCCTCCTTGAATTTTCTGTATCCTCAATGCAGGGATAGTAACAAGTAGTATCTTTTGGAGATAACTGTCCTATCCTATTGTTCCATGTTGGAAAATATTTCTTTTATATGTTTTGTCCTGTTTTATAGTTCTTTATGGTGTAAAGGTAAATCTGACCAGAAACCTCCCACCTGATCTTTTTTTTCTTTGTACTGTGTCTTTACATAATATTTCCTCTTTACCTGTCTGTGTCAAATTTTTCTCTTGTAAGGACATACATAGTATTAAGACTTCATTTTAACTTAATTACCTTTTTAAAGACCCTGTCTACAAATTCAGGCACAGTATGGGATACCAGGGGTTAGGACTTTAATATATTAATTTGAGAGGGGGTGACACAGTTCAGCCCATAATAAGAACTGCCAGGGGTTAGGACTTTAATATATTAATTTTAGAGGGGGTGACACAGTTCAGCCCATAATAAGAACTATCACAGTGTCGAATCTAAAGCAGATTAAGCAGTAAGTATGCTTATTATCTCACATAATAAAAAGTACAGATATATGAAAGTCTCTAGGCTGGTGGAGCAGTTCAATGGATTCATCAGGGATTCGGGTGCTCTCCATCTTTAAGCCTTCCCCTTCTCAGTATATCAGTGATATCTTTCTTCAATGGTTGCAAGATTGCTACGCATCACATACAGACAAGACCACTTTCAACAAAAAAGAAAGGTATTTTCTTCAAAGCATTAATTTTATAGGGGTAAATAATATTTACTAAAACTTCTTCAGAATTGAACTACATGGTCATTGCCTAGCTACAAAGAAAAATTAGTATTTGACATTTTGATCTGTATATTATAGAATTTATTATATCTATGCCAGCAAAGGATAGAAGCAGTGCTTAGTAGGTAGGAAACTGACATAGTTTACTACAAACTTCCAGAAAACAAATGATCCACAAAATGTTTATTTTCATCTAAATCTTTTTTTAATATACTGTCATCATTAATTATCTTTACACTTAAACCTCCATGGCTAAACTGAAACTATCTTTAATTAAGGGGTCAAACTATCTGTAGCTCCCAAAGTATAGGACACATTCTTGAGTGAAAAATAGCCAAAATCTTGGGGCTACTTTCAGAGACTGGGTCTATGATGGGGATCAACTCTGTTATCACGGCAATTTGTCAATGTTTCAACTAAGAGTCAGACCTGGAGGAAAAGACAATGGACAAAATACAAGCTAAAATGGCTGATCAAAGGAAAAACCGAAGGCCTCCTAGGAGAAACTACATATGCTATCTCCAGAGAAATAAGTATTTTGCTAAGAATAGCATAAATGAATACAGATTCATGATATATTACATTATACCCTGTACAAGGCAATGGAAACAACTGATTAATTTCAAGAATGCTATTCTCATGGTTTTGAAAATTTTATGTAATGTCATTAGCCATTTGGGGAAAGAAAGAACTGAAGACAAAAGATCTAGTTTGGGTCTGAAGATGATTAAGGGCACCAAAGCCAAATGTGAAACCTACTCTCTGCATTCAATAACAATTGTTGCCAACACAGCAACTTTGCTAGATGTCATTTAAAACTAAATATTCCCTGTAGTTGGTAAGTGTAGCCTCCTTACTTTGCCCCAGCCACGTCCCCAAAATCCAGAAGAATGTGCAGGAGAGGGTTTCCCTTGAGAGAGAACTGGATGTAGCTTTTTCTTTCTGTCTGTCTTTCTTTATTAAGATTTTGTTTATTGATTTTACAGAGAGAGGAAGGGGGGAGCAAGAAGTATCAACTCATAGTTACCTCACTTTAGTTGTTAACTGCTTGCTTGTTGCTTGTTCTATGTGCCTTGACTAGGCAAGCCCAGGGTTTCAAATCAACAACCTATGTTCCAGGTCAATGCTCCATCTACAGCACCACCACAAGTCAGGCTGGATGTAGTTTTTTCATACTATCATACTATGTAGCTCATCCTGCCTGCTCCACTACAAGTGTGCTGAACTTTTGTTTTGATTCTTGGAGACCCTATAGAGTTGCATTCCTCCTAGTAAACTCCTTCTTCCTGTAGTCATTGTCCCTATCCTCATCCCTCCACAAGCCACTCCTATTCTTAAAACTCACTGCTTTCCAAGGGGGGTGGGGCACCTCATGGACACAGACAGCAGTTTGGTGACTACAAGAAGTTTTATGATTTCTTTTACGGTTTGGACTCACAAGGAATAAGACACATCAGATGAAAGTAGTACAAGCAGAGGGCTGCAACTCAGAAGCAGAATCAGCCCCGAGAAACTGTGCCACTGCATATTTATCGAGTTTCAAATGCCACAGCTCAGCAGATAAAACTAGAAAGCTACAAAAGCCTTTTTTCCCAACCATACCATCCCCAGTCCTGCACGCCTACTGTTTCCTTCATGATCAAGGACAGGAGAAGAGTCAGAGTCTCAGAGTTTATCAATCATAAAGGACATCTGGTTCTTGGAGGCATTCCTCCAAGAATCCTGCGTACTTGCCTTCAAGTAACCCCAGGTCAGTCTCCTGTTATGGTTAACACACTCCAAGATCTCTTGCCTCCAAGTAACCCCTGCTCTGAAGTTAACTACCGTTTATATTTGTGCAGGGTCTCTCCCTTCAAAAGGGAAAGTAGGGTGGGGAAAGGTAGAGGAGGGTAAAGGAGGGATAAATGGTGATGGAAGACTTAACTTGGGGTGGTGAACACACAATACAGTATACAGATAATGTATTATTTTAAAAAACAAGAAAACAAACAGAAAACCACTCTGCTTTCCTCTCCTGAGCTCCTACATTTTGTCTGCTTCAGTCTTTTGCCCAGGTTGTTTGTCATTTGTCCCATCTAGTTCTTTCATGGAAGATGGAAAGTTACTTAAATTCATTAGTCTTCCATTTGAATAAAACTCCCATGAGTTATTATGCTGAAAGACTTGCAGTCTCTTTAGTCTACTTACAGTTGCGTTTCAAAGAGCCCCCTTCTATTATCCTAGTCTCTCTTTATTTGTTCCCACAACCTCACCTAACTCTCATGCCATTCTAAGAAAGAGCAATTAAATTGAGAGACCTCAGAAAGATTGCTATTATGAAATTATAACCAGAAATTTTTATTGACTGTACCTAGTGTAATGTGCTCCCTGTCCATCTCCCCTTCCTTCACATAGCAGTATCTATTTTACCTCCAATATTACCTATGAGAAGTTTTTTCTTTAATTCTGAAGAGAAGAACCAAAAAAGATAAAGAAAGTGTATAGAGGTGATGATATAGGATGTGGGCCCAACCCTGTGGACTGAGTGGCTTCTTGTGATTAAGGATGGGTAAATGAGCTAGAAACTGCAGGGAGAATTTAAGAGAGTTTCTGAAACTCTGGGCACAGACAAATCAGCTTTAGAACTCAGGCAACACACTTTAATACAGTGTAGGAAGGCCCTTTCCTTTGTCTATTCATTTGACCCAGTACAGGTCTGATGCACCAAAAATTGGGCGTTTTATTTAATTTTTAATTTTTATTTATTTTTAGAGAGAGAGGAGAGGCAGGGGGCAGTGCAAGAAGCATCAGCTCCCATATAAACCCTGGGCTCACCTTGACCAGGCGAACCCAGGGTTTCGAACCGCCAACCTCAGCATTACAGATCGACACTTTATCCACTGTCCCACAAGATTGGGCATTTTATAAGTATCTAAAGATAGACCTACTTGACACTATTTGTGGTATTAATGACAATGCTTTTCTGAGTAGATTAATAGGTAGCAGATGTAGACAAGTGAGGTTCAGAAAAGGAGGAAAGAACAGAGTAGATGCTACATGAGTACCACTACTAATAGATTGATTTGTAGTCACATGTGAGGCATCCCATTGCTACAGTCTCTCAGCAAACTTTTTTATTACATACAGATACACACACACAAAGTCATGAAAAAAAGTGTTGACTACATGAATATGTATGTAGAAACACAAAATAATCTATAATTAAGTATAACAAATAGATTTTGCAAATTCACTGGGTAAAAATCAACATGTGAAAATCAATTTTATTTTCACTATAATATCAACAATTTTATTTCTTAATTTTTATTGTTTTTTTGTTTTGTTTTTAGAAAAAGAGGAAGGGGAGAGAGAAAGAGAAACATCGATTTGTTCCAGTTTTTTATGCATTGGTTGATTCTTGTATGTGACCAGGGATCAAACCTGAAATGTTGGCATATCAGGACGATGCTCTAACCTAGTAATCAGCAAAGCACGGCTTGTGAGCCACATGCGGCTCTTTGGCCCCTTGAGTATGGCTCTTCCACAAAATAACATGTGTGGGTGCTACCTCAGTAAGGAATGTACCTACCTATATAGTTTAAGTTTAAAAAATGTTGGATCTCAAAAGAAATTTCAATCGTTGAACTATTGATATTTGTCACTGTTGACTAATGAGTTTGCCGAACACTGCTCTAACCAACTGAACAATTTTAAATTAAAAAATTTTTTAAATACCATTTACACTAACATAAAATGCTTAGGAATTAATTTAACAAGACATAAATACAGGAAACTACAAAATATTATTTTAAAATGTTGAAACAAGAGGAACAAATATACAGTGACAGAAAGTTATTTGACTGGGTAGTGGGCACACAATGCAATCAACAGTTCAAATGCTATAGAGATGTTTACCTGAAACCTATGTAGTCTTATTGACCAATGTCACCTCATTAAATTTAATTTATAAATAAAAAAATAATTAAAAATAAAAAGAAAACCATAAGCTGAAAAAAAATGTTGAAGCAGATGCAAACAAATAGTGGTATTTGCAAAGTTTATGGACTGGAAGACTCAGTGTTGTGCAAATGTCAGTTCTCACCCTGGCTGAGTAGTTCAATTGGTTAAGAGAGTCCCCATATGCCCAGGTTGTGAGTTTGATCCCCAGTCAGAGTGTATACAAGAATGAACCAGTGAATGCATAAATGAGTAGAGCAACAAATTAATTTTTTTCTCTCTCCTTCCCTTTCTTTCTCTCTCTCAGATGAATCAATAATTTTTTAAAATGTCAGTTCTCTTCAAATTGATTTATAGATGCAATTTAACCAATACAAATCTGCACATCTTCTTATTTTTGGAGCATGAAAGATAAGAGGATCACTATAAAATTTGTAAAGCAGCTCAAAGAACCAAGAACATCCAAGACAACACTAAAGAAAAACAAAGTGGCCCTGGCTGGATTGCTCAGTTGTTTAGCATTGTTTGGAAATACAGAGGTTGCCAGTTTGATTCCTGATTGGGGTACATGCAGGAACAGATTGCTGTTTCTCTCTCTCTCTCCCCCCCTCTCTCTCTCACTGATATCAGTAAAAAAAAAAAAAGAAAAGAAAAGAAAGAAAAAGTTGGAGAATTGACACTATAATATAACAAGACTTATAAAACTACATGAATAAAGCAATTTGGTCTTTTGAAAAGGGTAGACAAATAGAGCTATAGAACAGAGCCTAGAAATAAGACCACACATATATGGACATTTGATTTATGACAAAAATGATGCTGCAGAACAATGGGAAAATAAATTTTTTAAATTAATCATTATATATCAATGAAATATCCATAAAGTAAGAAATGAATATTGCCGCAACCTTACACTTATACAAAAATAATTTCAAGGTAGATTGCAGATCTAATTGCAAAGGTAAAACAATAAAGCTTCTAGAACATAACATAGTAGAATAAATATATTTATAACTTTGGGGTAACAAAAATTTCTTGCATAGAATATAAGCATAAAACCATTAAATGAAAAGACTGATAAAGTAGAATACATTAAAATTTAGAACTTAACAGCATCTAATTATAACATTTAGAGAGCAAAAAAGGGCCCTGGCCGGTTGGCTCAGCGGTAGGGCGTCGGCCTGGCGTGCGGGGGACCCGGGTTTGATTCCCGGCCAGGGCACATAGGAGAAGCGCTCATTTGCTTCTCCACCCCCCACTCCTTCCTCTCTGTCTCTCTCTTCCCCTCCCGCAGCCAAGGCTCCATTGTAGCAAAGATGGCCTGGGTGCTGGGGATGGCTCCTTGGCCTCTGCCCCAGGCGCTAGAGTGGCTCTGGTCGCGGCAGAGCGACACCCCGGAGGGGCAGAGCATCGCCCCTGGTGGGCGTGCCAGGTGGATCCCGGTCAGGAGCATGCAGGAGTCTGTCTGACTGTCTCTCCCCGTTTCCAGCTTCAGAAAAATACAAAAAAAATTATAAAAAAATAGAGAGCAAAAAAGGAAGCAGAAGAGATATTTACAAAGTACATAATTGACAAAACACATAAAGACTACTACAAATCAGTCAGAAAAAGGGAAAATCTTATTTAAAAATGAGCCAAAGGCTAGAATAGGCAATGAATTTAAGAAGATATACAAATGATGAAGAAACATATTAAAGGACTTGCATCATTAGCATCAAAGAAGTTTAAATTAAAAGCACAATGATATTGAGTAGTAGATTCTCTCCACACAAGATAATTAAACTTTACCATATACTAAATTGGTAAATATACTTTTTTCTAGACTTCCTATTCTGCTCTATTTTTGTATGATGTTTCCAAAACCATAACATTTTATTTTTTATTTTTTAAATAAATTTTTATTAATGTTAATAGGGTGACATTAATAAATCAGGGTACATATATTCAAAGAAAACATGTCTAGGTTATCTTGTCATTCAATTATGTTGCATACCCATCGTCCAGAGTCAGATTGTCCTTTGTCACCCTCTACCTAGTTTTCTTTGTGCCCCTCCCCCTCCCCCTAACCCTCTCCCTCCTTCCCTTCCGCATCCTCCCTGCCCCCACCCCTGGTAACCACCACACTCTTGTCCATGTCTCTTAGTCTCGTTTTTATGTTCCACCAATGTATGGAATCATGTAGTTCTTGTTTTTTTTTTTTATTTACTTATTTCACTCCGTATAATGTTATCAAGATCCCACCATTTTGTTGTAAATGATCCGAAGTCATCATTTCTTATGGCCGAGTAGTATTCCATAGTGTGTATGAGTGTGTATGTGCCACATCTTCTTTATCCAGTCTTCTATTGAAGGGCTTTTTGGTTGTTTCCATGTCCTGGCCACTGTAAACAGTGCTGCAATGAACATGGCTACATGTGTCTTTACGTATCAATGTTTCTGAGGTTTTGGGGTATATACCCAGTTATGACATAACATTTTAATTATTGAAATTTTATAACACATCTTAACCTCAGATAGAATTTCTTTACCTTTATTTTTCATTTATAGTTACTCTTATTTTTCAGTTTTCCTAAATATTTACTCTTCCAGATAAACTTTAAAATCATTGGGAAGATCTTCACAAAAAATACTACTTGCTTTGTATTAGGACTGCATTAAATTAATACATTAATTCAATGGTCCCCAACCTTTTTTGGGCCACGGACCAGTTTAATGTCAAAAAATATTTTCACAGACCTGCCTTTAGGGTGGGACAGATAAATGTATCACGTGACTGAGACAAGCATCAAGAGTGAGTCTTAGACGGATATAACAGAGGGAATGTGGTCATTTTTAAAAAATAAAACATCCTTCAGACTTAAATATAAATAAAACGGAAATAATGTAAGTTATTTATTCTTTCTCTGCAAACTGGTACCAATTGGCCCACGGACCGCTACTGGTCCGTGGCCTGGGGGTTAGGGACCACAGCATTAATTAATATGTACATAATTAGAATCTTTGTAATGTTGAATCTTTCTAGCTTGGAACTCAGTTTATCTTTCTATTTATTCAAATCCTTTTTTATTTTTTTCCATCAATAAAGTTTTGTTCTTTTTTTAGTAATTTTATTTTTTTATTTTTTAGTAATTTTATTTAAACTGTATTTTAATTTTTAATTTTATTGATTTTAATGAGAGAGAGAGAGAGAGAAACATCTATCAATTCCTGTATGTGCCCTGACTGGGGATTGAACTGGCAACCTCTGTCCTTCAGGTTGATCTTCTAACCAACCGAGCTATCCGGCCAGGGCGGTTTTGTTCTTTTCTTAAAAAAATAAAAAAGTTATATACCACTTCATACCCACTAGAATGTCAGAAATTAAAGAGTGGCAAGGGCAGATGAGAAGGATATGGAACAACAGAAATTCACATGTAATGCTGTTTTAAAAATAGTAATTGGTATTACCACTTTAGAAAGCCATTTGGCATTGTCTGCTAAATATGAACATGTAAATATTATGTCTATATATAAGAGGGCTAACACTACAGTAACATTTCAATAAAATGATGTGCAAGATATATGGGAATAATTTTTCTTGGACACAGTACTTAAAAATGCCAGTAGAATGAGGGAAAGATTCTTATTGGCATAGCTTCTAAAAGTACATTGTTGCTTTTTGATTGAACACTAGGCTTCATTAGCTTAGTGTGCTGCCAAGATGAAGATAAGATTTAGGTATCTATGGATAATTGGGGTAATCTTGAGAAATAATTTCTGTGAAAAAGGAGAAGAAAGAATTGCTAACAGGTTAGAAGAATTCTTTGTTGAAAAGCAGAGTGTTTGACAATTATCTTTATGAAATTTCATAGATGATTGATACAAACTCTGTCCCAGGTTCCACCAATATCTTTGGTAAATAATCTATACCCCTTTTTTATGAAACAGCCTTGGCAAGCGTTAAGAAAGGTTGTTACCAGGAATAAGATTTTACTGCTGTGCAATCACTCATGCACATAGTCAAGGGAATGAGACCAACCTTGCTTTATTTTCCCTATCAAATCAAAAAACAGTTCAAAATTTTCCTCCAATAGGCATTTGGGAATCCCACCTTTCTTCCTCATCTCCTCTATTTCCAGGAAATCTTCTTTTTAAAAAGCTTTATTGAATTTATTAGGGTGACGTTAGTTAATAAAACTATATAAGTTTCAGGCGCACAATTCTATAATAAATCATCTGCATATTGTATTGTGTGTTCGCCACCCAAATTAAGTCTCCTTCAGTCACCATTTATCCCCCTTTACTTTCTTCTACACCCACCTACCTCCTTTCGCTCTGATAATCACTGTACTGTTGTCTGTGTCTATGAGTGATTTTTTGTATGTTTAATCACTTCAACTTTTTCACCCATCCCCCCAACCCCTCGTTCTTCTAACAGTTGTCAGTCAGTTCTCTGTATCTATGAGTCTGTTTTCATTTTGTTTGTTTATTTTGTTCATTAGATTACACATGTAAGTGAAATAATATAATATTTGTCTTTCTATGACTGGCTTATTTCACTTAACCTAATACTCCCCAGGTCCATCCATGCTGTTGCAAAAGGTAAGATTTCTTTATTTTCTATGTCTGAGTAGTATTTCATTGTGTAAATGTACCATAGCTTTTTTACCCATTCATCCACTGATGCACACTTGGGCTGCTTCCAAATCTTGGCTATTGTAAATAATGCTATAATTAACATAGAGTACATATATTCTTTTGAATTAGTGTTCTGAGTTTCTTCTGATAAATTCCCAGAAGTGGAATTGCTGGATCATAAGAGAGCTGCATTTTTAATTTTTTGAGGAAACTCCATACTGTTTTCTACACTGGCTACACCCATGATGGTGAACCTTTTTATAAAAACCGCTCACTTTTGCAGTGCTGGTCAACCTAGTCCCTCCCACCCACTAGTGGGCATTCCAGCTTTTATGCTGGGCCAATCGTGGCACCGTTTGGTTGCTCCACTACTGCCCACCATGAAAGCTGGAATGCCCATTAGTGGGTGGAGGGACCAGGTTGACCAGCACTGCAAAAGTGGGCAGTTTTTATAAAAAGGTTCACCATCACGGGGCTACACCAATCTGCATACCCACCAATAGTGTAAGAAGGTTCCCTTTTTTCTGTATCCTCACCAACACTTATTGTATGTTTATTTATTGATAACACCTATTCTGACAGATGTGAAATGATATCTCACTGTGGTTTTAATTTGAATTTCTCTGATGATTAGTGACTTTGAGCATCTTTTCAAATGTCTATAGGCCATCCATATTTCCTCTTTGGAGAGGTGTCTATTCAGCTTCTTTACTTCTTTTTTAATTGGACTGTTCATTTTTTTTTTTTTGGTGTGTAGTTAGTTGTATAAGTTCTTTATAAATTTGGGACATCATCCTTTTATCATATATATCATTGGCAAATATGTTCTCCTATTCAATAGGTTGTCTTTTCATTTTTTTGATGATTTCCTTTGCTGTGCAAAAATTTTGTAGTTTAATGTAATCCCATTTGTTTATTTTTTATTTTTTTTCCCTTGCCTGAAGAGATATAGCAGAAAAAGATACTGCTACAAGAAATGTCTGAGATTTTACGGCTTATGTTTTCTTCTAGGATATTATGGTTTTGAGTCTTACATTTGTCCTTAATCCATTTTGAGTTTATTGGCATCTTGTGTATGGCATAAGAAGGTGATCTAATTTCATTCTTTTATACATATCTGTCCAATTTTACCAGTACCATTTATTGAATAGATTATTTTTATCCCATTGTATATTCTTGCCTCCTCTGTTTAATATTAATTGACCATAAAAGCATGGGTTTATTTTGGGCTCTCTATTCTCTTCCAGTTGATCTATATGTTTGTTTTTATGCCAGTACCATCCTGTTTCAATCACTATGGCCTTGTAGTAAAGTTTGATATAAGATAGCGTGTTCCTCAAAATTTGTTGTTCTTTCTCAAGATCACTGTGGCTCTTCAAGGTCTTTTTTGGTTCCATGTACCTTTTTGAACTATTTGTCATCATTCTGTGAAATACACCATTGGTATCTTGATAGGGCTTGCTTTTAATCTATAGTTTGTTTTGAATACTGTGGACATTTTTAACAAGGTTAATTCTTCCTATCCATGAACATAGTATGTTTTCCCTCATTTCTAACTTCTTCAATTTATTACTCAGTGTCTTATAATTTTCCAAGTATAGGTCTTTTGTATTTGTGGTTAAACTTATTAGTTATTTTATTCTTTTTGAAGCAATTGTGAATGAGGTTGTTTTCTTAGTTTCCCCTTCTGATAGTTTATTATTGGTGTATAAAAATGCAACTAGTTACTGAATATTTATTTTGTATCCTTCTACTTTTAGACTCTATTTCATTTATCCCTGCTGACCTTTATTATTTCCTCCTTCTCCTCACTTTGGGCTTTGTTTGTTATTCTTTTTCAAGTTCCTTTAAATGTAAAGTTAGATGGTTTATGTGAGAGTTTTCTTGCTTCTTGAAATAAGCCTAAAATGCTACGGATTTCCCTCTCAGAATTGCTTTCAGTGTGTCCCATAGATCTTGGGTTGTTGTATGTTCATTTTCACTTCTTTCCACGTTTCTTTTGATATTTTTTATTAACCTTGTTGTTAATTCATTTATTCCTTAATAACATTATGTAGCCTCCATATACTTGAGTGTTTTCCAGTTTTTTTCTTGTGATTGATTTCAAGTTTCATAGCATTATGGTCAGAGGAGATGCTTGATATCATTTCAATCTTCTTATATTCATTGCAACTTGTTTTGTCTAACATGTGATCTATCCTAGAAAACATCTATTTGTACTTGGAAGGAATGTACATTATGCTTTGTGAGGGTGAAATGCTCTGAAGATATCAGTTAAAGTTATCTTATCTAGTGTGTCATTTAAGGCCACTGTTTTCTTATTATTTTCATCTGAAAGATCTATCCATTGATGTCAATTGGGTATTAAAATTACCGACTATGACTGTTTTGCTGTCAGTCTCTTCTGTCCATCAATATTTATTTGATGTATTTAGTTGCTCTTATGTTGAGTGCATAAATGTTTACAAGGGTTATATCCTATTGTTGATTGATCCCTTTAGTATTATGTAATGTTCTCCTTTGTCTCTTGTTATGGCCTTTAGTTTGAAGTCTATTTTATCTGATACAAAAGATCTTTTTAAGTCTTGCTCCTACTTTCTACATTTCTACTCTTGAGTTCCCTACCTAAGAGGACTTTATGTAAATGTTTTATATTCCTAGAAGTCTGTGAAACAAATAGACTTTCAGTTGGATTTTGCTGAGTTTGCTGATATGTTAATGTGCTACCTGCCTCAAGACCCCAAGAAGAAGAGAAAAAGAAATAAAAAGGAAATAAGCCTGACCTGTGGTGGTGCAGTGGATAAAGAGTCAACCTGGAAATGCTGAGGTTGCCAGTTCAAAACCTTGGGCTTGCCTGGTCAAGGCACATATGGGAGTTGATGCTTCCTGCTCCTCCCCCTTCTCTGTCTCTCTCTCTCTCCCCTCTCTATAATGAATAAATAAAATCTTTTTAAAAAAGGAAATAAATTTTCCTAGCAGAAAGGTAATTTTATTAATGTTATGTGTGTGGGCTTGCATTTATTTAGGGGGATGCACTGGTGGTCCTGAAGTAAAAGCAAGGGATGCCCATGAGGATTTTGTCACAAACTTGTGGCTACTGTCATTATTACAGTCATATTTAACAAGCATTATAACCCTTTTATTATTGAAAAAAATGTACAGCTAAAACTGGCCTTGTCCCTCTATAGCTCCCCACCTTGAAGTTGTTCTGAAAGATATGAGAGCATAGTCCTTCCAGTTTTCAAATGGTGGACTGAAAGAAGTTCTGAAGGACTGAAGAAATTAAAAAATGATGCAAAACTTACAGTTCTGGAGTATCACTTTCAAAGGATCAGAAAGAATGTACATACAGCTCAGGGAGATTCAGAGGCCATAATTTTGATGAAAAAGGATTTTAATTATAATATTAATTTATATAAACTAACTGGCATTAAACACATAGTGAAGGACATAGACATTTACCCAGAGGAGCTCAAGGAAGACAATTCGGAGTTCAAGGTTGTAAGATGGTGCATTTATGAAAAGAAAAGAGGAAGTTTACAGAGTAAGATCCTGATGTGTATAAATAAAGAGGGCAAAGTCAGAAGAATATTGGGGAAGGGAAAAGATACCTTATAAATAGCTTGTATTATTGCATCCCATTCTTCCCTCTTTAGGAAAAAGCAAAAGCAACTCTGAAAAAAATTGCAGATGAAATGCACACAAATAACCATGGCTGATTATACTTGAAATTAAACACCTTATCCAGTGTAGAATAAGATAGATTCAGGTGCCAAGTTAGTCCCAAAGACCACCAGGCTCATGAGGGCAAGCACTTTTCCAAGACTCAAATATGATCTGTGTCATTTATCTGTTTGGCTATGTTTTCTTTTTAAAATGATCGTTGTGCATGGATGACAGGTTAAACATTGAATTAATACAATAAGTTGCCTCTCTTATAAGTCAGAAAAGAGAATATTTATTTCATTTTGAAGTTCTAGAATTCTCTTTTGGTGAGAAAAAGTGACTTTAATCCATTGAAGGTCCAATTATTTTAGAGTAAAAACATACATGTACTTATTCTAGGCCAGATGTCTTAGTTTCTCTGACTACTTATAGGTAAACCATAGAGGAAAAGCCTCCAAAAGTTATGTGCAGCAAGGTTAAGAAAAAGAAAGCCTGACCTATGGTGGCACAGTTTGCTGAGTGGATAAACTGTCAAACTGGAATGCTGACATAGCTGGTTCAAAACCCCAGCCTTGATCAGTCAAGGCACATAGGAAAAGCAACTATGAATTGATGCTTCCCATACCCCCCACCCAGTCTCTCTTTTTCCTCTCTCTCTCAAAAGTAATAAATAAAATCTTTCAAAAAAAGACTTAAAAAATATCTGACCAGTGGTGGCACAATGGATAGAGCATCGACTTGGGATGCTGATCTCCCAGGTTCAAATTCCCGAGATCACTGGCTTGAGCACAGGCTTGCCAGCTTGAGCATGGGGTTGTCAGCTTGAGCATGGAATCATTGACATGATCCCACGGTTGCTGGCTGGAGCCCAGGGGTCACTACCTTGAAGCCCAAGGTTGCTGGCTTGAGCAAGGGTTCACTGGTTTGGCTTGAGTCCCCTGGTCAAGGCACATATGGGAAAGCAATCAATGAACAACTAAAGTGACACAACTATGAGTTGATGCTTCTCATCTCTCTCCCTTCTTCCCCTCTCTTTCTAAAAAAAAAGAAAAGGCCCTGGCCGGTTGGCTCAGTGGTAAAGCACTAGCCTGGTGTGCAGGAGTCCTGGCTTCGATTCCCAGCCAGGGCACACAGGAGAAGCACCCATCTGCTTCTCCACCCCTCCCCTTCTCCTTCCTCTCTGTCTCTCTCTTCCCCTCCGGCAGCCAAGGCTCCGTTGGAGCAAAGTTTGCCCAGGTGCTGAGGATGGCTCCGTGGCCTCTGCCTCAGGCGCTAGAATGGCTCTGGTTGCAACAGAGCGACGCCCCAGCTGGGAAGAGCATCGCCCCCTGGTGGGCATGCCAGGTGGATCCTGGTCGGGCGCATGAGGGAGTCTGTCTAACTGCCTCCCTGTTTCCAGCTTCAGAAAAATACAAAAAGAAAAGAAAAAAAAAAGAAAAGAAAAGAAAGGAAAGGAAAAGAAAAGGAAGGAAAAGAAAAGAAAAGAAGAAAGAAATAAAGAAAGAGAAAGAAAGAAAGAAAGAAAGAAAGAAAGAAAGAAAGAAAGAAAGAAAGAAAGAAAGAAAGAGAAACATGTTACCATTTCTCAATGGTAAAACTGAGAAACTGATGGTCTGTCCCTGAAGAATTCAGCTTTTTCCAACCAGAGTTTAGTTTGAAAGAAGTGCAGTAAGCTAACTTTTATGTTAATGGAGAAAAGTCACTGTGGTGCTTACGTATTATGCATATATTGTTTTATTATTTTTGTTCTTTGTAAATAAAATGCTTGAATTCCTTATCTCATTTTTTTTTTCTTAGCAGTATCTATTAACTCTTACTCTGTGAAATGAAGATAAAAGCACCCAGGCTTTTACTTCATTCTCTCCTACCTGCTACTATCTCTCACCTATTGTCTTGACAGACGTAATAATATTATATTCTGTTCTGTAGGCAGATCAAGTCATCATGCTCTGTCTAGATTGATTCTAAAGCTTAAAAACCAAAACCTAGCATTACATTATAAATACTATCTAAATACTGAGTACTGTTAGGTCAAATGGGCTACTGGTCATATCATCTCTGCAGGTCCAATGTCAACCCCATGTCCATGTATCAGTTGCCCAAAATCATGCAACACACTTGGACAGCTTTCTGGTTTTTCCTAGTTTCTTGTTGCTCAATTCACTTTCAAAGAACCTGAAGAAGAGCCAAGAGCTTTCAGGCCCTGGTCCTTAAATTTGGCTCAGTATATTCCACAGAAATCTCAACATTTTTAGTTTTATAAATCCTCAGCCAAATGCTGATTTTAGATACATTCTGTGGAGAGTATTGATGTTGGTGGGGTTCTAAAATGTATGCCTTATCATTCCCACACAGTTGCTGTATGGCTTTGCATTTCTGACTTGATGATATGTCTTCAATTCTTTTCTTGAAATTCACTTATTAGTGGTGCCAACTCTATGATTCAGCAGTTTCCTCAGAGGCTTACTGTGAGCCAGGTCCCAGTAATAGCCTATGTCCTGGAGTAAGTAGCTGGCCCACCTTCTTCCTGCTCAAAGTTAAGCTTCAGGGCTTTTCAGGTTAGTCATATTTGTCATCCCTTTTCAGGTGTTTTGTGTCAGCTGATTAAGGGCTGTTCTCTGTGGGCTTGTACCAAAACCATTAAAAAAAGAACTATTATGCTTGAGGCATTTGCATTCTGAGGACAAAAGAATCGATTTCCTTGACTTGTCCAATCGCCAAATCTTCCCCAGAAAGATGTGGACTGTTTTTATTTAATACTTGATGTTGGATGTCAGCACAAAATAGAACAACAGAATTTTCCCCCTCCATAAAAACTATGATAAAACTTATAAAAAACTGTCAGAATTAACTTTTTAAGAAATCTCAAAACTATCCAAAGTCTTTCAGCAAGATAAGGAGCACTTATGTAAGAAAAACTGCTAATTCTCAAGTTTTGTGGTTTTAATTTATTCTACACCCATGCCCCACTGTCCTTCTCAGGGTAGCCTTAAAAATAACAGCCCATATTCCCAATACCAGAGGGAAAAGAATGCACTACATTCACAAAGAATTAAAAAATATTTGTCATAGCTAAGAAGTGTAAACAATCCAAATGAATTGATAAGCAAAATGTGGTACATTTGTACAATGAAATATTATTTGGCCATAAAAACAAATGTGGTGGCCTGACCTGTGGTGGCGCAGTGGATAAAGCGTCGACCTGGAATGCTGAGGTCGCCGGTTCAAAACCCTGGGTTTGCCTGGTCAAGGCACATATGGGAGTTGATGCTTCCTGCTCCTCCCTTCTCTCTCTCTCTCTCTCTCTCTCTCTCTCTCTCTCTCTCTCTCTCCTGTCTAAAATGAATAAATAAAGTCTTTTAAAAAATTAAAAAAAAACAAATCTGGTATTGATGGATGTTACAACATAGATAAACTTTGAAAGCAGTAGGCTACATGGAAAAACCTGGCCATAAAAGACTACATGTTGCATGTTTCCATTTATATAAAATGGCCAGACTAGGCAAATATGAACAAAAAACAGATTAATGATTTCTAAGGAATGAGGGAAGGAGGAATTAGGAGTGACTGTTAACAGATAAGAAGTTTCTATTTGGAATCATGTAAATATTCTTGAATTAGATAGTGGTGATGATTGCACAACATTGTGAATATACTAAAAACTTTGTACACATTAAAATAGTGAATTTTGTGTTATTTGAATCTCAATTAAAAATTGCACTCACACACACAATAAAGTTCAAGGACATCACACCTTCCTTATGCCCCTGTTAACTGTAGCTTTTATGATTTGATCAGCATCAGAATTCTGATTAAAGTTGTAGTAATTAGGGACATTGTCTGTGAACGTGACAGGATGTTGGCAGGTGGAAGAGAAAGTGTCCCACTGCCTGCGATAGCTGTTTTAGGTCACATACAAACTGCCATCACAGGCTGTTTACCTCGGGCTCAAGGTCAATTTTGGGAGTTCTAAAGACCTTGGACACAGTGTTAAAAGGTTATAGGAAAAGACAGTCAGCTTCACAGTTTGTTGAGGAACAGCTAACATCTTGAATTTCATGAAAATGCAAGGCCAAGGCAAACAATAATGATGGGAAATGACCTATAATTAGATGCCATGTAAGTGATTGAATTCTAAATAGATTCCTGGTACTAGTTATGAAGTGTAAAGGAAAAAGTTAATGATCTTAGTTTGAAAGATGTCCTTGTTGTTTTGTGGTAACTGTTGTATATGAATATAAGTAATACCCCACAGTTCTGAATACTTTTTATGTGCCAGGCCCTGGAAAATGTGTCTTAACTGTTAGTACATATAGAAAGTGTTACAATTATTCTTATACTTTTAGGTTAAGTATAAAAGAGGTCAAGAACATCCAGGATTGGAACACAAAGCTCTTATTTCCAATCTCTTCCCTAAACCATCTTCATGGGTGCCTGTCTGTTAACAAACTCTATCAGCTTCTCATGAACATCTTAGATTGAACTGCTAGTTTTTGTTGGCATTTGGACACTGAATAGAGACAGTTTTTCTAGGAACCTGGCTGTGTTCCCTTTAAAGGTGTTGCAGAGTTGCACTGACCTTTCAAGTAGAGCCAATTCCCATATCAAGGTTAGTTTCCTCTGTGAACAAAAAGTAAGCGAAGGCTCACCAAGGTGCAATGGAGTCAGATGGAAGAGAGACTTTTAAGTAAGAAACATAAGTTCGGGCATAGTGGATGCTGGAAATGAAGAACAGATTTGGGTTTGAGAGAGTTTTAAGGAACTCAAGAACAGAAGTTCTAGGCTCTTTACTTCAAGCCTCATCTGCAAAGGATGAGATTTGAACACTGACTCCACATGTATTCTTATAGCTAGCTACTTTTTTCCGACAACTTCCTGGGTTGAGTCTTTGTTCTTTGGTTCCAATCAAATGATCCTTAGAGAGGTAACATGCTCCACATTGTAAGTATTGAGTGTCCTTATGATCGTACACCTTAAAGAGTCCGTTTATGTCTAACCAACCCTTTCTCTAAATGAACTCATACTCTGATAAATAATAAGCTAAAAAACAGGATTTAAAATGACACCTACCTGAATTATCAGTTTTGAAAATGGAATCTTCAAACCTTGTTTCCATTTTTTCTAAATCCACAACCACTACTCCATCATTACTCACTCATCCTCTTCGGCCTTCCATGTAGGCCTGTCAGAGTCAACCACTTAGGAATCTTAGGAATCTTCTCTGTAATTTCTATGTCAGATAAGATGGAGTCCTGCATGACTATTATTTTTAACCAAATAAAGGTTTGAGAACAAATTTCAATAATGTGGTACTTATAGATTCTCAACTCAGGGAATTGGACATTAATAACATACAAAAAACCCACAACTAAAATTAATGAATACATTGTGTCTGTTGATTCATGTGTTTTTAAATGGGAAACTGAAGGAGAAATCAGGATGAAAAACACAAAATTTTGCTTAGCATGATATTCTCAAGATCCAACCATGTTGTTGCAAATGGCAGTATTTTATCTTTTCTTATGGCTGAGTAATATGAAATAAGACAGACAGAAAAAGTCAAGAATCATATGATTTCATTCATATGTGAGATATAAAACTGAAAGAAACAAATGAACAAATAATAAAAACAAACAAAAACTCATAAACACAGAAAACATTATGGTGGTTACCACAGTGAAGGGGGGTAAGAAGGTATTAAAGGGTAAAGAGAGTCAGTTACATGGTGACAGAAGAAGATTTGACTTTGGGTGGTAGGCACACAATGCAATATATAGATGATGTATCATAGAATTATGTACTTGAACCCTTTATAATTTTATTAATTTTTATTTAAATTTAATTTTAAAAACTCACAAATTAATTAAAGTAGTCCATGTTGGTATGATAGTATGAGACAAGTGCTTGAATAATGTCATAACTGACATCTACACATGATGTTTTAAGTCATGGCAATTAGGAATAAAAACTACTAAGCCAGTATCCAAGATGGCTGCAGGGTAGGTGAAAGCTACACACACCTCCTTCTGACACCAAACAAGATTTACAGCTAAATTATAGAGCAGTGCAGCTGAATGACTAACAGAAGGGCAGCTAAATAGGAGTATTATATCCAGGGATTTATAAAAGAAGCTACATAGAGACTGATAAGAAGGATGGAGACATGGATAAGGCTGGCCCCTGCACCCAGGTGTGGTGGCTGAGAAACTGGAGGGATATCTTGGCTGAAAAAGTCCCCCTGAGGAGCATGGAGTCTCTACTCCTGGACTCCCAAACCAGAGCGCCAAGGCTGAGAAAAAGGAACCTGCATAGCATCTGGCAGTGAAAATCAGTGGGGACTTTGTCCGCTGGAAAGAGGAAGGAGTCTGTTAGAATTACAGGTGTTCTCTTAAAGGGCCAATGAACAGGAGCATATGGAAGCCATAAAGAGAAGATCTGGAGAATGATCTGCAGGGTCAGATATTGAGGTCCTGGTCCTTAGTCAACATCCACACTCTCGGGTACCATCTTGCAGGGTTCAGCACTCCTTTCTTATATCACCAGCTGGAGGAGTACACAAACCTGGTCCTCCAAATACTAGTGGTACTACCCTGCCAACCTCAAATACAGCAAAAAAGACCATTGTCTGCACCCAACAGGGACCTGAGTTGTGCTCTCTTTTTTGATAAACTATAGGCAAACTCTCAGACAGTCACTGAACTCTGTAGATTTGGAACTAAGGCCAATCTCTTTCCCCTCCCATTAGTTCAGCAGCTGCCACCTACAATAGAAGACTTCCTTATTATGGTCTCTGGTGATGTGGCTGTGAAGCTAGTGGGAGTCATGCAGCTTGCTCTTCTCACATGGGCCTGTATCACCTCCAACACAGTGCTGCCTTGATCTGCATTTCCAAACCCACTGACCTCATCCTACTAAGCTCAGGTCCACAGGGGTGAGGGGGGCACAGTTCAGAGCTGGAACCTTGGGCACAGATCCCTGGAAGCCTCTTATCAGGGTTTCTGGCAGCACTATTGCAGAGCTAAGGGGAAGGCATAAAGTTCGCTCCCCTCCTGAGGGCCAGCACCATCCCCAGTGAAGGGCTACCTTGATCTGTTCCTCCAAGTCCCACTGGCCCAGACCTGCGGTGCTCAGTTCTCTAAGGGGAAGGAAACACAGTTCAAAGACAAAGTCTTCAGAGTATGGCTCTGCCAAGGTCTCTGGTGGTGCAGCTGTGAAGCTAGGAGAAGGTGCGCAGCTTACTCCACTTCTGCAGACCAGCACCACTATGGCCCCATCCTGCTGGGCTCAGTTCCATGTGGGGGGTGTAGCTAAGCTCAGAGCTGGGACATTCAGAGTACATGTCCTTCAGAGGTTTCAGTCTGGGGCTCAAGCAGTGGCTACATAGCTAAGAGGAGGAGTGCAGCTCAACTTCTTCCTGTGGCCCATTTAATGCCACCCCCAGTGGAAGATTTTCTTAATCTGTTCCCCAAGTCCCCAGGCCCTGCCCTGCTGAGTTTGCTCCTGCAGTGGGGATAGCTGACTGCACCCAACCTAAACCTGTGGTGAACTCCTCATATGGGAGCTGGAGTTGGAGATTCCAGTAGAGACTGAGTGGTTTGGCTCTGCAGTAGGAGCCACACATCTCCATTCAGTTCCTGACTATGCAGCCCCCAAATAGAGGACCCACTTTCCCTGTTACTCATACGTTGTTACCCTACCCTACTGAGCTTGAGCAATGTGGAAGGGTCAGTGGGGTGAAGCCAGCTTGGTCCCAATCTACAGCCTTTGTTCATAAGACTCTGAAGTAAGTCCAGGCAATCTCAGGGGGTGGGAGACAAAGTAGCTGACTCTCAGCTGACCTCAGGGAACCTTAGATTTTTATTGATTTCCCCCCAGCTCAAAGCTTCAGAGAACCAATCCTGGTACACAGCCTGACCTGTACCACACACACCCAGGCCCAGTAGATGCAGGCAGAAACAGTGAATAGTGTGGTAGCTCCACAGTTGCCCAAAGCCAGTTACATACAATGTCTGGCATCAACCTGCACTGGAGCTGTGGCCAAGTGGGCCCAAAACCAGCACAACCAGTGGTGAGCTTCAAACATCATCAGAGCTTGATCCAACTAGGCACAGCATTATCATAGCCAAAGAGGAACTCCAGCAGACACCAGACCCTGCTGGGAACCATTCTGCCTCAGGAGGAGCCCCTGAGCAGTGACTCATACACAGTGAATGGGGACTATCCTTCTATTCAGTCAGCCTGAAAGTTAACTCTACCCACAAATATGCCAAAAGCACTCAAGACAACTACAACAGGATAGGGCATACAACCCACACAAGAATGACTTATGGAGCTCAGATGATATAGAAGATTGTGCCACTGAAACCCACAAGGCACCTACATTAGAAAGCCCTCATAACAAGCTTAGGATTCATAGCAGATCTACCTAATACACAGAGACAAACATTAAAAGGCAGACAAAACAGGGAGACAAAGAAATATGCTCTAAATGGAAGAACAAGAGAAATCTCCAGAAAAAGAATGAAATGAAATAGAAGCAACCAAAACACCAGATGCAGAGTTTTAAAAGCTGATTGTACAGTCAATAGTGTGGTGATAGCCAGAGGGAAAGGGAGGTGGGGGGGATAGGTGAAAGTGAGCCAGAGGATGGAATGGGGATGGAAAGAGACTTTGTTTGGGGTGATAGGTGCATGATGCAGTGTGCAATGTTTTATTGAATTGCACACCTTAAACCTGTACCCTAATAAATTCATTAAAAAGAAAGAAAAATGGTTATAAGGCTGCTCAAGAACCTTAGAAGAAAAATGAATAATCTCAGTAAGAACTTAAATAAAGAGATAGTAAGCATTAAAAAAGACATAGAACCCATAAAAAAGAACCAGTCAGAAATGAAGAATACATTACCTTAAATGAAGAATATACTAGAAAGAATGAACAGTAGATTAAATGAAGCAGAGGATCAAATCAGTAATTTAGATGACAAGATAATAATAAGCATCCAAGCAGAGTATCAAAAAAAATTAAAATTAGGAAAGTCTAGCCTGACTAGTAATGGTACAGTGGATAGAACATTGACCTGGGATGCTGAGGTCCCAGGATCGAAACCCTGAGGTCACCAGCTTGAGCACAGGCTCATCTAGCTTGCGCATAAGCTTGTCAGCTTAAGTGAGGTGTCACCAGCTTGAGTGTGGAATCAACAGCATGATCCCATGGTCACTGGCTTGAGCCCAAAGATCACTGGTTTGAAGCCCAAGGTCACTGGCTTGAGCTAGGGGTCACTGGTTCAGTTTGAGCACCCCAGTCAAGGCACATATGAGAAACAATCAATGAACAACTAAAATGCTGCAACTACGAGTTGATGCTTCAATCTTTCTCTCTTCCTATCTGTCTCGTTTTATCTCTCTTATTGAAAAAAATAATTAGAGAAATCTAAAGGACCTCTGCAACAACATCAAGCATAACAATTTCTGCATCATAGGGGTACCAGAGGAGAAGAGAGTGAGCAAGAGATAGAGAACCTGTTTGAAGAAATAATAACTGAAAGCTTCCTTAACCTGACAAAGGAAAAAGCCACACAAGTTCAGGAAGCACAGAAAGTCTCAATCAACATGAACCCAAAGAGGACCACACCAAGACACATCATAATTAAAAGGCCAAAGGTTCAAGACAAAGAGAGAATCTCAAAAGCAGCAAGCAAAAGCTATTAGTTACCTACAAAGAACCTCTCATAAGATTATCAGCTGCTTGTCCAGGTGGTGGCGCAGTAGATAGAGCATCAGACTGGGACGCAGAAGACCCAGGTTCGAAACCACAAGGTTGCCAGCTTGAGCACAGGCTCATCTGGTTTGAGCAAGGCTCACAAGCTTGAGCCCAAGGTCGCTGACTTGAACAAAGGGTCACTCAGTCTGCTTTAACCCCCCCCCCCAGTCAAGGCACATATGAGAAAGCAATCAATGAACAACTAAGGTACCACAACGAAGAATTGATGCTCCTCATCTCTCTCCCTTCCTGTCTGTCTGTCTCTCTCTCTCTCTCTCTCTCTCACACACACACACACACACACACACACACACACACACACAGAAAACTGTCAGCTGATTTCTCAACAGAAACATTTCAGGTCAGAAGATATTAGAAAGAAGTATTCAAAGTGATGAAAAGCCAGGGCCTACAATGAAGACCACTCTATCCAGTAAGTCTATTATTAAAAAAGGGAGCTATAATAAAGAGTCCCTGGACTAGAAAAGACTACCACAAAACCAGTATTGCAAAAAATGTTAAGGGGCCTGCTTTAAGGGGGAAAAAAAAGAGGAACATAAGCATAAAGAATCAGATGTCAATAAATAAGTACCTATTAATAACCTTAAATGTAAATGAAGTAATGCTCCAGTCAAAAGACACAAGATAGCTGAAATGATCCATATATATATACAGTATGCTGTCTACAAGATATTGACCTCAGAACAAAGGATACACACAGACTGAAAATGAAAGGATGGAAAAAATATTACATGCAAATGCTTATGAAAAATAAATAGCTGGGGTAGCAATACTTATACTAGACAGAATATACTTAAAAACGAAAGCATTACAAGAGACAAAGCATCACATAGTATTACTACATGATACTAAAGGGATCAATCCAACAAGAGGATATAACCCTTGTAAACATTATATGCATCCAACATAGGAGCACCCGAGTATATAAAGAAAATCTTGATGGACATTAAGAAAGAGCTCGAAAGCAATATAGTCATAGTGGAGAATTTTAATGTCCTGCTGACATCAATAAATAGATCTTCCAGACAAAATAACAATAAGGGAACAGCGACCTTAAATGGCACACTGGATTGGATGGATTTAATTGATATTTACAGAGAATTTCATCCCAAAACAAGAGACTATACATTCTTCTCAAGTGCACATGTAACATCCTTGAAGATAGACCACATGTTAGAACACAAAGTAAGTTTTAAAAATTCAAGAAGACTGAAATCATATCAAGCATCTTCTTTGACCACAATGGTATTAAACTAGAAATTAACTATAATAAAAAAAAAAAACCACTGAAGAACACTCAAATACATAGAGGCTGAATAACATGTTATTAAACAATCGATGGGTTAGCAATGAGATCAAAGAATAAATTAAAAGTTACCTGAAAACACCAAATCTATGAGACACAGCCAAAGCAGTCTTGAGAGGATATTTATAGCATTGTAGGCCTACTTCAAAAAGCAAGAAGAATCTCAAATAAAGAATCTATCCTTACACTTAAAAGAACAACAAACAGGCCCTGGCCGGTTGGCTCAGTGGTAGAGCGTCGGTCTGGCATACAGAAGTCCCGAGTTCAATTCCCAGCCAGGGCACACAGGAGAAGCACCCATTTGCTTCTCCACCCCTCCCCCTCTCCTTCCTCTCTGCCTCTCTATTCCCCTCCCGCAGCCGAGGCTCCATTGGAGCAAAGATGGCCCGGGCACTGGGGATGGCTCCTTGGCCTCTGCCCCAGGCGCTAGAGTGGCTCTGGTCACAACAGAGTGACGCCCCAGAGGGGCAGAGCATCGCCCCCTGGTAGACAGAGTGTTGCCCCTGGTGGGCGTGCCAGGTGGATCCCAGTCGGGCGCATGCGGGAGTCTGTCTGACTGTCTCTCCCCGTTTCCAGCTTCAGAAAAATACAAAAAATAAAATAAAATAAAATAAAATAAAATAAAATAAAATAAAGAACAACAAATAAATCCTACAGTAAGAAGAAGTAAGGAAATAAGAAAAGTCAGAGCAGATATAAATGACATAGAGACAAAAAAAATACCTAAGGTCATTAAAACCAATAGCTAGTCTTTTGAAAAGATAAACAAGATTGACAAACCTTTAAACAGGCTTATCAAGAAAAAAGAGAGAGTTCCCAAATAATTAAAATAAAGAATGAAAGGGAGAAGTAGCAACTGACACCACAGAAATACAAATGATGGTAAGAAAATACTATGAACAACTATATGCCAACAAACTGGACAACCTGGGCAAAATGGATAAACTCCTAGAAACATACAGTCTTCCAAAACTTAATGAAATTGATTTGACTTTGGGTGATGGGTGCACAACACAATGAACAGTTCAAATTTAAAAAGAGAAAAGAAATTGAAGCAGTAATCAAAAACCTCCCAGCAAACAACACTTGATCTTAAGCAAAAGGCCAAGGGAAAAAAAACAAAACAAACAAACAAACATAAAAACAAACTACCTTCCATTAAACAAAAGTCCTGGACCAGATGGCTTCACAGGTTATTTTTTTTATTTTATTTTTTCTGAAGTTGGAAACGGGGAGGCAGTCAGACAGACTCCCACATGCGCCTGACCAGGATCCACCCGGCATGCCCACCAGGGGTTGATGCTCTGCCCATCTGGGGCATCACTCTGCTGCAACCAGAGCCACTCCAGTGCCTGAGGCAGAGGCCACAGAGCCATCCTCAGCGCCTGGGCCAACTTTGATCCAATGGAGCCCCAGCTGCGGGAGAGGAAGAAAGAGACAGAGAGGAAGGAGAGGGGGAGGGGTGGAGAAGCAGATGGGCACCTCTCCTGTGTGCCTTGGCTGGGAATCGAACCCGGGACTCCTGTACACCAGGCCAACACTCTACCACTGAGCCAACTGGCCAGGGCACACAGGTGAATTTTACTGAACATTTAAAAGAAAAAGAACACCTATTCTTTTTAAACTATATATTTCAAAGACTTCAAAAGGAGGGAAGACTTCCAAGCTCTTTTTACAAGGCCGGCATTTCCCTAATTCTGAAACCAGATAAAAACACTACAAAGAAAGAAAAGTATAAGCCAATATCCCTGATGAACATAGATGCTAAAATCCTCAACAAATTATTAGCAAACTGGACCCAGCAATACATAAAAAAAAACATAATCATGATCAAGCGGGATTTATTCCAGGGATGCAAGGTTGGTATAATATTCACAAATCAATAAATACGATACACCACATCAGTAAAAAAGATTAAAATTACATGATTATATCAATAGATGCAGAAAATGGTTGATAAAATCCAGCACCCATTTATGATAAAAACTTTTAGCATAGTGGGAATAGAAGGAACATACCTCAACATGATAAAGGCCATATATGTATGACAAACCCATCGCCAACATCATATTCAATGGGCAAAAACAAAATGTGTTTCCCTTACAATCAGGAACAAGACAAAAGATGTCCACTTTTTGTATGTGTGTGTGACAGAGACAGAGAGACAGACAGAAAGAGGGACCAACAGACAGGAAGGGAGAGAGATGAGAAGCATCAATTCTTCGTGGCAGCTCCTAAGTTGTTCATTAATTGCTTTCTCATATGTGCCATGATGGCGGGGCGAGGGCGGAGGGCTACAGCAGAGCATGTGACCCTTTGCTCAAGCCAGTGACCTTGGGCTCAAGCTAGCGACCTTGGGCTTAAAGCCAGCGACCTTTGGGCTCAAGCCAGTGACCGTGGGGTCATATCTATGAGCCCACGCTCATGCCAGCGACTCCACACTCAAACTGCTGAGTCCACACTCAAGCCAGATGAGCCCGTGCTCAAGTCAGGGACCTTCTCGAGGTTTCAAACCTGGGTCCTCTGCATCCCAGTCTGACACTCTATCCACTGCACCACCGCCTGGTCAGGCAAAAGGATGTCCACTTTTAACACTCTTATTCAACATAGTACTAGAAGTCCTAGCCACAACAATTAAAGAAGAAGAAGAAATGAAAAACATCCAAATTGGAAAGGAAGGCGTAAAACTATCATTATTCATAGATGACATGATATTGTACATAGAAAATCCTAACCTCTCCACCAAAATCACAACTGGATCTAATAAGGGAATTCATCAAAGTAGCAGGATAAGTAATTAATATTCATAATTCAATGGAATTTTTATATACAAATAATAAACTATCAGAAAGAGAAATGAGGCCCTGGCTGGTTGGCTCAGTGGATAGAGTGTCATCCCAGCATGCGAATGTCCCTGGTTCAGTTCCTGGTTAGAGCACAGATGAGAAGCAACCATCTGCTTCTGTGCTCCTCTCTCCCCTTTCTTTCTCTCTCTCTTCCCTTCTCGCAGCCAGTGGCTCGACAGGCTCAAGCATGGGCCCCAGACAGGGGTTACCAGGTGGATCCCCGTCAGGGAATATGCAGGAGTCTGTCTCTCTATTTCCTCTCCTCTCACTTAAAAAAAAGAAAGAGAAATTAAGAAAACAACCTCATTTACTATTGCAACAACAAAAAGAAATAAATTTATCTAAGGAGGTAAAAGACCTATACTCAGAAAATTATAGGACATTGAATAAAAAATTGAGAAAGGTACAAATAAGTGGAAGCATACACTGTGTTCATGGATTAGAATAATGAAAATCATTAAAATGTCCAAGCTACCCAAAGCAAACTATAGATTCAATGCAATTCCTATTAAAATACTAATAGCATATTTCACAGATCTAAAACAAATATTCCAAAAATTTACATGAAACCAAAAAAGACCTTGAATAGCTTCAACAATCCTGAGAAAGAAGAACAAAGTTAGAGGTATCACACTACCTGATATTAAACTATACTACAAGGTTAATGTACTCAAAACAACATGGTATTGGCAAAAAAAAACACATATAGATCAGTGAAACAGGATAGAGAACCCAGAAATAAACCCACACTCAGAGGCGGATTAAGGTCAGTTGAGGCCCCGGGCACAGAAGAAAATATTGGGCCCCTTTAAAAAAAGAGAGAGAAAGGGAAAATAAAAATACATGTTAACCATATTTTTAAATAAATATTATTACTATTAATGTTAAAATTGCACATATGAAACCAAACTTGGTGTCATTAGAAAAAAGTATAAAGTTGAGGTCCTTCAGAAGTTGGGGCCCAAGGTGCGCTACCAGTGCACCCACTGTTAAATCTGCCTCTGTCTACACCTTTACAGTAAATTAATATTTAACAAAGAAGGCAAGAACATACAATGGAGTAAAGACAGTCTCTTTAATAAATGGTGTTGGGAAAATTGCACAAATTCATGCAAAAAAAAAAAAAATGAAACTACATCACCAGCTTACACCACACACAAGAATAAATTCAAAATGGATAAAAGACTTAAATGTAAGTAGCAAAACCATCAAAATCCTAAAAGCAAACATAGGGAATAAAATCTCAGACATATCTTGTAGCAATTTTTTTTGTCAATATATCTCCTCTAGGAAATGAAACAAAGGATATTTTTTTCCTTTGTGACTACATCGAACTATAAAGCTTCTGCAAACAAAAGAAACCATGAACAAAATAGGGAACCATTGAATGTGAGAACATATATACCAATGATAATTTTATAAAAGGGAAATTTCCAAAAGATATAAAGAACTTACACAACTCAACACCAGGAAGACAAACAACCCAATTGAAAAATGGGCCAGGTACATGTATAGACACCTCTCCAAAGAGGACATACAGATGGCCAATAGACACATGAAAGAAATGGTCAATATCACTAATCATCGGAGAAATACAAATTAAAACTACAATGAAATATCACTTTACACCAGTCAGAATGGCGCTCATTAACAAAACAACACATAAGTGCTGGCAAGGATGTGGAGAAAAGGGAACCCTCCTGCACTGCTGGTGGGAATGCAGACTGGGGCAGTCACTGTGGAAAACAGTATGGAGATTCCTCAAAATTTTAAAATAGAACTGCCTTTTGAGTCAGCAATCCCACTTCTGGGAATAACACTATTCAAAAGAATTGGACACCCTTATGTTCTTGGCAGTGTTACTTAACTTAGTCAAAAGCTGGAAACACCCATACTTCCCATCAGTATATAAGTAGATAAAAAAACTGGTACCTTTTGCAGTGGAATACTACACAGCCATAAAAAAGAATTCTTACCTTTTGTGACAGCATGGATGGACCTGGAGTTTCTATGCTCAGTAAAATAAGCTAGTCATAGAAAAACAAAATACTATATGGTCTCACTTATATGTGGAATCTAATGAACAAAATAAATTGATGAACAAAATAGAAAAGAGGCATGGATACATGAAACAGATAAACAGGTGTCAGAGGGAAGAGAAATTGTGAGACTGAATGAAGAAGCGTGAAGGGATTGAGCAAAAATTGTGTGTGTGTGTGTGTGTGATATAAATAACACAGACACGGGCAACAGTGTGGTGATAGCTAGAGGGAAAGAGGGGTGGGGGTGGTGGGGGCGGGCAAAGGTGGGTAATGGGGACCGAAAAAGACTAGGAGATGAGCACACGATGTGGTGTGCAGATGATGTTTTATTGAGTTGTACACTTGAAACCTGCATGGTTTTACAAACCAATGTCACCCCAATAATTTCAATAAAAATAAATATAAAATTAAAATAAAATCCTGCTAGGCCATTAGATTTGGAGGTAATTTGGTGAGGACCTGTGTTTTGATTGATCAACAGAGTTAGGTTGACTATGGTTCCCTTTGTCTACCAGAAGCCTCACAAAGCTGCACATGTTGTTGGAAAGTATACTTTCTCAAAATAAAGATGCATTTTTCCTTGAATAATCCTCTATAGACACTCAGAACTGAGACCAATTTTTTTGCTATAATGTGTCCATATTTGTAGTACTCCCTTAATATAATAATATAACAATTCTCCAATGGAACAAGTCTCTGCCATACAAAGCAGAGTTTATGGTATCATTAGATTCTATTATCCTCAGTATGGAAACTCTTTGGACAACGAGAAAAGAAATGTGCATTTAGTCATGGTAAATTAAAATAAAAACATCTTATAATAACAAATTTTAGTCAAGAAGAAGTGTGCACATTCACACTTTGGTAAATTTAGAGAACAATTTAAGGCTTTAACAGGCTTATTTTAAACAGAAAAGGCCTTTCATGTATGGGAGAGAATAAGGATGCCAGTTATGCATGTAGGATATTTGGAGTTAGAAAACTTTAGTAGAATCCCTTCCTCCAATCTTGGTAAACTTGAGTATAATTTGTTAAACTAAGTCTCAGGTTTTTCATCTGTAAAATGGATTAGGTTTATCCTCTTGGATATTCCATTGGCATCTTGTATGTACTTACTGCCTTCATTTTAGTATTGATCACATCATGTTGTAATTGCCAGGTGACTTGTCTGTATCTCTCATTTTTTTACATTGGCACTCCTTATCTATAACCTGTAAATTATATTCACACACCTATCAGCGTAATTATTGAGTCTGATTCTATGTTTTACCTCTTAATTTTTAAAGTGTCGTTTGAATCATTCATATTCATTGGTATTCTGTTTATTTTTATTTTTTAATTTTTTTATTTAGTGAGAGGAGGGGAGGCAGAGACAGACTCCTGCATGTGCCCCAACCAGGATCCACCCAGCAAGCTCACTAAGGGGTGATGCTCTGCCCAATTGGGGTGTTGCTCTGTTGCTAAGCAACCGAGCTCTTCTTAGCACCTGAGGTGAAGCCATAGAGCCATCCTCAGTGCCCCAGGGCCAACTCGCTCTAATTGAGCCATGGCTGCAGGAGGGGAAAGGAGGGAGAGAGAAAAGAGAGAGAGAGAGAGAGAGAGAGGTGAGAGGGGGAGGGATGGAAAAGCAGCGCTTCTCCTGTGTGCTCTGACCGAGAATCAAACTTGGGACATCCACACACTGGGCCAATATTCTACCACTGTGCCTACCGACCAGGCCCAGTATTCTGTTTATTTTAGCATTGCTTCAAAGCATTTAAAACAAATGAATCATAAACTGTTTAAATGTGAATTAGAAGGAGTTAAAGGTTAGTACCACCAACAGTTCTTATCTTTTTATTTTTGAACATTAAGAGACTAAGAATATGTTCAAAGAAAAAGTGCAATTATACTGAGAAATTTTCTTGGCCTTCAAAATTTAGCTAACAAATGCTTAAAAAAAAAAGGTGACAATTAAAAACAACACCTCCAACAAGGGCTAAATAACCAAAAAATATAAAGAACTTACACAACTCAATACCAAACAAACAAACAATGAAATTAATAAATGGGCAGAGGACCTGGGCAGACACCTCTTCCAAGAAGAAATGCAAATGACCAACAGATATATGAAAAGATGTTCAGCTTCACTAGCTATTACAGAAATGTATATCAAAATTACAATGAGATACCACTTCACACCTGTTATAATGGCTATTATCAACCAGACAACTAATAACAAGTGTTTGAGAGGTTGTGAGAAAAAAGGAACCCTCATTTAATGCTGGTGGGGATGTAAACTGGTACAGCCACTATGGAAAACAGTATGAAGTTTCCTCAAAAAAGTAAGAATAGAATTTCCATATTACCCAGCAATTCCTTTTCCAGATGTCTACCCAAAACACTCGAAAACATTTATTCACAAAAATTTATGCCCCCTTATGTTCATTGCAACATTATTCATGGTGGTCAAGACATATAGACAACCAAAGTATCCTTCAATAGATGACTGGATAAAGTAAGTGTGGGACATATATAGTATGGAATACTACTTAGCCATAAAAAATATGAAATATGAAATACTTGTGACAACATGGATGGACCTTGAGAATATTATGCTAAGTGAAATAAGTCAGTCAGAAAATGCTAAGAACCATATGATTTCACTCATACGTGGAATATAAAACTGAAACTCATAGACACAGACAAAAGTATGGTGGTTACCAGAAGAAAGGGGGTGGGGAAATAAAGGGTAAAAAGGACCAGAAATATGGTGACGGTAGATAATTTGACATTGGGTGGTGAACACACAATGCAATATACAGACCATGTATTATAGAAATGAATACTTGAAACCTATATGATTTTATTAACCAATGTCACACCAATAAATTTAATTTTAAAAAAAGACAATGTCAAATGCTGGCAATATTTGGATATGGAACAATAGGAATTCTCATTGCTGGTAGGAATGAAAAATGGTAGAGCCAATTTGGGATACAGTTTGGCAGTATCTTAGAAAACTAATTGCTGGATCAAAACCATATAATAGTAGCAACTGCATTCCTTGGTATTTACCCAAATGAATTGAAAACTTATGTCCACACAAAAACCCACACACAAGTGTTTACAGCACCTTATTTATAATTGCCACAACTTGGAAGCAACCAAGGCATCCTTCAATAGGTGGATGGATTAATAAACTGTGCCAATTCAGATAATGAAATATTATTTAATGCTAAAAAGCAATGAGCTATCAAGATATGAAAAAACATAGAAGAAAATTAAATGCATGTTACAAAGTGAAAGAAGCCAATCTATAAAGGCTACATACTGAATGATTCTAACTACATGACGTCTGGAAAAGACAGAACTGTGAAGACAGTATAAAAGTCAGTGGTTCATCCCTGGCCAGTTGGCTCAATGGTAGAGCATTGGCCCTGCGTGTGGAAGTCCCGGGTTTGGTTCTTAGCCAGGGCACACAGGAGAAGCATTCATCTGTTTCTCCACCCTTCCCCCTCTCCTTTCTCTCTATCTCTCTCCTCCCCTCCCACAGCCAAGGCTCCGTTGGAGCAAAGTTGGCCCGGGTGCTGAGGATGGTTCCATGGCCTCTGCCTCAGGCACTAGAATGGCTCCAGTTGCAATGGAACAATGCCCCAGATGTAAGGAGCATCGCCCCCTAGTGGGTGTGCCTGGTGGATCCTGGAGTCGGGCACATGTGGGAGTCTGTCTCTCTGCCTCCCTGCTTCTCATTTCAGAAAAAAAAAAAAGTCAGTGGTTACCAGGAGTTAGGGGGAAAAGGGGGCAGTGGAATTTTAAGTTAGTAGCAGTCATCTAATGAAAATATAATAATGAATACATGTCATTACAGATTGCTCCAAACCCACAGAATGTACAACCTCAAGAACAAAGTATAATGTAAACTATGAACTTTGTGTTATGGATGTATCAGTGTAAGTTCACCAGTTGTAACAAATGCACCACTCTGAAGGGGATACTGATAATGGGGGAGGCTATGCAGATGTGTGTAAGGGTTATATGGGAAATCTTTCACATACATATGCTATTGTATACACATATATATGTTATGTAAACCTTCCTCTTAATTTTACTATGAACCTAAAACTGCTCTAAAAATTGTCTACATAAATAAAATGCATTTATTTTATGAATAAAGTTGAACACATCTCTTTGAATGTCCTAAATTGTTTACTAGGTAAGAATTTTACAAACATTACTTATATTAGCAGTAACAGCAGAGCGGGAGAGTATTATGCCATCTCCAAGCTGTAGGACAAGAGCTATCAATAGTGTGGTAGAATTGTAGCTCTCTCCAAAGCTATGCTCTTGAGGCCTGCAGATGTCAACCCTCACATTTCCTGTACTTGTGGCCTCATTTCCTGATCCGTGGGGTGTCAGGATTCCTTCTGATAGCCTTATAGAATGGATCAATGATGATAACCTCAAAGAATTTGTATGTGGACTCTTCACCAATCCAGTAAGAACTCAGGACTCCTAGAGCCCTGCAGTGGTGTCCAGCTCACTCTTCAGCAACAGACTGAGGCTTCCAGCAAACTTTAGTCGGTTAACACGATGATGGACAGGCTTGCTCTGGGCTGCACCCTTAGGAACTGGGCGTTTGCCACCACCATAACACACATGAATCCAATATATGACATAACCTTGCTTGGCCTTGTAATCCCAGCCTGCATGCTTTATGTGCCCAGGTGGGGCAGGGGGCCCTATGCAGCACAGAGAACTTGAGGTACTACCAGAAGCATACCCTGAGAAAAAAGTGCAGTATATTGGACTGCTTCTTCCTTCATAGCTCCTGAATATACATTTAAGTAACCATCTTGGCCTGACCAGGGGGTGGTGCAGTGGATAGAGCGTCGGACTGGGATGCGGAAGACCCAGGTTCGAAACCCCGAGGTCGCCAGCTTGAGCACTGGCTCATCTGGTTTGAGCAAAAGCTCACCAGCTTGAGCCCAAAGTCACTGGCCCAAACAAGGGGTTACTCGGTCTGCTGAAGGCCCGCATTTGGGGCACATATGAGAAAGCAATCAATGAACAACTAAGGTGTTGCAACACGCAACGAAAAACTAATGATTGATGATTCTCATCTCTCCATTCCTGTCTGTCTGTCCCTGTCTATCCTTCTCTCTGATTCTCTCTCTGTGTCTCTTTAAAAAAAAAAAGTAACCATCTTGGCTTTACCTGATAGCTGTAGCCAGATGGAAAGCTGAACACATTTTAAAATGCTTAAGAGGCATTTTAACATCTCTCTTAATGAATGTCTTTTGAAACAATTTTGCAGAGTTTTGGACTTTTATTCCTCTATTTAAAAAAATTCTTCATTTATATGGAACATTAGCCCTTTAACTGTGATATACCAGTAAATATTCTAAATATTTTCTCCTAGGTTATATTTTTAAACTTTTTATAATATTTTGTTATTATAGAAACAGCACATATACTTGCAATAAAATTAGAAAATATAACAAAATGAAAATTAGAAAAATAAATTACATACTACCAGCATCCAGAAATCAACACAGTTAACATAAGTAGATTCTTTTGTTTGATTATTTCAAATTTTTTTGTGTAAATCATCCTGGGCCATTATATAATGATTTTTTTAAGTGATAGGAACAGAGATAGTGAGACAGACTCTCACATGTGCCCCAACTGGGATCCATCTGGCAACCATGTCTATAGCCGATGTTCCAGTACTGAGCCATTTTTAGTGCCTGAAGCTGATGCACCTCAGCACCCAGGGCCACACTCTGAGTCTAACCAATCAAGCCACTGGCTGCGGGAGAGGAAGAAAAGAGGGAATGGGAGGGGAAGGGAAAGAAGCAGAAGATCACTTCTCGTTATGTGCCCTCACTGGAAACTGAACCCGAGATGTCTATATACCAGGATGATGCTCTATCCACTGAACCATCAGCCAGGGCAATATAATGATATTTAAATACAGTACTGGATTCATTTCATTGATATTTTATTTATGAGATATCTATTCTCATTGATTAAATTGCTTTATTGCCATGATTTTTTTTACCTCAGGCCTAGTATTGAATTTACTGTTAAATTTGATTGCATGGTATTGAGAAAATACTGACTCACACCGACAAATATTTTTAAACTTGTGGGGATTTTGAAACATGTATGCATATTATTTTATATTTTTACTATTGAGAGGCAGTAATTTCCTTAAATCTAGGCTTAGTGACTCACTTATTTAAAACAGTTTACCCTGAAATAGACTTATATTCTTCATTTAGCTGATAGGAAAAGAAGCTTTATTCAAAGATCTTTCCAAAAATGAGCTAAACCTGGCAATTTAATAAATCAGTGGTCTCTAACACTTTTGACATATGACACATAAAAGTATATCCATGATTTTCATTAGAGCATTTAAAATAACTTTAAAAGTTAAATCAAAATAAAAGGTTACGAACTGATGCACCACTATTATACCTGTAGTAGCCAGCTAATATCACAATACCAAAATATCACAGACTGGGTGGTTTAAACAATTAGAAATATACTTTATCACAATTACAGAGTTTGGATCGAAGTTCAAGATGCTATCAAGGTTGATTTCTGGTTAAAACTCTTCTTAGCTTGTAGATAGATGCCTTCTCACTGTATCCTTGCATGATCTTTTTTCTGTGGAGAAAGGGAGAGAGAGAGATATCTGGTTTCTCTTCCTCCACCAGTCTTGACCAGGCGGTGGTGCAGTGGATAGAGCATCAGACTGGGATGTGGAGGACCCAGGTTCGAGACCCGGAGGTTACCAGCTTGAGCGCGGGCTCATCTGGTTTGAGCAAAGTTTACCAGCTTGAGCTCAAGGTCGCTGTCTCGAGCAAGGGGTCACTTGGTCTGCTGTAGCCCCCCAGTCAATGCACATATGAGAGAGCAATCAATGAACAACTAAGGAACTGCAATGAAGAATTGATATTTTTCATTTCTCTCCCTTCCTGTCTGTCTGTCCCTATCTGTTCCTCTCTCTGACTCTGTCTCTGCCAAAAACAAAAAACAAAAACAACAACAAAAAAGAACACCAGTCCTATTGGATTAAGGCCCCATCCTCACTACCTCATTTAACCTGTATCACCTCTTTACAGGCCCTATCTCTAATACAGTCACATTGGGAGTTATGGCTTCAACATATAAATTTGGAGGTGACACAATTTAGTCCATAGCAATATCTGAGAGATTCCTGAAACATGTCGGAGGAAAAAAACTAATCTAATCTATTCAGCTTGCTTACTTTACTTATGAGGAAGTAGGTCCAGAAAAATACCATGGCTTTCCTGAGTTAATGTGGCTGGACTCAAGTCTCCTAGCTATCTAGGGTTCCTCCTGCTGCAATAAAAGACACACTTTTCTTCCCTTTGTTCTTACCCATTTTTATCTAAATGGGATCCTTGACTAAGGATAATTTTTTACTGAATTGTTTTCCATAAGGCTCCTTAAGTAAGGGTCATTTTTTACTGAATTGTTTGAAACCATCTATTTTTTTTTCAACCAATTGGCAAAGAACTAAGATTCAAATCCTAGTTCAGCCTAGACTCAGCTGAACCCTGACACTCTCCAGTCCACAGCATACAACTAACTCTGACAAGTTGTCAGCCACTGATTGGTAAAATTGGGCTGACTATGCTTTAACTACCAAATGACTGGGCTGATCTAGTGAAGCCACAAGACCTTACAGCTCTAGGATCAACAGAGAACTCCCTGGGGTCTACAATTCTGTGACATGGGTTACTTCTTCCTTCCATAGTGGGACTCTGTACCTTACCTTCTCATCACAGTTAGTGATTAGTGGAAACAAATTGTGAAGGGCATCATCCCTGTCCTCAGCCAGAATATTTATTCTTGTGGAGATGGTGATGATGGAATTGGCATTACACTGGCAGAGTTGGTTACAAGAAGGCACTGGCTTTTAATGCCATGATTTCACTTAAGTTATTCCAGGAAATCCTGTTCTTGTTGTGGATTCTGCTTGTATAATTATTTGGGTTTTTTTTGTTTGTTTGTTTATTGAAATATAATTCATACACCATCACTACAATGAATTTTAGAACATTTTCCTTACCCCCCGTACCCATTATTATTCCCTTCCCCACACCTTAAGTAGCTCTAACCAAACACTAATCTACTTTCTGTCTCTATAGATATAGCTATTATGGTTTTAATTTCCAACATCCTAAAAAAGTTTACTATTTTTATAGTATTCTTATTACTATTATGGAAGAGAGACTTTCAGAAGTCTTTACTCTGCCATTCCAGCTGAACTCACCACTCAGTTACTTAATTATACTTACAACTCAGCAGCAAGCTCAAACTGGCATGGCAGATAGCATAAACTAAGCTATTTATTCTGGTAATTGTTGAAATTTACTACATTTTTCTGAACTTTAAATTTACATTATGCAACTTGCTTGGTACTTGAAACTATGTAATTATATTATAAAGATTAGTTTATACCTAAAATATAATTTAAATAATTGTATTTGTAAATTGGTTCATATAAAAACTCAGACAATGTTGTAAAATTATAATAGACCTACTATTTCTATTTGACTTCTGAGTAAAAATAAATAAATAAATAAACATAAAAATAAATTTTCTGAGTGAAGGTTAAGAATATAATTGTTCTTTAGTACTTTAAAAAGTCAATGTTTTGTGTTGTAATGTCAATGTAAATGTATTTCCTTTATTTTTTTTATGACAATGATCTTCATACAGCAAGTTAAAACCCCAAGAAAGCAGTTTCCTAACACAACTGAAAAAGAGAAAAAACAGGTGATCATCAGGAAGTGAATGTATTTTCTGACACTTAAAAAAATGTTTTAGAGCAGTAAAGTAGAGATATAATAATATCTATAACTATTTAAATAATTATAAAATGTAAGATTTACACTAAATATGGTTGGTATTGTTAAAGAAAAAACCACAGGCCCCAAACAGTGTCACTTGTATTAAAGCCCATGATACCAAACCTAGATTTAACATCTGACCTTATTGCTCTTTCAAACTCCCAGAAACATAATCTTAATCAACCAGTCTGGAATTTTCTGGTCAACACCAATGAGGTGTTATGTGGGCCCTCTCCATCCCCCCCCCCATAGAAAAAAAAGTAATAATATGCATAATAAAAGCCCTTGCCATTCTCTGCCTGCCACAAGAAGATGCCCTGGTCTAAAAATAATCCTTTATTTCTTTTGTTAATAGCTCCCTTGACCCACCCATTTTCCTATAAAATCTTTCATTTTGTACAACCCTTAGAGGCACCCTTTTAGTTGTTACAGGGGATGCTGCCAGATTAATGAATGACTTAATAAAGCCAATTAAATCTTCAAATTTACTCTGTTGGATTTTTTTGACAGTATAAAATTTTTAAAGAAAAAAAATACAAAGCCACCATACAACCCCTGTATGAGCTCTACGTATTTTTGTATAAATATAAATGATATCACCTTTTCTAAAGCTCAAAGTAAAGTAATAAATAACTAATACATTATGACTATTATCTTAATTATCCACTTTAGTAAGACTACGATGCTTTTAAATTTTATTTTTAGGCCCTAGTTGGTGGCTCAGTGGATAGAGTGTTGGCCTGGAGTATGGATGTGCTGAGTTTGATTCCCGATCAGGGCACAAAGGAGAAACAACCATCTGCTTCTCTCCCCATCCCTCTCCCCCTTCTCTCCCTCTTCCTCCTCCTGCAGTCAGTGGCTTGATTGGTCTGAGCCTGGCCCCAGATGCTGAGGATAACTCCTCCTGAGTGTGACAGCCTCAGGCACTAAAAATAGCTCAGTACTCAAGCATTGGGTCCAGGTGGGGTTGCTGAGTGGACCCCGGTCAGGGCACATGCAGGAGTCTGCCTCACTATCTCCTCTCCTCTTGTCTAAAAAAAAATATATATATGTATATATTTTTATACATTATATAGCCTCACAATTTAAATATTAAGGATAACTACATATAGTATAGTATACTGAAGTTAAAAAAAAAGACATGTATGTGTTGATGTAAGAAACATCAAAACCTGTAGAGAATTTTTATGAGCTTATTTGACCCAAACGGACAACAGTTGCTGGGAAGCAAAATCGCAATGGATTGAGAAAATGTTCCAAAGAATGGCAGTTTTGCATCTTATTTTATACATAATCAAGAATAGACTAAGGATAGTTACCTGAAATCTATTAATGGGGTGGGAAAAAGCAGAGCAAAGGCAATCTCTGGGACTGGATAAAAAGTAAAATAGAGAGACACATACTTTTGTAATACCAGTGGGTACAAGATAATTAACATTTACAGCACATAAAGATGGTATGCAGGAACAAGATTACAATGAGGGGTTCTGTGGTCTCTCCTCTGGTGTGGAGGTTGTACCCTGAGGGTATGTATGGCAAAGGAGATTACTCTGACATTTCAAAGGTATGTTATCTTAGATATAACAAGACAATAGACAGACTCGCTTAGGGTAAAGATTGATCTTTGTTAAGGAAGCTACAGGCCTAGTACTTTACTACCTTCCATGACCCAATGTTAGAATTTTTTAGTTCAGACCACCCTATATGGTTATTTTCAGTCTCTGAGTTTGTAAGTCCCACCATGCAGGCCTCCTCTGAGCTTTTCAGGTTTATCATGTAGCCTATTTTTCCTGCACATAGAGAAAAATCATAATGTATCATAAAAAATAGAGAAGCTTTGTGTGACCACAGAACCAGCTCAGAATATTCCTATCCTGTTTAACAAGATACTGAGTTGCTTTTCAGAGACAACAGACCAAAACTTCAAGGAGAGAACTGTGACTTCCTGCTATACCTAGCACCCAAGTCTCACTCCCCACCCCCACCCCCACAAAATTAAAGGACCAGGACATACTGTAACTGCAACTTGAACACCAGAACCCTTTCAGAAAGAAAGGGTTCATTGTCTAAGAAGATCCGGTATTGACACGCCTTTATCATAAATGGTCAAGCTTCAAGGCCCTCCAAGTATAATTTGCCCCACTAGCAATTCTGCATACATGTTCCTTCTAGATCAGGGGTCCCCAAACTTTTTACACAGGGGGCCAGTTCACTGTCCCTCAGACCATTGGAGGGCTGGACTATAAAAAAAGACTATGAACAAATCCCTATGCACACTGCACATATCTTATTTTAAAGTAAAAAAACAAAACGGGAACAAATCCAATATTTAAAATAAAGAACAAGTAAATTTAAATCAACAAACTGACCAGTATTTCAATGGGAACTATGCTCTTCTCACTGACCACCAATGAAAGAGGTGCCCCTTACAGAAGTGTGGCGGGGGCCGGATAAATGGCCTCAGGGGGCCACATGCGGCCCGCGGGCCATAGTTTGGGGACCCCTGTTCTAGACCCTTAAAAACTCTTAACCTAATCCAGCAAGCAAGGTGGATTTGAAGAACTATTAAGCAGTGGTGGGATTCAAATAATTTAACAACCAGTTCTCTGTCCTAATGACTGTTGTTTTAAGTATAAAAAAAGATTTACTGAAAGGTAGTTTGTTATTTCATGCATTTACTACTTAAATAAGAGCAACAAAAGAGGTACACAAAACTAGATTATGTTATAAGAAAGAGTTTTAAAATATTAAATAATATCTGACAAAAAATACAACTGTTATTTAAGATATTTCCATATTGCTTCTTTTTTTATAAATAAATTTTTATTAATGTTAATGAGGTGACATCAATAAATCAGGGTACATATATTCAAAGAAAACATGTCCAGGTTATCTTGTCATTCAATTATGTTGCATACCCATCACCCAAAGTCAGATTGTCCTCTGTCACCTTCTATCTAGTTTTCTTTGTGCCCCTCCCCCTCCCACTTCCCCTCTCCCTCCTTCCCTCCCGCGCCCCTCCTCCCCCCACCCCCAGTAACCACACTCTTGTCCATGTCTCTTAGTCTCGTTTTTATGTCCCACCAATGGATGGAATCATGTAGTTCTTGGTTTTTCCTGATTTACTTATTTCTCTCCGTATAATGTTATCAAGATCCCATCATTTTGTTGTAAATGATCCGATGTCATCATTTCTTATGGCTGAGTAGTATTCCATAGTGTATATGTGCCACATCTTCTTTATCCAGTCTTCTATTGATGGGCCTTTTGGTTGTTTCCATGTCTTGGCCACTGTGAACAATGCTGCAATGAACATGGGGCTACATGTGTCTTTACGTATCAATGTTTCTGAGTTTTTGGGGTATATACCCAATAGAGGGATTGCTGGGTCATAAGGTAGTTCTATTTTCAGTTTTTTGAGGAACCACCATACTTTCTTCCATAATGGTTGTACTACTTTACATTCCCACCAACAGTGAATGAGAGTTCCTTTTTCTCCACAGCCTCTCCAACATTTGCTATTACCTGTCTTGTTGATAATAGCTAATCTAAATGTGTGAGGTGGTATCTCATTGTAGTTTTGATTTGCATTTCTCTAATAATGGATGAAGATGAGCATCTTTTCATATATCTGTTGGCTATTTGTATTTTTTCCTGGGAGAAGTGTCTGTTCATGTCCTCTTCTCATTTTTTTATTGAATTGTTTGTTTGTTGTTGAGTTTTATGAGTTCTTTGTATATTTTGGATATTAGGCCCTTATCTGAGCTATTGTTTGAAAATATCGTTTCCCATTTAGTTGGCTGTCTGTTTATTTTGTTATCAGTTTCTCTTGCTGAGCAAAAACTTCTTAGTCTGATGTAGTTGCATTCATTTATCTTTGCCTTTACTTCGCTTGCCTTTGGAGTCAAATTCATAAAATGCTATTTAAAACCCAGGTCCATGAGTTTAGTACCTATGTCTTCTTCTATGTACTTTATTGTTTCAGGTCTTATATTTAGGTCTTTGATCCATTTTGAATTAATTTTAGTACAAGGGGACAAGCTGTAGTCCAGTTTCATTCTTTTGCATGTGGCTTTCCAGTTTTCCCAGCACCAATTGTTGAAGAGGCTTTCTTTTCTCCATTGTGTGTTGTTGGCCCCTTTATCGAAAATTATTTGACCATATATATGTGGTTTTATTTCTGGACTTTCTATTCTGTTCTATTGGTCTGAGTGTCTACTTTTCTGCCAATACCATGCTGTTTTGATTGTTGTAGCCGTATAATGTAGTTTGAAGTCAGGTATTGTAATGCTCCCAGCTTCATTCTTTTTCCTTAGGATTGCTTTGGCTATTCAGGGTTTCTTATAGTTCCATATAAATCTGATGATTTTTTGTTCCATTTCTTTAAAAAATGTCATTGGAATTTTGATGGGAATTGCATTATATTTATAAATTGCTTTGGGTAATATGGCCATTTTGATTATATTTATACTTCCTATCCAAGAACAAGGAATATTTTTTCCATCTCATTGTATCTTTTTCGATTTCCCTTAACAATGCTTTGTAGTTTTCACTATATAGGTCCTTTACAATCTTTGTTATGTTTATTTCTAGGTATTTTAATTTTTTTGTTGCAATCGTGAAGGGGATTATTTTTTTTTAGTTCATTTTCTAATATTTCATTGTTGGCATATAGAAAGGGTATGGACTTTTATATGTTAATTTTGTATCCTGCGACCTTACTGTATTAGTTTATTGTTTCTAGTAATCTTTTTGTGGAGTCTTTGTGGTCTTCGATGTATAAGATCATATCATCTGCAAAAAGTGATACCTTTACTTCTTCTTTTCTGATATGGATACTTTTATTTCTTTCTCTTGTCTGATTGCTCTAACCAGAACTTCTAGCACCATGTTATATAAGGGTGGAGAGAGAGGACAACCCTGTCTTGTTCCTGATTTAAGGTGGAAAGTCCTCAGTTTTATGCCATTTAATATGATGTTGGCTGATGGTTTATCATATATGGCCTTTATCATGTTGAGATATTGTCTTTCTATAGCCATTTTGTTGCATGTCTTAAACATAAAGTTGTGTTGTATTTTATCGAATGCTTTTTCTACATCTATTGATAAGATCATGTGGTTTTTGTTCTTTGTTTTGTTGATATGGTGTATTACGTTAACCGTTTTACGAATGTTGAACCATCCTTGAGATTCTGGGATGAATCCCACCTGATCATAATGTATTGTTTTTTTAATATGTTGTTGTATTCGATTTGCCAGTATTTTGTTTAGTATTTTAGCATCTGTATTCATTAGAGATATTGGGCTGTAATTTTCTTTTTTTTGTGCCGTTCTTGCCAGGTTTCGGTATGAGGGTTATGTTGGCCTATAAAATGTGTTTGGATCATATTAAATGGCACAAAACTGAAGGCTTTCCCCCTTAAATCAGGAACAAGACAGGGTTGTCCACTCTCTCCACTCTTATTCAATGTGGTACTAGAGGTTCTAGCCAGAGCAATCAGACAAGACAAAGAAATAAAAGGCATCCATATCGGAAAAGAAGAAGTAAAGGTATCACTTTTTGCAGATGATATGATCCTATACATCGAAAACCCCAAAGAATCCACAAAAAGACTACTAGAAACAATAAGCCAATACAGTAAGGTCGCAGGATACAAAATTAACATACAGAAGTCAATAGCCTTTCTATATGCCAACAATGAAACATTTGAGAATGAACTCAAAAGAATAATCCCTTTCACGATTGCAACAAAAACAAAATAAAATACCTAGGAATAAACATAACAAAGAATGTAAAGGACTTATATAATGAAAACTACAAACCATTGTTAAGGGAAATCAAAAAAGATATAATGAGATGGAAGAATATTCCTTGTTCTTGGTTAGGAAGAATAAATATAATCAAGATGGCCATATTACCCAAAGCAATATACAAATTTAATGTAATTCCCATCAAAATTCCAATGACATTTTTAAATGAAATGGAACAAAAAATCATCAGATTTATATGGAACTATAAAAAACCCCGAATAGCCAAAGCAATCCTAAAGAAAAAGAATGAAGCTGGGGGCATTACAATACCTGACTTCAAATTATGTTATAGGGCTACAACAATCAAAACAGCATGGTATTGGCAGAAAAATAGACACTCAGACCAATGGAACAGAATAGAAAGCCCAGAAATAAAACCACATATATATATAGTCAAATAATTTTTGATAAAGGGGCCAACAACACACAATGGAGAAAAGAAAGCCTATTCAACAATTGGTGCTGGGAAAACTTGAAAGCCACATGCAAAAGAATGAAACTGGACTACAGTTTGTCCCCCTGTACTAAAATTAACTCAAAATGGATCAAAGATCTAAACATAAGACCTGAAACAATTAAGTACATACAAGAAGACATAGGTACTAAACTCATGGACCTGGGTTTTAAAAAGCATTTTATGAATTTGACTCCAAAGGCAAGAGAAATGAAGGCAAAAATTAATGAATGGGACTACATCAGACTAAGAAGTTTTTGCTCAGCAAGAGAAACTGATAACAAAATAAACAGACAGCCAACTAAATGGGAAACGATATTTTCAAACAACAGCTCAGATAAGGGCTTAATATCCAAAATATACAAAGAACTCATAAAACTCAACAACAAATAAACAATCCAATAAAAAATGGAAAGAGGACATGAACAGACACTTCTCCCAGGAAGAAATACAAATGGTCAACAGATATATGAAAAGATACTCATCTTCTTTATTTATTAGAGAAATGCAAATCAAAAAGGCAATGAGATACCACCTCACACCTGTTAGATTAGCTATTATTAACAAGACAGGTAATAGCAAATGTTGGAGAGGCTGTGGAGAAAAAGGAACCCTCATTCACTGTTGGTGGGAATGTAAAGTAGTACAACCATTATGGAAGAAAGTATGGTGGTTCCTCAAAAAACTGAAAATAGAACTACCTTATGACCCAGCAATCCCTCTATTGGGTATATACCCCAAAAACTCAGAAACATTGATACGTAAAGACACATGCAGCCCCATGTTCATTGCAGCATTGTTCACAGTGGCCAGGACATGGAAACAACCAAAAAGCCCATCAATAGAAGACTGGATAGAGAAGATGTGGCACATATACACTATGGAATACTACTCAGCCATAAGAAATGATGACATGAGGTCATTTACAGCAAAATGTTGGGATCTTGATAACATTATACAAAGTGAAATAAGTAAATCAGAAAAAAACAGGAACTGCATTATTCCATATGTAGGTGGGACATAAAAGTGAGACTAAGAGACATTGATAAGAGTGTGGTGGTTACGGGGGGAGGGGGGAGAGGGAGAGGGAAAGGAGGAGGGGGAGGGGCACAAAGAAAACAAGATAGAAGGTGACAGAGGACAATCTGACTTTGGGTGATGGGTATGCAACATAATTGAACGACAAGATAACCTGGACATGTTATCTTTGAATATATGTATCCTGATTTATTGATGTCACCCCATTAAAAAAATAAAATTATTAAAATTAAAAAAAAAGAAAAAAATTAAAATGTGTTTGGAAGTATTGCTTCTTCTTCAATTTTTTGGAAGACTTTGAGTAGAATAGGAACCAAGTCTTCTTTGAATGTTTGATAAAATTCACTAGTATAACCATCTGGGCCTGGACTTTTATTTTTGGGAAGGTTTTTAATAGTTTTTTTCTATTTCCTCCCTGCTAATTGGTCTGTTTAGGCTTTCTGCTTCTTCTTGACTCAGTCTAGGAAGGTTGTATTGTTCTAGGAATTTATCCGTTTCTTCTAGATTGTTGAATTTGGTGACATATAGTTTTTATAGTATTCTACAATAATTATTTGTATATCTATGATGTCTATGGTGATTTCTCCTCTTTCATTTTGGATTTTGTTTATATGAGTCCTTTCTCTTTTTTCCTTGGTGAGTCTTGCCAAGGGTTTGTCAATTTTGTTGATCTTTTCAAAGAACCAACTCCTTGTTTTATTAATTTTTTCTATAGTTTTTCTGTTCTCTATTTCATTTATTTCTGCTCTGACTTTTATTATTTCCTTTCTTCGGCTGGTTTTGGGTTGTCTTTGTTCTTCTTTTTCTAGTTCCTTAAGGTGTGAAGTTAAGTGGTTCACTTGGGCTCTCTCTTGTTTGTTCATATAAGCCTGAAGTGATATGAACTTCCCTTCCCTCTTATCACTCCTTTTGCTGCATCCCATAGATTCTGATATGTCGTATTGTCATTTTCATTTGTCTGTATATATCTTTTGATTTCTGCGCTTATTTCTTCTTTGACTCATTCATTTTTTAAAAGTAAGTTGTTTAGTTTCTACATTTTTGTGGGGTTTTTTGCCTCTTTTTTGCAGTTGAATTCTAGTTTCAAGGCTTTATGATCAGAAAATATGCTTGGTACAATTTCAATTTTTCTGAATTTGCTTATGTTATTTTTGTGGCCCAACATATGGTCAATTCTTGAGAATGTTCCATGTACACTAGAGAAAAATGTATACTCTGTCTCTTTGGGATGAAGTGTCCTGTAGATGTATATCATATCCAGGTGCTCTAGTGTTTTGTTTAAGGCCAATATATCTTTATTGATTTTCTGTTTGGATGAACGATCTAGAGCCATCAGTGGTGTATTGAGGTATCCAAGTATGATTGTATTTTTGTCAGTTTTTGTTTTTAAGTCAATAAGTAGCTGTCTTATATATTTTGGTGCTCCTTGGTTTGGTGCATATATATTAAGGATTGTTATGTCTTCTTGATTCAGTGTCCCCTTAATCATTATGAAATGACCATTTTTGTCTCTGAGTACTTTTTCTGTCTTGTAGTCAGCATTATTCAATATGAGTATTGCTACACATGCTTTTTCTTGGATGTTATTTGCTTGGAGTATTGTTTTCCAGCCTTTCACTTTGAATTTGTTTTTATCCTTGTTGCTTAGATGTGTTTCTTGTAGGCAGCATACATTTGGATTTTCTTTTTTAATCCATTCTGCTACTCTGTGTCTTTTTATTGGTGAGTTTAATCCATTTACATTTAGTGTAATTATTGACACTTGTGGGTTCCCTATAGCCACTTTATAAATTGTTTTCTGTTAGTTTTGTATCTTGTTTGATTCTTCTCTTTTGTTTTTTCTATCATTTGTTTTTGTTTGTTTGTATTCCATACTTCTTTCCTCTGTTGCTACCTTTTTTAAGGCATGTACTTCTGTGGTGGTTTTTTCAAGGGTGGTTATTATTAAGTAATGAAAAGGGTACCTACCATATTCATTGTAGTACCCTGTTTTATGAGTGTTTCTGCACATCATCATCCTTTGCTACTGTTAATCTCTGTCTTCTCCCATTTTTTTTTGCTTTTGTTGTCATAGTTTAAATTTGGTTTGATTTTGTTCTTGGTGGAGCTTTTACTTGTGGGTTTGTTTTGTTTTTTTCTTTGAATTTGGTTGGAAAACCCCCTTTTGTATTTCCTGGAGTGGGGGTTTTCTGATGATAAATTCCTCGTCTTTTCTGTATTTGTGAATGTTTTTATTTCTCCTTCGTATTTGAAGGATAGCTTTGATGGGTATAGTATTTTTGGCTGAAAGTTCCTCTCTTTTAGGGCTTTAAATATTGGGGTCCACTCTCTTCTAGCTTGTAGATTTTCTGCTGAGAAATCTGATGATAATCTAATAGGTTTCCTTTATATGTTGTATTCTTCTTTTCCTTGGCTGCCTTGAGAAATTTTTCTTTGTCGGTTTGTGCCATTTTTATTATGATGTGCCTTGGAGTAGGTTTGTTGTGGTTAAGAAAACTGAGTGTTCTGTTTGCTTCTTGAATTTGAAGCTTTAGTTCTTTCCACAGGCTTGGGAAGTTCTCATCTATTATTTGTTTGAATATATTCTCCATTCCATTTTCTCTCTCTTCTCCCTCTGATATACCTATTATTCTTATGTTATTCTTTTTGATGGAGTCAGACAATTCCTGTAGGGCTTTCTCATTTTTTTTTTTTAATTTTTGAGTCTCTCTCTTCTCCTCTCTGTTGTGCCTGAAGTTGCTTGTCTTCTATGTCACTAATCCTACCTTCTATCTGGCCTGTTCTATTAGCTAAGCTTGTTACCTCTTTTTTCAGTTCATGAATTGAGTTTTTCATCCCTGTTTGATTTGTTTTTATAGTTTCAAATTCTTTGGTAATATATTCTTTGTGTTTATTGAGTTGTTTTCTGAGCTCTCTAAATTGCCTTTCTGTGTTTTCTTGTATATCTCTGAGTATTTTTAGCATTTCTATTTTAAATTCTCTGTCATTTAGCTCCAAGGTTTCCAATATATTAAGTTTTTTCTCCAGACTTTTCCACATCTATCTGTGCTACTTCTCTATCTTTTTTTTTATTTTTTATTTTTTTTTCATTTTTCTGAAGCTGGAAACAGGGAGAGACAGTCAGACAGACTCCTGCATGCGCCCGACCGGGATCCACCCGGCACGCCCACCAGGGGCGACGCTCTGCCCACCAGGGGGCGATGCTCTGCCCATCCTGGGCGTCGCCATGTTGCGACCAGAGCCACTCTAGCGCTTGAGGCAGAGGCCACAGAGCCATCCCCAGCGCCCGGGCCATCTTTGCTCCAATGGAGCCTTTGCTGCGGGAGGGGAAGAGAGAGACCTTCTCTATCTTTTGTATCCATGATATTCAATTTCCTTTTTTTTAATGGCATCTGAGGGTGGTCTTGTTAATACCACTAATGAAAATTAATAAAGAATAAAAAGTAAAAAAAAAATGGAAAAAAATTTTGGAAAAAACCCAATAATAATTTATTATTCCACCCTTTTTTTTCTTCTCTTCCCCTCCTCTTTTCTCCTCCTTAGGAAAATATCGTGATGAACTGTGAATTATATTATGCTAAGTGGAACAAGAACTGCCTATAACAGAGGTCCTGAGTTGGGGAGAAGTGTTCAAGGAGCAAAACAGGAAGTAAGGACCCACAAAATGCAAAAAAGGAAAAAATTTGGGTCAAGTATAAAATAATTTGCTTGTAAGTGATGGTTAACTAAGAAATATAATGAGAGGGATAAGAGGGAAACAGGAAAAAGGAAAAAAATAACTATTGTATTAAGTGGAGCAAAAACTAAGTAGAATGAAGATCCTAGGTTGTGAGGAATGCTAATGAGTTAAAAAGCAAGGTGAAAAGCACCCCAAATTCCAAAAAATAAAACTTAAGTCCCAAATTAAATAATTTGTTCATGATTGAGGATTGAATGAGAGGAAAAGTAAAAGGAGGAAAGAAGAAACTAATAGAGAGGAAGAAATAAGAGAAAGGGGAAAAGGAAAAGAAGAAAAAAGAAAACAAAAACAAAAAGAAGGAGAGAGAGAGAGTTAAGGGTTTTGTAGTGTAACCCTCATGGAGAGTAAGGAAGAAGAAAAGAAATAAAATGTAACACTTATGGGTAGTGTAGTTCAAGAAGAGGAAAGAATAAGATGGGCAGAGAATAAAAGGACCAAGGTGGAGGAAATAGAAATAATAATAATAAAGGCAAGAAGATGAAAGAAACAAAAAAATAGTGGAACAAGTTATAAAGTCTGTGGATTTTTCTTGATTTTGAGAGGTTAACTTCTTTCTTTTTCTTTCCTCTCCCTCTTCCTGGTCAGTGACTCTGTACCCCAGGCTCTGCCCCTGTGGCACGCTTAGGTAGAGATTTGCAGTTGATGAGACTCTACGGTACTGTCATATATTAGGCTTCAGTCTCATTGGTAGTCAAGGCTTGTTAGCGTTTGCAGGCTCCAACAATGAGAGAGTCCGTTTTCCTCTCTTTTAGTCTCTCCTTCCTGAATTAGCAGCCTGATGATCCAGCTATGAGGCTGCTGCTGCCACTGCCTCTGCTTAGGGAGTAAGAGGCTCAAAGAGCTGGCAAATCCCCACTCTATCCCCACTCAATGCAGGGCTCTGGGTAAGGCTCTGGCAGTCAGAGCCGCCAGCATAATCAGGCGGGGCTGGGAGTCAATTGCTCTCAAGGTGACTTTCTATGAGCCTCTATGCCTGTTCAACACGCCTAGCACTCTGTGGGACCACTCTCCCCAGGCTTTCTGCACTTTGTAACCTGTTTTGGCTGGGAATAAGATGCCCTAGTCGCTGCCTGCAGTACAGGAGGTCTTATCATCTACCAAGTTCCTCTTTTTAGCGTATATCCCTGAGTATGAAAGCTCTGCCAATCAGAAGTTGCCCCACCCCTTTAGAAAGAGGCACTAGAAAATATCACGCCTTTTGTCTTAGATCGCTGAACTGAGAGAGATCTTGTCAATTAGAGCCATGTAGTCAGTTGGGAGGTGAGCAGACTATGGGTTAAGCTAATTTCAGCAATTGGATCCGCCAATCTGCTACAGAAAGGACAGCAAGCTGCCCGCGTGCCCCTCCCCCGACGCTTGATTGTTAGCTTGAATGGCTGGGTGAGGCACCCCACCCACCTAGAGAAGCTCCGGTGTAGGAAAGTTTGCTTTGGCGCACTCCCCGTGCTGAGCTGCTGCTCGCGGTGCACAGGCGTTTGCTCGCGGTGCGCGCATTTGCTCATGTGGGCTGATTCACCACAGGCACATTCTTTCCTCAGCTTGAAGGAATGTCCGTGCTGCAGCCTAGCTTCTTCCACACCCTTAGCACCCCCCCCAACTCTCAGTTCCAAGTGAAAGCAGCCTTTGCTCAGGTTAGTGAGAAAGGCAGGGTGTTCTTTTGTCTGACTTATTTCCTTCAGGGTTAATTATATATTTAGTCAATTTTTTGCTTGAGCCTACCTTCACCTTCAGTGTGTGGAACTCCCGGACGCTCCAAGGATAGATTTTTCTGTCTCTGGTTGATGAACTTGTTGAAATTTTGGGGAGATTTGTTGGTCGCGCTCCTCACGGCGCCATTTCTCTGACGTCACTCTTCCATATTGCTTCTTGATTGGTGTCCTCACTTGTAATTTTTTTTCACCTATGGATAGAATGAACATTATTACAGCCATTTAGAATATGCTGTTGCACAGATGAACATTAAGAAAGAGTAAGGGGCCTGACCTGTGGTGGCACAATGGATGAAGTGTTGACCTGGAATGCTGAGGTCACTGGTTTGAAGACCTGGGTTTGCCTGGTCAAGGTACATGTGGGAGTTGATGCTTCTTGCTCCCTCCCCTTCTCTCTCTCTCTTTCTCTCTTCTCTAAAAAGAATTTTTTTAAAAACTAAAAAAAAGAGTAAGGGATGTAAATTTGTGGTTTCCACATTGGGTGGCTGCCCAGGCATCCACCTTAGAGAGAACCCTGATTACAAGTGCCATTTTAAGAACTGTTTCACTGAACTCAACAAAAAATAGATATTGGTTCTGCTGAACTGGTGTAAACCGGCTGAATCCCACCATTGCAATTAAGTCTTCCATCATCTCCATTGGCTCCTTCTTGATCAATAAAACTCTCCTTACTCCAAACTCTTACATTTTAAGTTTTGGCCTTTCAAGGTGTCAGGCACACAAACTTGGGTTAGGTAACACTTCATGAAAAGAAGAAGAAAAGTAATACTGTATTTCCATATTTTGTTCACTCTCCAATGTTTTTTTTTTATGCCATCTTCTTTGTCATCAAATATTCAACACCTTCTGCTCATCTTCAATCCCAGCTGGTCACCTTGCTTTCTACTTCATTAAGAAAAAGAAATATTCATAAGAGAACTGCCAGTTAAAACAACATTTGTAAAGCTATCACCTATCTGCCCCAACTGATGACATTCCTTTCTCCATCTTAGAGATAATCCTTATCCTGACTATTGTGATATCATTTCTTTGCTTTTCTTTATAGGTTTATCTTCTATATAAATATCCCTAAAAAATACAGTCTTGTTTTACAGATGTTTGAACTTCATACACTTGTAATTGTCTGTAAGTATTTGTTTTATGACTATCTTCTTTCACTCGACCTTGTGAGATTCATCCATGTTGTTACAAAAAGCTTTAGTTGGTATATACCATTATATGAATATTCCACAATTTACTAATTCTTTCTTTGATGGACTTTCTGGCTGTTTCTAGTTTTTACTGTTGCACAACAATGCTACCATGGATATTCTTATGTGTGTATCCTAATATACTTAAGCACTTAAAATCTGTCTGAATGATTGCAGAGTTGGAAGACTGACCATAGTTTCCTGGGACCAGTGTAACTATGAGTTGGTATGTATTCAGAAGGTGAAAGAGAAAATTTTCTACCTGGCATCTGGGACAGGAGTAGGAAGTGAGAATGACAGTGGGGAAAGGGTGAGATGAGACTGCTATGACCCTTCTGTCTTGTCCAACCTGACCCTCCTTTCACCATAACACAGTCTTGACACCCTAAAGACCAAGATCAGCCACCTTCTTAATGAATAGGAACTAATATGCATGCTAGTTAAGAGTGGAATGTCTGAATTTAGAAAACTTGAGTACAATTCCCTCCTCCAAATCTTCCCAGCTGTGTGTGTGACCTTGAACACAACTTAGTTAACCTAAGTCTCAGGTTTTTCATCTGTAAAATAAGAATAACATAATTCTTTAAAGCTAGTTGCTATGGGGTTAGTTGAGGTGGGACCTATAAAATGTCCAGCATAGTTCCTAACTGTGGTTAATGTGGTATTTTTACCTCTAACTTTGGTTAAACAGAATATAGTAAGCATATTAAAAAGTATTTTGGATACTTTTAACATTTTTCTGTATACACAGAGAGACAGACAGACAGGAAGGGAGAGAGATGAGAAACATTAATTTGTAGTGGCAGCACTTCAGTTGTTGTTCATTGATTGCTTCTCATATGTGTCTTGACCAGAGGGGTCCAGCCAAGCCAGTGACCCTTTGTTCAAGCCAGTGACCTTGGGCTCAAGCCAGCAACCGTGGGATCATGTTGATGATACTACACTCAAGCTGGTGATTCCACATTCAAGCCTGCGACTCCATGCTCAAGCCAGCTACCTCACGGTTTCAAACGTGGGACCTCACATCCCAGGTCAATGCTCTATCCACTGTGCCACCACCGGTCAGGCAGAAATCTTTAACTTTTAACAATTTGTCTTTGATTACTTTGAAGAGTAGAGACTGACAAAAATATAATTCCGTTTAGCAGATATCAATCCTAATAGAACAAATGATTCCTCCTCTTGTCAGGGAATATCTAGCTAGCTTTGCTGAAATGTGTGAACATATGGGTTCTAACTTGTGGGAGTCAGACTAATATTCAGTTAGTTGAATATGGACTCCTTGCACTATTATTTGTTATCAATTGCTATATAACAAACAACCCCAAAATGTAGTGACAAAGTAACCATTTATTTGGCCACCATGTTAAGGACAACCAATACAAGCAAGGCTCAGGAGGTTACCTTTACTTCACAGCTGGGTAGTTCACCTGAGGCTGGAAGATGCCGGATGGCCCCACTTTCATCTCTGGGATATTGGTTCTGATTCTTAGGTGGCATATCTCATTTCTCTTCCATGTAGTTTCTCTTTCCTGTAAGATAGCACCCTAAAGGACAAAAATGGAAGCTAGTAAGGCCTCTTCAGGCCTAGTCTCAGATTACATTCTATTTGTCAAAGTTAGTCACAGATATAAGGTCAAGAAAAATAGATTCACTTGATGAGAGGAGCAGCAAAGTCACATTGCAAATGAGCCTGCAGATTGAAGAGATTATCATGGTCATCTTTGGCCACAATGTACCATAGATAGTGAGCCTTTGGACTCAGAGCCTAATTGCCTTTGTTAGAGCTGGATATGGCTATATCTCCATTTGCTAATTCCAGGTGATGAGGAAGAAGAATATTTGTTTGTTTTCGACAAAGATGTGTGGGAAAGATGAAAGAACCAGCACAAGAAACTGAGAAGGTACCTTCCAGGAAGAAGGAAGAGAACAAAGGGTGAGTGGGGGACTTAGAGTCTAAGTGAATAAATAATTTAAAGAGGAGGGAGTGATCAACAAATGCTGCTAAAGAATTGAGTGAAATGAGTTGTTGTTTTTCTGGAAAGAATTATAAGAAACTGGTAAAGAGTAGTTTATCCTCAGGGAAAGGTGCTGGTGTAAGGGGGGAGGCTTCTACTTTTTCATAACCTACTTTCCTCTGTTTGAGCTTTCTAACTTTGTATATGAATTACTTTTTTTTCCAATATGAATTATCTGGGAGGTAAGGTTATGGACATTAAAAAAAATTAAAGGGCCTGTACCACCACCAGTTTTTCTCACCTTCCAACTAAAGTTAGACAATAAAAAAAGCCAAGTGTAAGATTGTTCAAGTCAGTTAATAGTCCTAGAGGTTTTTTGCTACTTTTCCCATTGGCTATTGTGTATAATCTATAATGAGGCAGGCAGAAATATTTGACTTGAAAGTTCAATAAGTTTTTCAGCTTTTAAATAAAGTTTTCAGGTTTCTGAAATTAAGAGAAAACAGTGAAATCATTCATAGAGGAATTTAGGGGAAACGACAATTGGGTTGTTTGAATGTGTAGTTCTTGAAGCTCAAGTTGAATTATCCTAAGGTTGAATTTGTTTTCCAGAGAGGGTGATTTTGAATCTCTAAACAGCATCCCATTGAAGCAAAGTGTGCTTTGAACCTTCAGAGTGTCAAAACCATTTTCATTAGTAGTGGGCTTTTGGCTTGTAGAGTGCTCTTCTATGAGAGCGCTCTGTTGAAATTGGAAAGTGCTACAGATAAGACTCTTAATCCCTTTAGGCTTTTAGGACTCTGCTTTTCCTTCCCTTCTTCCCCTGCCCATCAGTGGAATACCCTAGAACAGTGGTCCTCAACCCCCAGGCCGCGGACCGGCACCGGTCTGTGGGCCATTTGGTACCTGTCAGCAGAGAAAGAATAAATAACTTACATTATTTCCGTTTTATTTATAATTAAGTCTGAACGATGTTTTATTTTTTAAAAATGACCAGATTACCTCTGTTACATCCATCTAAGACTCACTCTTGACACTTGTCTCGGCCACGTGATACATTTATCCGTCCCACCCTAAAGGCCAGTCCATGAAAATATTTTCTGACATTAAATTGGTCCATGGCCCAAAAAAGGTTGGGGACCACTGCCCTAGAGCAAGACTTGATACTGCACATGAGACCCTCACCAACCTCTAACTTTCCCTTCTACTTGCAGCTCCTGATGTCCAAATGTCTTACTCCTTATCCTCTGCCTCACCCAGCACTGCCTCAGCTAGGTCCACCTTCCAGGCTGGGGATCCTCACTTAGTCATGCCTGGTCCCCATGCAAGTGTCACCACCTATCCCACAGCTTTATTGATAGGGCTGAGACTCCATCCTGTAATCTGATAAGGCCTGCAGCCTCTGCTCATCTTTCCACTCAGATCAGCCAAAGTGAACAGCCCCAATCAAGATATACATACATACACATACAAAAATGTATACATTGACATATCCAAATACACACCACACACAAACACATATACAAGTACTAGCACACATGCATAGCACATGTATACATGCATATACATAAAAATTCACACACAAACACAAGGACATGTGCACTTTGTTAGGGGCCATTCCCAGCTCCAGTGTGGGCACCAGCCAGCCATAGAGATTGTGTATGGGTTTGATGTTATTTAGACATGATGGAGGATTCCAGATTGCTCTTTATAGCATCAGACAAGTCAAGTACCCATTTAAAAAGATATCTGGTCCATTTTGCCAACTCCCAGATAGACTCGCCACCCTCAACAGCATGAACCTTTTCACATACAAGTGAATAATCTTTCCTGGAAAGGTTATTTTGCTCCAGGTGTCTTGCCAAGTATTTTACATATATCACCTCATTTTGTCACAGTAACCCTATGATAAACACCATAAACCATAAACACCATGGTATGCTGCCTCCCTCCTTAACGCAACACAGGTGGCCTTCCCTCTTTTTGGTTTCCAAAATACTTTCATATGCATCGCTTTAAGTTGATTTTGAGGCTTCAAATAACACTATGAAATAGGAAGCTTGGCATTGTCATTCCCATTTTGCAGTAGAGACTCACATAGACTAAGAATCTTTTTTAAAACTGTAACAACTAATACATGTAAGCCAGATTTTAACCCTCTATCTGCATACTCCAGTTCCAGTAATTCTGTATATTTATTTCATTGTCCATTTATCATATACTCATGCTTCTACCCATTTTCAGGAACTGTACCAGGCACTATGAAAAAAAAAATCTGGCCTGACCAAGTGGTAGTGCAGTGGATAGAGCATAGGCCTAGGGCACTGAGGACCCAGGTTTGAAACCTCGAGGTCACTGTCTTGAGAGCGGGCTCACCAGTTTGAGTGTGTTATTGGTGACTTGAGTGTGAGATCATAGACATGACCCCATGATCGCTTGCTTGAGCCCAAAGGTCACTGACTTGAAGCTCAAAGTCAATGGATTGAACAAGGGGTCACTGGCTCTGCTGGAGCCCTCTGATCAAAGCACATATGAGAAAGCAATCAATGAACAACTAAGATGCTGCAACTATTGGTTGATGAGTTTCATCTCTCTCCCTTCTGTCTGTACCTGTCTGTCTGTCTGACTCTCTCTCTCTCTCTCTCAAAAAACAAACAAACAAAAACCCTCAACAAGACACAGGCTTGATTTGAAATAGCTGTCATTATCCAGAGAAAATAAGACTAGTAGACAGTCTATCATAATATCACATGCCAGGTGCTGAGATAGAGACTTGGACAAACTGGATGGAATAACATGTTCTGCTGAGGAAGCTAGCATCAAAAACAGTTGCGTGTCATAGACAATTTAAAGTCCATGCTTTGTACATGTGACTGGAACATATGCTTTGTGAGTGTAATAGATGGTAGTAAGGCTGGTTGGTTTCTGAAAAATTGTACAGACAGTCACATTTATCTACTTTTTCCTTCTGCAACACGTGAAAAGCAGTAACAATTAATTGAAGTACAATTCCTAAGCCAATGAAACATCAGTTTATCAATTATATATAGACCAATAAGATTTCTGTTTGTCACAAATAGCTAAATTATTATAAGCGAGAAACTACATAATTAAATGTGTTCCTTCAAATTGCTTGTGTAGTTTCCTAGCTATTTTAGAAAGTAAGTCAGGTAAGGACATTCTAGCCTAAACAAGATCAAATGTTATTTCCATACAGGTATTTTGGTTTTGTTTTATTTTTATTTATTTATTTTTTATTTAGCGAGAGGAGAGAAAGCAGAGGCAGACTCCTGCATGTGCCCCAACTGGGATCCACTCGGCAAGCCCACTAGAGGACAATGCTCTGCCAGTCTAGGACATTGCTCCATTGTTCAACAAGCAACTGAGCTCTTCTTAATACCTGAGGCGAGGCCATGAAGCCATCCTCAGCTCCTGGGGCCAACTTGCTCCATTGAGCCATATCTGTAGGAGAGAAAGAAGAAGAGAGGGGGAGGAAGGGAAGGAGAAACAAATGTGTGCCCTGACTGGGAATTGAACCCAGGATATCCACATGCTGGGCTGATGCTCTACCACCGAGCCAAGTGGCCAGGGCCTATATTTCTTTTTTTACTTTTTAATTATAAATGTCTTTAGTGTTCTCTCTCTCTCTCTCAGATTTTCAAACATAACCAAGAGGAGAGAGAATAATATAATCTATACCCATCATCTAATTCTAACAATTATCAACATTTTATTAATCTTTTTATTAAACCATATGGGTTTCAAGTGTATAATTTAACAAAACCTCATCTGCACAGTGCATTGTGCAACCATCACCCAAAGCAAAGTCTCTTTCCATAGCCATTTATCCTCCCTTTGCTCATCTCCACCTACCCTTAACCTCCTTTCCCTTTGACTATCACCACACTGTCTGTGTCTATCTATTATAGATGAATTTGGTTTTTTGTTGTTTTTTTTTTTGTGTGTGTTTTTTTTTCTGAAGCTGGAAACGGGGAGAGACAGTCAGACAGACTCCCACATGTGCCCGACCGGGATCCACCCGGCACGCCCACCAGGGGCGACGCTCTGCCCACCAGGGGGTGTCGCTCTGCCGCTACCAGAGCCACTCTAGCGCCTGGGGCAGAGGCCAAGGAGCCATCCCCAGCGCCCGGGCCATCTTTGCTCCAATGGAGCCTTGGCTGCGGGAGGGGAAGAGAGAGACAGAGAGGAAGGGGGGGGGTTGGAGAAGTAAATGGGTGCTTCTCCTATGTGCCCTGGCCGGGAATCGAACCCCGGTCCCCCGCACGCCAGGCCGACACTCTACCGCTGAGCCAACTGCCAGGGCCTAGATGAATTTGGTTTTTAAAAATCCCTTCACCTTCTTTCATCCAACTCCCCAAACCTCTCCTCTCTGACAGCTGTCTGCCTGTTCCTTGTATCCATGCTTCTGTTTCTATTTTGTTCGTCAGTTTATTTTGTTCATTAGATTCCACATATAAGTCAGATCATAAAGTCTTTGTCTTTCTCCGATTGGCTTATTTCACTTAGCATAATAATCTCCAGGTCCATTCATGCAGTTGCAAAAGGTAAGATTTCCTTCTTTTTTATGGCCAGGTAGTATTCCATTGTGTAGATGTAGCACAGCTTTTCTATCCACTCATTTACTGATGGGTACTTAGGCTGTTTCCAGATCTTGGCTATTTTAAATAACACTACAATTAACATAGTTTCATCATTTTTTTTCCACACAGCCAAATTTTATTTTTCTGGAGTATTCTAAAGCAACTAGGGTCTTATTTTTGAGAAAAGTTTGAAGGTGCGTGAATAGAATGAAAAACATATGTCTTTCCAAACTCCATATGTCTTTAGCCCTAATTAAATTGCCAGCCTCAGTTTTAGTGCAATCTCTTTTATGGCATTAGCTAAACTAGCAGTGCACAGTTCTACTGGACAAGGTATCTCTTGGTCTTTCTCCCTTTGAAACCAGTATGCCAGGAACAACAGAATGGAAAAGTTTTTTGGCTTAACATTTCAGGTAAGAACAAAACAAAATGCAGAATAGATACATAGGAGTTTGAGATGAATATAAAGGATATCATTGCTGTCACTGTTCTGCAAGTTTTAATATACTCAGGCTTTAAGATAATACATTTATCCTTCCTCTCATTGGATCTATAATTTCATTTATTTCCTTTTCCTCTATGTTCAGGAGAGTGGCCTCTTAGTTGATAGGTTTTAGGTATCCTAGAATTCACTATGATTAATACAAGGTATAAAGTTCTAAGAACCTTACTAGAGTTTAGAAGTTAAGCGGTAGAAATCATCAGCATTAGAAAAGGGCAATGGTTTCAAATTCAGATGGTTTTATTTCTAAAGAAACAAGATTCAATGTTTCTTAAAATAACAAAACAATAGAAACATCTTAAATGTTGAATAAAAGGGGTGTAATAAAATAATTCAGAGTGCATGGATATAAATGGAATCTTATAAAATTATGGTTTATTGGAAATTGCTAATTTTATTGTATTACATGATAAAAGCAGTATATGACATTATATGCCCAGGAGGGGCTCAACTATGTAAAAAGCACATGGAAACAAAATTGAAAGGTAATAATATCAAAAGGTTAATGGTGGTTGTTGTCTCTGAGTGGTAGGGTTATAAGTGATCCTTCTGTTTCTTTTTATACTTCTCTGTCTTTTTCAAATTTTCTACAGTGAGCATGTAATTACTTGTATAATCAGAAAAACATTTTTTTTCTAAATAAAAGGGACAAGCAAGTCTCAAAAGCCCAGTGCCTAGAAGCAGATCAGTAATGTGTTTTGAATGTTTCCAAGGCAGTGAACCAGGCAAAAGTAAGAAGGATGATTTCAGAGTCCCCAAGGGAGACTTGTATAGTTAGTTCCTAGGAAACCAGAAGTTTTAGCCACTCAAAACACATGTAAGTGTTTTTGGTGTGAATCAAAACCTTCCATTAGACATAATTGCAACAGCAGCTGTTACACAACCTGTATAAACTATTTTTGGTGTGAACCAAAATTTTAAAAACATAGAAACTCTGTTAACTATTTCATGGTCACCTAGGTGTAAACCACATCTACCACTGGCCAGGTTTAGCTGCCCTAATAGAGGGGAAATTCCTGATGCTGTGGTGGAGCTTGCAGGAAAGGCTTAGCCAAGAATTACGACAACTCTTCTGAATGCTTCTTTTTCTTCATCTTATTCTCTTAAGAAAAAAAAAAAGGCAACTTGAAAATGGCTTTAAAATTTACTGGATTTTTTAAAATGTCAAAAGTGATTCATGCCCATTGTAATAAGAATAACAGAAGTATATAAAGAAATACATTATCTCCTCGTCGTTCTGGTTCCATTTACTTGAAAAAAACAATATTAATTTGATGTATCCTTACATACTTTTCTCTATGCTCATATAGTATGCGCTGGCACTCACACACGAACACAATATTCTTTAAAAAAATATGGTAGTATTTTATACTGAAAAGAATATGATAGGAAGACTTCCAAGCTCCTTTTATGACGTGAGCATAATTCTGATTCCAAAACCAGGCAAAGACAACAGAAAGAAAAAAAATTATAGGCCAATATCCCTGATGAATAAAGATGCTAAAATCCTCAACAAAATACTAGCACACCGGATCCAGCAATATATATATAAAATCATACACCATGATCAAGTGGGAATTATTCTGGGGAGGCAAGACTGGTACAATATTCGCAAATCAATGTGATTCATCACATAAACAAAAGGAAAGAGAAAAACCACATGATAATTTCAATAAATGCAGAAAAAGCATTTGATAAAATCCAGCACCCATTCATGATCAAAACTCTCAGCAAAGTGGGAATACAGGGAACATATCTCAACATGATAAAGGCCATCTTTGACAAACCCACAGCCAATATCATACTCAATGGGAAAAAATTAAAAGCAATCCCCTTAAGATAAGGAACAAGGCGGGAGTGCCCCTTTTCACCACTCTTATTCAACATAGTTCTCGAAGTCCTAGCCACAGCAATCAGACAAGAAAAAGAAATAAAAGGCATCCAAATTGGAAAAGAAGAAGTAAAACTATCATTATTTGCAGATGATATGATATTGTATATAGAAAACTCTAAAGTCTCAGTCAAACAACTTATGGACCTGATAAATGAATTCAGCAAGGTGGCAGGATATAAAATTAATACTCAGAAATCAGAGACATTTTTATACACTAACAATGAACTGTCTGAAAGAGAAATTAAGGAAACAATCCCCTTCACTATTGCAACCAAAAAAATAAAGTACCCAGGAGTAAATTTAACGAAGGAGATTAAAGACTTGTACTCAGAAAATTATAAAATATTGATTAAAAAAAATCAAGGAAGATACAAACAAGTAGAAGTATATACCGTGCTCATGGTTAGGAAGAATAAACATCATTAAAATGTCTATATTACCCAAAGCAATTTATAAATTCAATGCAATACCAATTAAAATAGCAAGGACATACTTTAAAGATATAGAACACATATTCGAAAAATTTATATGGAACCAAAAGAGCATGAATAGCCTCAGCAATCTTGAAAAGGAAGAATAAAGTGGGAGGTATCACACTTCCTGATATCAAGTTATACTATTGGCCATTGTCCTTAAAACAGCTTGGTACTGGCATAAGAACAGGCATATAGATCAATGGAACAGAACAGAGAACCCAGAAATAAACCCACACCTTTATGGACCTGATATTTGAAAAAGGAGATAAGAGCATACAATGGAGTAAAGACAGCCTCTTCAACAAATTATGTTGGGAAAACTGGACAGCTACCAGCAAAAAAATGAAACTAGACCACCAACTTACACCATTCACAAAAATAAACTCAAAATGGATAAAAGACTTAAATGTAAGCTGTGAAACCATAAGCATCTTAGAAGAAAACACAGGCAGTAAGCTCTCCGACATTTCTTGCAGCAATATATTTGCTGATTTATCTCCATGGGCAAGTGAAATAAAAGACAGGATAAACAAATGGGACTATATCAAACTAAAAAGCTTTTGCACAGCTAAAGACAATATGAACAGAATAAAAAGACAAAACAGACAATGGGAGAACATATTCGACAATACGTCTGATAAGGGGTTAATAACCAAAATTTATAAAAAACTTGTAAAACTCAACACCAGGAAGATAAACAATCGAATCAAAAAATGGGCAAAAGAAATGAAAGGACACTTCTCCAAAGAGGACATACAGATGGCCAACAGGCATATGAAAAAATGCTCAACATCACTAATCATTAGAGAAATGCAAATTAAAACCATAATGAGATATCACCTCAAACCAGTCAGAATGGCGCTAATCAATACAACAACACAGAATAAGTGCTGGCGAGGATGTGGAGAAAAGGGAACCCTCCTGCACTGCTGGTGGGAATGCGGACTGGTGCAGCCACTGTGGAAAACAGTATGGAGATTCCTCAAAAAATTAAAAATCGAACTGCGTTTTGACCCAGCCATACCACTTTTAGGAATATATCCCAAGAACATTATATCACCTTTTCAAAAGGAGAAATGTACTCTCATGTTTATGGCAGCATTGTTCACAGTAGCGAAGATCTGGAAAGAGCCCTAATGTTCTTTAGTGGACGAGTGGATTAAAAAACTTTGGTACATATATACTATGGAATACTATGGGGCCATGGAAAAGAAGAAAATCTTACCTTTTGCAACAACATGGATGGACCTGGAAACTATTTTGTTAAGTGAAATAAGCCAGGCAGAAAAAAAAATATCGTATGACCTCACTCATTTGATGAATCCAATGAACAGTGTGAACTGAGGAACAAAATTGAGACAGAGGAGAGCTCAAAGGGTCCAGAGGAAAAGAGGACAGAGGGAAAGGGGATGATAGAATGGGATAAACCTGAAGGGAAGGGGGGAGAGGGCTAGGAGGAGGGGGGCAAGAATGATGTTGTGAGGAATACGGGGAAGGGGGCATGCATTTGGGGTGACACTAGAATCTATGTAAACATAATAAATTAAAATCAGTAAAGAAATAACAACAAACAAACAAACAAAAAAACCAATCCAATCAAAAAATGGGCAAAATAAATGAATAGACACTACTCCAAAGAGGACATACAGATGGCCAATAGGCATATGAACAAATGCTCAACATCACTAATCATTAGAGAAATGCAAATTAAAACCACAATGAGATGTCACCTCATATCAGTCAGAATGGTGCTCATCAACAAAACAACACAGAATAAGTGCTGGCGAGGATGTGGAGAAAAGGGAACCCTCCTGCACTGCTGGTGGGAATGCGGACTGGTGCAGCCACTGTGGAAAACAGTATGGAGATTCCTCAAAAAATTAAAAATCGAACTGCGTTTTGACCCAGCCATCCCACTTTTAGGAATATATACCAAGAACACCATATCACTGATTCAAAAGGAGAAATGCACCCCCATGTTTATGGCAGCTCACTCCTCTGGTTTTACTTGTGTAGATTTACCATTTCCTTATGGGAGCTTATTGTTATGTCCATTTGACCTTAACATTTGGTGGTCTGACAGAACCTCGTTCATGACCAGCAGTTGTGGCCACATGCTCATCTGGTGTCGCATGAGCAGCTTGCTCCATTTCTATCAGGACCAAGTAGTGTGCTGGGAGTTATTTTTCAAAAACATATAGTTCTTTTGAAGATGGCATGGCCAGGCTTCAAAACCCCAGGAGTCTGCGCTATGATTATCCCATGGAATTTTCCAAAAATTCCATCTTTTCCCATCATTACTACCTTCAATACCATAGGGTACTCTATTCATTTGGCCCAGGCAGCAGGGCTGCTTGCACTGTCATATATAGACTTGCTGCAGAGTTCTCCCGGCTTTGATTTCCACTAAAAGTATCAGTCTTCACATCATCCAGGTTATGGATTAGAGGAGTATTCCCCAGTAAGGAATATACTACCTCTACGACAAGAGGCATGCCAGAAGTTGCATTTCCTTACTTTAGGGTGAGAGATGCCAAATGCAATAGCTTGTCTTTTACTTTGGATAGAATTATTCAGTGTGCCTCTAACCAATGAACACTTAAGAAATGTATTGATATTCCAAGCACCTGAATCATTATAATGTTTATCTCCCATGTTGTGAGTGATTGTATTTCACCAAATCCACCAATTTGAAAGCCACTTTTTGCTCATCCAGTCTGACTAGCAAAATTTTTTTCATATAATAGATTAATGTGATGTTCTGTTGAATGTCAAAATCTCTTCAGACTATATTATGACAGAGTAAGAGAATTAACATGGCCTTGTTACAAAATTACAGATGTATATTGTCATCTGTCCCATATAGATCTGAAGGTTTTCTGATTCTCTGTTCTGAATAGTATTGACAAAAACACATTCACCAAATTAATGGCAGCACACCATGTGCCTGAGACTGTATTAATCTGCTCTAGCAAATATCCCACTTTTACCACTGTGGCAGAAGCTAGGGCCTCGACTTGGTTGAGTTCTCAATACTCTGTCATTTACCAGGATCTATCTTCTTTTTTTCCAGGGGTCAGATTAATGAATTAAATATAGATATGGCAGGTTCTAACACCCCTATATGCTTAGATCATTAAGAATGACACTAATTTCCATACTTCCCTGCCAAATACAATATTATTTTTCCCACTACTACATTATGGGAAAATGTTCTAACTTAAGAAGGTTGAAAGTATGTTACAGTTAACACTCATATAGACATCGACTATATTCTTTTTGTGTGTGTGACAGAGATAGAGAGAGAGACAGAGAGAGGGACAGATAGGGACAAACAGACAAGAAGGGAGACAGATGAGAAACATCGATTCTTCGTTGCAGCATCTTAGTTGTTCATTGATTGCTTTCTCATATGTGACTTGACCGGGGGCTTCAGGAGACCAAGTGACCCCTTGCTCAAGCCAGCGACCTTGGGCTCAAGCTGGTGAGCTGTGTTCAAACCAGATGAGCCCATGCTCAAGCCGGCAACCTCAGGGTTTTGAACCTCGGTCCTCTGTGTTCTAGCCCGACGCTCTATTCACTGTGCAACTGCCTGGTCAGGTATCTACAGCTCTTAATTTTTTGATGCATTTCAAAGTAAGTTTCAGACAGCAGGAGCTTCCTTTGAATTAATTCAGCATGTTTATCGCTAGAGATCAATGTTTGTTTAGTTATTATTTTAGGTAAAATTTTAAAATAACAAAATGAACAAATTTTAAGAATACCATTTAATGATTTTGACAAATGTATATAGCCTGTTTATCATGCTATTTCAGTAACTCCACCCCAAAAACAAATATACACACCTGGACTAACCCCACCTGGGTGAGCTAATAAGTTACTCATCCAGTCTTTTGTGCATAGGTACATTCTTCCTCCTGAAACCCCTGTATCCAAGGAATACACCTCCTTGACTCACAGCTGAAGACTGACCCTATGACTAGCTGGCACCAAAAGCACTCCCCAAGAGAGTTAGCTTTCGGTGACCTAACAGCACACTCCTGCCTGGTCTGGAGCTGACTCTTCCCCATAGGTTCCCCACTTCCTGTCCTTCTAGGCTGTTCGAACTTTCTTTTCTTCCCCCTGAGATGCTCTGGGATTCTGGTCAGGTAAGAACCATGAGGAGAAGAGCTGCCCAGAGTCATGATGGCAAAACGAAAATCATGGAGCAAGCATGCTCCGTGCTGACCAAGGCAGCAGTCCTGTGCAGGCCTATTCAGACCCCTAATAAGACTCTAAGAACAGAAAGAAGGAAGAAATCCATCTATAAACCAATGAAGCCCAGAAGGGAGATTGGTTTTCTCTAAATAAGCCTTATGCTTGGCATTGAGCTGGAGGCAAGTTGGATAAAGCTATCAAGTTGATTGCAAGCCTGATTGAGGTGGAGGAAGAACAGGAAGCTCATTTAACACTTTATTCATGTCATCTTTAAATTGGCACGTACACAGGTGAGTGCCTACTCCTCTCCCAGCAAGCCTTTGATTGAGCCATCAGTCTAGTTAGGAAGTCCTTTAGTTACCTGTGTGGCCCTGGACCTTAAGCCTGAGTCACTGATATGCCCTCTGGGCCTCTCCTAGAGAGCTCTGTCCCATCCCTGGTCTCCTATCTAGCCCCAGACAGATCTGCTGTGCTCTAGTCTCCTCCTTCCCCAGTGAGGACTCCAAAGCTTAATTGTGCTTCTCACATTCCCCTGTTCCCCTTGCTATAAAACTGCCTAGCTAATTTAGTCCTCTAGGTCTATTTAGATCTCTAATTGATCTGCCAGTTGGAGAGTATATCTCCCCAACCTCTGCTCTTTATTTTCTGAAATCTGTTTGCCTTCCCCACGTCTTCACAACTGGAATTAAATCAGAGCTGTAAAACACGCCATGTCAATGGCTGTAATGAAACTAATATGTGTTCAAATGCTTATTCATATTGTATTCCAAGTATTGTGTGTGTGTGTGTGTGTGTGTGTGTGTGTGTGTGTTGAAGCTTTTACCAATCACAATAAGTCATTGGAGAAATAAACACCAAATGTAAATCAAGTTAGACCAACCATGGGTCCTAATTGAAATGGCTGATAGGAACAGATGATCCAAAGAGTAAAGTAAAAAAGAGTCCCTTTGAATTAGGAAACAAGGTTTTATATATTCTCTCCATCAATATATTGATCTTTCTTTTTATAGTCTGTGTGGTAAGAAAGAAATAATCAGAGAATGAGGAGGTTAGAAAAACTAAGTTATATTAGTTTGTAAAGTCTAGGCCAGTGGTTCTCAATCTTGAACTGGAATCAAAATCACCTATAGGTCTGGTTTGGGGCCTGAGGATTTTTATTTCCACCATGTGTCACTGATACTATTGGTCTGGGAGCCACACTTTGAAAACCACTACTTTAGGGGCTGTGCTGAGTAAACTTGAAAGTCAAAAGTCTCTATGCCTGACCAGGCGGTGGTGCAATGGATAGTGCATCGGACTGGGATGTGGAGGACCCAGGTTCAAAACCCTGAGGTTGACAGTTTAAGTGCGGGCTCATCAGGCTTGAATGGAGACCCACCAGTTTGAGTGTGGGGTCGCTGGCTTGAGCATGGGATTATAGACATGACTCCATGGTCACTGGCTTGAGCCCAAGGTCACTAGCTTTAAGACCAAGGTCACTGGCTTGAGTAAGGGGTCACTCACTCTGCTGTAACCCCCCCCTCAAGGCACAAATGAGAAAGCAATTAATGAACAACTAAGGAGACTAAGGAGCCACAATGAAGAATTGATGCTTCTCATCTCTCTCCCTTCCTGTCTGTTTGTCCTGTCTGTCCCTATCTGTACCCCTTTCTGTCTCTGTCACATACACAAAAAAAGAGTCTCTGGTTCTGGGATGACTTGCTCAGAGGAGGTTTTAACTCAGTGAGAGTAGGTATTGGGCAGAGCCCAACAACTATTCCTGGGGCTGCTACTATGACTGAAGAGACTGGTTATACCTGAGATCTCCTGCCAAAGGCCCAGTCTCTACTGGATTATCCTAACCCCTGACAGCATGTCTCCCTCTTTCTGGGTGCTGGAGGGAACTGAGGCACTGATAATCTCTGGGGCACATGGTCCAAGATTAGCCCTGTGCTTTAGTGCAGAGGGAGTTCTCAAGCTGAGCTTTCACCAGTCACTTGGGGCAGGGGTGCTCGGTACAATCCAGATTGCTGAGCCTACCCCCACAGTTTCTGGTCAGTACATCTCGGATGGTGGTGGCTCAGAAAGTGTTTCCAACCAGTTCCCAGGTAATGCTGACCGATGCCTCTTAAGTTCTTATGACTGAGGCAGAGATACCTTGGCTGCTGAGAAAGGCACAGACCAGGGACAGTTTGAGCAGAGACTGGGAATGCGTGGGGCACCAGGCTAACGATTCTGAGTGACTTGATTTTTCTTGGGTTAAGGATTAGTGACAAAACTACCAAAATATATACAGCATTTATTCATTCAAAATGTATTTAAAACTAATCATTGGATGTTATTATTTAGGTTCTGCTATATCAACAAAGGGGAGAGGGAAGAAAAACCACATTTACTGAGGAGTAAGCTCTGTTATACTTCACACTAGGTCCTTTACATATGTTACCTCAGTTGCTTCTCTCAACAAGTATATGAAAAGCACATCAATACAAAATAACATCCCCATTCTTCCAGATGAGGAATCTAAGCCTCAAGGAGTTTAAGTGACCTGCTTAAACTCAGAGAGCTGATAAGAGAGGTAGACCCAGGTCTGGCTCCAAAGCCCTTTCCACTATATATACCCTGCTCATGAATGCCCAAAGGATACATCCTTGTTGAAAGAGCAGAGGAAAGGAAGGAGAATGTTTTCAGGGAAAACAAGTAGAAACCAAATGTTTGCCATGGAAAGTAAATAATGAAGATGGAGGCTGGAGGGTTAGGTCAGAACTGCATTGTGCAGGGCCTTGGAAGTCACTTAAGGAATTTGTACTTTATCGTAGTCAGTGAGGATTCACTATAATAAGTTAAGAAGGGGTGGGAGGTCAGATTAGCTGGAGCCTAAGGAAGAAGAGGCGATGATAAAAACAGAGTGGGTGGGGTAGTGGAAGCTCATTCCTTTTTCTTTTCTTTTCTTTCTTTCTTTTTTTTTGTTTTTTTTTTTTTTTTTTTTTTTTTTTGTTTTTTGAGAGGGAGAGAGAGAAAGAGGGAGAGACCAATACAGGAAGTAGAAAAGGAGAGAGAGAGAGAGAGATGAGAAACATCAACTCGTACTTGACTTATTTTAGTTGTTAAACAATTGCTTCTCATACGTGCCTTGACTATGAGGGTGGGGGGTGGAAGGATAGGGTTCAAACTGAGCCAGTGACTCCTTGCTCAAGTCAGCGACCTTGGGCTCAAGTCAGTGACCTTGGACTCAAGCCATTGTCTTTTGGGCTCAAGCGAGCAACCCGGAGTTCAACATGGTGAACTCGCGCTCAAGTTGGTGAGCATGCACTCAAGCCGGCAACTTCAGGTTTTCAAACCAGGGACCTCAGCATCCCAGATCACCGCTCTAACCACTGCACCACTCATCTGACGAATGAGAAAACTGGGGCCAGGAGAGAGCTACAGGCTTGCTGAAAAAAATATTTTAGGGCACCACTTAGCTCCACCCCTCCCCGTTAGTGCTGAAGTCCTCGTTTCCCCAGCTATAGGGAGTGTTCATGATGACAGTGTACTTCTGTGCCCTTCTCCAGGAGTGGCCTTTGGCTGAAGAGAGCCACAGGCCCAAGGTTGTGTGCCCATCCCAGGGGACTGGGCAGCGCAAAGGCATAAATCACTGGCCCTTCGCTGCAATTTAGGACAACTCTGAGTGACCACGCTGGCTCCAGAGCTCCCTGCAGAAACCTTTGTTGCAGCTGCTTTGCAGTTCAACTTCCTTCTCTGCCCAGTCCTGCTTTCTTCACCCCTGACAGGTGTTGATTTTAGGAGTGCTCCCCAAGAATCCTCCTGCCCACAAAGCTCTGTCTCACACTGCTTCCCTGGAAACATGGATTGTGACACACCCCCAAAGTCACAGGCCAATCCAATGGAGTTGGGACAGAAATACGTTTCTTCTGACTCTCAACCTTCCTACCACACCCGGCTCACCTCTCACACTAATTCCTCATACGCTCTCTCTCTCTGTCACATCCACGTGGGAACTTGGGACAAGTGACCTTAGAGACTGAATCAAAAGGTGCTAAAAGGAACCCCTTTCCTCCCCTAGAGAGCACCCCCTCCATGGTAATGAGTGTATGTGTGTTGAACAATTCGAGCTTCCTGTTAGAGGAGGTAATGTCAGGTGCCTCCGTGGCTCCTTCTGGCTCCTTCATTTGCCCGAGATTGGCTAGGAGAACTCAGCCTGGACCAGGCTAAAATAAAGATCATATAGATAACTTAGAGTTTTGGACCCGAAGACATGGATCAGGGTGAGACTGGCCTGTCCCAAGACAGAGGCAGGATTCCTAGGCATCTAAGACACACTCTTCCCTCTGACCCTCCGTACTATCACCACCACCACCCTCTCTGTGATGCCCCACCCAAGTACTTCCCTGTTCCTCACTGTGCAGTAAGACCCAGGGTTTCTTGGGTGTTTCCATGTCTTGGCCACTGTGAACAATGCTGCAATGAACATGGGGCTGCATGTGTCTTTATGTACCAGTGTTTTTGAGTTATGGGAGTATATTCCCAGTAGAGGGATTGCTGGGTCATATGGTAGTTCTATTTTTAATTTTTTGAGGAACCATCATACTTTCTTCCATAGTGGTTGTACTACTTTACATTCCCACCAACAGTGGATGAGAGTTCCTTTTTCTCCACAGCATCTCCAACACTTGTTATTACCTGTCTTGTTGATAGTAGCTAATCTAACAGGTGTGAGGTGGTATCTCATTGTAGTTTTGATTTGCATTTCTCTAATAGCGAATGAAGATAGATGACTGGATAAAGATGATGTGGTACATATATACTATGGAATAATACTCAGCCATAAGAAATGATGACATCGAATCATTTACAACATGGATGGACCTTGATAACATTATACTGATTGAAATAAGTAAATCAGAAAAAACTAAGAACTATATGATTCCATACATAGGTGGGACATAAAAATGATACTCAGGGACGTGGACAAAAATGTGGTGGTTCCGGGGGGGGGGATGGAAGAGAAGGAGAGGGTGGGGGGATGGTTGGGGCACAAAGAAAACCAGATAGAAGGTGACGGAAGACAATTTGAGTTTGGGTGATGGGTATGCAACATAATCAAATGTCAAAATAACCTAGAGATATTTTCTCTGAACCTATGTACCCTGATTGATCAATGTCACCCCATTAAAATTAATAATAAAAAAGAAAGATGATTGTATCAGTCAGAGTTCAACCAGTAGGAGAGATAGATGATTGAAATAAATATCTATAGATGATGAGTAGATAGATTTAAAATGCACTATATACATATATTAAATAATTATGTTGCACATATAAAACCAATACAATGTTATATGTCAATTATATCTCAATTTCAAAAATAAATACAAAAAAAAAAAAAAGATCCAGGGTTTCACCACTGGCACCCATGCTCCATGCTGTGCCCACTGACAGACTCTGTTCACTGAAGTCCACCTTCACAAATGTGTCACCTGCTGCTGCTGCCCTCTTTGGTGGTGTAGTATGTGGAACCCTGTGTTATAGTATTTTTATGACCCTGTGGATTCACAGAGATAGGATTTATATGTAGTCATTTGCTGCTTTTGTTTATTGGTGCACAGTGGCTGCAAGGCTTGGAAGAGGCAAAACCCTAGACTTTCAGCTGTTCCCTTGGCCACTTAGGATTGCTTTTCTGTCTTGAGGAACTGGAGAGAAACTGAGAAGAATCCTTTGACCCCATGTGCTAATAAGGAGGCCAAATAGTTGGGAGAAACAAAGTTTTTGTTTATACACCAAGTCCTTCAAGTAGTAAACACACCAATACTTAGTGCAGCTTTCACAGTGTCCCAGAGCATGTGAGATAGATGGATCACACACCTTAGAAGAAGTCAGTAAATGGGCAGTTTTAGAAGTTCTGAGTCCTTTTTTGTTTGTGAAGGAGAGACAGACAGAGACAGAGACAGGAAAGAAAAGAGATGAGAAGCATCAACTCATAGTTGCAGCACTTTAGTTGTTCATTGATTGCTTCTCATACTGTGCCTTGACTAAGGGGCTCCAGCTGAGCCAGTGACCCTTTCCTCAAGACAGCAACCTTGTGCTCAAGCTGGTTGAGTCCATGCTCAAGCTGGTGACCTCAGGGTTTCTAACCTGGGACCTCAGTGTTCAGGAGTAGTCAACCTTTTTATACCTACCACCCACTTTTGCATCTCTGTTAGTAGTAAAATTTTCTAACCACCCACCGGTTCCACAGTAATGGTGATTTATAAAGTAGAGAAGTAACTTTATAAAATTTATAAAGCAGAGTTACAGCAAGTTGAAGCATATAATAATAATTACTTACCAAGTACTTTATGTCAGATTTTTGCTAAGTTTGGCAGAATAAATCTTTATAAAACAACTTACTATAGTTAAATCTATCTTTTTATTTATACTTTGGTTGCTCCGCTACCGCCTACCATAAAAGCTGAAACGCCCACTAGTGGGCAGTAGGGACCAGGTTGACTACCACTGTCAGTGTCCCAGGTCATGCTCTATCCATTGTGCCACCACCAGTCAGACTGAAGGTCCAAGTCTTGAGGCAAATAACAGCAAAGACCAAATAATACTTTCAAAATATTCTGTGCTGAAAGGAAGAAATGGTTGTGGGTTACTCTGCAAGAAAGAATAAGAATGATCCAGACATTAGACTTCTGGCTAAAACATCACCATAATGGCCATTTATTTTCCCTGATCATCTATTTGTTCCTTAGGAATGCTATGTTCTATTTACCATTTCCATAGTTGCTCTTCCAGCTCCTCTGATTTTTCTTCCCACCTGTCACTCCTGATGAAGATTATACCCACTTAACTCTTGATGGTTGCACTCAGCTATATAATCTTTATCTGTTCAGAACCCTACAATCCCCACTTCTATCATGAGCCTAGATTTGTAATGGCCTTTTCCATTGTCAGGCCTAACCTACAGAGGAGAGCCACTGCTGAATTTATTAGCGGTGCTGCTGATCCTCTTACCAGCTTGTTTCCCATCCTTGGTAAATGGAGTATCTTGTACCTTTCTATTTGAGTTTTCCAGTTTTTTTCAGTTTATTTACTCTAGTATGTTCACTTCTGAATCTATTCATTCCTTCTTCCACTACTGCCACAGCAATGCTGGCATTGTATCCTCACTTAATGTGATCATCACTATCTCTCTACTACCAAGAACCATCCTAATAATGAGTTTGCACCATCTTTTGTGATCCTTGCAAAGATGTTAAGTCTTATATTCCAGGAGAGTGTTTGCACATTGATAAATTCTCCTTTATCCAACTCCTTAATCCAACCTTATAGTCCGGCTCTTTTGATCAAGCATTTTCAGAATTCAATTTCAAGTGAACTCTTGAAGCTCCTCCCAATTCATGCTGGCTCAGCCTTGCAACTCCTTAGGGTATAGTAATTTCCCTCTCTTATCAGGGCTGGTATGTTTATGCTGTGCCTTAAGCCTTGTTATAGGTCTAGTGGCCAGAAGAGAAGTGAGTGCACATATTATCTTGTGGGGGAGAAGCTCTGCATCATCTCAGAGCAAGAGGTAGGTGGCACTATCATTAAGGAAGTTATGCTAATTCTGCAGGCTCAGAGGACTGAGGGAAATCTGGAGATCAAGTTTTTAGAGGCATCAATTTAGATATCCCCAAATTAAGTGTCAATGTCCTACTATTTCTTAGGAAGCATCCTGATTTTGGCATAGCAAACCTGTCTCCATTGAGAGTTTAATCTTCATTGAAGTTGAATAAACACCAAATTATATTTGTCTTATAATTACTCTTCTCTAAATTTCTCAAACACTTGATACATCACATCAGTTCTTTATCTCCTTCTACCAGTATACATCCTAATTCACCACCTGGTGAACATTGTAACAATAATAGGATTGCCACCTTGTGGCAGGGACCTACCTGTGCTTTACCTACCTTCAGCGTGTTGTCCTCAATGCCAATTGTGCAGTGAGTGATGTAGCTCCCAAATCTCATCTAAGTAATGGATTTCTTGTATAACTCTGTTTCAAATGTCATAATTTGAGTTGTCCAGGAAGGTGACTCCAAGACAGACTGTAGTGTGCAGAATGTTTACTAGGAGGTGTCTTTCAGATTAACACCTATGGAAAGAAGCAGGCAAAAGAAGAGAGGGAATCGAGCTGCATTGCCAGCCCAACAGTAACATCAGCCAACCCCAGAAAGGGATCTGGAGTGACCTTTCAGAATTGTCCTAACTTGTACTGAGACAGTCAAGCCTTTATACCCTTTCTTTGGTTAGGCATTGTGGGTTGCCCCAGAAAACTTTATGACCTTGAGTGAGGTAACTCTGTACCTGAGGTAATTCCTGAAGAGGCTAACACCTGAAGACTGCTTGCCAACAGTTCTCTCAGCAGCTCAGCCAAAAATTTCTTTACTGAAATAGGAGAGACATGAGCTGACACATCACAGTATCCACTATAGGCATCAACTCTTTACTCTAAAAAACTATAATTAAAAGTAAAGAATTAGGCCCTGCCTGGTTGGCTCTCTGGTAGAGAGTTGGTCCAGTGTGTGGAAGTGTCAGGTTGATTCCTGGTCAGGGTACACAGGAGAAGAAACCATCTGCTTCTCCACCCTTCTTCTCTCCTTTCTCTCTGTCTCTCTCTTCCCATCCCACAACCAAGGCTCCATTGGAGCAAAGTTGGCCCTGGCACTGAAGATGGCTCCATTTTCTCCACCTCAGGTGCTAGAATGGCTCCGGCCACAACGGAGCAATGCCCCAGATGGGCAGAGCATCACCCCCTGGTGGACATGCCAGGTGGATCACAGTTGGGTGCATGCAGGAGTCTATCTGACTGCCTCCCCACTTCTGACTTCAGAAAAATACAAAACAAACAAACAAACAAAAAACAAAACAAAACAAAAAAAGTAAAGAGTTAAGCATTTGTCCTATCTTTCCCATATAAATTGTATTTCAGAGTAATCAAAGAGCCATAGTTGATGAGACAAAATTCTATGCAAAATGATCCAGTTAGTAAATTATAAGAAATTATGGGATTAGTTTATCTTCATTTTGCAATACCAATAATTATTTTTTCATTGACCATCAATTGATGAAATCATAAAGTAAAAGGTTGACAGGGAACTTTGTGCAAGCACACTTTTTCTTTTTATTGTGCTTTACTTTTTCTACAGATACTGCTTTTCTTCTTTTTCTTTTTCTTTTCTTTTTTTTTACAAGTTGAAGACTTGTGGCAACTCTGCCTTGAGCGATTCTATCAATGCAATTTTTCTAACAGCATTTGCTCATTTTGTATCTCTGTCATATTTTGGTAATTCTCACAATATTTCAAACTTTTAAAATTATTATTATATGTGTTATGGTGATCTATGATCAGTCATCTTTTTTTTTATTTTTTTTACTTTCCTGAAGCTGGAAACGGGGAGGCAGTCAGACAGACTCCCGCATGCGCCCGACCGGGATCCACCCGGCACGCCCACCAGGGGGCGATGCTCTGCCCATCCGGGGCGTCGCTCTCTCATGACCAGAGCCACTCTAGCGCCTGGGGCAGAGGCCAAGGAGCCATCCCCAGCGCCCGGGCCATCTTTTTGCTCCAATGGAGCCTCGGCTGCGGAAGGGGAAGAGAGAGACAGAGAAGAAGCGGGGGGGGGGGGGGTGGAGAAGCAGATGGGCGTTTCTCCTGTGTGCCCTGGCCAGGAATCAAACCCGGGACTCCTGCACGCCAGGCCGACGCTCTACCACTGAGCCAACCGACCAGGGCCTATGATCAGTCATCTTTGCTATTACTATTGTAATTGTTTTGGGTGCCACAAACCACACCCATATAAGATGGTGAATTTAATTGATAAGTGTTCTGACTGCTCTACCAACTGGCTGGCCTTTTCCTCTCCAACAGCTTCACTATTCCCTGAGATACAGCAATATTGAAATTAGGCCAATTAATAACCCCACAATGACCTCTAAATATTTAAGTAAAAGAAAGAATTGCATGCTTTTCACTCTAAATAAAAAGCTAGACATTATTAAGCTTAGTGAGAAAGGGATGTTGCAAGTCAAGTTAGGCCAAAAGCTAGGCCTTTTGCACTAAGTGGTTAGTCAACTTGTGAAAGTGGAAAAGTTCTTGAAGGAAATTAAAAGTGCTATACCTGGCCCTGGCTGGTTGGCTCAGCGGTAGAGCGTCGGCCTGGCGTGTGGGGGACCCGGGTTCGATTCCCGGCCAGGGCACATAGGAGAAGCGCCCATTTGCTTCTCCACCCCGCCCCCCTCCTTCCTCTCTGTCTCTTCCCCTCCCGCAGCCAAGGCTCCATTGGAGCCAAGATGGCCCGGGCGCTGGGGATGGCTCCTTGGCCTCTGCCCCAGGCGCTAGAGTGGCTCTGGTTGCGGCAGAGCAACGCCCCAGAGGGGCAGAGCATCGCTCCCTAGTGGGCAGAGCGTCACCCCTGGTGGGCGGGCCGGGCGGATCCCGGTTGGGCGCATGCGGGAGTTTGTCTGACTGTCTCTCCCCGTTTCCAGCTTAACAAGAAAAAAAGAAAAAAAAAAGAAAATTAAAAAAAAGTGCTATACCTATAAACACACAAATAATGAGAAAGAAAAACAACCATATTGCTGATACAGAGAAAATGTTAGTGGTCTGGGTAGATGATCAAATCAGCCACAGTATTCCTTTAAGCAAAAGTCTAATCCAGAGTAAGGCCCAAACTCTCTTCAATTTTATGAAGCTTGCGAGAGGTAAGAAATCTGCAGAAGCTTGAAGCTAGCAGAGGTTGGTTCATGAAGTTCAGGTTAAGAAGCCTTGTCCATAACATAAAAGTTCAGGGTATAGTAGCAAGTGCTAATGTAGAAGCTGCAGCAAGTTTTCTAGAAAATCTAGATAATTAATGAAGGTAGCTACACTGAACAGATTTTCAATGTAGACAAAACATCCTTAGATTAAAAGTAGATGCCAGTCTGAATTTCTTGTTGGGGCTAACAAAGTCACTTGTTGGGGTGACTTTATGTTGACACCAATGCTCCTTTACTATTCCAAAAATCCTAGGGCTCTTAAGAATGATCCTAAATCTACTCGACCTGTGCTCTATAAAGGGAACAACAAAGCCTGGAGGACAGCACGTTTGTTTACAACATAGTTTACTGAATATTTTAAGCTCATTATTGAGATCTACTGTTGAGACAAAGAAGATGCCTTTCAAAATATTGCCACTCATGACAATGCAGATGGTCATCCAAGAGCTCTGATGGAGATAAACGCTGAGAATATTGTTGTTTTCATGACTACTGACACAAGATCTATTCTGCATCAAGGAGTAAATTCAACTCTCAAGTCTTATCGTTTAAGAAATACAATTTGTAAGGCTCCAGCTGCCATAGATGGTGATTCCTCTGATAGATATGGGCAAAATAAAATAAAAACCTTCTATAGAGGATTGACCATTCTAGACATCACTAAAAACATTTGTGATTCATGGAAAGGAGTCAAAATATCAACATTAACTAGAACCTGGAAGAAGTTGATTCCAACCCTCACAGATGACTTTGAGGAGTTCAAGACTTCAGTGGAGGAAGTAACAGCAGATGTGGTAGAAATAACAGGAGAATTAGAATTAGAAGTAGAGCATGAAGATTTGACTAAATTATTACAACCTCAGGATAAACTTTAACAGATGAGCAGTTGCTTCTCATGGATGAACCATGAACGAGGAAAGTATAGTTTCTTAAGATAGATTCTACTCCTGGTGAAGATGCCATGAAGATTGTTGAAACAACAGCACAGGATTTAGAATATGACATAAACTTAGTTAGCAAAGCAGCAGCAGGGTTTGAGATAATTGACTCCAAATTTGGAAGAAGTTCTACTGTGGGTAGAATGCTATCAAGGAGCATCTAATGCTACAAAGAAATCATTCCTGAAAGGAAAAGTCAATTGATGTGGCAAACTTCACTGTTATTTTATTTTAAGAAATTGTCACAGCCACCCCAATCTTCAGCAACTACTACTTTGATCAGTCAGTAGCTATCAATATTGGGGCAAGACCTCTCACCAGAAAAAAAAGATTATAACTTAGATGGTTAAGGCTCAGATGATAGCATATTTTATCAGTAAAGTATTTTTAAATTAAGGTATATATACAATTAAAATAATAATGATTATTATTTTAATATATTTATAAATATAATAAACATTATTATTAAAATAATAATTATTATTATTTTTAAAGTTACCCCAATAAAATCAAGGGATATATATTTTTTAAGATGTAACACTATTGCATACTTAATAGACTACAGTGTGGTGTAAACATAACTTTTATATGCACTGAGAAACCAATAAATTCAACTGACTTGCTTTATTGCAATATTCACTTTTGAGGATTGTCTGGAACCAAACCCAAAATATTGCTGAGGCATTTCTGCAGTGGAACATATAGGTTACCTCCCCCTGAACCGACTGATCAATCTGAATATCAGTAAGTGTTGAATACTATGTACCTTCTAATGTGATGCAATAGGAAGCATACGTACAGCTCCATTTATGAGCATTCCTGGTTTAAAAACTTGTACTGGAATCGAATGAAGCCTTTAGAGTCAACTTCTGATTTATATTTACACTTATTCCTCTAACAAGAAGAGCAAACTAAGTGACAACACAAAGACACGAGCAGACAAATGAGAATGTAGACATTCAACAGTACAAGTGACTTAGTTTCTTCAACAACTCAATAGCATGAAAAAACTAGAAAGACTGCTTTAGAGTAGATCGAAAACACATAACCAAGTACAATGTGTACATCTTATTTGGATCTAGATTTAAACAAACCAAATGTAAAAAGAAAATACTTTTGAGATAATTGAGGAAATCAAAATATGGACTGCACATTAGAGGACATCAAATAATTGTTATAAATTTTGTTTAGTGTGAAAGTGGCAATGTCATTATGTTCTCAAGAAAATTTCCATAGTTTCAGATGACTGAAGTGTATAAGGTAAAATGACAGGATATTTGAGATTTGCTCTAAAATAAAAAAGAAAAGAATATGTAACGCAGGTTTGGTAAAGTCCTGATAACTTTTGAATCTGAGTAATAAGTATTTGGAGATTTGCTATATCATTATATCATTCTTTGTACTTTTGTGTATTAAAAAAAAAATTAAAGATCCCTCCCCAAAAAAAGGCATATGCAAAGGATTCAAGGGGGGTTGGGAAATGATGCTCAAAGCTATAAACAGGCACTTAAAGAAATATATATATGTAATAAATGTTTGAGAAAATATTTAGTTTTTTGCTTTTTGGGGTTTGTTGTTGTTGTTGTTTTCCGAGGTGAGAAGCCGGGAGGCAGGCAGACAGACAGACTCCCGCACGCACCTGACTGGGATCCACCTGGCATGCCCACCAGGGGGCGATGTTTTGCCCATCTGGGATGTTGATCCCTTGGGACTGGAGCCATTCTAACACCTGAGGTGGAGACCATGGAGCCGTCCTCAGTACCCAGGCCAGCTTTGCTCCAATGGAGCCTTGGCTGCAGGAAAGGAAGAGAGAGATAGAGAGAAAAGAGAGAGGGAGGGGTGGAGAAGTAGAAGGGTGCCTCTCCTGTGTGCCCTGACCGGGATTCGAACCAGGGACTTCCACACACCAAACCAACACTCTACCACTAAGCCAACCAGGCAGGGCAGAAGATATTTAGTTTTATTGGTAGTTGAAGAAATTCAAATTAAAACAATAATAGAGACACCAGTTTTGTTCAAAACATTGGCAAAAAAAAAAAAGAAAGAAGGAGGAGGAGGAGGAGGAGGGGGGAGGGAAAGGGGAAGAGGAAGGAGAAGGAGGGTGAGGGGGATGGGGAGGGGGAGGGGGAGGGGGATGAGGAGAAGAAAAGATTGCCCAGATCAGATCAGGAACATTTAGTTCTGACTGTCTCTGGGAGAATAAATCACCTCCCAATATTTAGTAAGTATTTATTAAGAGTAAACATGATATTAGACACGGCAATATTCTGGAGAAATAACAGTACCAAAAATTAATGGTCTGTACATGAGGATGTCTGAAGTGGCACTTTTTGTATTATCGAAAAAAATGTTGAAAACAACCTGAATTATCATAGAGCAGGGGTCCCCAAACTTTTTACACAGGGGGCCAGTTCACTGTCCCTCAGACCATTGGAGGGCCAGACTATAAAAAAAACCTATGAACAAATCCCTATGCACACTGCACATATCTTATTTTAAAGTAAGAAAACAAAACGGGAACAAATACAATATTTAAAATAAAGAACAAGTAAATTTAAATCAACAAACTGACCAGTATTTCAATGGGAACTATGGGCCTGCTTATGGCTAATGAGATGGTGGTGCCCCTTCCGGAAGTGCGGTGGGGCCAGATAAATGGCCTCTGGGGGCCGCATGTGGCCCGCGGGCCGTAGTTTGGGGACCCCTGTCATAGAGGAACGGTCAAATTATGGTTCACCCATACTAGGGAAAGTTATATTGTTTAATAAACTTTTTTCCAGTAATCAAATAGTGTATGTTTCACAGTACAAAATTTAGAAAGTACACATAATGAAAAAAAAAATTCAATTCCAGACGGGGAGAGGTCGGTCATCTTGGAATATATCATTTCAAGTTTTCTCAGGGGTGTGTGTGTGTGTGTGTGTGTGTGTGAGAGAGAGAGAGAGAGAGAGAGAATTCACATGCATATATATGTATACTTGTTTTTCCAATACTTGTTTTTCAAATTTAAAAGGTATCAAGTTACACAGTATGTTGTAACCTCTTGTTTCCTGCATTTCCTCATGAATATTTTCCACATCAATATTCACTTTGTAACAACTAATCCCTACGTTGGGGTATTTAAGTACATTCCATTTACTCTTTTATAAACAACTACCCCCAGCCTTGCAAAACTTTAAAGATGATTTGTCAATTGCCTTCTAAAAAGTTCTGGGTGTTTCCGGAGACACTTAAGCCCGAGTAGTCAGAATGCTTTCCCACCAGGCCAGCCTGCTATCTACCCAGATAGCACAACTGCGGTCTTTAGAACTTGTAAGACTTGCCTTATCCTGCCCGTTAGTCATGCAGCCTAACTGGGATTCTGTTCCAGAAATCCCTACACCCTCTCCCTCTCCTCCCCTCATTCCCGCCCCTCCCCACGTACTCCCCCCTCCCGCTCCCCACGCACCCCCCCCCCCCGCGCTTTCCCGCTCGGTTGCCTGGCCTATGGCAAACGCCAAGAATTAATTAGGGGCGGGGATCAAGGAGCGGCTGTCAGGAGGTCGCCATATTTCTGTACGGCCCGAAGGACACCCGGCAGTCGGTGGGTCGGCAGAGGTGCTAACAGGGCGGGGCCGCCGCTCAGCTCTGCCGGCCTCACCCCTCCCGCCCAGGACAGGTGGCTGGAGCGCGCCCCGCCCCCGCCAGCTGCGGGTGGGAGCGAGGGAGGGCGGGCCTGGGACAGCCGCCGCCAGCTGCGAGTGCGAGAGAGTGAGCTCCAGCCCGGGACGGCCGGGCGAGTAGTTTGGAGACAGCAACCGAGTATCGTGGCGGCCAAAAAAATGCTCCTGTACCGAGGGGCCCCCGCGGGCCCTGGCGCGCCGGGCAGCGGGCTGGCCCGCCCTGGCGGCGGCCCGCAGGCGTTTGGGATCCGCCTGAGCACGGTAGGTCGGAGACCCGAGGGGGCGGACGCGCGCGCGGGCCCCGGGGCTGCGGGGGTCGCGCGGGGAGGGCCCGGCGGGCTGAGGCCTCACTTGGGACGGGACCTTCTCTCGCCCTCAGATGAGCCCCCGCTATCTACAGAGCAACTCCAGCAGCCACACGCGACCCTTCAGTGCCATCGCGGAGCTGCTAGGTGAGTGGCGAGGGCGGGCCTGGCCGCGATCGCCCGAGGCAGTGGTGCCAGCGTGGTGCCGCGGATCCGAGCGGAATGTGTGGAGCCGCGGGTGGGGGGGGGCTGGGACTGGGCTGGGGGCGTCGGGACTGGCCCCCGCTCCGCAGGCGGAGGAGGGGTCAGCTCTTTAGCCAGGGACAAGGTTCCGCGTATAGAGCTGAAGAAACAAGATGTGTCCGAAGAGTTAGGACTCCTGTGCGGTTTTTCTCTCTGGCTCGTGATGTTCCAGGCATTTTCGGGTAGTTTAGTTTCTAAGCAAAAGGAGATGGGGTCCCAAGGCAGCTGGGCTCCACAGGGACTGGCTACCGGCGAAAAGCTCCAAGTTAGCAAAGGGGCATTGTAGTGGACCCAGCAGGATCATGAGGAAAAGTCTGGAAAAAGGAGTTCTTTAACTTTGGGGACCAGAGAATCTGGGAATGATGGGACATCCCTTAAGAGATGACACGAGTGCATTTGGCTCCCTGCGACTGCGGAGGGCCGGGTCCGTGGTCCACGAGCGCCCTCACACCGCTGGAATGAACACTGAGCACTTAACCTCTGTTCCACCGATGTTTGCTTTTAAAGCGTTTTCAGTTGATCTCTTGAAGCCAAGTCCACCAGCTTTTGCAGTAGTATGCTAAATACTGTGTAGAAAGCAAAGAAGAAAAGCATTCTTGGACAAGATACAGCAGCATACAAAGCACACTGTAAAATTTTTCAAAAACTTAAAGGAGAGAGAAATATTTACAGGACAAGGTAGCACAAGAAAAATTTTGAAAATGGTTTCAGAGCTTCCCAAATGAGCCCCAGTTCCTACTTAAGCAATCGCTGGGGTCATGCAGTGTGCGTTGTCTTGGGCAAGAAGTCAGTGGGCAGCAGAAGGAGAGGGTCAGGAGAGTTGTTTGGAAGGCTGACAGGGAACTTTCATGATTAGTTTGACCATAAAGCAGAATGCTTACAATGTGTATGACTGTCCATTAGAAAGTGCAGGGGAAAAGTGACGTTGATAGGTTTTGAATCCTAGAGAACAGGGACCAAATCTTTAAAGTTTTGTACAATGCCTTGAGTGAAACTGCACAGGGAATGAGATCTGTGTGCATGTAGCTAAAACAGAGAAACAGAGGGAAAAGTAAAATTTTACTTAGTGGGAATGAGGACAAATGTGTTTTTCTGCTCAGGTCAGCACACGGTGAAGCTGTGAAAAGCCATATGTACCTACTGTGGACTGAACTTTATGAGTGATTTTTAATTCTGTATACATAGGACTTTTGTCTGAAGCATTAACCTAAGCCTGGCCTAACATGTCTTATATGAGTACAAGTTTTTATGAGTATTACACATGCACACATGTCTGCACACATACATACAAATCCACAATTTTTATTTTTATTCAGAAATTAAATTTAACAGGGTGACATTGATCGATAAGAGTACATAGGTTTCAGATAAGCATCTCTATGGTATTTGAACTGTTGATTGCACTGTGTGCCCATCACCCAAAGTCAACTCATTTTCCGTCACCATATATTTGTCCCCCTACTTCCCTTCCTTCCACCTCCCCCCCCCCGTAACTACTTTAGTTTTATCTCCCACTTATGTGTGTAATCATACAGTTCTTAGCTTTTTCTGATTATTTCACTCAGTATTTTGTTCTCAGGGTCCATCCATGCTGTCATAAATGGCAATGTCTTCATTTTTTTTTTTTTTACAGTGACAGAGAGAGAATCAGAGAGTGGGATAGATAGGGACAGATAGACAGGAACGGAGAAAGATAAGAAGCATCAATCATTAGTTTTTTGTTGTGACACCTTAATTGTTCATTGATTGCTTTCTCATATGTGGCTTGACCGTGGGGCTGCAGCAGACCGAGTAACCCCTTGCTTGAGCCAGCGACCTTGGGCCCAAGCTGGTGAGCTTTGCTCAAACCAGATGAGCCCGTGCTCAAGTTGGCAACCTCAGGATCTCGAACCTGGGTCTTCTGCATCCCAGTCCGATGCTCTATACATTGCGCCACCGCCTGGTCAGGCAATATGTCTTCATTTCTTATGGCTGAGCAGTATTCCATTGTATATATATATACTATATCTTCTTTGTCCAATCCTCTATCGAAGGATACTTTGGTTGTTTCCATGTCTTGGCCACTATGAATAATACTGTGATGAACATAGGGGTGCATGTGTCTTTGTATACTAGTGTTTTCAAGTTTTTTGGGTAGATACCCAGTAAAGAGATTGCTGGGTCATATAATAATTATATTCTTAATTTTTTGAGATACCATCATACTGACTTCCATAATGGCTGTAACAGTTTACATTCCTACCAGCAGTGAATGAAGGTTCTTTTTCTCCACAGCCTCTCCAGTTCTTGTTATTACCTGTCTTGTTGATAACAGCCAATCTAACAGGTGTGAGGTGGTATACCTCATTGTAGTCTTGATTTGCATTTCACTAATAGGTAGCAAAGCTGAGCATCTTTTTATATATCTGTTGGCCATTTGTATGTGTTTTTGGGAGAAGTGTCTGTTCAGGTCCTCTTCCCATTTTTTAAATTGGATTGCTTGCTTGTTTGTTGCTGATCTTTGTGAGTTCTTTATATATTTTAGATATTAACCCCTTATCAGAGCTGTGGTTTGTAAATATCATCTCCCATTGGTTGGCTTCCCTTTTGTTTTATTGTTGGTTTCTTTTTCCCTGCAGAAGATTTTTAGTTTAATATAATTCCATTCATTTATTTTTTGCCTTTACTTCCCTTGCCTTTGGGGTTAAAATTTGACAAAGGCCAAGGTCCATAAGATTAGCACCTCTGTTTTCTTCTATGTAATTTATTGTTTCAGATCTTATATTTAGGGTCTTTGACCCATTTTGAAATAATTTTTGTCCAGGGGGACAAACTGTAATCAAGTTTCATTTTATTTGCATGGGGCTTTTCACTTTTCCCAGCACCATTTGTTGAAGAGGCTTTCTTTTCTCCAACGTGTGTTTTTGGCTCCTTTGTCAAAGATTATTTGTCCATATATATGTGGTTTTATTTCTGGGCTCTCCATTCTGTTCCATAAATTCCACAGATTTTTAAAACCAAATCACAGCTATTTGTGGTCATATTAATAATAGGGAAAAGGGAGAGCAAAGTGTTAACTGTTCATCCAAAACTCTCATTGTAGATTTTCCTTCCAACAGTTTTGTCCTCCACTTGTACATTAATTTTCTAGTGAATCATTCATTCAATAAATATTTATTGAGTACTCACTGTGGGCAAGGCCACCATTGTAGGTAAAAAAAATTTACTCTTCTAGTAAGGGAGATGAAATATGTACAGAAGGTTTATGCTTTATACAACAACAAAATAAAAGTGATGAATCAGTAGAGATATATACAACGAGTGCTATGGGGAGTTCAGAGGAGAGAGGGATGACTTCCAGCTTACCAGGAAGAAGAGGGTTTGGAAAAGCCTTGTAGACATGACATTTGAGCTGAGATTTGAAGGATTGGGACATGTGGATATGGGTGTGGGGAGGGGAGAGCATTCCAGGGGAAAGTAACAACTGCATGAACAAAGGCATGAAGAATACTGAGTAGTTGAATTTAATTAGAGCATGAAGTTCACAAGTAGACAAAACTCTAGGTCCTTAGAGAGCTTACAAAGAGCTTTCACAAATATATTTTTAATTTACCCTTTGAAGTAAATATTATTATTATTATTATTATTATTATTATTACTACTACTCTCATCCCACAGATAAGGATGCTGAGGCTCAGAGTTTTTAATTGACTTTTCCAAGGTTCCATATCTAGTAAGTGGCAGATCCAGGATTCAAACACAGGTCTTTTTTATGACAAGTGCCAAGTAGAGCTCGTTAGAAAGGCCCACTGAGACCAGGATGTGACAGGGAGGCTTGGATATTTGGCCTTTTAGTCCTAAATTTTCTGAGTAGGGAATGTCATCATCAGAGCTGTGCTTCAGGAAAATTTATCTTGCATCAGTGTATTAGATGGATTGGAGAAGAGAGCGACATGGCTTTAAAAGACTGGTGAAGAGATGATCACAATTATTCAGATGAGGGAGAATAAACTCTGTAAACTAAGAAAATGACAATGGGAATAGAAATAGCAAGATGTGAGAAGGCCTAGGGATGTATAGTGTCAGAGAGAGAGGGATAAAAAACGGCTGTTGGATTTCAAACTTGTGGTCATTTGAATGCTAACACTATGGGTGGGTGTGTGTGTGTGTGTGTGTGTGTGTGTGTGTAAAGAGGGTTGGGCAAAAGTCGATTTACAGTTCATATGGAAAATAATACAATAATGAATAAATAATAATACAAGAATAAACTCTGTGTTTCACATATTCACAACTGTAAACCTACTTTTGCCCCACCGTGTGTGTGTGTGTGTGTGTGTGTGTGTGTGTGTATGGAACAGAAGAAGGATAGCTTGTGTCAGGAGATGATGACCTAATTTTATTATTTATTTTATTTTATTTTTTTCATTTTTCCGAAGCTGGAAACAGGGAGGCAGTCAGACAGACTCCCGCATGCGCCCGACTGGGATCCACCTGGCATGCCCACCAGGGGGCGATATTCTGCCCCTCTGGGGCGTCGCTCTGCTGCATCCAGAGCCACTCTAGCGCCTGAGGCAGAGGCCACAGAGCCATCCCCAGCGCCCGGGCCATCTCCGCTCCAATGGAGCCTTGGCTGCGGGAGGGGAAGAGAGAGACAGAGAGGAAGGAGAAGGGGAGGGGTGGAGAAGCAGATGGGTGCTTCTCCTGTGTGCCCTGGCCGGGAATTGAACCTGGGACTCCCACAGGCCAGGCCGATGCTCCTCCGCTGAGCCAACCGGCCAAGGCCAATGACCTAATTTTAAACAATATGTTTGGATACTTGCAGGATGTCTGTAGGGCAGCAGCTTGGCCCTGTTGAACTTGCAGGAATCCACATAGGCCATCCTTCTGGGACAGGAGCAGATGGGAGACTTGTGAAGCGCTACCTCAAAGCCATCTCCCCAGAGGGATAAATGGTGATGGAAGGAGATTTGATTTGTCATGGTACAATACAATATACAGTTGATATATTATCGAACTATAAACTTAAGACTTACATAATTTTATTAATCAATGTCACCCCAGTAAATTCAATTAAAAATCCAGAAAGGCCATCTCCCCGCTCTCCAACCTGTCTCTCCAGGTAGGCTGTCATGGGACAATTTCTCATTGCCCTCAGGGTTCTGATGAGGAATGAGGCTTCAGATACAATACTTTTTTAGAAGATCAGGTATTGGATGGACAAGATTAAGGAATAAGATAGCTTCCCTGCAATCTGGTTTTTCATGCTCTAGACTAAGTGATGGGTCAGGAGAGGTAGGTATAGGGTCCTCCCACTAAGGGTTAGGATGAGGCAGGTTAGATATGAGTCCTTGGGATCTCATAGAACATGAGATTGTGTGGGTCAGGTCAGGGGAGAAGGACATCTCAAGACCTGCTAGTGCAGCTCTTGCATAAGTAGAGGGTGAGGGGAGAAGAATAGGAATTTTCTCATTGTCTTTCCTGTTCATAAGGCTGGGTGGGTTAGGTCACAGGAGAATCTAGATATAGACTCCCTGGGATCTGGCAGCATCCATTTTTGGAAGGTCAAGCGGCAAGAGGTAGGATTGAAATCAGCTGCCATATTGGTGCTTTATTATAAATTCATTTGTTGAATCTGATCTTGTTATTGTTATCATTTCATTTGTTGAGGCCAAGTGAAAGGCCACTTAAAACTGAAAGCAAATGCAAAGCTAATCTTACTGGTGTGGGTGCCTCGCTGATCTCTTCCCTGCTGCTCCAGCTGACCCAGGCCTCTTGCATGCCCCCTCCCCCCTCTACTCCACCAGCTTCCAGCCAAGGAGATAAAATATCTAGCTGCTCCTGGCAGCTACCTTGTAACTCCTGAAGTGCCTGTATTGGAAATCCTTTGATGTGTTCCTGTAAAGAAGCACGTAGTAAAATTTGGGCAAATTTTGCAGTAAGGAGGAAAAAAGTAGAAGTGATTTTATGAGAGACCTGTGAGCGGATTCATTGAATGTACTGTTGTATGAACACAGAATAAGAACTGATGTGTGTTGCATGTTTGAATTGCGAATGTTCATAAAGTGTTAGAAAAATTTTCTCTGTGTGCAAACTTTTCAAAGTAGACATGATGTCCTGTTGTTGGTTGACAAGTTAAAGGTGTCGTTCTTAATGGCCCTGGCTTCCTGCCAGCGGGAATGACTGATAGGTCCTAAAACAATTCAAGGCCTACTTCCCAAGTGGTTTCTTGAAACAGTAGAGGCAGCTTCAAAATGCTGAATTTTTCTGTCAGTTAAAGAAAAAAAAAAAAACGGTGCTGCCTCATATACAAAGTAAAACATGTATTTCTGATAAAACCGCTCTTGCATGTCAAACTTACAATTCTTGCCAAAGTTGGCCCACTTGATCTGCAACATAGCACAGGGTTTTAGACCTACCTAGTCCTTACAGATTGACTCCATCAGAGCTCTTAACCCCCTTCCAGGACTACTGGTGATGCCTTGTGGCTGTTACACGTTTTTTCAGGTTATAATCAGTGACAGTTTTATCACTGATTCTGGCAACATCATTGTGGTCCTTGAAATTATTCTGTGTCTTGTTTTAGTTGATGGACATTCCACATATCCAAGTGGCTATAACCGATACTGTTAATTGTCTTGTAAAAATTGATATTTTGAATATGTATAATAGTTCTGTTACTTGCAAAAGATGTTCCTACTGGAGAAATGCCACAGTTTGAACAGTGGTAATGGGATCAGTATACAACCAGCCCCCCATTGGATCTCTCAGCCCAGCCATGTGGTATCAGTAAAGCAGTGTGGAATGCCACGGAACAGGAAAAAGGTAGAAGAAAAGGTCTCGGTCTTGATTAGAGAGCCAGTAGAGACAGGAGTGCTTAAAAACCTACCCAACAGACTGTACAGACTGCTCTCCCACTTGGGCCATTGAGTCCTAACGAGACAGTGGCACCACATGTGTCAGTGACTGACAATTATGCAAAGTGGCACCTGTGGCAAAAAGAAGTGGCCACTAGACAAAGGTACCCCTGGCATTGTGGACATGGTGCATATGTTAGCATATAACTATATTTGATATCTTTGGAGTCTTAAATAACCTATTTTAAAGACTCATTTCAGGAGGAATTGTGAAACTTTTTCTTTCTTTCTTTCTTTTTTTTTCTGAAGCTGGAAACGGGGAGAGACAGTCAGACAGACTCCCGCATGCGCCCGACCGGGATCCACCCGGCACGCCCACCAGGGGGTGATGCTCTGCCCCTCTGGGGCGTCGCTCTGTTGCGACCAGAGCCACTCTAGCGCCTGGGGCAGAGGCCAAGGAGCCATCCCCAGCGCCGGGGCCATCTTTGCTCCAGTGGAGCCTCGGCTGCGGGAGGGGAAGAGAGAGACAGAGAGGAAGGAGAGGGGGAGGGGTGAAGAAGCAGATGGGTGCTTCTCCTGTGTTCCCTGGCCGGGAATCGAACCCGGGACTTCTGCACGACAGGCCGACGCTCTACCACTGAGCCAAACAGCCAGGGCCGTGAAACTTTTTCTATATACTTTTTCTACTTTAATTCTATGTTCTCCATTTAATGAGGGTTGGACAGCGTTGCCTTTAAGACTATTAGAATATCCCAGCAGAATCAGTCTTTCTCTCTAAGCAAGCTTGCTACCATCACTGGGATCTAGGCAGGCAATGAAATGTTTTCATTTTAACCTCTAACTCTTTCAATACCTCTTAGGCTGTAAGCAAGGATGGTGATAATAATATCTGTGTTCTTTAACAGAGGAGGTGATATAAAAAAGTAGAAAATAAATTTTTCACAAGTAAATTGTAATGTGTGTAATATGCCTCTGTTTGTACCCAAACTGGGATTTAGCTCTTCTCCATAGCCCCCTTTTACGGTGTGAGTTCATGAGTAGTAAAGTGGCTAAAAGACAAGAAATAATAAGATGAAAATAGACCAAAATGCTTTGTACATAGGAAGAGTTCTTTTTTCCCACAGAACCTGAAGATTGAAGGGAGAAAAGCAGATTGCTGATCAGACATTAGATGAAATAAAAATCAGCCTATAACCCCATCTGCCTTCATATCTGTTGTTCCCTATAACCTAGTATGTGCACTACCATTAATGTTTCCTGCTTACCTTCTGGGACATCCACATGAAGGGAATAAAGGATATTATCTATGTCTTAGGGGGCACTGAACTAGAGATTTTAATAAAATATTAGAAAAAGAGATCTAATATCACAGATTTCTACGTTTTGCAGATAACGCTGTAGATCCAGATGTATCCGCCAGGACTGTCTTTATAGATGTTGAGGAGGTCAAGAATAAATCTTGTTTGACCTTTACTGATGATGGATGTGGAATGACACCTCATAAATTACACCGAATGCTCAGGTAAAAATGTCTTCATTTTTTGTCTCTTGTCTTGAATTCGTGAACTCTAGTTAAGGCGTATTGATTTTCTTTAATATTTTACTTTCCCTTTATTCATTCAACAAACCCTTATTGAGCATCTATTATGTGCTAGGGCACTGGTTATGAAATAGGCAGTGTTTTTGCCCTCACAGAATGTACAGTCTGGCTGGCAATTCAGACTATTAGGCGATAATCATAATAAAAATTAAGTATAACGATAGGAAAGTGTAACTCAGTCTGATGCAGGAGGTCAGCAAAAGTGTTGCAGAGGAAGTGATATTTAAGCTGAGATCTAAGGTCTAAGGGTGAATAATGGAATTTAACAAGGTAAAGGAACAGGGGACCAGGCATGACAATTCAGGCAAAGAGAAGAACAAGTGTAAAGACCATCACTGGACTGAGACCTCCAAATTATATTAACCTATATTCACTCTTAAGTGGGAAGTATTGGAATGGAAATGATCTTTGGATTAAAAATATGAATACCTGGGTAAAATCAAGATCCATGAAAGATAAATAGAAGGTGTTTATATACATAATCTTTAAAGTTTTACATAGGACTCTTGGGTCATGTAGTGTGTGAAGCATAAATAACAATGAAGGGATTCTATGGAGGAGGGAAAGGACCTCAAACTGTAGATACAGAAAACATTCCTCTAGTTGTAGTTTTCTTTGAGGGTATTCTAATTCTGTAACCCTGTTTATAGGGAAATCCCTTTGATCCATCAGAGAAAAGAAATGAAATTTAGACAAAAGCCATTATAAAAGTGGTTATGTTTTACCACTCAGCAGTCTGTGTACCTTGCGTCGCAAACCCGCATAATTAGAAGAATATTTGGGGACAGCGTTTAGAAGTGAGATAAGAATGTGGCCAGTATTTTAATGAAGTTATAGAGCTGGCCCTATTTTTCAACTTACAGCATCACTTTTATCTCAAGTAAATTTTTATATTAAGATATATGCAATTTTATATGGAGTGGAACCCAAATATATGTTTAATTCTGTACTAGTTTTTTTTCCCCCCTTAATCACTTATCTTCTTACTGACTCCTTCATGCCACACCTAATCCCAGTGACATGGGTATCAAATAGTGGGCTCAGCAGATATTGTGACCGCTTCCCATTTTGTCTGTGGAACTACATCTGTGAGAGCTGGTGCTTATAGTTGTAAGGCAGGAGGAGGAAAGAGGATGGCTTCAAATTAATTCAAACAATTTTTGTTCCCGATTCATTCAACACATTTTATTGATCGCCATGTGAAAGTCACTGGAGATAAAGAGGTGAATCAGACAGACGTGATCCTTGCTCTCAAGGGGCTGAGAGTTTAGTTAGAAATATATAATATAAAAGGATTGACTAGTGGTGGATACAACTAAATAGGCTATCCCACTGAGTGGTAACTGCTGTGAAGGAAGAGTACAGTTCCAGGAGAGCATGTAATGGAGTGATCTGCCCTAATCTATTGAATCCAAAAAGGCTACCCTGAAGAAATGACATTTGAGTTGAAATATGAAGGACGTGTGTTGTTCATTTAAAATTTCATTTTTTTCCCCAAGGAATAAAATAGCTAAACAGACAGAAACCTCTTTAGCCATAGAATTTTTTGGCGTTACCATGCCAAATATGTTTCCCACTAATGGGATCTGGGAAATTGTTTCTCATATTAAAAAAAATTAATTTTAGAGAATTTTTAATGAGTCCTAGATTATGCATGGTATATATGCTGGATTTTATTTCTGATTGTATCTTTTTTATTTAGAAATTATATTTAATGGGGTGACATTGATCAATAAGAGTACATAGGTTTCAGGTGAACAGTACCATAGCATTTGAACTGTTGATTGTGTCTTAAAACAAAGTTGAATCTGTTATTTAGAAGACATCATTTAATCCAATCCTAACTTTTAACCGCTAGCAGAGTTGAGCAGCGGAAGCGTGCTGGGCCCATAATCCAATCCTAACTTTTAACCATTTATCACAATTTCTTTTTTAAATAATTGAACTTTAGAGGTAGCTTTGAAAATTATTAAGTATATTAATTTTTCCTTTGTTGGTTTGGGGGCATATTACTTTTATATTTGGAAACATAATAGAGGTAGTTATGCAGGATTATTAAGCCTACAGAAATTCTATTTGATCTATAATATTTCTTATAATCCTATCCACACTTTCCAGCTCTTTATGCTAATCTTCCTATTTTCGGGCTAATAAAATACTTATGTAATTGAAGCAACAACTTCTCCCATCAGTACAGAATCCCATGAAAATCAAATTAAAAAGGGAAAGTATCCTTAAATTTCTTTAAGGTCCACAGTTAATTCTCTTTCGTTTCTGTGGTTAGTATGTGAACTGGCTAGTCTATATATTCAGCTGCCTTGTTCAGCAAGGTGGAAACCCTCTTTTTTCAGAGGTCAAGGATTGAAAGCAGCCACAGATCCATAGATAGAAGGCATCTGCTACCTCTGCTCAGTACATTTCCTAGTAAGTCCTTTCTGAAACAACTACCAGAGAATAGCGGTGTGCTTAGCAGTCTCTCGTTTTTTATACTGCATATTATATCACCAATATATCTAGGAAACAGCAGTGCCCCCACCTTGTATGTCCATGAATTTGTTAAGGTTTGTTTCATTGGTCAGAGTCCCACTTTAAATTTACCTCTCTAGATTTTAGAATCTTGATATTTTAATTAAGTCAAGAACAAGCTGCCGTCTTCCTGGTTTACTGTTACCTCTTAGACAAGAAGATAGAACAGGACTTAGTAAAGAGAAACCACTTCCTAAGCCAAGCTACCTCTGGGAAAAATGAAAGAGCTATAACGAACTGTATAAAGCAATTCTATTATTTCTGGGAAGGCTTTTACATTGGGTAGTTATTTGATTAGTATCTGGCATCCATTCTACAATTTCCAGTTAAATAGAATACCTAGCATGGAACTAGAAAGTGGAATAAAAGAACACACAGGAAGAAGCAAGTGTAACAAAATGCTACCCGAAGCTTCCAAATTCTGTCTTCTCATTATTCTTAGCCTTTTTCATTTCTGGTCTGGCTTTGCTCTGCTACTTATTTCTCAACCTTGTATAATCATTTGGTCTTCTCAAACTAAGGAACACATCAGGGTTTATGCTCACAAAGGAGAAAAGAGAAGAGATGGCAGAAAAGGCAGGAATGGCTAGGAACTTCAGAGAGTAATATAGTCTCTCGATTTTCACCACTTTGCCTGGACCACGTAATTGAAGCTTTTGTAACATTAGAGAACCTTTAAGTTCAGATAACTGTGTAGATTCATTTCAAGTGAGAGGCTACTGTTTATGAAGAGCCCTGAGTTTTAGACCTGAAGTCTACGATATTAGACCTGAAGTAGAGCTAGAGGACAGCACATGCCAATTCTCAGAGTGACTTCCAGAGTTAGTTTAAAATTCAAGTTTAAATACTACTTTATTATATATTGTGCATACAGTACATAATTTAATCCTTAGAATGACCACATCTTTTCTAGTCAGTTTTTTTCAAAAGAGGAATTGGACAGCCTGAAACTTAGCAACTTCTGTAAGTTTAATTCCTGGAACACTAAGGCCCTCAGACAGCAGAAATAGAACACTCCTTTGGGATTTTCAAAGGAACTACTATCCTAGAAACTTCTTTTCTCTGTCATTAGATTTATTTGTAGGATGCACAAAACTCTTGCAAATTGTGTACTCTAGAAGGACTTAATGGTGTTATTGTATAACACTTTGAAATAGAAAATTGAAAGGTGGTACTTCTTCTCAGGGAATAAACACAAACCACGGCCTTTAGGAAGTGGAAACCAGGCAACTCAACCCTGTGCAAAAGTGTAAGAGCCAAGGCCACGCTGCTCCGACATGGCACGTAGAGTGTCTATTTTATTGATGTTGGAGAGGAGTCTAATCTGTATTATATGAAACCTTTCTTTAGACTGTAAATCACAAGAGCAAGAATCGTGCCTCTTTTATTGACAGGTTTGTCTTCAGTATTTAGCACAAAGCATGGCACATAAGTAGCTACTTAATAAGTATTTATTGAATGAATAGCAGTGTACAACATTGTAAATTTAGTCAGTCTGAAGAGAAACAGTCCTTAAAATTAGTTTTATTTGTGGTGAGGGAAGATTAATCATTTTCTAGATTTCATATCTTCAGTTTTCTTGGTTCTATTATTTTGTTGCATGTTTGAGTAGAGAATATATGAAAGGGAAAGGATCTGGTTCCCAGAGTAAGCTGATCATAAGGGGCTCGAGATTGTTGAAGTGACTCAGTGAAATACCCTTAATAGAACAAGAAAGACTTTATACTGCAGCTGTTTGCTTGATATTCAGAGACAGAACTACCTATTTTTATCCCCTGGCCACATTCCAATGAACTGTCCCAGCATATGGAACAGAGGGTAAGAATTGGAAGTGTTATCTTTTGAATGAATAGTTGAAATTGTTAAGATATATAAACTCTGACTGTCAGAGGTTTCCAGAAGGTGAAATAACCAGGTTAGGAGATACCTAGTCTGGTCCTTCTGACCAATGCTGCTATCTGGTACTTTTGTTACCCTCTATACAGTGTACTCTGAGATAACCACTCTTTTTTACCCTACCCTAACCTTACTATTAGCAATGAGAGCCATTTTCTCTAAAAAAAAAGAAAACTACCTATGGCCTTCTCCAGCTATCTTTGTTAGTGAAGAGAGGCCTCCGTTCCATTTTTAAAGTGTGACTAATTTTCTGGAAGTGTTTATGTATACACAAACCACACAGGAAAATCAGTCCCATTACCCCATAGTAATTTTCTATGTTTTTAACTATAGTTTTGCCCAGAAATATCTAAAGAAAATAAAAGTGACTTTTTACAAGTGTTATTCATTGCCTGTCACCTATCTTAGGATGCTTTTTACCTCTCTGGTTTCTTTTTTCCTGATTCCTTTTTTCTTGTATAATTACAGCTTTGGCTTTACAGATAAAGTAATAAAGAAGAGCCAATGTCCCATCGGGGTCTTTGGTAATGGTTTCAAGTCAGGCTCCATGCGGCTAGGAAAGGACGCTCTTGTCTTCACCAAGAATGGGGGTACCCTCACTGTTGGACTCCTATCACAGACCTACCTGGAATGTGTACAGGCCCAGGCAGTTATTGTACCAATTGTTCCATTCAACCAGCAAAACAATATCCTTTCTGGAAATGGAGAATTTTGGTTAAAAATTAGTCTACTTTGGTATTTTAATGGAAGCCTATTTCTTGAAGTCAACTCTAGCTATCAATTCAACTGTCTTAAATTTAACTTGAATTTTTTTCTAGTAAACGTTTTAAAAGAATGATTGGACCCTTGACAGAAGCTGAGAAATGTTTTTGTTGTATGGAAAATTTCATTTTTATGTGATTTGATCTCTATCTCCCCCCCACCACCACTCCCTCATTATTTTTCCCCTAAGGGTAGCTAAATTTGTATCATACTTTTAGAAACATTCTATTCATCAGCTTATCTGATGGCAGAATCACTTATTTCCCCATTCCTGGACAAGCTATTATTTCTGGTAGATACCAAGTCATCTTGACCCAACCAGTGTAGCAGTAAAGTTTGAACTCATTGCTTCCAAAGAGTCTAAAAATTTAGCCTTTGATCTATTTCCTAAATATAAGACTCTTTATTTACATTATATTTGAAGCTATATTCTGCAGGGATAACTGATTTTGATGTTTGTCTCTACAGCCTTTCTTCATTTTGTCTTTCCTTTCTTCTGCAGCAGTAATGCCCATGCTTTTTGTCTCTATTCCTATATCGTGTCTAAACATGCAGTTCAAAAGGCATATCTTCCTAACTGATAGCATCATCTTAAAAATGTTGTTTTTTTTCTTTGACTATATTTGGTTTTACAAAAAATGATCATTACTGAAGATTCCTTGCCCAGCCTAGAAGCCATCTTGAACTACTCAATTTTCAACAGTGAAAATGAACTGCTGTCCCAGTTTGATGCCATCCCGGGCAAAAAAGGCACCCGTGTTCTCATTTGGAACATCCGCAGGTATAGTATTCCAAGGGTGAGAGATTGTAATAAGCAAGGGTAGTATGATGAAGTACATTTTAATAAATCTCTAGAGAAGCAGAGTAGATAAATTTTAATATATATTTGTATCTTATGGCATACATTTTTTAACTTTCTCACAACCACAGGTTTGTTTGAGATAGTGGTTCTTATTAGTAAAATGTGAAGTCTGGATAAAGCAGAGATATGCATATCCTGAGGTTATTGCCATAAATAATCAGGACAGTTCAATATTAGTTTAAAATCTTTAGAATCCATTATAAATATCTATTTTATATTGGTGGACACTGTTTGGAGATAGGTAAATGGTAGTTATTTAACTAACTTGACAATTAAAATAAAGTATGTAAAAGAGACATTAACAAGCATTTCCCTTAAGATTGGTAACAAGACAGGGATATCTGCTTTCATCACTGTTATTTAACACAATACTGGAAGTCCTAGCCACAGCAATCAGACAAGAAGAATAAATAAAAGGTGTACAGATTGGAAAGGAAGAAGTAAAACGATCATTATTTGCAGATGACATGATACTGTATATAAAGAACCCTAAATATTCCATGAAAAAAACTACTAGAATTGATGAATTCAGTAAAGTAGCTGAATACAAAATAAACATCCATAAATCAGTTGCATCTTTTTACATCAATAATGAACTATGAGAAAGGAAAACTGAGAAAAGAATCCCTTTCACAGTTGCTTAAAAAAATAGCTAGACATAAATTTAACTGAGGATATAAAAGACTTATTTATACTCAGGCCCTGGCCGGTTGGCTCAGCGGTAGAGCGTCGGCCTGGCGTGCGGGGGACCCGGGTTCGATTCCTGGCCAGGGCACACAGGAGAAGCGCCCATTTGCTTCTCCACCCCACCCCTCCTTCCTCTCTGTCTCTCTCTTCCCCTCCCGCAGCCAAGGCTCCATTGGAGCAAAGATGGCCCGGGTGCTGGGGATGGCTCCTTGGCCTCTGCCCCAGGCACTAGAGTGGCTCTGGTCGTGGCAGAGCGATCGCCCCAGAGGGGCAGAGCATCACCCCCTGGTGGGCAGAGCGTCGCCCCTGGTGGGCTTGCCGGGTGGATCCGGTCGGGCACATGCGGGAGTCTGTCTGACTGTCTCTCCCCGTTTCCAGCTTCAGAAAAAATACAAAAAAAAAAAAAAAAAAAAAGACATACTCAGAAAATTATAAGTCACTGAAGAAACTGAAGAAGATATAAATAAGTGGAAGCATATACTATATTAATGAATAGAAAGGACTAACATCATTAAAATATCCATACTACCCAAAGCAGTCTATAGATTCAACACAATTCATATCAAGATACAATGGTGTATTTCACAGAACTAGAGCAAATATTTCAAAAATTTATATAGAACCAGGAAAGACCCCAAATAGCCACAGCAAGCTTCAGAAATGAGAGCAAGGAGGAATCATGCTACCTGATATCAAACTATACTCAAGGCTATAGTAACCAAAACAGCACGGTACTGGCCTAAAAACAGACATATAGATCAATGGAACAGAATAGAGAGCCCAGAAATAAACCCGTATCTTTTTTTAAAGGTTATATTTATTGATTTTAGAAAGAGAGAAGAAGAGAAGAGGGAGGAGCAGGAAGCATCAACATGTAATAGTTGCTTCTCATTTGTGCCTTAACTGGGCAAGTCCAGGGTTTCAAACCAGTGACCTCATCATTCCAGGTCAACATTTTATCCACTGTACTACCACAGGTCAGGCTAAACCCATGTTTTTTATAATCAATTGATATTTGACAGAAGAAGCAAAAATATACAATGGGATGAAGGTAGTTTATTCAATAAATGGTGTTGGGAAATTGGATAAATATGTGTAAAGAATGAAATTAGACCACTTTCTTACACAATACCCAATAATAAACTCAAAATGAATAAACGACTTAAATGTTAGACTCAAAACCATAAAATCTTAGAAGAAAACATAAGCAGTAAACTCTTGGACATTTCTCGTGGCAACATTTTTTCTAATGTATCTTATAAGGCAAGGGAGAAATAAACAAATGGGACTACATCAAACTAAAAAGTTTTTCACAGCAAAGGAAGCCATCAACAAAATGAAAAGACCACTGACGAACGGGAGAACATATTTGCCTATACATCTGATAAGGGGCTAAATCCAAAATTTATAAGGAATTTATAAATCTCAACATCAAAAAAATCTAATTAAAAAATGGGCAAAGGACCTAAATAGACACTTTTACAAAGAAGCCAATAGATATATAAAAAGATGCTCATCAGTAATCATCAGAGAAATGCAATTTAAATCACCATGAGATATCACCTCACACCTGTCAGAATGACTATCTTCAATAAATCAACAAACAACAAGTGTTAGCAAGGGTGTGGAGAAAAGAGAACTCTCATGCACCATTGGTGACAATGCCTATTGGTGCAGCCACTGTGGAAAGCAGTGTGGAGTTACCTCAAAAAAATTAAAAATGGGGCCCTGGCCGGTTGGCTCAGCGGTAGAGCGTCGGCCTGGCGTGCGGGGGACCCGGGTTTGATTCCTGGCCAGGGCACATAGGAGAAGCGCCCATTTGCTTCTCCACCCCCCCTCCTTCCTCTCTGTCTCTCTCTTCCCCTCCCGCAGCCAAGGCTCCATTGGAGCAAAGATGGCCCGGGTGCTGGGGATGTCTCCTTGGCCTCTGCCCCAGGCGCTAGAGTGGCTCTGGTCGCAGCAGGCAGAGTGACCCCCCAGAGGGGCAGAGCATCGCCCCTGGTGGGCGTGCCAGGTGGATCCCGGTCGGGCGCATGCGGGAGTCTGTCTGTCTGTCTCTCCCCGCTTCCAGCTTCAGAAAAATACAAAAAAAAAAAAAAATTAAAAATGGAACTGTCTTATGACCTAGTGATTCCACTCCTGGGAATGTATCCGAAGAAACCCAAAACACTTAATTTGAAAGGATATATGGACCCCTTTGTTCATTGCAGTGTTATTAACAATAGCCAAGATTTGGAAGTAGCCCAAGTGTCCCATCAGTAAATGAGTAGATAAAAAAGCTGCCATACATTTACACAATTACACAATTGAATACAACTCAACCGTAAAAGAAAAAAAGAGGAAATCTTACCTTTTGCAACAGCATGGATGGACCTGCAGAGCTTTATGCTAAGTGAAATAAGCCAGTCAGGGAAAGACAAATACCATACGATTTCCCTCATATGTGGACTGTAATGAACAAAATGAACTGACAAGCAAAATACAGACAAACTCATAGATAGAGAGCAGGCTGACAGCTGTAGGTGGGTGTTGTAGGTCTGGGAGTGGGGAGCGTGGAGGGATTGATTAAAAAAGAAAAACTGAGAAAAAATTCATGAGTAGGGACAACAGTGTGGTGATTGCCAGTGGAGGGGTGGGGAGAGCGTGGGGATACAAGGTGATGGAAGGAGACTTGACTTGGGGTGGTGACCACACAATAAAGTGTACAGATTCTGTGTTACGGAATTGTGCACCTGAAATCTGTATAATTTTGTTAATCATTGTCATCCCAATATATTCAATTCAATAAGGGGGGAGGGGAGAAAAAAAGAGACCTTAGGGTAACAAAGCACAGCACACTCTTTAAAAATGAGGACCTCTATATATTAGTACATGAGAGTTGCTGAATTAGAAGTGGACATACCTTTGAAGCAGATAAATTTGAACTATAATGAAGTTGACTTCAGGTCACATGTTCAGAGCTAATGAAACAGTCTAGAAACCTAGCCAGGTAGCTTGGTTGGAGAGCATTGTCCTGATACACAAAGGTTGTGGGTTTAATTCCTGGAAAGAGCACATGCAAGAATCAACCAATGGCCTGACCTGTGGTGACGCAGTGGATAAAGCGTCAACCTGGAAACACTGAGGTTGCCGGTTCAAAACCCTGGCTTGCCTGGTCAAGGCACATATGGGAGTTGATGCTTCCTGCTCCTCCCCCCTTCCCTCTTTCTCTCTCCCCTCTCTATAATGAATAAATAAAGTCTTTAAAAAAAATTAAAAAATAAATAAAAAATAAAATAAAAAATAAAATTTTAAAAAAAAGAATCAACCAATGAATGCATAAATAAATGAAACAAGAAATCAATGTTTCTCTCTCTCCCTTCCTCTCTCTCTAAAATCAATAAAGAAAAAAATTAAAAATTTAAAAATCACCCTGGCCAGATAGTTCGATTGGTTCTAGCATCATCTCAAAGCGTAGAGGTTGCTTGTTTGATCCCCGGTCAGGGCACACACAGGAACGGTTTGATGTTCCTGTCCTCTCTCTCTCTCTCTCCCCCTTCCTCTTTTGCTAAAATCGATCAATTAAACTTTTTAAATTAAAAAATCTAAAAATACTCTAGAATATGTCATTTGTATAATCTAGTCATGTCAAATGGAATACTTTTAACAGTATCCACTAAGGCCTAAAAACCTTTAATATAAAACAGGTGCTATTTTTATGTTTAATAGAACACAGTATCAGGTATATTTATTCTTTTTCTCCTTAAATCAAATGTTTCATCTCATTTTTTCATAGCTGGGTTAAATGTATATAAAAATCATTCTGGTTTGTATAGAACATACTTGCAACTAAAAATAAAAAAAAGTAAAAGAATTTTTTCACATTTTAGTAATAATAGGTCTTCCTTTGTCTTACTGGGAAAACCTCAAATAATATAATTTATATTATAATGGTTCATTTTCCTGAGGTATTTCCAGTGATTTACACACATTAAGCAAACTTTTTTTCTTTGTACATTGTTTCCCAATTGTATAGTAGTACATGTTACATAAATAAAGGATTCCATGGTCATATAACTTCAGAAAAAGCTGTCTTAAAGTTTACCATGCTGCTTTATTACAGGACTTAGAGGCTTTCATATGCTAATATTATTTCAGTATGCATTGAAAATATGTAATTGAAAAAAAAATTTCTCCAGACCTGTTTTCCTTGGATGTTGAATGATGAGGGGCAAGGACAGGGCATCTTCTCAGAGTATGTGTTAGAGTAAGGTGGGGTAGCAAGAATCAGGATTATTGTGGAAAATCCAGAATATACTATTATAGTGATACGGGCTTTATAAAAGCTATATACCATTTATGGCTGTGGGCCAGCCTTGAAGGAAAAGCTACATTTCCACCCCAGCAGCTCTGAGCTTGCAAAGCCTGAAGTATGAGGGAGGTATCTATCACTAGAGTTTGAGGTGACTTTGAGGGCCAGGAATTGTTTTTCAATTTTAGTCACTCTTGTAACCAACCTACCTTCCTTTCTTCTCTCTCTCTCTTTCCTTTCCTTGTCTCCTATTTCTCTCTCTCTCTCTCTCTCTCTCTCTCTCTCTCTCTTTCTTTCATCTACCTATCTAAGAGTATTTGGGGAGACTACTGTTTGAAAGAACAAATTTTGGAAACTATTGTTCTGATATATATGCTTTCTCCATAACCCATCAGGTACAAAGCTGGGTCTTGGCATTTTTCCCTTGAAGTTAGTGATATAACCCAGGGTCTTGGAATGGGACCACAGCAAAGTGACCCAGAAGGATTATGAGGAGAAGAAAAGTACTTATGAAAGGACTAGAGTACTATTATATTTAAATGATATTCTAGAAAACTAGCAAATATATGCTGTTTCTATAATAACCTTTTTTTCTTTCTAAGAAATGAGATAAGATCTGGGGAAATCTTGGTATCTCATTAGTCTTTACACAGTTGCTGAAGTTAGAAGAAGTAGGTTTTGATTAATCTATTTATTCAGTTAGGGAAAATGATGTTGAATGACCTACCAAACAAGACCTAGAAGGTTGGGCTCTATATTATAAGGTCCTTCTTCGAGGATAGCTGATATTCATCTGATTTATCAGATCACATACATACACACCTGCCCCCCCTTTTCCTTCTGTACTTGCCATTACCACCTCTATGAAATATAATAGATTTGTTTAGACTGCAGATACTCTAGATATTGTGTGGTCTTCAAACTGAGTAATTTGTAGCTCAATACTGGTAGGGAAATAAATAGGTATTTGAGTTTGGGCTCATGTTGTTTCTTTTCTCTTGGGTTCCTAGTGCATTTTTGTCCTTTGGAACCAGTTTTTGTTAGATTGGTACTTGTCTCTTTTACCCAGAAATAAAGATGGAAAGTCTGAGTTGGACTTTGATACAGATCAATATGACATCCTGGTATCAGACTTTGGCACAGAAGAAAAAGAGACTGGTGGTGTTACCTCTGAACTGCCAGAAACAGAGTATTCTTTACGGGTGAGTAAGAGTGGCTTTTCTTCAACAATGAGAGGTAAGATTTCCTATAACATGAAAATATATATAACAGTATCTCACTTTAGTTTATATGAAGATGACAGCCCTTTAGCTCTGTGTTAGGATTCCTTTTCATTGTCTCCACCAAAACAGTATGGTGAATCGATTCAACAGTAATTCAGTATGATAGTTGACATAGTATAACCTGGTATGGAAACTGAGCTAAATCTTTGCCCAGAATAGACCTCCATTGCTAGCAGTGTTTTAAGGGGATGTCAGTAGAATTGGCAATATTATATAACTTTCCCTTCACTGTTCCATAGGCATTTTGTAGTATTCTGTATATGAAGCCACGAATGAAAATTTTTCTGCGTCAAAAGAAGGTGACTACCCAGATGATTGCCAAGAGCCTGGCCAATGTAGCATATGATGTATATAAACCTACCTTCACAGTATCCTTAAAACTACATTAAGTGTATCTCTTTGTTTCAGGATTAGATTTCAAAGTTGGCACAGGAAAACAAAACCTTTCCTTTTCCAATTCAAAAATATGTTTTATGGTACAAATCCTATTACACTGTACTCTGTATTTCTTAAGTGCCATCTATATACCTGTTTATTTTCGAAACCCCCTGAAAATGATTAAAATAACACAAAGTCCTGACACATGGAGATTCTGGTTCAGTAGATTCTGAAATCTCTTTTTGTTTTTAAATAAGAAATATTTCTTTTTAAATTCTCAGCTGATTCTAATGAGTTGCCAGGTTTAGGACTCTCTGCTTTAAGGTCCACACCACTTGGTTTGTATTGGAATTGTGTTATATATTACATTGATTGAAATAAGCAAAGTGTCGACTAGAACTTGTAAATTATTTGTCCGTAGTACGATTTTTGTCATGACAAATCCAGACTTATGTTGATGGAAATTAGGAGAGTGGAAATTAAAGGTTGATTTTCTAGGATGAGATAAATCTTAAGCAGGTTTGACATGGATTTCCTGGTACTTCTCATAATGGCAGCCACTCAGCGAAGTAATTACTAATTTTCACTTCTACCCCCCATTGCACTAAAGGGATTTCGGACACTTGAGAAAATCTTAAGATTATGGAAATTAGGTTCATCTTTGTTGATTATTTTTTGGGTAAAAACAAAGTCTTTGAAAGGTTGAGAACTCAGAAGCAATTATAAAGAATTGCTCTTGTAACTTATTTTCTAGTAACTAAGTACAGCTCTTGGACTAAGAAACACACTCTGTTTACTTTATCAAAGGCATTATTTATCTTGCTTTGTCTTTCTTTCCCTGACCAAAAATTAGAAACTGTCTCCTTTTTAAAAAGCTGTGTAGTTGTTACTCTAAACAGTTTGATTTTCTCTTTTTTGGAAACAATACATTGTTTATTAGGAAAATTTTTTTAAAGCCCTAAACCTACCCAAGTTAACAAAGCCAGAGGTAGCCCTGTTCGCATCTGTAAGTTGATTAGTTGTATCACTGTATGTAGGTCAGAATATTAGTGCCATAGGTTTAACAGAACCAGTCTAAAGAATTGTTTTCTGACAACCTTTTCAAGATATGCCACATTTCTGTCACCAGTTCTGTCTTTTATGGGTTTCTATCAGGGTGACTCCTCTGCATGCATTCTACATGTATCTTAACTCTTCTTAACCGTCTTCTTATTAAAATAGTTACCCTCTCTTTTAGAATTTGAGCTAAACAAATTAACTATGGACATGAATAAAATGAAACTTCTAATAACATTTTCCCCAAGGTCACTGAGGGACAACATTACTGATGCTGATTTATTTATTCCTGCTATCAAAGGCTTCTTCTTCCTTGTCCTCTCTCCTTATCCTGACTTGGGGAACCTCCTATCCCAGTGTACTCCCTCCCCATAATTTAGGATTTTAAAAGTATAACATAGAAAGAAAGTATGCAACAGTTGTTACCTTTAAAAATGTTAATTTTATGGTATAGAGTTTGACTTTGTTTGGATGAGTTTTATCTAGTTTTGTATTTGTATTTGCATTTGAATAGGGTCTTAATTGTGCCACACTGTATGCTCTGAGCTAAATATCACCGTGTTCCATCTTACCGGCCCATTTATCACTTGGGTTTGTACAATAGCTTCTTATTTAGAGGGGGATATTGATATCATTTTAAAAATAAGTAACGAGAATAAATTTTTATTTAATTTGGACATGAAGATTTCTTAGTATTCGTTGTTAATGAAAATCGGTTACTCTTTCTCCCCTTTATCTTTTTCACTCTTACTTTTTTGAATCAAATCAGATTTGTTAACAACTCATCATTGTTCATGTTTTATGTGTAATAGTTCTCTTTATTTCATCTATTCAAGCTTGTTAACTTTGTCCCGTCCCATGAAATAGACTGAGTAGTATATATTATATCAAGACTGTTCCTCATCCTTTACCTGTAGAAGTGATTTGGTTCTTCATGTTTTTGTTGTCGTTGTTTCATATAATTAGCATGACTTACATTGTTGCTTATAATTGTGTAGATTTGTGTTGTACCATTTACAACCCTTACCGGAACCTAGAAGACCTGGCAGAAAATTGAGCAATTAGCAAGGGTTAAGAAATGTTTTAATTATTTATAAATTTTTAAAAAATATTTTAGTGAAAGACAGACAGGAAGGGAGAGAGATGAGAATCATCAACTTGTAGTTGTGGCATTGATTGCTTTCTCATATGTGCCTTGAAGGGGGGGGCACCAACTGAGCCAGTGATCCCTTACTCAATCCAGCGACCTTGGGGTCATGTCTATGATCCCAGGCTCAAGCTGGTGAGCCTACACTCAAACCAGAGAGTTTCAAAACTGGGTCCTCAGCGTTCCAGGTCGATGCTCTATCTGCTGTGCCACCACTCGGCCAGGCAATTTTTAAAATTATTGACGGCATTTTGGTATATATCCTTACAGTCTTTTCTATGTATATGTTTGTATACACTTATTTTTAGATAATACTTGTTATTATATTTGGAACACTTCCTATTATGAAGTATTTTTCAAGAACATAATTTTTAAAGTACATAATAGACCATGTGGGTTACCAACATTTATTTAATCATTCTCTTAATGTCAAACATTTAAATCATTTATGTTTTCCATTATATCTAATTGATAAATCTCTGTAATTCATAAACCGTTTTGGGCTTCCTTGACTTTTCTGTAGGGATAAATTCCTAGAAAGAGAACTACTTGGTCAAAGATTAAGAATATTTGTAAAACTATCACTACAGGTTTTTAAAATGTACTCCAGAAAGGTTATTCCAATTTATATCCAATGTTCTTTGCTATAATAGAATTCAAAATTTTTTTCTGCCAAAGCTCCTGGTGTTTGTCTCCTTAATGATTTTCTTCTCAGAATAAGCAGGTGAAAATAACTTTTGGGTTCTCTTGCAAGAATAATAACCAGTTTGGAGTAATGATGTATCACAACAATCGACTCATAAAGTCATTTGAGAAGGTGGGATGCCAGGTAAAGGTGAGTGATTAATGTTTCTTTGTCATAGGAGGCTGAAAGGAGTCAGGAGAGGATTTAAAATTAGAAAAGGATATTAAGTCATTAATGACTTTAATTCCCATTTTATGATAATTGTTAAATCTTATCCTGGAATTCTATGTTAACAGTGAGCCATCTTGTGCTGAAAAACTGTGCTTCTCATTCTTCATAGATGTTGACAGCGAAACTTTACTGAATGCGTTTTCTAGGTAGCTGGTAATAAGAGGTAGAATCAGAACACCAGCAAATCTACCAAGTGTATAAGTTTATTAGTGTTGGAGGTAACTTTTTATATGTATTTTCTTGAGGAGACAATAAAGCATAGTGGAAGATGCGTAAAATTTAGTGGCTGATGGCCAGGATTTGAGTCCTGACTTTTCTACTTACAAGATATGCAACCTAGGGTAAATCACTTAGTTTCTGTGAGGTTCAATTTCTTACCTGTAAAATGGGAACAACAATAATAATTTTACCTGCTCTGCCTACATTACAGTTTACAAGATTGATAGATATAAATGGGATAAATTATTTGAAATATAAACTGAACTATACATATATTACCGTCATCTTTAATGTTTTAATGGCAATTTAAAGTAGAAGTATCCACAGGTATTCCATTCATTCCTATTTAAAGATTGCTGAAGCATGAAAAATGGTCAACTGCTTTATATTACATAGTAGGACAAATGCATATAGATCCAGGATAGCTAGTTTTCAGCCTGTGTTGATTTTCTTTGTTATATCATCTTCATACAACACATGTTTGTATGCTACTCTAATTACACTTTGACTCAGTTCCTTCTATTAAAGAATAAAGAAAAAAATTCAATCCAAAAATATCTTGTATCAACTTGTAATTAATAACCACTGCAAGTTTGACTCACTTTAGTAGTTGATTAGTGACCTACATATATAAAAATTGTTAATTTTAATAATGTGATTACATAGCATCCTTAAAATTTTTTTTTGATGAGGTTTGGTTTCCGTTCCACAGAACAGTAGCATATAACTTTGATTTTTTTAGCAGTGTCATTTTTCGCTCAGATGAGGTGTCTAATTCAATCACAGAATATAAAACCATTGACAATGGAGGTATTGTGGGAAAAGTAGAGATGGCTATTAATCCTTGGAGAATTCTAGAAGATCTTTGGATCATAGTTTGAAATTTTTTTTTTTTTTTGTATTTTTCTGAAGCTGGAAACAGGGAGAGACAGTCAGACAGACTCCCGCATGCGCCCAACCGGGATCCACCCAGCACACCCGCCAGGGGGCGACGCTCTGCCCACCAGGGGGCGATGCTCTGCCCCTCCGGGGCATCTCTCTGTTGCGACCAGAGCCACTCTAGCACCTGGGGCAGAGGCCAAGCAGCCATTCCCAGCGCCTGGGCCATCTTTGCTCCAATGGAGCCTCGCTGCGGGAGGGGAAGAGAGAGACAGAGAGGAAGGAGAGGGGGAGGGGTGGAGAAGCAGATGGGCGCTTCTCCTGTGTGCCCTGGCCGGGAATCAAACCCGGGACTTCTGCACACCAGGCCAACGCTCTACCACTGAGCCAACCGGCCAGGGCCCATAGTTTGAAAGTTTTGTTCTAGAAGTTGCCAGAGGTTCTAGTTCAGTGTAATATAATATTTGAAGTCTGTTGAAGTATATTCTGAGTGTTTCTCTAGATCTTGTTGGCCTTTCTTTGCCCATGAACATTATGCAACCTTTCTATTATTGTTTGGAATCAAAAGGAAATGCCTCAGGCAGTCAACAGTAATGAGTGTTGAAATTAATATTTTTTTCTAAGCCAACTCATGGAGAAGGAGTGGGAGTAATTGGAGTCATTGAGTGCAATTTCTTAAAACCTGCCTACAACAAACAAGACTTTGAGTACACCAAGGAGTACCGGTGAGTCACTCCCAACCTGAGGTGTTTCTGATAGTTTGTTCAGATACGATTCTGTTCTGTAACCTCTAAAAGCATCTCTAAAAACCAGGCAGATAAATTAACTGAGAATTCCTTCAAATCTATTTTCCAACATGAATGATAAAACAATTTGACTTTTAAATTAAAGCTTACTGATACATGATATATGGAGCTTAGTAGAGATAAATCTTACTTTAAAAGATTATGTAAAGAGCATAGGAGTCATTTAGTACAATTCTTCTGGTGAAACAAAGAGCCTTGGGAGTATCCTTTTTTAAATACATCATCTGTGCATTGTATTGTGTGTTCACTGCCCAAAATAAAGTCTCCTTCCATCACTATTTATCCTTCCTAAACCCTTTTCTACCTCCCTCCACCTCCCTCCCCCGCTGGTAATCACCATACTGTGGTCTGTGATTTTTTTTTTTTTTTTTTTTGCTTAATCCTTTCACCTTTTCACCCAACCCTTCAACCTCTCTCTCCACTGATGGCTGTCAGTCTGTTCTGTCTATTTATGAGTCTGTTTCTATTTTATTTAGTTTATTCTGTTTGTTAGATTTTAATGAAAAAAGATGAGTGAATCTGAAGTTACTGAATATGTTGGGGGAAAATCCAGCAGTTTAAAATTTGTTCCAAAACATTTCCTTGAAGCCAGTGAACAGATTGAGAGGAAACTATTGGAGCAGCAGGAAAGACATATGTGTTTTCATAGCAGCATCCAGATTTAAAAGGTAACACAAATAGGTAAGAATCAGACAGGAACTGGGCATTGAAGCCAAATTGGCAAGGATATTTTTAGAAGACCAAGAAAGGAGTTGTTAATACCAGGATATAATAGTTTGTTTTAAAACTTTGGGGAAAGAATGAATCACTCATTTCTTCTTTCATCAAATATTATGACACATCTCCTATGTGCCATGTACTAGGGATATAATAATGAAAGAAGAATCCTGATGTCTGAATAAATGGGATGAAGTTTATACAAATAAGTAAGTTAAATACCTAGAAAGTAATTGCTTTAATGGAGGGTATATGCAAAATGGGAAAAACTTTTAAACATGTATATAGTAATCAAGGAAGGCTTCACAAAACAGGTTATATGTAAGCTTAAACTTTTTTTAATTTTTTTTTATTTTTTGTGGCAGAGACAGAGAGAGTCAGAGAGAGGGACAGATAGGAGCAGACAGACCAGAAGGGAGAGAGATGAGAAACATCAATTCTTCCTTGCAGCTCCTTAGTTGTTCATTGATTGCTTTCTCATATGTGCCTTGACCGGGCGGCTACAGCAGACTGAGTGACCCCCTGCTCAAGCCAGCGACCTTGGGCTCAAGCTGGTGAGCTTTGCTCAAACCAGATGAGCTCGCGCTCAAGCTTGAGACCTCGGAGTCTTGAACCTGGGTCCTCCACATCCCAGTCCGACGCTCCATCCACTGCGTCACCGCCTAGTCAGGCTGTAAGCTTAAACTTGAAGGAAAAAATGGAGTTTGCTAGTGGGTAAATAGAAAAAGGACAATCTATGCAGAGGGAGGTATATGCAAGGACATGAAAGGGCAAGAGATGTTCTGGGAGTGTGAAGAAAGAAGGTATAAGGACATTTTCATTTTCCTTGAAGTCTTAGTAGCATTTTTTTTTTTTAGAGTGAGGGAAAAGTAATTCCCCAGATCTCTTTTTTTTGTGTACATGTGTGCCCAGAACTATAAAAAAGAAAAGAAAAGAATGGATAAATGTTGCATCTTGAAGCCCTGGCTGTTTGGCTCAGCAGTAGAGCATCAGCCCAACATGTGGAAGTCTCAGGTTCGATTGCCAGTCAGGGCACACAGGAGAAGCAACCATCTGCTTCTCCACCCTCCCTCTCCCCGTTCTCTATCTCCCCCCCCCACCGCTCTCTTCCCCTTCTGCAGCCATGGCTTAAATGATTTGAGCGTAGTTGGCCCCAGGTGCTGAGGATGGCTCCATGGCCTCGTCTTAAGATGCTGAAATAGCTCAGTTGCTGAACAACAGAGCAGTGGCCCCGGATGGGCAGAGCATTGCCCCATATAAGGGGCTTGCCAGGTGGATTCTGGTCAGGGTGCATGCGGGAGTCTCTCTCTCTCTGCCTCCCCACCTCCCTGCCTCTCACTTAATTTTTTAAAAAAGTGTTGTATCTTAATTTATCTGGAACCATAATAAATTTAAGATTAGGGCTTGACAAAGAGATAACTATTTGGATGGCAACCCCAAATTAATTTTAGGGTAATTGGTTCTTGGACACTAGGACTACTCCATGGTTATGATAACTACCTGCCCTCCAGATATAAGTTAAATGGTCTTTTAAATATGACTCTGGCCCATCATGGAGATCTGTGACTAGGCCATGACTCTTAAGAGTGAAAGTTTAGAAATAACATCTATTGGGCAGAAGTCTCAGAGCCAAGTCATTCTATTTCTCTTGAGTAAAAGGAATAGTGACTTTCTGAAGATTAAGCAAATAGTTATGATCTGTTAAATCTAAATGTTAGATACAAAAATTATTTAACATCTTTCTTATATCATCTTTGCCAAACCCCCATCTAACTTATCTAACTTTAAAATTTTTGAGGTATTAGACCCTTGGTTTAAAAATTTTTTTTTGTTTATTTGTTTTAAAGAGGTGGAGGGAGAGAGAAAGAGAAAGAGAGAAGGGCAGAAGGGGGGAGCAGAAAGCATCAACCCCCATATGTGCCTTGACCAGGCAAGCCCAGGGTTTTGAACCGGTGACCTCAGCATTCTATGTCAATCAGTGCTTTATCCACTGCACCACCACAGGTCAGCCCCTTGGTTTGTGGTGTGTAGTTTCAGTATGATGAGTTTGAGGTGGTTGCAAGGGATCTACGTGTGTTCTATCACCAGTAGGTTTATTCAGTTAAACATAAGGATTTCTGGCTTAAGTAGTTTAATAATCCACTATAAATTTTATTAAAACGGGAAACTAGTATACTATCCTGCATATAGAATCTTTTGAAGATAAAATTTTCCATAACTCTAGTTCTAACTGGCATCATTTTAGTTTTTTACTCTATTTTATATAAAATGAAAAGATGTTCAGTTAAAAACAAATAAGGAAATTTGAGAAGTGCATTAGAGAAGGCTGTCTGTTATCACAAACTCATCCTAAGAATATTATAGCTATCAAAACTACAAATGATAAAAGAGATAACAGCCATCATACTGCTGGAATGTTTTCAAATAAAGTATCTGTAATATCAGTTTTAATATTTGTGGATATCAGATTTTAGCTGCAAGTAAAACTTGCAGCTCAAACTTACATATCTTTAGAGTCCATTTTAGCTTAAGAAGTGCAATCAGCACATACTGAGCACCCCACTGTTGCACAACACAGTGACTAAGCTCTCTGGAATTTTTTTAGAGATATTCAGACATGGTTTCTGTCTTTGAGGAGCTTGTAGTCTCTTTATAATAGCAGATTGTCATATACATGAAACAATTTATAGAGTAATAAAATGGCTATTTGAACCATCAAAACCTAAGTGGTATGATGTAGGAAAAATACCCTGAGAGAACAGATAAGGAAGGTTTTGGTAGAAAGTATGACTTAAGATTTGCCTTAAACGATACAGGATTTAGAAAAGTGAGGCAAAGGAATTTCAAGATGGAAATACAGCATGAGCTAAGGAACACAGAATTGTAAAAACAATGGGGACTAAGGGTAAGCGGATATAACTAGAGTGAGGGAAATCCAGTCAGATGGATAGAGTAGGGCATGGGTCCCCAAACTTTTTACACAGGGGGCCAGTTCACTGTCCCTCAGACCATTGGAGGGCCGGACTATAAAAAAAACTATGAACAAATCCCTATGCACACTGCACATATCTTATTTTAAAGTAAAAAAAAAAGGGGGGGGAACAAATACAATATTTAAAATAAAGAACAAGTAAATTTAAATCAACAAACTGACCAGTATTTCAATGGGAACTATGGGCCTGCTTTTGGCTAATGAGATGGTCAATGTCCGGTTCCATATTTGTCACTGCTAGCTGTAACAGGTGATATGACGCGCTTCCGGAGCCGTGATGCATGCATCCCACGTCACCGGAAGTAGTACTGTACGTGAGCCATGCTGCGCTTTGTGGCGCCACCACATATAGTACTCCCGGAGCACAGGATGAGGATGGATCCTGTGCTCCTCTCACCACCAATGAAAGAGGTGCCCCTATCAGAGGTGCAGCGGGGGCCGGATAAATGGCCTCAGGGGGCCACATGTGGCTCATGGGCCATAGTTTGGGGACCCCTGGAGTAGGGCCATATTCTAGAGCAGAGGTTGGCAAACTTTTCTTGTGAAGAGCCAGTTGGTAAATACATATTTTTGGCTTTGTGGGCCATACAGTCTCTGTTACAACTACTCAGTCATGCTGTATCTTGAAAGCACCTGTAAACAAATCAGGCAGTGGTCTGGATTGAGCCCAGAGGCTATAGTTTGCCAAGGCCTGTTCTAGAGCCACAGTTCCCAAACTGTGCTGAGCTGCACATACTTAGCTCACAGGGGAACCATGAGATGTTTTAAATTTTTGAAGGAAATGCAGTGATACTTGACTTTTATTTATAAAAATAGAAATTGTTTTCTTTTGCTGTCATAACAAATTACCACAAACTTAGTGGCTTAAGACAACACTAACCTCTTATCTTAGAGTTCTGTGAGTTAGAAATCTAACATGGACTCATTGGACTAAAATCAAGGTATTGACAAGGCTGCATTCCTTTCTGGAGGCTTCAGGGGAGAATGTGTTTCCTTGCCTTTTTCAGCTTCTTGCAGTTGCCAGCATTTCTTGGCCCGCGGCTCTCTTCCTCCATCTTAAAAGCTAACTATGGTATGTTGAGTCCTCACATCACATCACTCCAATGACCTGGTTTCTAACATCACATCTCTGGTTCTCACTCTTGCCACACTCTTACTTTTAAAGACCCTTGTAATTACATTGGATAATTCAAGATCATCTATTGTAAAGTCTTAATATCATCTTAATATCTTAATATCATATTAATATCTTGATATCATCCGCAACCTGAATTCCCCCTTTATATATAACCTAATACATTCATAGGTTTCAGGAATTAGGACATAGATGTTTTTGAAGGACCATTATTCTGCCTATCAGAGTACACCCTCTGGCCCCCTAATATCCACTTAGATCTCACTCACATGCTTATATCCACCCCATCCCATTGTTCCCCAGAGTCTCGACTAGTCCAGCAATTTAAAGTCTAAACTTTCATTTTAATGTCATCAGCTCAAAATTCCAAAATCTCATCATCTGCATCAGATATGGCTAATTCTCTGAGTATGATGCATTTTGGGGTTAAATTACTCTCCATTTATAAGCCTGTCTTTTTATTTTTATATTTTACTCCCAAAATACAGTGGTAGAACAGACATAGGATACCAGTTATAGATATTACAGTTCAGATGAGGAGAAAATGGAAGGAAAAAGGAGTCTCTGGTCCCAAGCAATTTCAAAATCTAGCCAAGCTAACTTCATTAAATTTCAAGGCCTGGGAATAATCTTTGGGGGCTTGGATTTAAGGTTCCGCTTTCTGGGCTCAGAGTTCTACCCTCAAAATTATCTTTCATTTTTCATGAAGGGTAGCATGTATTTACAGCTAAAATGTTTCATCAGCCTTTATCCTTAGTATAGAGTTTTGGAGGCCTAACTACCTTCTTTCATTTTTTACTCTTTTAATTCCTTGTGGTCCAATCTAGCAGTTTTTGTGCTAGTATTCCATCCTCAAGAACCTTTTGGGTCTTTCATGTATGTCATGGATATTTACTCCATCAGATAAGTGGCTCCTGCCGGTGTCTCCTGGATAATCTTATTTCTGTTCTTAGTTTATCGCTGAGATGACTGTGGAGATCTGAGTCAACATGTTTAATCTTTTCAAAGAGCCTTTCATGTGACTGAATACCCTGACCTTTTGATCTTTCTGAACTATTACCAAAGGTTGTTTAGTGATAGCCTTGTCTTTTTCTCTAGAGCAGGCGTCCCCAAACTACGGCCGGCGGGCCGCATGCGTCCACCCTGAGACCATTTATCTGGCCCCCGCCGCACTTCCGGAAGGGGCACCTCTTTCATTGGTGGTCAGTGAGAGGAGCGCTGTATGTGGCAGCCCTCCAACTGTCTGAAGGACAGTGAACTGGCCCCCTGTGTAAAAAGTTTGGGGACCCCTGCTCTAGAGCATGCTTTCTTAACAGCAAATGTCAAAATTTTAGCATCTTTTATAATCTGGATAGGCTGAGAATTTCCAAAACCATTAAATCCTGGTTCTTTTTTGTTGAACAATTCTTCCCTCAGTTTATCTTTTTCATCTCACATTTTACATAAGCAGCACGAAGACATCAGGTCACACTTAACACTTTGCTTGGAAATCTCAATTAAATGTGTCATCACTTACTTACGGGTTCTGCTTTCCACATACCTGTAGGACACAATTCTGCTAAGCTTTCTGCCACATATATAACATGGATTACCTTCACTCAAGTTTTCCAATAACATGTTCCTCATTTCCTTCTGAGCCTTTACTAGCAATAACTTTAGAACCCATAATTATACTAACAGTCTGTTCACAATAATTTTGGTATCATCTAAGGGAATTTCTGTTTCCTCTTCTGTGTTCCTCACTTTCTTCAGAGCCTTCACCAGTAGGGTGTTTAACATCCGTATGTATACTGACAGTACGTTCAAGGCAATGTAGGATGTTTCCGTTGTGCTCCTCAAATGATTCCACCCTCTGCCCACTGCCCAATTCTAAACCAACTTCCACAGTTTTAGGTGTTTGTTATAGCAGCATCCCCTACTTCCATGTACCTAAAGCTGCTGCATTCCTTTTAATTACAACATATCCTTGTGAATCTAGGCTTTCAGTGGTTGCTTTTATACAAAGCAAATAATGCATGAAAATCAGTCTTAACTAAAAAATTAGGAAAGTTGTGTCCAGTGTGATTCCAAGGTTTGAGAAGTACAGTACCCAACAGGCATACACCTCCCATTAGTAAATAATTGTGGTTATTTAAGAATGAAATGGAATTTTTTAAACTTATATGTATTATTTTTTCAAATAGATTCTAAATATTAGTTCATAAATATTTACTAAATTGTTTATAGCTAATAAATGGAACTGGTACATAATTTGACATAAGGGTGCCATGAACTGAGAAAGTTTGAGAACTTCTGTCTTAGAGAAACATTGGGTAGAGCAACTGATTGATGCCTTAGGCAGTGAGAATTTATTGTGTGTTCTTAAATAGAGGAATGAGTTGAAACACTATCTTAATGAGGGCGTTATAGGACCAGGCTATCCATGCAGTTGAATACCTGCATACAACTTAAGTCTACCCTCTAGATATACAAATTTCCAACTGCAGATCAAAAGTTGACTCTTGAACGACACCAGTTTGAACTTTGCAGGTTCACTAATATATGGATTTTGAACACGGTGAATTTAGTCTTTGCAAGTCCACCTATACTTAGATTTTTTTTTATTATTAAGTGAGAGGTAGGGAGACAGAAAGACTCCCGTATTTGCCCCAACCAGGATCCACCCAGTAAGTCCCCTACAGGGTGATACTCCTCCCATCTTGGGGCCCTTGCTCTGTTTTTTGGCAACCAAGCTATTTTTAGCACTGAGGTGGCTGGCCATGAGCCATCCTCAGCCCCCAGAACCAACTCAATCAAACCAATGGAGCCATGGCTACAGGAGGGAGAGAGAGAGAAAAAGAGAGAGAGAAGGGGATGTAGGTGGGGTAGAGAAGCAGATGATCACTTCTCCTATGTGCCCTGACCAAAAATGAAACCAGAGCACCACAGACTGGGCTGATGCTCTACCACTGAGCCGAACAGCCACGGCCACTTATACTTAGATTTAATATTATTTTTTTTACATCCATGTATAAGTGGACTCACACAGCTTAAGCTCACATTGTTTAAGGGTCAGCTGTATGTTATTATTATATACAAGTTAATAGTTTTTAAGGTACTTTACATGAATTATGTCAGTTGATATATCTGACAACAGGGTGTGGGATGGATTGAAGGAAGGAGTAAAGGCTACTGGAGTAATCTAAGTGTGAGGTGAAGGTCTGAAATGAGAGCAGCCATGTGAAAAGAAGTATGTGACAGATTTTATGAAAAAAAATCAAAAGAATTTGATGATACATTGATAATGGCATATGGGAAAAAAAGGAGAGGGAAGGATCAAAGATCTTCAAATTCTCAAATTTAGTAGACAAGATCATTGATAGAATAATGAGATTGGGAAAAGGAACAGTTTCATGGAGTGCCAATGGTAGAAACTAGATTGCACAGGATTAAATCGAGATTGAGGAAGAGATAATGGATTAGACCACATATACCAGGATTCGGGAAGTAAAGAGGAGATTAATGGAATAGTAGAGTAAATCCAGGGTTTTTGTCAAAAGGAACGGGGTTTCAAAATACTTGAGAACTATCTCTTAATTGAAGTGGTGGTTGCATGACTGCATACAATTGCCAAAGTTAATAGAACTGCACACTGAAAAAGATGAACTTTACTCTGTATAAATTTTATCTCGGTAAATTTTCCCTGAATACATGAGAACAGAAGCTTTTTTTTTTTTTTTTTTTTTTTTTTTTTTTTCCTGAAGCTGGAAACGGGGAGAGACAGTCAGACAGACTCCCGCATGCGCCCGACCGGGATCCTCCCGGCATGCCCACCATGGGGTACGCTCTGCCCACCAGGGGGCGATGCTCTGCCCATTCTGGGCGTCGCTATATTGCTACCAGAGCCGCGCTAGCGCCTGAGGCAGAGGCCACAGAGCCATCCCCAGCGCCCGGGCCATCTTTGCTCCAATGGAGCCTTGGCTGCGGGAGGGGAAGAGAGAGACAGAGAGGAAAGCGCGGCGGAGGGGTGGATAAGCAAATGGGTGCTTCTCCTGTGTGCCCTGGCCGGGAATCGAACCCGGGTCCTCCACACGCTAGGCCGACGCTCTACCGCTGAGCCAACCGGCCAGGGCCAGAAGCTTATTTTTATTTTTCATTGAGCTATAACTCATACCTTAAAAGGTCACCAATTTAAAGTATATACAATTCAGTGGTTTTTAGTATATTCACAAAATTGTGTAACCATCATCACTGTCTAACTCCAAAACATTTTCATAACTACTAAAAGTAACCCCTTGTTCATTATCAGTCACTCCACATTTCTCCTTCCCTTCAACCTCTGGCAACTGCCTATCTACTCCTTTTTTTAAAATTTTTATTGTGGTAAAATACATATAACATGACCATCTTAACCATTCTGAAGTGTACAGTTTAGTGGTATTAAGTACATTCATCTTGTTAAGCAATCATCAACACCATCCAGCTGCAGAACTATTTTCATCTTGCAAAGTGAAATTCTATACTCATTAAACAATAATGTCCCATTCCCCTCACCAGTCCCTGGCAACTGCCACTCCACTTTCTGTTTCTATGATTTTGACTACTCTAAATACCTCACATAAGTTATTAGTCTTTTTGTGACTGGCTTATTTCACTGAGCATGATGTCCTCAAGCTTCATCTATGTTGTAGCATGTGTCAGAATCCTGTTCCCTGTTCAAGGCTAAATAATATTCCCTTGTATGTATATACTAGATTTTGTTTTTTCATTCAACCATTAATGGACATTTGAGTTTTTCCCACATTTTAGCTGTTGTAATTTATAGTCTAAATCCCTTATCCACAGGGGATATGTTCCAAGACCCCCAATGAAAACCTGAAACCATAGATAGTACTAAATCCTATATGTGCTATGTTTTTCCTATATATATACAGACCTATGATAAAATTTAATTTATAAAGTAGGCACAGAAAGAGATTAACAACAATAATAAATAGAACAATTATAACAGTATACTATTAATAAAGTTATATGGCTGTGGTCTCTCAAAATATCTTATTGTACTCTACATACGATATGGAAATGCTGGACAAAGATGTTTCATACCCCAGGTGGGATGAGGCAGGACTGTGTAAGATTTCATCCCACTACTGAGAACTGTGTGCAATTTAAAATTTATGAATTATTTATTTCTGGAATTTTTCATTTAATATTTTTAGACCACAGTTGACCATGGGTAACTAAAACTGTAGAAAGCAAAACTGCAGATCAGGTGGGGGACTATTTTTTTTTTTTTTTTTTGTCTAATATGTATTAGTATAGCCATCCTTGCTCTCTTCAGGTAACTATTTACGTGAAATACCGTTTTTCATCCTTTCACTTTCCACCTGTATGTGTCTTTGTATCTAAAGTTTGTTTCATGTAGACAGCATATATTTGGATCTTTTTTTTTTTTTACTCTACCAATCTCTGTCTTTTGATTGGGTAGTTTCATCTATCTACATTTAAAGTAATTACTGATAAGGAGGGACTCCTGTCATTTTATTTGTTTTCTATATGCTTTGTAAATTTTGTAACCTTCATTTCCAGCATTACTATCCTCTTTTGCTTTCAGTTGATTTTTCTTAGTGAAACACTTATTTCCTTTTGTGCAGTTTATAGCTGTTTTCTTTGTGGTTACCATGGGAATTACATTATCCTGTGATCAGGAGCAGCAGACAGCTATTAAAGCACAAACCCCTGATATTTGAAGGACAGAGTTCTTTTTGCCCACACTGGCTCCTGAAGTTCTCTTAGGATGTGTGCAGAGCTACCTATCACTGAGATGGTGTAGAAGATGGTAGTTACTACTGTGCTAAGAGCTGAAATTTGCCAGTTTACCATCTAAGCCTTCATTAGACTCCACAGTTCCAAATAGTTACCATATACTCTGTCATACATTGTTGTCTAAGTGGGGAGTAAAATTCTTGGTGCTTTCTACTTTACCGTCTTCTTAGAATCCTGTCTAATTGACTTCTTTTAAAAGTTGACTTAAAGTATAATTTTCAGAGAAAACAAGGAATAGTTCTTCATCTGTCACTTGAAGGAAGGATATATAATAAAAGTAGGAACATCAGTAGGTTGGAGGGGAAAAGGGGCACTCATGGATGATTACTGTGATTTTCTCCGTGTAGTTAGAATGTAATTTAATATGAACAAGGTGGAGGTAAGGAAAAAATCCTCTTAGGGAGAAAAGAGGTCTATAAAACCTTGGGAAATGATGATGGATATCAAGAGATTTTAAACATACTAATTTTTTAGTATTTCAAGTGTGTACAGTTTGTACATGAAGTAATCCTAGGTTGTAGAATTAAATAGGAATTAGTTATTAGAAATTGGCAGTTTTTGAAAGTAAAATTCTAGTTTTGACTTATACACTTTTTTATTTTTATTTATTTATTGATTTTATTATTATTATTACTACTTTTTTAGTTAGAGTGAGACAGACAGACAGGTAGACAGGATGAGAGAGAGATGAGAAGCATCATCTCATAGTTGTGGCACTTTAGTTGTTCATTAATTGTCTCTCATATGTGCCTTGACCCCGGGGGGCTCCAGCTGAGCAAATAACCCCTTAGTCAAGCCAGCGACCTTGGAATTTTGTCAGTGATCTCATGCTCAAGCCAGTGGCCCGTGCTCAAGTTAGCAACACATTACATTTTTTGACCCTGGGTCTACTGTTGTTAATTTGGAAAGAGATAAGGGAGAAAGAGCAACAGCCAGAACTGTGGTATGGCTTGCACTAACAGCTGTGTAGTAGAACGTTGAAGGGGACTTTGTTACCCAATGGTACCACGATTGCTCTGATCAACATCTGCATGAAGAGGAACTGAACTGTATGGATATTGTTAAGTTTGTATTTGATTGACTTATAATAGATAGGGTACAGTATTTGATCCTCTGACTTTCAGCTTGGTCCTGAATTGTTTCCCTGTAGTTATCTGACAATCAAATAACTTACCAGTATTTGGCTCTGTCCTAACTCTGAAATTTAGTCCTGTGTCATTTCTTTAATGACAACTTCCCACCCCCATGATTCTAAAATCCGTGAAAATTTGGAGAACACAGTACTTTTTAGGACTTGTGACCATTTTACTTTTTCAATCAAGTGACTACTCAGCATCCCGACTGTCATTTTGACATGTAATTTGCAAAGTAGTGGATTCCTATCCTAGTTCTCATAAGTGTAGATGTTCAAACCTGTGCTTAATATTTTAAATTGTTGGCTTCTGTTAGATGGAAGCATCTCATAGGTTGCAAACTTGTTCAGCAGATTGTCAACATTAATGTGCTTCTTGCTTTTTCTTTAAGGTTGACAATAAATGCCCTTGCGCAGAAGCTCAATGCTTATTGGAAGGAAAAGATTTCCCAAGAGAATTTTGAGACCTCAGCCATAGCGAGGACAATACCGTGAGTAGTAAATATAGAATATAAAGGTATTAGGGGTAATGTCCATAGAGCAAACGGAAGGAGCAAGAAGAGGGTGCTTTTCACATAAGGAAGTTTAACTAATACTGGGAAATCACAGGTACTAGTTATATCATTCTCTAAACCTCTTCAGAATGGTTTAACACTTGTGTGGTTTGAATCATAAATATAAAGAGTTTAGTATGTTCAGTTTCTCCTATTGACAGTATGATATAATGGAGGAGAAAGGTCATTTAAAGCAGACACTCAAGGGTTGAAAATCTGGATCTGCTGCTTAATAGTTGGGTGAGCTTGGGTAAGTCAGTCATTTCACTTCTCTGAGTGTAATAAATTAGATGTATAACATTTTTAGCACAGTGCCTGGCATAGAGTAGGTATTCAGAAATGTTAGCAACCTTTCCATCTCTTTATTCCTAGTGAACATTGTTGGAACTGTACCAAGGAATTAACAGAAGTAGAGAAGCCAGTATTTAAGACAAAATGTAAAATTTATTGAATCTAAGACAGGGAGTTACAGAACTGGATCGGGATGAAATGCCTCCATAGACCAGGAGAGGAGTATAATACAGAGGCTAGAATGTGTATCAGCACACATACAGTCAGTTACACTACCATCAAGACAAAGATTAGAGTATTAAAAGTTCATTTTGAGGTAGGCAACTACTTGTGTGTGTGTGTTAATGGAAATCAAGAAAAAGTATCATATAACACTTTGTTTCAGATGCAACCTGAATGCTATATAAAAATCACTCCTGATTCTATTTTCCTCATGTCCAACCTCCATGGTTTTTAAAGACATGAAAATTAAGATGAGATGCCATTTTTTGGCCTTTCAAATAAGCAGTGGTTAATGTGATAAAAACAGATGTTCACATATTTATTGCTGGAGTGTGTATATGTATGTTATATAATCTTTCTGGAAGCAAAATTATAATAATGATTATTATTTATTGAGTACTTACTTATTATATACCAGGCACTGGCCTAAGTTCTTTACTTCTGTTTACATGTATTGATTCATCACAACAACCCTACGAGATAAATGATCTTATTACTTCCATATAAATGTAGACTACTGAGAGTTTAAGTAACTTGCTCAAAATTACACAGGTAGAAAGTGGTAGTTTTTTTAAGTTTCAAATATAGGCAATTGGGCTCCAAAACTCAAGTTCTTGACCATGGCATTCTCCTGGAAGGATGCAATGAGGATAATATGCTGTAGTCCCTTGCAATACCTATTTATTGCAAGCTCAAGCTAAAAGCCTTCCCTCTCTGTCTGGATAGAAGTTATCTATTAGTGTCTGCATGTAACCTAAGGCAGGGAGTTGCTATCTTTAGTGTTTGTCCATGAGAGAGTAATATTGACATGCTTCTGTGAGAGACTCTTCTGTGCATGTAAACCCAGAGCAAATATGACCTTTCCTCTCCCCTTCCACTACTGCTGAAACTGGTTCCTGCCGCTCTGGCTCTAAATAAAACAACAGCTGTATGGAAATATACAGACACCAGAGGTCAGGCCCGAGCTTAGAGCTGAAGAGGTTGCAAGGCTGGAGCAGCCTGGCCTAGGAGATAGGAAGCTATATTTCCAAAAAGCTATGTGAATTCTCTTTCTTAAAACAGAGATTTAAACAAGAAGAGGACATTGTATTTGAGTGGTAGAATTATGAGTTTGATTATTTTCTTTTTATATCTTTTTGTATTTCCCAGTTTTTTTCCTATAATGAGCTAATACTACTTTTATGACTAAAAAAAAAGCACTATGTATAAAGATAAAGAAAATATTGAACTAAGACATAAAAAAACACATCACTCTATTAAAATGTCTAGTATATATAAGAGCAATATATATGTAACACACAAAACCCACCCTAAGCTAAATTACGTTTTTCAAATTAATCCCTGGTGCCCTTCTACCCTCTTTCTGTGCCTTTTCCCCAGCCTTTCCCCTTCCCATGGCTTTCACACCTTAGATACTTACTATTTCTATTATATATGGACCACCTCCTTTCATAGAGAAACAAATTTGCCTTAAGGTGATGGTGACTTGATCTGCTTCCTGGGGGTGAAGGGAGAGGGTATGTGTATTAAGAGTAGAACTCTGACTTTATCCTAATAATTTAACCCAATTGTTGGACTGGAGCCACCATTTCTAGTTATTAAATTTAATCAAATTCATATTCCTTTTTAAGATTAACTGGAAATATCAACCTAATACATTTGTGTGTTTTTGAGAGAGAGAGAGAGAGAGAGAGAGAGAGAGAGAGAGAGAGAGAGAGGGGAAGGGAGAGAGATGAGAAGCATCAACTTGTAGTTGCATCACCTTAGTTGTTCATTGACTGCTTCTTCTACGTGACTTGATTGGAGGACTCCAGACAAGCTGATGACCCCTTCCTCAAGCCAGCGACCTTAGGCTCAAGCCCCTTACCATGGAATCGTGTCCATGATCCCACACTCAAGCTGGTGACACTGTGCTCAAGCTGGTGACCCTGTCCTCAAGCTGGTGAGCCTGCGCTCAAGCCAGTGACCTCAGGGTTTCAAACCTGGGAACCTCAGCCCCACAGGTCAATGTTTTATCCACTGTGCCACCATTAGTCAGGCTAATAACATTTTTTTTTGTATTTTTCTGAAGCTGGAAACGGGGAGAGACAGTCAGACAGACTCCCGCATGCGCCCGACCAGGATCCACCCGGCACGCCCATCAGGGGCAACGCTCTGCCCACCAGGGGACGATGCTCTGCCCCTCCAGGGCATCGCTCTGCCGCGACCAGAGCCACTCTAGCGCCTGGGGCAGAGGCCAAGGAGCCATCCCCAGCGCCCGGGCCATCTTTGCTCCAATGGAGCCTTGGCTGTGGGAGGGGAAGAGAGAGACAGAGAGAAAGGAGAAGGGGTGGGGTGGAGAAGCAAATGGGCGCTTCTCCTGTGTGCCCTGGCCGGGAATCGAACCTGGGTCCCCTGCACGCCAGGCCAACGCTCTACCACTGAGCCAACCGGCCAGGGCCATAACATTTTGATTAAAGTATAATCAAAGATTTTATAAAATGAAAAAATAGGAAGAGGGTGTATGTAGGGAAATAGAGAGGTTTTGATGACAATTCTTTAATGACTTCCGCAATGCATTTTAAATTTTCATGGGTTTGATAGAACCAAATAAAATGATTCTGTGGGTTTTATTTATTAGTAATATTGTAATCTATAAAATTTTTTCTAAATATTTTAATTCTAAAAATAATTACTTTTAGAATTAAAATTAACCTCTTGTTTGCTTAGAACAAGAGATTCCATGATAAATAGTATTGACCTCCATGATAGTGAATGGTAACACTATGTTAATATTTGTTACTGTTTTTCATATCCATATCTGGCATAATTCTATAGTTATTTTTTCTGTGTTCAAGATGTATGTGTTTTAGACACTTAGACTGTAACAGTTACAGTGCAGTTCATATGTGAAATTATGTTCATTCACCTCTAGGGTGTGCCTTTCTAATGTAAGACAGCACAAAGCTAGGTTACACACAGTCTCCATCTGCTTTCCTTCATTCAGGAAGATTCCTGACCAGACGTGGGTGCAGTGTGATGAATGTCTTAAATGGAGAAAGCTTCCTGGCAAGGTTGATCCATCTATATTACCTGCAAGATGGTTTTGTTACTATAATTCCCATCCAAAGTACAGGTAAGCTTAGGACCCAATATTATGCCAGAGATAACTCCTGATTTGTCTATACATTCTAAAACATTTTTCATCTCAAGTCCATACTCCTCTGTCTGGCATTCCAGCCTGTGCCAACTGGTCCTGCCATACAAATCCAGCATTATTTTTCACTTTATCTTAACACAAACCCTATGCTTTTGTCAGGCTGTGGCTTCACTATTCCCCACACATGTCACACTCATTCCTTCCTCCGTGACTTGATAGTGCCATTCCACTTGCTTACAGTGACTTTATGCATTCCATCTGCTTATCCAAATCATATCCATCTGTGATGCTTAAGTATTTTATGTGATACTTCTCCTGTTGACAATAGTTTACAGCGATTTTACTCTGACTTCCTGTGGTATTTAATTCTTGACATTTGTTCACATACTGTTTTTGTATTTTTTAGATGTTTTTCATATGTTTATACTTTCACTGTTCAAGAGATTGTAAGCTATTTGAGAACAAGGGATTTACATTTTGGGTTGAGTTGATCGTTTTCTTCCTATGCTTCCTATACCTGAATCTGTTGTAGTACCTATTGTACATTCAGTGTCGTTTGTTTACCTGTTTGTGTTCTTACTACATGTATGTTCCTATAGCATCTAACATATAGATAGTGCCTGGCATATCCGTGAGCATTCATTTAAATTTAACAAATATTTTTTATTTGATTCAGTAGTCATATAAGTTCATATAATAACTCAGTTTGCTTCATTTTATCTGTGACATAATTTGTTCCCTTCAGGATAAATGTTGACAGAAAAAAAGAAATAAAACAGAGTATATTTTCTAGAAATAAATGTTTAAAATGGAGGAAATTAAATAAACAAAATCTAGGTCTATAATGAGTAAACATTCCTTTATAGTTTCCAGCTATGGCTAAACCACTCTCCAGAGAGATTAATTGGGATTGTGATTAGAATATGGGACGGAGTGCTTAGAAATTTTTGAATCCTGTATCTCCTAATGGTGTACACTTAGTCCAGGACACATAGCCTTCCAGAATGCTGTGCCCCCTTATAAAATGGGTATAGCATAGGGTTTCCAGTTATTGTTAACTTTTATTTGTTTCTGGGATTACTTTTGACCGTTGCATGCTTCTTCTAGTACTGCTTTCAGCTTTTACTCCTCTAAAATTTTCTTCCTTGTGGTTTACATATAGCAAATATATATATTTGTCTATCTTTTCATTTATAGGATTCTTCTTTTTCTTCTCTTTGCTAGTCTCTGTACTTTTCTTTTTTATGATGTAGGCTCCTAGTTCTTGTTGCCGGCTGCCTTCTATACTAGCCTTTCTTTATCTTATTCGGGCATCATCACCCAGTTTAGGGATTCTTGTGATTCTAGACGGCATCTTGGGAATTACTTTCTTAGTAAATGAGAGGTAAAATACCTAGGCTCTAGTCTCAGCAGCTTTCTCTCTGTATAGAACCTCAAGCAAGTCTCTCATGTGCTTGGACTTCACTGTGTAAGAACAGAAATTATGCTTCATGCTGTCCACCATAATATGAATTTTGTAGCTGTCAAATACTTTGAATGTCTTGGGAGAAAGGTGATATATGCACCAAAAATAACTAGATAATGATATGTCTTGAAATAAGAATTGCTACACATTAACCTACAGGCAGGTTCTGTAATGTGGGTAGAATCTGAGATTTTTAAGCTTAGAGGATTGTTCAGCTGCCTTGTCATAATCGTGAGGAAGGGAAGGGGGTAAAAATGACACATTTTGTTTCCAAAAGATGATTTCTTCTCTCTACTGCAGGAGATGCTCTGTTCCAGAGGAACAAGAACTCATTGATGAAGATCTGTACTTGAGCAAAGCTAAGAAACAGTTGAGTATGCCTAAGGTGGTGTTCTATGTCATACAGTAGAGGAGGCTGACCCTTCCTAATAGTACAGGGGAGTTTTGAAAAGAGGGATGATTTTTTTTTCTGTTTTGGTTTTTGATGATTTTCCTCTTCACCTCTCTGTTCTTCCAGTTCTTTATTCCTTCTAATCATCACCTGAGTTTCTCAACTAGTCATTTTCTTTAGTCTCTTTCCCGGCCCTCCCCTTCAGTAGCAGAGTTCAGGAAGGCACCCTTAGCTACTCAATGAGGCCCACACTATTTCTAATTTGGAAGGAACATTAAAAGCTCAATCTATAATTGGTAATCCATTTTAGACTGAGAAATTTCATCAGTGAACTAAATAGCACTTTCATCTTCTCCTAGAGATCAAACTGTTGAGAAGAAGAAGGTGCCAATGGAAAATGAGAACCACCAGGTGAGAGACAGTCTGCCCTCTTCCTTTTCTCACACAAAGTTTTCCCCAACAGACGACATAGGTTGAAGGAAGCAGCAATCTTGAAAGCTGCATAGAGATAATGAACCATTTCGTTTGGTGGTCTTTTTTCATTGGATCTTTTGATTTTGCTTTGATCTGCTGTTGCTAATGTTCAGATCACCAAAAGTAGAAGAGCCAAATCATTTATTTCTCATATCTGGATTCAGTACTGATTCTGGACAGTGTGAATATCACCTTTGGTGACACTGAATTTTCAGGGTTATGTTTTGTCCTCATACAGGCTGCTCCTGTTGAGTGTCTGGCTTTCCTCAGTCTCCTTTTCTCCAGGATCCAGGGGTGATTCTTCTTCCCTCCTTTTGGGAAGAATGGGTGGTTCTTTGTGCCCGTCCCCCATCCCTGCTTTCAGGCTGGCTGGCTTTATAAAGACTCTGCTGTTTTGAATTTTCAGGAGCACTGTCTCTCGGACATGGTTGCCCAGCTCCGGACGCTGAAGGGTGCAATAAGGTTGGCCGTCCTTTCAGGGACAATCCTTTCCTGACAGCCACCATAGCACCCATATATCTCCCCCCCCCAAGCTTGCCTTTCTGCATGATTTTCCTGTTGATCCTTTATCCCAGAGATGTCTACTAGTCGCATGTTAGATTCACCTTCCACCCACTCAATCAGGGTAGGTCTGACTGGTGAGGATAGAGGCAGTTTAATACTAATTCTTCTTCTGACAGTGTACTGAGACCCAAGAATATGAATATTCAGGTTTCATACCCTACTGTCTTGGCTTAATAGTCTGATCTAGAGATTGGGAGATTTCCTGGCACTGCCCTGTCCTCATTCAGTTTACCTCCCTTTTATATTCCTTCACCATCATTCATACTATTTTCATAAGCTGGCTTTCCCACAAGATCCCAGATGCATGTCTGTGTGTGTGTACTCTGAATATGTTAGTGTCTCGCATGCATTTCTCCAAAACCAGCCCCGACACATGCTGCAATGCTTATTCCCTCCATCCCTACCCTCGTCACAGATCTCAGAGGAGTGACAGTCCAGCCTTAAACTGGGTCACAAGAGAGAATTAGACACTGACTAGTGGGCCTGGGTTTACGTTGTGGGTGGGATGACTCTAGGAGCCAATAAGTGAGTTGGGGAGGTCTGTTGGCGTCCAGCTGATAAGGTTATAAGTGAATGTGCCTGAGTTCAGTGTTCTAGTGTACATTACTGTGCGCTCTCCATTGTGTGTAGGAAACACTGTTTTTATTTGGCCAAGTGTTCTTTCCTAGCATCAGAAGGATTGACTCATCCTTTGGTATTTAGTTTCAAATTGGGATTTTTATGCATCATTTTTTCCTTTGCTAGGTATTCACTAATCCACTGAAGATCCCTCCTATTCAAGAGATGGATGACTTAAATAACAAAACAATTGTATATGAGGAAATTGATAGCCCTAGCCGACTTCCATCTGTTGGAGAAGAAAGCAAAACACCTTCTCTTCAACTTAAGCCTCTGGATTCCAGTGTTTTTCAGTTTTCCAGGTGGGTAAAATATAGTTTTTTTTTAATAGTAAGCTTCAGGGTTCATCTTCCTCTAAAATAAGTTGGTATGGTTATCACATTTATGTTTTTCATAAGGATGGAATTCAGAAGGATAAACACCATTTGGGTTGACAGAACTGTGTGTTGCATGTACCTTCACTTATTCAACATTACAACTGCTATGTCATGTCTGTCTATCTGTCCTTTTTATTTACTTTTTTGAGGTGACCCTCTGACAAATGCTTTTTTATGTATTATATACATTATGTTGGGAATCGTGTAAGTGAAATAATAGACGTGAAAACTCTTTGAAAAGCATAACATGCTATATACATTGTAAACTAAAGTTACATAGATCAGCATTGTTTCTTTAAGTAAGATTAGGAATATTGAAGTCCTGTGGGTTTCCATAGGCCTAGCACATGTTGGTCGCATATAAAAATAATCATTAGAAGTTTGTGCCATTAACTAAGCCTTCTAGTTCATGGTTTCCTAAAGGAAATTATTAGTATAAGTTTAGTTTCCAGCTTTACTTGTTTATCTTCTAGCTTCTCATCAATATTATTTTGTTAATCTTTATAATGGGAAGGATCACACTTCTTCTTTTTTGTAATTATTGGGAATATTTGAAGCACTTAATGATCTGAGTGCCCCTATAATGCCGTGAAACTGGAACCTAGGACTCTTGATGAAGACTTGCTTTCTCCTCTCTGTTAGGTTTCTCACTTTTGGCAAAGCCAAGCCATAGGTCAGGTAGACTTGTTCTCTAATAGTAGAAACTTATACAGTCATCAAGAATGTGACTGTTATATAGTAGGTTATGAACTTTTATTGACCCTCTTCACTTTGGATATCTTCTTAATTTAGGAAAGATGCAATGGAATGCATGATATGGTAAAAATGACTCCTGTTTTTCCCCCAATGTTACTGATATTTTCCCTTGTTTCTTGCTTCTTAGGTGGGTCTTTTCAGCTTCTCATCTAGACAAACATCTCTACATGTGTGCAAGTCCCCTATTCAGTGATTCTTCCACAATTAAGCCCTGTAGATATTGGAAGAACCCCATGACCCCCCTGAACATGAACAAAAAGTCTGAAGAGGAAGTAAGCTATTAGGAGCAAAATTAATAAAACTCTAAAGGAATTAAATGAGAACTTGTATGAAAGAATTTAGAGGTACTCAATAACTAATAATTGAATCTGAGTCATATCAGAGGAGCAGTTTCTAAGGTTGAACTCTGTAGCAAGGCGGTAAGCAGTATCGTCTTGTCAGTAGCAGGGGCTTAAGCATAATTCTCCTCTGTTCCCATCTAGAGTTTTCCAGCTCCCACTGTAGGTTGGGAAGGTTGTACAGTAACATGCTGTGTATTTTTGAAGCACATTATTATCTCTACTTGTCTCCTTGAAATGGTTATGTATCAGAATTGCCACTAGAATAGCAAGGTGGTGTTGCTCTTGAAGGCTATACTTTCCCTGATGGACCACTTTCCCTTTTTTGTCCGTGTTTCTTTTGTTACTCTGTACTGACTTGGTAACCTGAAGGAAATGACAAACGCTAGCCTATGTATGTGTATTTTATGAGTGCAGTGTGTCAGTACATCCATCGGGTGGCATACTTTATCAGTTTTTATTGAGCTTTCTGTATGAGTCTTTGTGAATCTTGCTGTGCCCAGAGTTGGGTTTTGGCCATAGAGGACATAGAGGTATTTATCATAGAGATAAAGTACTTTGATTCTTCATGTGTAGCTTTAATTTGATAACAATATCCTTTCAAGAGAAAGAGATATGTGATGTTGCCGCTGATGTCATATGTTTTATGTAAGGTCAGTAAATGATTATGTCATTTCAAGCTACATATATACGGGGATTCATATTGATTGGAAAGAGTCAGCCTTTTTATAAAGGAAAATGAAAGTGCTCAAGCGTTCTATGAAATAACAGGGTTTTCTGTTAAAACAGTGTTAATGAAATTATTGATTTAGTAGAGTTATTATAGGGGTCTCTTTTGTTATTATCAAAACCTGAAAGTGATAAGGGGACTTAGGTCATATAGTACAACTCTCTTACTTCAGATAAAATAAAGCTACACTACTCAAGAAAGCTTTTAAAAATCCTAGTGGGACAGGTTATATGACGTAGTAAGGCTTTCCCAGGTGTCTTTGGAAACAGTTTTATGAGTCTCACAAATCTAACAAGGGCAGGGGAGCACCTGTAATATTTAATAGGTTCAGCCAGGATGAAATAGGCATAATCTTTTGGGAAAGAGAGTTTATTTCTTTTAAAGGAAATCATTCCTTTCTGTTCACTTATTCTACATATATTCATGTGCTTACTATATAAAAGGCAGTGTTCTAAGGCAGTGATAGAATCAAAGAAGAAGGAGCTTCTTTTATTATGATAGTCAAAGTTTTATATCTAAGTATCCCCAATACATGCTAAGTTTCATATGAGTAGTACAGACTAAGGTCTAAAGTAGCCATAAGTATATGGACAAAGAAGAGAATTAGTGGCTGTTATTTAGCTATTTAGAGAGACTTTGAGTAAGTTATATGTCAAAGGCTAATTGGTTTATGTTTAAGAGGAATAACCAAAAAAAATCCAAACTACATTATAATGGTAGAAGGAGAAAAGAGACATTTTAGTATGTTTAAAGAATATTTGAAACGACAAATATGAAGAAGAAATAAAAGAACAATTTTTCTAGTGAATAAGTTGATTCAGGGGCTAGTATTAACATTTTAAAATACATTCTTTGAAAGAGATTTCCAGAATGTAGAAATGAGGAGTGTAGGGGGTGCTTTCACCAACAAATAACCATTTAACTGGAAAATGTTATTAAACCATAATAACAATCATTCTGAATTCCTGGAAATTGCCTTAGGGGCATACAGAAAATGGAGAAACATTTATTCAGGAAATTTATTAAATCTCAGAAGGAACAGCAAGAATCTTTGGCATTTAGCCTATTCCCATCATCCTCTAAGCTGCTGTTTTATGATAACTAGTCGGGGAGCTGTATTCCAGGAGGGTGTGATCAAGAAGACAGGGGCTCCATCTTCCCCTAGCTCCTAGTCTAGAAGCTATATTTCCATTTGGGAGGGGTAGGCCTCTGCCATTTCTCACCTCCCCCAGTTTGTCTTGCAGAAGCTCTATTCCAAACAGACCCAAGAAGGACTGGGTCTCACTTTTCCTAACTAGCTTTCTCTTCCCCCATCCAGCCCCAGCTAAGGTATTAAGGACTCACCTAGGGAAGGCATGGCAAGAATACTGGGCTCCTATTGCTCCAGCCCCAGTTTACTTATAGGGCAGAGGATCATGCCAGAAGAAGCAAACCAAAAACATTCTAGCACTTATTCATAAAAGTTTCACTCTTGCAGAAGTAGGCCACTTTCTCTGCCCCCACCTCTATCTTAGGGGAGAGAGGCAGGCTTTAAAGATGAAGAACTCCTTAGCTCTACCTGAAAGAACATCAAAAATTATGTACATCTTGGTGGAGAACAATTAAGAAGGTACTCAGAGTTCTACAATACAAAGTACAGAAAGCAAAGTAGCCAAGCGATCAGATGTTTGGCAACAGAGAAAACCAAGGAGGAAAGATAGTCGAGAAGAGTTCTCCTGGGGTCATAGTCAACCCTGGGGGTTAGGAACGCTATGCTATGCGTAAGCTCAAATGCTCTCAGGTGCAATCAGACCAGGACATAAGGTGGACTTGAAGGCAGTCCCTAAGCCTCACAGGGATCAAACAGAACAGGAGCCTCAATGGCACTACAGTGTTAAGCACAACCTCTAAGCAACCACTGACTGGACAGTAAGGTACTCTCTGACCCAGGGGCAACTTTTAAGAAGCCAGGGTAAAAAGAAAATCACACATATACTTGGTAGTCTGGAAGATTATGCATGCTCAAGGCTGTGTTTCTCAGTGGTGGCTAGAAAATCTACACTACTGCTACCTGACTGAGTATGGGGCAGCAACATCAACTTCTTTAACTGTGATAGCAGCATCTAGTACACATATGTATCTCGTGGTAGAAGGTAAAAATCTAACTAGCTAAGAGGGCTTTAGGCACAACCTTTGACCAAAAAGTGCCCTATGCTGACCCAGGGATGACTCCTTGATTGCCTGGTAACAGATAAAAATCAAGGAGAAATCTGAGCAAGAGTTACTACAAGAGAAATATATTTTGTAGAGTCAGTTCAACCAAGTCATTAAATAAACAACCAAAGAAATAAGTCAACCACTCAGGGAGGTGGGATCAGTGTCCAGAGCTGCTATACTATATTATCTAAAAATTGTCAACAAAAAAAATAGACATGCAAAGAAAGAAAAAAGTGTGACATATATAGGGACAAAAAAATAATGATAAAGAAGGCAACAGAAACTGCTCTTAAAGAGACCCAGATGCTGTACTTAGCAAAGACTTCAAAGCAGCCATTATACATGTGATCAAAGAACTAAAGGAGACTGTCTCATCAAGTGGAGAATATCAATAAAGGGACATAAATTATTTTTTAAAGAACCTAGTGGAAAGTCTGGAGATGAAAATTACAGTAACTACTTGAAAATTTTACTGAAATGACTCAACAACACATTAAGTGCTCCAACAAATGCAAAATAGTAGTACAAAAAGGAGAGAGGAAAAGGAGTAGAAACATATTCAAAGAAATAATGGCTGAAAACTCCCAAATTTGATGTAAAAATGTTAATCTACGCATCCTAACCCAAAATAGTATTCACAAAGGAGATTCACAGCCAGACATATCATAACGGAAATATATAAAGCCAAAGGCAAAGAGAAAATATTGCCAGCAAAAAGAAAGAATACTCATCATATACAAGAGAAGGCTACTAAGAATAATATCAGATTTCTCATCAGGAACAATTCAAACCAGAAGGCTGTGGGATGACAAATTCAAAGTACTGAAAGAAAGACTGTCAACCAAGAATCTTAAATCCAGTTAAAATATCTTCAGAAAATGAAGGTGACACATACAGAACACTTTACCTCCAAATAACACAATATATATTCTTTTTTTTTTTTTTTGTATTTTTCTGAAGCTGGAAACTGGGAGAGACAGACAGACTCCCGCATGCGCCCGACAGGGATCCACCTGGCACGCCCACCAGGGGCGACGCTCTGCCCCTCTGGGGCGTCGCTCTGCCACGACCAGAGCCACTCTAGCACCTGGGGCAGAGACCAAGGAGCCATCCCCAGCGCCCGGGCCATCTTTGCTCCAGTGGAGCCTTGGCTGCGGGAGGGGAAGAGAGAGACAGAGAAGAAGGAAGGGGGGGTGGAGAAGCAAATGGGCGCTTCTCCTATGTGCCCTGGCCGGGAATCGAACCCGGGTCCCCCGCACACCAGGCCGACGCTCTACCGCTGAGCCAACCGGCCAGGGCCACAATATATATTCTTTTGAAGTACATACACATGGGACATTCTCCAGGGTACAGCATAAAAGAAGCCTCAATAAATTTAAAAAGGTTGATATCATACCAAGGTTGTTCTCCAGATGTAATAGAATACAATTAAAAATGAACAACAGAAGAAAATTTGGAAAATTCACAAATATTTGAAAATTAACACTCAAATAACAAATGGGTAAAAGAAGAAATCACAAGGAAATATAAAAAGTGTCTTAAGAAGATGAAAATGAAAACAAAATATCTTCAAACTCATGGGATGCAACTGAAGAAGTACTCGGAGGGAAAATTGTATTTGTAAGGCCTTGAAGAAAGATCTTGGATTAATAACCTAAACTTCCACCTTAAAAAAACTACAAAAACAAGAGCAAGATAAACCCGGCCAAGCAGAAAGAAAGAACGACAAAATCAGAATGGAAATGAAATACAGAACAGAAAAACAATAAAGAAAATTAGTGAAACCAAAAGTTGGCTCTTTGAAAAAACAACAGAAATTAAGAAAATAATTCCATTTATAGTACAGTGTGTCCGTAAAGTCATGGTGCACTTTTGACTGGTCACAGGAAAGCAACAAAAGACGATAGAAATGTGAAATCTGCACCAAATAAAAGGAAAACCCAGTTTCTGTAGGATGATGTGGCAGCATGTGTGCATGTGCAGATGATGACGTAACACCGTGTATATAGCAGAACAGCCCAAGGCCATGCCAGTTGAGATGTGGACAGTACAGAGGAAAGTTCAGTGTGTTCTGTGGCTCGCTAAATTCGAATTTGTGACCAAAGTCAACGTGAATGTCGGCGCATTTATAACGAAGCGCCAGCACATAGGAATAACATTACTCAGTAGGATAAGCAGTTGAAGGAAACCAGCAGTTTGGTGGAGAAACCCCGTTTGGTAGGCCATCAATCAGTGAAGAGTCTGTAGAGGCTATACGGGATAGCTACCTAAGGAACCCTAAAAAATCTGTGTGTGAGCCCACATCAAACTGCACTGAATAGGTATGAAACTGGGAGAGTTTTCCTTTTATTTGGTGCAGATTTCACATTTCTATCATCTTTTTTTGCTTTTCTGTGACCAGTCAAAAGTGCACCGTGACTTTACAGACACACTGTAGTTTGAAAAATATTTAATACGTTTAACAAATATGCAAGCAAGACTTTGTATACTGAAAATTACAAAATGTTCTTGAATGAGGTTAAAGAAGACCTAAATAAGTGGAAAGGCATTTCATGTTTGTGGATAAGAAGATTTAATGCTGTTAAGATAGAAATACCTCCAAAATTGAGCTACAGATTCAAGGTATCTCTATGAAATATCAGCTAGCTTCTCTGCAAACAATGAAGATGACAAAAAGAAGAGAGAAAATGCAAAGAAACTATGTAGTTACAAAGAATTCCTAGTATGTAAACTCTAAATTAATCTTTATTAAATGTGTGAATACAGGTTTGGAATAAGAAGCTATTCCTAGAGGGAAGAGCCAGACCTTTACTTATAAAACTAGATAAGGATTTATAGAGCCAATAAGTAAAATCTATTTATTTTTATCTCCTTCACATAATACTTTCTTTTTGATTGGGTCTTATGTGCAAAGTTTTTGTTCCCTCATCCCTATCTAGCACAGTTAATTAAGCTCCTTTCTGTCAAGGAGGTCATACTTTAGGGAACCTGCAATCCACGCATACATGCATGCACGCAGATACTCATGGTCGAAAGTGATACGTATAAGAGAGGGCTAAAGTTCTATAGTAATTGAGAAGTACCATTTGAGTGGGACATAGACATGCTCTAGGAATTCAGAAGTGGCATTTGATCTGCACTTAGATGTGGGAGCAATAAATAAATATTTCAGATAAAGGAGTGACATAATTAGAGCAATGCCTTACTTAGGAAGATTAATTTAGCAGTAGGCGATCTGGAGGTGAGAGAAGGAAGACTGGGGGAAGCCACCCAGTAATTCAGGAGAAGTAGTGAGAGCTTGAACTTGAGTCCTGATAGTGGTAGAACTAAGTTTAGTGGTGTCATAACACAAATAGGAAACAGGAGAGGGAGCTAGGTTTAAAGGAAAAAAAAAAAACTGAAAGCTTGATTTTATACATTCTGAGTGACTTATCAGTGGGGCTTCTGAGAAGAATTGTGGAACAGGCAGCAGGAAATTCAGTGCTGGAGATCAGAGCTGAGGGAATGACTTAGGAATTACTGCCCAGAGGTTATAAACAAGAGGTTGTGTGAAATTACCAAAGGGGGAAAATGTAGGGAGAGAAGAGAATTAAGGACGAAACCCTTAGAGATTGGAAAATGAAAAGAAGGAGGGTAATTTGACATTCATTGCCTTTCATAATACCTTGTTGTTGCTATCCAGTATCATTCACCCTTTCTTTATACTTGCAAACTGATTGTTTTCCTATCTTCCTCAATACCAGAGCTAAATAGACCGTCTGCAGTGGCCCTGACATGCATTTAAAGATAGATAAATGTGTTCTTCCATAGCCCCTAAATCCTCTTGCTTTCCCACTAAGCCTTACACAACAAGATATATTAAGATGGCAGGCAACTTGTATTTCTGGATGAACATTAGTTTTGATGACCATTCAGGGTGTTATAAGAAACTAGGGTTTGAGATGTCTTACAGATGTTCTCAGAAATTGCAGAGAAATACAAGCAGCCTTGAAATGCTCTATGTTGTCCAAGAACATGCCTGACTTTTTTTCCATTAGAAATTTAAAGTCGATTTTTACCTTGAAATTAGTTGATTTTCTGCAGAGACCACAGAATAGTTATAAGGATAGAAATGGGTGTCCCATCCTGCCTCAAGATATAAAATTGCCCATGGATTTCACTGGCACAAGTTGTTTTATTTGTTCCTTCAATCTTTACTGCATATAACAGCCAGAAATGGAAGGTGATTGAGATCACCATCCTGGGCTTTCCTGAAAATCCGAGGGAGTGCCTGTTTACCCCAACAAAGTGGAATTCTTTTGCCATAAGGGGAAATGGCTTGAATTGGCTCTTTTGGTTTCTTTGTTTATGAACAGGACTCTGTGTTTTTTGTTTTTTGTTTTTGTATTTTTCTGAAGTTGGAAATAGGGAGGCAGTCAGACAGACTCCCGCATGGACCCGACTGGGATCCACCCAGCATGCCCACCAGGGGGCGATGCTCTGCCCATCTGGGGCGTTGCTCTATTGCGACCAGAGCCATTCTAGCGCCTGAGGCAGAGGCCATGGAGCCATCCTCAGCGCCCGGGCCAACTTTGCTCCAGTGGAGCCTTGGCTGCGGGAGGGGAAGAGAGAGACAGAGAGGAAGGAGAAGGGGAAGGGTGGAGAAGCAGATGGGCCCTTCTCCTGTGTGCCCTGGCTGGGAATTGAACCCTGGACTCATGCACGCCAGGCCGATGCTCTACCACTGAGCCAACCGGCCAGGGCCCAGAACTCTGTGTTTTAATTAACTTTTACAAGTGAATAATGGGCAATAGCTACAATCCAGTTAGCTGGTAAAGGAACTGTATGATGTCCGTTGCAATATAAAAAAATTGTGCATAAGTCTCAGATACTGGAAGGCTTTTGTGACACTTTAAAATTAACAAGCTGGTTTGGTTCCCCTCCACATAATTCACTAGGCTTTTTATGACCTTTTTTTCCCCCCATTCTCTTATTAGGGGATTTTGCGTGTATATATTTTTTTGTTTTTCTTCCTTGACTTGCATTTCTGAAACTCCTAGTCAGGCTGGTTTCAATCCTATTTTCAGAATTCTTACCAAGGTCAACTTGGTCGGGTTATATCCAGATACTGACTCTTGATACCTTTTGATTTCATCTCTCCTTTAAGATCAATTGCTATCTCAGCAAACTGCATAAGTGAAGAGGTCAGGAATTGGGGGTAAAGTTGTAATCCTGACCTGAAATGAGCTGTGGATAACAGGTAGAGTCAGTTTTAATATGGGAAATTTGAAGATGGGGCTCTATAAAGTATGATTATACTCAGCCTATATTTTGACAGCTGAAAATTTAATTTTCTCTTCTTCTTACAGTAAATACAAATGGATCCTAGGTGAAGAACCTGTGGAGAAACGAAGAAGGCTCCAGAATGAGACAATAACACCTCCTCTAGATTATTCCATGCCTGGCTCTTACAGGAGGGTAGAGGCAGCTGTTGCTTATCCAGAAGGGGAGAACAGCCATGAAAAGTCCAGTTCTGAGAGAAGCACACCACCGTACCTTTCTCCAGAATACCCAGAAGCAAGCAAAAGTACCAGTCAAAGTAGGGAGGTTTCAGTTCTGTATTCAGGGCCCCAAGAACAACACCAGGGGTCTCTGCTCCCTGAAGAATTAGAAGATCAGATGCCAAGATTGGTAGCAGAAGAATCTAACAGAGGCAGCACAAACATAAACAAGGAAGAAGTAAACAAGGGACCTTTTGTAGCTGTTGTCGGTGTTGCAAAAGGTGTTCGAGATTCAGGAGCTCCCATTCAGCTGATCCCTTTTAACCGAGAGGAGCTTGCTGAAAGAAGAAAAGCAGTTGAATCCTGGAACCCAGTGCCTTATTCTTCTGTGGCCTCTGCTACAACCCCCGCTGCAGCCACTGGGGAGAAAGGAAGAGGCTATGAGGAGAGTGGAGGTCGTAATACGCCAAAGATGAAGAACCAGGGAGAGCTGGAAGAACTAAAAAGAACCACAGAAAAATTAGAACATGTTCTGGCTGAAAGGAATTTGTTCAAGCAAAAGGTTAGGGCAGCACCTTACCACTAGGAATAAGAGATCATTGTAGCCCTGGCCAGATAGCTCGGTGGGTTAGCTTCATCCTGAAGAGCAGAGGTTGTGGGTTCGACCCCTGGTCAGGGCATATACAGGAACAGATTGATGTTGTTTCTCTGTCTCTCTCTGTCTCTCCTCTCTCTCTCTCTCTCTCTCTCTCTCTCTCTCTCTCATCAATAATTTTTTCAAAGTTACACAGAGAGAGAGAGAGAGAGACAGAGAGAGAGAGAGAGATCACTGTAACCAAAGGACCAGAGAGTTAGAGATTTGGTGATTTTATGTTCTGAGGCCTCTAAACAAAATAAGCCATGGAACCATTCTGTGGTATGTTTCACCTTGGGTGAACCCTAGTGGGCTTCCCTCCCGTAGCTGGGGATAGAAGAGGTCCATTAGTAGAGGAATATGTACAGAGGAATCACTGAGTGAATATATTAGAGGCAATTTTTGCCACTCTTGTAGCATGTCGAGTCATTGAATTTCTATTTCTTGGACTGCAGATGGAGGAGCTGGAACAGGAGAGGAATCACTGGCATTCTGAATTCAAGAAAGTCCAACATGAATTGGTGACCTACAGTACCCAGGAAACAGAAGGCTTGTATTGGAGCAAGAAACACATGGGCTATCGTCAAGCTGAATTCCAAATTCTGAAAGCTGAGCTAGAAAGAACCAAGGAGGAAAAGCAAGAACTAAAAGAGAAACTGAAGGAGATAGAGACACACCTGGAAGTGCTGCAGAAGGCTCAGGTCTCCTACCGGACCCCAGAGGGAGATGACCTAGAAAGGTTAATTACTAGGGTTTAGTTCTCAGCTTGTGAGTGCTAATGGGAAGCATCCCTTAGGACCCCAGTAACCGGTCATAGATAATAGAGGAAGTCTGAATCAATTCATAGGCCACCAGGGATTGAGGAATTACTTCTTAAAGAGCTGCAGCCAGTCTCCCTGTGCTTGGTGGCATTGTGCTTTTTCTTCTTTCTTTGTAGCTAATGGAAACATAATTGTTGAGAAATGTAGGCCCATTTTTAAGGCGTTTCATTTTGTTCTGTTGGCTAATGACTTCATGTCATCTCTTCTCCTGCCCCCTCACTCCATCATACAGGGCTTTGGCAAAGCTTACGCGGCTGCGTATCCACGTCAGCTATCTCCTTACTTCTGTCCTCCCTCACTTGGAGCTTCGTGAGATCGGGTTTGACTCAGAACAAGTGGATGGGATCCTGTATACGGTGCTGGAGGCAAATCACATACTGGATTGAGCACTAGACTATATACTCTATTTACCCTTCTTTTATCTCTTTTTCTCTTCTCTCTCCTTTCCTCCCTCCCCCACTTATCTCTCATTCTCTCTCTCTCTCTCTCTCTCTCTCTCTCTCTCTCTCTCTCTCTCTCTCTCTCACTCACCATTATGCCTTAGATAGAGAATCTTTGAGTAAATCCTGGCTCTTAATCAGTCTGCTTCTTATTCAGTCTGATGTGAGGAAAGAGGCTAATTAATAGGTTTTCAGGGTTTCCAGGAACAGAAAAGCAATAGTCACCAAACCAGGTGACCTGAAAGCTTTAACTTTCCTGACTTAGATACATGGCCTACTTTATATCCTTTCTGAAATGGTTTGTTTTCATTTAGGTTAAATCGGTCAACAAATATTGGGTCCAATGTACTAGGTGCTTTGGGATAAGTTAGAAGCATAATTCATGGATTCAGCCTTCAAGGATCTAACAATCTAGATGGAAACACAAGACACACACCAAGTTAACTAACTTGTACAAGAGAGTAGTACAAGCATGATAGGGAAGGTCTGGAAGAGGAAGTTCAAGGAAGGCATCACATCAGAAATGGGACCTAACCTAAGGTTTGTTTAAAGAATGAGCGTAACCACACTTGATAACAGTTGTTCTTTAGGTGGTAGGACTATGGTTGATATTTTTTTTTCTTCTTGCTATCTTCCTGCCTTTTTCAAATTTTCTATAATAAACCTGTTATTCTTCTTATGTTGGAAAAAATAAATTGTTTTTTAAAAGAATGAGTAGGCTTGGATTTAGATATTAAATGAGAGACTTGTGAAACTAAGCTAATTTTGTATTTATAATTTTTGTTATATTTCTTATTACCTCTAGAAGAATAGCATGAACAGAGGCATGAAAAAACTGGAATGTGAAAAATGTGTTTAGTAGGAGTAATGAGTTAATGTAAAGGGAACTGAGGTTAAATTGTGACCCATCTACCCACCTCTGTCTGTGGCATTTCATTTTAACAAGGAATTCTTGGAAAAGAAATCTTCAAGACCCAAATTCAAAAAATATGGATCACCAAACTGTGGGGTTTCATGTAGTGGGGGAGCTATTCTAGAGCAGGGAGTTCTGTTTGATATTCCTTAAAATACACCATCTACACTCTCTTCAGACTAGTTATAAGTGAGGGGTAGATTTCATATTATCAGAAATAGTAAGACACACACTCTTGTAAAAGTAGACATTTTGTTTATTCATTGCTTTATTGTATTTATATAACACATGCTCTCCAAAGAGTTCAAGGTACTCTTCAAAAGACATTGAACATTGAACACATAAAAAACATAGCAACAGTGAAAACTATAAAGTAAAGGAGAAATAATAAAAGGGAGATGGGATTCAAGCAATTGCAAAAGGATTAGGTAGTGCAGAAGGATGTTTTGGATATTAGTTCTATTTCTCCTCTGCTGAGTTACTTTAGAAGATTCTCCCAAACTTATTTTATCTCCTTTGAAACAAGGCCCATCACAGATATTCTAACGAGACAACAAGGAATAGGGGGAGGACAGAGCCAGCTTCACAATTAGAATAAGTACTTAAAAATATCTCCTGCCCCCTTACCTTCACCTCTCTGCAGCTCTAGCTTGCCATGTGATTATTCCTCATGTGAAACATTTGGACTATGATTTTGAGGGCCCTAGTTGTCTAAATATTACTCAGAGGAGACGGAAGAGCACATTCAGCCATTCTATCAGTGATACTTGTTCTTCAGACGGGGGCTTTGAGAATGTGGACCTTTGCACAGATATGGACAATATGGATGAGAGGGTGTGTAGGAAAGACAGACAATTGAAGGTTTGGTGTGTGTGTGTGTGAGAGAGAGAGAGAGAGGAGAGAGAGGCAGGGGTAAGCGAGGGAGCAGACTAGGAAGGAGGATAGGCAATTGGGCTTTAAAAAGAGAAAGAAAATTTTAACTCATTTAATTCTGTACAAGTGCTTACTCTCATCCCATTTCCTAGTCCCAACCCTGTATTGCTTCTTCCAGCAAGTTACCTGTGTCAGTCTTATTTACTGAAATACCAGAGCTACCTCTTTTTTTTTAACCCATATGCAATGAAATCATACCAGATGAGTTCCCTTTAACCAATGTTAAATGCCATGGTAGAGAGATTGAAAAGAGTCACTCAGCCTTACCAGAACTTATGAAGCAGTGTGGAGTCAAATGACATGTAGAAGAAAAAAGCAGGTGCCCTCTTCCTGTCTATCTTGTTAGATTAACATAATCATAATCCTCCTTTCAGGTGTCCCTCACATTTTCCCTTTAATTTCTCACTTCCACAGTCAACATTTAGGTTCTTATTATCTCATTCCTTGATCATTGAATTAGATTCTTAACTGGCCTCTCTTACCTCCTGTCCTCACTCCTGCAATCCACCCCACTTACTATCACAAAAATGTTTTGAATGGTCTCATCAGGTTATGCCACTGCTCAAAGATTTGCTAGTGCTCCCAGTTGCCCAGCAAGTGCAATGCCAATTCCCATCTGGCCTCAGCCATGTTCTCTAGGCTCATCTTTCAACATTTCAAACAAACCAAATTCTATCCAAAAAGAACTATTTCTCAGTTTCTGAACCATTCTTACAATTTTTGTCATCTCTACCTTTTCTATTCCTTCCCTCTGCCTGGGATGTTCTCCCTTGCCATCTTTCCTTTGGCTCAAATGTCAACTTTTTTTTCCCCCTGAGAATTTCTCTGCTTGATCCAGCCAGATGTGATACTTCCTTTGAACATGGAAGTTTTGTGTCACTTACAAGGCTCTTATCATAAACTTCCTTGTCCTGTCTTCCCAAGTAGAAAGTTCGAGATTCAAATATTCAGCTGCCCACTTGACATTTACACTTACATGTCTCACAGGCACTTCAAATAAAATGTGTTAAAAATAAACAATGACACACCCAGGACTGTTCCTTCCCTCAATTTTCTTCCATTTAAAAAATTGTACTTCCACCCACCTAGTTCTCTAAGATAAAAACCTGGAAGTCACCCTTAATTTTCCTCTCTTCTAGTCCCTCATGTCCAGTCTGCCAGAAAGTTTGTCAATTCTAACTCCAAAATATATCTCGGCTTCACTCACTTTTACCACAACTACCTTAGTCCAAACTCCATCATCTCCCATGGATAATTGCAACTCCTGACTGGTGTCCTTTCTTTCATTCTTATTCCCACAATTGTCTTATCACTATAGCCAGAGTAATTTTTTAAATACAAGTCATGTGATTTTTTAAACCATATGACTCCCTGCTTAAAGCCCTTCAGTGACTCCTTATTTATTCACTTAGAATAAAATCCATATTTCTTACAATGTCCTACAAGACCTCTACCTACTTTTACTTTTTCTCTTGCAATTCTTCATCAAATCACACTTTCCCCCTTGCTAATTGTGGTCTTACCACTGAAACACATCAGGCTCTGATTTACCTCAGAGTCTTTGTCCACACTGTTCTCTCTCTGACAATACTCTTATCTCCAGTCTGGCTAGCTATTCCTTATCCTTCAGGTCTTGGTATAAAGTGGTAACTTTCTCAGACAGGTCTTCCTGGCAACCTTTTTTCTCTACCCTATTCTATCACTGTTTCCTATTGTGTTTAATTCATAGCACTTTTCACAATTTGCAGTTATCTGTTTGGCTGTTTACTTTCACTCATTCAACAAATATTTATCGGGGGCCTACTATGTGTTATATGCTATGCAGTGATAAATACCAACACATGTGGTCTCTGCCTCTTTCATGAATAGGTTCCGTGAGGGAAAGGGTTATGCCCGTTTTTTGCCAATCACTGTATCACCCAGCTTATCTTAGGTCCTGGTATATAGTAGGTAATCAATAAATAACTGTAGTAGTGTGGACTGTATTCTGTTCATATCTCCATCTCTCTCAGGAACCTAAAACAATGCCCCATTCATAGAAGGTATTGGATACATACAGTATGAATAAGATAGATTGTAACATTAAACTCAGAAAATAAAAGTGTGAGGCAATAACTGCTACTAAGTTACAGGGAACAATCAGTGTGAGCTGACGTGGCCTAGTGTTCCTCTTTCCTGATCTTCGACTTGAATAATTAGGCTACCAAAGGAGAAAGGGAATATGGGTGTTCTTTACCACAGACATTATGAATATCATCAAAAGGAAGTTTCTTAGTATGCAGTTTTGAAATACTGATAATTAAAGAATATAATCAGAAGTCTATAGAATTCAGATCTTGAGAGTAAGAAGTGAAAGGAGAAAAAAATTTCTGAGGAGACTTTTCACTTATTCCAAGAGCAGCAACAGTTCATTACAAGAAAAGAAAGAGAATCTATCCATAAGTAAAAAACAGACAACAAGCCTCAAGGAAATAAGTTCCTGGCACATGTTAGGAAGGCAGTACATGCTTATTGGATGAATAAATCAGCACTGAGAAGAGGACTAGGTCAGCGACTTTGTGGCCCCAGGTGACAGGAAGATTTGCTTGCCCATGTCCAGTGATTGCAAAGGAGTGGGGTAACAATTAGAGGCAGAGTCTTAGTTGTCAGACTCTTGGTTCCCAAGGGTCATGTCCATATAGAATGTGATTCAGGGCTCTGTGCTATGAATTAAAGCCTCTTTAGTACAGTGTTAAGAGTAAGTATGGATGTACGCTCAGGAAAGCATCAAGGAGTGAGCTCAGGTTAAGTCAAGCATAACTTCTTCAAAAGGATAACTTGTACACCCTGGCTGGGTAGCTCAGTTCATAGACCATCGTCCCGATATGCCAAGGTTGCAGTTTTGATCCCCCATCAGGGCACATAAGAGAAGCAACCAATGAATAAGTGGAACAAGTCAATGCTTTCTCTCTCTCTCTCTCTCTCTCTCTCTCTCTCTCCCTCTCTCTCCCTCCCTCCCCCTCCCCTTCCCCTTTCTTTATCTTTCTTCCTTTCTCTCAAATCAATAACTTTTTTAAAAAGAATAATGTGCTTGGTGAGGGACATTCCTAACTCAGCAGTTATCTTAGGTAGAGGGGACATTCAGGAACCATTGTTTCGGAATCAAAAGTCAAGGCACATGGTTAATTCATAAATTAGATACTTTGAAAGAGCTGACTTAGTTTGTGGTATATTAAAGCTTTAGTCTTTAAGTGAAACATAAATAGCATTCATTTTCTGATGAAAAATAAAATCTGTAGAAGAAATGTGTTTTGTTACTTGTCTCTATCCCCAAGCCTAAAGTCTCCTTGCGAATCACCAGAAATCTCCCAAGAAACTTTTAATTAGAACAGTTCAAATGTTTTGGGTGCCTCCTGTGTGCCAAACATATTCCATTCATCTGCCCATTGAGTCCTCAGGGTCAGGCTAATTGACTTTAGGCAGAAGGTCAAAAAGTGTTCCCAAAAGGCCTGATCTACCAGGCTATGGAAACTTGTAAGGATTAAAAAGGTATGCTCTGGTTTCTCTTCAGAATGCTCTGGTTTCTCTTCAGATCGTATAAATCTTTCGCCTTTTTTTTTTTTTACTAAAAAGGTAGAGGTGTGTGGGAAAAGTTTTTCAGGTATAGGCATAGTATAAGCAAAGTCACAAGACTAGTTGGAGGGGGTGTAAATAAAGGAACACCCAAGAGGGTGTGAGAAATAGTGAATTACTCAATTTGGAGCCTAAGGAACAGAATGGACCAATGGCTCCGGAATGCCAGTAAGATGGAGGCCATGCTAAATCTGCTTAACAATGGAGCCTTATAGGCTACGCATTAGAAAGTGGCTGTTGAACTTGCCTTAGTTGTCCCTGAGTTTTGGAGATTAACCACAGTTTACAGTTCCCTTTAACTAAGTTTTTCTGTAGTGGTGGGACCTGATTGATCATGGTTCTTTTTCACCTCAGATTTTTCACAGAACTAGATAAGGGTCAAAGAGCCATGACCACCAGAGATGGATTTAACAGCAGGCGCACCGGGCACGTGCCCTGGGTCCCGACTTCTGAAGGGCCTGGCAAAACCCCAACTTTACACTTTTTTCTAATGACACCACGTTTGGTTTCATATATGTAATTTTAACATGAATAGTACATAATATTTTTTATTTATTTAAAAATATGGTTAACATGTTATTTTATTTTTCTTCTCTCTCTCTCTCTCTCTCTCTCTCTCTCTCTCTCTCTCTCTCTCTTTTAAGGGGCCCAATATTTTCTTCTGCACCTGCGGCCTCCACTGACCTTAATCCGCCTCTGATGACCACCCCTTTCCTCTCCAGCTTCTGGAGTCGGCTTTTCTTCTTCCTTATGTTAATGGAATCGGATGAATAGAAGTTAATTCAAGGTCTTCAAAGTATTCAGACTTTGGGGAAGAATATTGAGAAATGTTGGCCTAGGAAAAAAATATGCTCTTGCTAATGTAGATTCAGATCTATAGTAGAAAATATACTTTTCAGCTGCCCCCATTCTCCAAAGATACACACACTTTTTGGTGTCACTTTGACACTACCCTTTAGGTCACCAGTATGCTTAGAATATACTCAACTAGGCCCTGGCTGGTTGGGTCAGCGGTAGAGCGTCGGCCTGGCATGCGGGGGACCCGGGATAGATTCCCGGCCAGGGCACATAGGAGAGGCGCCCATTTGCTTCTCCACCCCGCCCCCCTCCTTCCTCTCTGTCTCTCTCTTCCCCTCCCGCAGCCAAGGCTCCATTGGAGCAAAGATGGCCTGGGCGCTGGGGATGGCTCCTTGGCCTCTGCCCCAGGCGCTGGAGTGGCTCTGGTCGCGGCAGAGCGACGCCCCGGAGGGGCAGAGCATCACCCCCTGGTGGGCAGAGCGTCCCGCCCCTGGTGGGCGTGCCGGGTGGATCCCGGTCGGGTGCATGCGGGAGTCTGTCTGACTGTCTCTCCCCGTTTCCAGCTTCAGAAAAATACAAAAAAAAAAAAAAAAAAGAATATAGTCAACTATTTGATGAAGGCCTAATATCTTCCATGACCACGCTGAGAGACAGGTGTCATCACATTTTATAGATGAAGAAACTGAAGTGTAAAGAGTTGGAGTGACTCTCCCAAGGCCACCCAGCTAGAGTGCAGAGGCAACACCAGCTTCTTGTCTGACTCCAAAGCTGTTTCTTTTCCTGCCACATCATACTACTCATCTTGAAGCAGATTAGTCTCAGCTTCTTCTTTTGATAAGAAAATGCTAAAGCCAGCCCATACTAATAAGAATTTCCAAAGAAGAAAGTTCTCCAATTCCACACAATGTTTAACTGTCCTCATGATCAGGAAATTGTTCACTTATGTAATGAATATCCCTCCAAACAACATAGAAATTCATTTCCTCTTGACTGGGTTTTTCACTCAAGGCTGTCACTTGGCAGCTTTCCTGATAACCATCAAGACCCTATTCTTACACTCCAGGAGGTCTTGTACTTGTTGGCCTCTGTCTTCTAGTGTTCTCACTGGTTCCTTTGCACCACCCCCTACCCCACCACCTCCACCCCAGGAGTGCTGAGTTGGGAAAATCTCTTGGGGAAGGACACTTGAGAACATACTGGTTTATTATTACACACAGATGAGTAAAATTAACCACATGAGCCACCTCTGGAATTGCCAAGGGGAGGATGCCACCACCTTTCTCATCTTGTCTGCCTTTTTCTTGTGTTCTACTTTGTCTCCATTCCTGAAGCTGTTGAATCATTTAGTTCAGTGGTCGGCAAACTGCGGCTCGCGAGACACATGTGGCTCTTTGGCCCCTTGAGTGTGGCTCTTCCACAAAATACCATGTGCGGGCGCTACCTCGACAAGGAATGTACCTACCTATATAGTTTAAGTTTAAAAAATTTGGCTCTCAAAAGAAATTTCAATCATCGTACTGTTGATATTTGGCTCTGTTGACTGAGTTTGCCGACCACTGAAGTTGAAAGGTACATGTGTTACTCAGGAAGTCCCCTGCTCCCCCAAATTCCAGTGTCCATTGTCTCCAAATTACTGTTATATATTTTAAAATCATTAATCTCAGCCCTGGCTGGGTTGCTCAGTGGATAAAGTGTTGCCCCAGCACTCTAAGGTCGTGGGTTTGATCACTGGTCAGAGCACATATGAGAAGCAATGATTTCACAACTAAATGGAGAAACTAAGTGAAGCAATGAATTGATGTTTTTCTCTCTTTCTCTCCCTTCCTCCCTTCTCTCTCTTCCTCTCTCTCAAGTCAATGGATAAATTAACAAAACAAAATAAAATCATTAGTCTCATCTCATTCTGGCTCGTTTAAGGGCTAAACCAAGAAACTAGTACAAATTCTGGTGTTGATAGCTAATCTTTGGCTGAATGTTTTTCCCTCCCCATAAAATATACTTGCTTTTTAACCAAGACATTTAGTGCCTTTAACCCAAGGGAATAAGGTCTTCACAATATCATCGGATATCCTTTGTGAGGGATGCTGTTTCACCCTCTTGCAACCCATTGGGTAATTCCAGAAATAAATTCAAGTGAAAGGCTTCAGGGAGCATTTTCTTTTTGTATTTTTGGTGTGACTGGCCTTTCTCTTGAGCAACCCAACAGAACTTCTTCAAATATCATGGACTTTGAAAGTGCTATTGGAAAAAAATGAGTTACCACTGAAATGCTGAGTTGTCTGCCACAGTACTCATACTCATTTGTCATCTAATTTCACATCCCATTTTATACTTCCCAATATCTGTTTGACAGCATGTGAGTTTTCTCAGCGTTATCTCCACAAGGTCACATTTGCAAATAGTAAGTTCTTCAGAGCCCTCTGACAAAGTGGTAAGTATGCCATTCTGGAGGAATGGGACTTCATGAATAACAGGAAAGCAAGACCTGATGATGTGACCTTGTATGGTGACTTTATGCTTTGCCAAGCCCTAAGACATGTGTTGTGGAGAAATTAGGCTCTGAGAAGGGAATTGTAGGCAAGAGTTAAGGAGGAATTCCTGAGCTGCAATTGGCAAGAAAGTGGTAAATTGTGTGAGGTGGGGGAGGGTGATCAGATTACAGCTTCTGTATTGCTGTGGCTGATAACAGCCTGTTAATATTTTATCAGTGATCACATCATACCAGGCATTGAGCCACTACTTTGGGCAAAAGAGAGAGATAATTTTCTGGACTTCCTGTTTGAAGCTCCCCCTCCACCCCCCATTGAGATAACAGAATTTCTCATCAAAGGTAGGAGCCGCCTGGGCAGGGAGACCAGGCTGGGTGAAGGCCAGGCTTCAGCCAGCTGAGGAGGAGCACAGGCACTTCCCAGCCTAGGGCCTCCGTGTCCCAGAGTAGACATCTGAAGGCACAAAGAAATCATCTATCCATGGCCCGGGGCTGCGTGGGAAGGAACTGTTGATTCTGTAAGGCCTCATTTACCTTCCTTTACAGCTGGGCCCCTTCTCCCACACCAGTGTTTCTCCTCTGGTCCGAAGCCAAAAAGTCTCAGGTTACTTAGATGGGCACAATCTATGCTGCCCCCAGCAATTTCAACAGACCTGCCCAAGAGAAAGAAATTAAGCAGACGAGGCCGAACCCCAGAGTTACTCTCTATTAGAGCCATTATTGCCAGAGCTTCATTTCATATAAATTAAGATTTGAGGAGATTTACATATCTTTTTAAACTAGCCCCTGATACCCCAATTTATGGCACTTTCCCCTTCTTGAGAGACAGACTATATTGTGCCTTAAGTTTGCATATCTTGTCTTCCCTTGATCTGCAGCCCCTCTAAGGCACAGACTACCCCTGTTCAGCCTTGTAGTCCTCAAAACACACATTGCCTGACATAGACTAAGAGTGCAGTAGGTGTGGGTTGGCTGGCTGGCTAGAGAGCTGGTTGAATGGCTGTTTAACTGGCTAGATAAAGGTCTCACAGGAGGTTGGAACTTTCCTTTCCACTAAGAAGCCAGTTTTAGCCTCTACCTCCTCATTAATGATCCCATAACAGTGGGTCACCAGGGCCCCAAGGGGGAGAAGACATGAATCACCCTATTATCAGAGGAGTGAGGGAGGGCAGAAACATCTCTCCTTGTGCAAGGGTCAGAGCCATGAAGCTGAAGCATAAACACAATGGCCTTCACTATCCCCTTGGTCTATGGCTAATCTAAATTACTTTATGATGGAAGGCATTGGGATTACCTGAAAGCTGTTTGACATGGACCCAGACTCAAGGAGATTTCTAGAAAATTACTTAGATCAAGGCTTTTCTTGCTCAATAAACCAAAAGGAAAACCAGTAAAAAAAAAAAAAAAAAAAAAAAAAAGCTTTACTTATATCAAAGCTTTTCTTGCTCAACCAGTTGCTCTTTGTTAGGTCTGCCCTGCTTTCTCTAGCTGAGGATGAACTTCTCCTTCCCTAGAATCTTCCCAGATTAAAAGGAAGGGGGAAGAACAGATGACATCATCAGTATAGCACAAATAAACTCTTATTTTAAAATGGGGGGTGCAACCTGTGGTGATGCAGTGGATTAAGCATCGACCTGGAATGCTGAGGTTGCTGGTTCGAAACCTGGGCTTGCCTGGTCAAAGCACATGTGAGAAACTACTACAAGTTAATGTTTCCTGCTCTTCCCCCAGCCTTTCTCTCTTTCTCTCTCTCTCTATAAAAAATCCATAGATAATTTTTTTTTTAAAGGAAGGAAGACTTCCCAGGTTAGCTTCATCCTAACATGAAGGGGAGGTCTGTGACCTGTTTCACTCAAAGGCCCTTAGATTCTGGTAGAAGACAGGGGCAAGAGGGATGCAGTAATCTGAAGAGAAACAGGTACTTTAATGCCTTCTGAGCATAATCGCAGACCCTTTGGGAAGGGTTTCCAAGATTATGTTCAAAATCTGATACTCAGTGACTTTAGAGAACTTACCTCTCTGGGCCTCCATTTTGTTTCCTGTAAAATACCTGTTTTGTTGGTGTATATGGAGCATGCAATGAAGTAAGGTGGATCTGAATGTGTTTTGGTTGCCAGGTGGTAGGACATAGGAGCCCATACCAGACTCCTGCCCACTTAGCATAGCAGAGTCAACAAAGCAACTTCATCTTCTAACCCTCAGTGACTCCTAGTCAAGTGCACTTGGATTTCTGGTGCCAGAGCAGAGATATGACCTCTTATTAAAATTCTGTTCATAGAGTTCTCTCTCTTCACCCTTATTCCTGCCTACCAAAATTCCTTCTAAATGGGCTTGGATGCTGGGTTCCTAGTCTCTGCACCAAAGAAGGCCCACTTCAGTAGTGCAATGATAGCAGTGCCTGTTAAAACAGACTTCTGTGTATTGAGGCCCACTAGATCCAGGGGCAGGGTATGCTGAATCTTGCAGGGCCCCATTACAGTCAGTGCTGCCACAGTTAGTATCTTCATGAATTCGGCTTTGCTAATTCCAAATGAGGTTGGAACATGGCCAAATCATTGACCTCCCAAATTTCCACACCGCCAGAATTAGAGGAATTGGAACTGAGGTTTTGTGACTTATTCAAATGTAAGCTTAGCATCTTCCCTGATAAGACAGTTAGCTGGGCCAGGCTAGCTATCTGGCCAGCATGGCAGGAGGGGAAGTTCCAGGTGGTATGCTCATGAATTTGTCCTCTCACCCAGATTCCCCTTCACAGAACACCAGGAGAACCTATGTGTCTCCAGTATTACCTTGCTGGCTGTAAGTTGTCATCCTTGAGCAGGTTAGGGACATCTGGCAAGCTCTTCCATTGGCTGTGAATATTGTTTGATTAGCAGGGTCTTGTTTTGAGAGTAAGGGAACTTGGACACTAACTCCAACTGTGTAAACCTGGGAAAATCTCTTTCCTTATGTGGGCCTCAGTATCCCCATTTGCTAAATAGAGAATATCAAACCTATTCTACCTTCCTTACAATTTTGACTCAGAGAATGAAAAGAATAAACACATAGCAAATTTAGTAAGTAACTTAAATGAAACTATTATTGTAGGACAGAAGAGCCCTGGGCAAGATGGAAAGATTAAAGTTTCCCTGAGAAGGAAGGGTGTCTTATTTTCTTAATTGCTTCAGAAAAGTCTAGAATTTTCCATCCACCCAATGGAAAGAATGATCGGTTTCCATCCTACTTTCCCCTTAGACCAATTTTCTTCAACACACCTGCCCTGTATGGGCCCCTTTGAATGAATAAAACAGTTTTTCAATCAAAAAATGTTTATTCATTATCTAATTTGTGCCAAACATTCTTACAAATAGTCTTTATAAGTCTGAAGGATACATAGATGTCTAAGATATGTCCTCTACCCTCCAAAAGTTTACAATATATTTGTGAAATCAGATATACACACATGAAAATATAACTATACATCAAAATTATGAATAATAAGCATCAAAGAAGTGAGTTGTACATTAAGGGAGGGGTAGGAGAGGGACAGAGTAGTCAGAGGAGGCTTAGTGAAGGAGGTGGTGCTGAGCAAGTGGTTCAAGTGTAAGGAAATCTTGGCAAAAGGGATAAGGCTTTCCAGTTTGGAAGAAAAGCTTAAAGATAGGCAAGGAAGAGGAAAAATGCAAGGCATGCTAGAGACAATGAATGGGCCCCTTCTGCAGGCACTGAAGTTTAGGGAGGTGTACTGGAGTTTGTCCAAAGTTAGTCATGCTTAGGCTGGTGAAGAAAAATGGTTTGCTTATGACTCCCACTCCTACCCTGACCCCAGGGGAAATGGATCATTTTCAGGTTTTGGAACTGGAGCTGTCTGCCTGAGAACCATTTTGCACTTAACCACCTCACCTGAAATCCCAGGCTCAGCTATCACTCAGACCAGGACCATAGAACCTTGGGCATGATTATTCCACGCTGAAGCCCATGGATGCCTTCTAGCAACTTTGAAATGTCTGGTGAAAGATGGTGGTGTTAGGGGGCATATGAAGGGTAACAGGAGGCCCCCGTTGTGCTGTGGTCTTTCAGAGTCTCTGTAGTGTTTTCTGTCGGTAAACTTCTGGGGGCCTGATCTCAGCCTTTGGGCTGATTTTCTATTAGGCTTGAAGATTCTCTGGGAGTCTGATTCTTTCTGGCCCAATAGAAACACCTATTGGAGGACCACACATGTCCACCCAGCTTCTTAAATACCACAGTTGTTATTCTTTCTTGGGTAGCAGCATCAAGGAGTGATATCTTTCACAGTCTCCCACAGTTTCCACAATGTCACCTTCCAGCCAAGAGCCATCTCTAGAAAAACTAGTTTCCCATTCCTAAGGAAACCATTGGGTAGGGCTCTTAGCCTTGTTGTTTAGCAGGAGGCCAAGTCAGGTGCCCCTTAGGGAGGAAGAAACTTCAGTGAAATTTGGGGCTGCAGCTTCTGAGGCAGTTCCTCAGTAGAGTAAGAGTCTGCTGCTGCCTGCAGCTTTCCGCAGTATCTTCTTTCCTTGTGCTTTCCTCCAGCTATGGGCTAGATCTTTAACCCACAGTGTGAGGGAATTCTGAAAATTGCTCTGGGCAGTGTTTCTAGTCTTTTGGGACCTTCAGCTACCTTCCCTCTCTCTCATCCTGAATCCAGTTGCTCTCTATTCCCTCGGTACAGTGTGATGGCCCTATTTCTGTTCAACCACAAATCAGTCTGGACACTGTAGAATCATAAGAGTTAGATGGAAGCTCCAGGACCCATTAGTGGCCAATCAGTTTATTTGGAGGAAAGCTGGAGAAAGAATTAGAACCTTCTTCATAAAAGCTACCACTCTTCCTTCCTCTAACCCCCAGCAATGAGCTGAGAGCCAACCTCAGCCAAAGGAAGGGTCTTTGAACACAGAAAGGGTCAGCCCGTGGGACGTGACTAGTGAGTTTATGGATGGATTGCAAGGTAAACCAGAGAGGAGAGCCTTTGGAGTCTGGCTTAGATTATAGGGGTGGGTTTGGAGTTGAGGGCTGGAGGACTCAGGGTATGGGGTGGGGGACCAAGGTGAAGGAAACAGAAAGGCTGGCTTGGTAAGTATCTTGACATTTCAACCTGGACACTGTCACACCAGCACCCATTTTTGCCTTCTCTTGATCCTGTGGCCAAAGTCAGTCTATCCTCAGCAGCATGTCCTGACATGATCCAGTAGCAATGTCCCTCACCTGTGGCCCTGTGTATGGGGGGCTGTCCACTGGTTCTCACAAACCCAGCCATCACCACCCCCAACTTTGGCCCCTGGTTCTTCACACATACCCTGTCAGGCTGTAGGAGTTAAACTCATTCTTGACTTTGGGTGGTTGACCGGGTCTTGGAGAACTCCTAGTGGCAAGAGGCTGGGCCTGGTAAGCATCGAAGTAGTTGGTGCGATTTCCCTGGGCTGAGCAGGAAAAGCAGAGGATGACTCCAGCTACCAGGGAGAACAAGGAAGAAATAATGCCCAAATAAAGAGCCTCTCCAATTTCAAATTTCATGCTGTCAGGCACCAGTGGGGAGTAGAAGTCCCGCAGGATCCCATGAAGATTCCAGATAACAGGGATGAAGCTCAGGAGGCCTCCAAGGATGAAGAAGACTCCTCCCATTACTGCCACTCTGTCCTTAGCTCGGGAATTCTGGCAGAAGACTGTGCATCTCATGCCCACCACAGAGATAATGCAGGCCAACGAGGAGATTGCACTGGATGTCACCATCATGGCCTGGGCAGCCTGAGTATCAGGGGGCAGGCCTAGAAGAGTGCTGTAGATGTCACATTGGGTGATTCCTGTGCTGTGTGTAGCACACTCCATCCAGAGACCCTTGGAGAAACCGACAGCCGTCACAATGCTGGCACCGACATAAGAACTTGTTCGCCAGCTGGGGAGCAACATGGCCACCATGGTGCCCAACAGCCCCAGAAGGCCCAGGATATACCCTATAAGTTGGATGCCAAGAGAGGCCATGACAGACCTCTCAATAGAAGTATCTTCTGGGTTTGTTCTCTTGTGTTCTGGCTGCCGCTCTTGCTCCTTGGATCCTAGCCTCTATTTTCTAATTTCAGAGTATCTCTGCTACGCTGACTTCTCTCCTCCTTAGAAGTGTCTGTGGGTGGCCACAAGCAGACTCAAGAAGGCATCTAGAAGACCTAAAAAAAATCCATAAACCAGATTAAATATTGACCAGAAGCTTATGAGAAACCAGAAAATGCTGGGTGCCTTTTGACCTTTGTTATCTTTAGAAATAACACATGAGAAAGGAATGGGGGGGGGGAGTTTGAATGTGAAGCCAGAATGTCATCACCTCCTGCGTAGGCACATGCCTTAGGTTGGCAGCCAGACAAACTCAGGGCCAGACAGGTGGCTGATTTCCGAGAAGGTGTTGATGGCAGTGGCAGTTGTAGTGACAGTATTAACTCAGGTTAGGCTGTTGGCTGGCGTGGCTCCATCGCCATGGCCTCTGTTTAACACATTTCCCAGCAACAGTGCCACAGGGCCCCTCAATTGCAGATGGAGGCCAAACTCCAGGAGATTGGATCAAGAGGAACAGGTCCTAGGACATAGCCTTGGACTCCAGGTTATTAGCGGCCTCTTGAATCTTCAAAGGCCTAGAAAACAGTGATTTAGCTCTGGATTATCTTGCCCATTGTGAGAATCTACTCCAGGGAAGGTTGGTGCAGGCACCAAAGTCTTCTGTCTATGCTCTGAGAGTACAGACCCTTTAGGACCTGCCCAAACCCCCCTTCACAGGGTAACTTATGGCCTCCTGCGTATATAATATACCCAAATATTTCCCATCTTCTCTCCTAATAGATGCCCACACTAGCCTTAGACCTCTCAGATGATGTGGGAGGACTATGGAGCAAAGGTTGTTCAGGGCCTGGACGGAACCCCGATACTCCCTGGGCTCTCTGTTAAGATAGACAGAGGAAAGGGAAGGTGAATAGAGGGTTTTACAAGGGGAAAACATCTAAATCAATCCTTTGGAATCTCAGAGCTGTCCAGGAGTCTTCAGTGTTCAAGGAGCCCCTACTCTCATTAAGACTCAAGATACTTAGGATCAAGGATCCACCCTCCCTCCCATCCTCTGCAAGACTGTCCAGCCAGCCCACTAGCTTTTCAATGCACCATAATTCAGCTATTCCATTTTAGTCTTCTTCAAAATTTCTTACCTTACCCATATCTTAAGTGAGTTTTCCTCAGTTCATCCTTTTTCTCAATTAACACTCTGTCCCTGAACATACTTATGTGCCCCATGACTTAATCTCACACTCAGCCACTGGTATTTCCAAACCTGAATTTCTGGCATAGATCCTCCTTCTGAGCTTCAAGAATGATAAAACAATTACTATTTAAAATGCTCACTTAGAAATCTTATAGGTACCTCAAATTTGATGTGTTTTAAAGAGAAATCATCACCTATCTCATTGCACCTCTCACCAAACAGTTCTTCCCTGTGTTTCCTATACACACTGAATGATACCTCTATTCATCCCTTATGTTGGACCAAAATCTTGGGATGACTCTTGACATGTCTTCCACACTTATTCCTCACTCTCTACAGTCACTGTCTCACCAATTCTACCTCTTGGCTGTACCTCAAATCCATGGCTGTACCATCTCTCTATCTCCACTGCTACTTCCCTAATTCAGGGCTTCTTCATCCTCTCTCTCCTGGACTATAGCAATGACTTCCTAATTGGTCTTATTTCTAATCCTATCTCCTCCGATTCATTCTCCACACTGTTGCTAAGGTGATCTTTCAACACATTAATCTGATCAAGTCACTACTCTACATAAAACATTCCAGTGGCTCCCCACCAGCGAAAGAATAAAGTCCAAAGTTGTTTGTACTCTATGACCTCTCAAGTTTTCATTTCTCTCCATTCCCCTCCTCATACATTATGCTCTGGCTGAACTAAATTACTTTCAGTTGTTCAATCAGATAATGTCCTTTGCTTACAAATCTGAGCACAGACTATTCCTTCTATGTAGAATGCTTGGCATTCTTCTCCCCGTGTTTAGCGCCTTCTCATGATTTAGGACTCAGCTCAGCTATCTCTTACTTTTTAGCCAGGATCAAATGTCCCTTCTCTATGTTTTTTGTTGTTGTTATTGTTTTGTTTTGCTTTTTGAGAGAGAGACACACACAAACAAGGAGAGAGGATGAGAAGCATGAACTCAGAGTTGCTTTCACTTTACTTGTGCATTGAGCTTCTTGTACAGCCTTGATCAGGGCTGTGACTGAGTCTCTTTGCTCAAGCCAGCAACCTTGGGGTTTCAATGCTACAATCTCAGCATTCTGGGTTGATGCTTTAGTCACTGAGCCACCATTGGTCAGGCCCTCCCTCTATGTTATTACAATATATTGTGTTGCTTATCTCCATCATAGTAATAATAATAAGAACACTTATGTAGTTACTATTATAATGGCTCTGTGTGACCATTATAAGCACTTCACAAATGTTAACAATAAGCATCTGTATCTCATGTGCCTTATACAGTGCATTTGAATACCCAAAGTGGTGACAGAGTCACAACGAGAGATACAGAGAAAAAGTGAAGCAAGTAGAAAAAAACAAAGTTTCATCATTTTATATGTATATGTATTTGTTCAATATCTTGTCTCTTCAACCAAACTCTAAACAATTTGAGGGGGGAAAGCAAATATGAAACTTCTGTTGTGTTTCTGCAGCATTGGACACACAGTTGATAATCAATAGTATCCATCCATGATGGATGTGACAATGCCAATGTTGATGCAAAACAGTGCAGAGAGTGCCTGACCAGGCGGTGGCACAGTGGAAAGAGCGTCGAACTGGGATGCCGACGACCCAGGTTCGAAACCCCGAGGTCACCAGCTTGAGTGCGGGCTCATCTGGTTTGAGCAAAAGCTCACCACCTTGGACCCAAGATCACTGGCTCAAGCAAGGGGTTACTCGGTCTGCTGAAGGCCCGCGGTCAAGGCACATATGAGAAAGCAATCAATGAACAACTAAGGTGTCCCAACGAAAAACTGATGGTGCTTCTCATCTCTCTCCATTCCTGCCTGTCTCTCTCTCTCTGAATCTCTCTGTCTCTGTAAAACAAACAAACAAAAACAGTGCAGAGCATGGGCCAATAAACATTTGATAAGAGGTGAGAAATCTCATTTGAACCTCAGCTCTATCACTTATCAACTGTGACCCTATGTAAGTCTTTCCCAGGCATTGATTTTCTTATTGCTAAATGGAGCACAATTCCTGATCTTGATTGTGCATTCCACTGGGCTTTCAGTGCTGATTGGAAGTCCTTCTATATCTCCATGGTGAATATCTCTAGGTGACTATTTCAAATAATTATCCCTCTTTTTGAGCCACCCTCTCTCTATCCTTTGCAGCTATTACCTTATCCACAGCATCCTCTTTGCAGCCAAGATTCTTAAACAAATCATTTAATATTCATGTCTCTATTCTACTCACTGCTGAACCCTCTGTAGTCTTGCTTCTGCTATTAGCCCTCCACCAAAAATATTCTCACTAAAATGACCAATTTCCTTGTCCCCAAATCCAAATGTTACATCTCTGTCATCTGACCTTGTCCTCATTCTTCATAAAACTGCCTTCTCCCTTACTTTCTGAAACATCACTTCGAGTTTCCCATGCCTTTCAAAATTATTATCTTAGGTTTCCTTTATAAGTTCTTCATCTTCTTTCCTCTATAAATCTGACTATTCCACCTAGGGTTTCATCTAGACTTCTAGATTTTTTATTCTGCACATTCTCTGTGGATGATTTCATCCAGTCTGTTTCTATGGCAATGACTCCTAAATCTAGACCTCTAGCACAGATCTCTCTCCTGAATTCAAAATTTGTATATATATCTGCATTTGAAATGATCCCATCTGAATGCTTTATTGGCACCTCAAACTCATCATTTTCAAAGCTGAAATCGTCTTCTCTCTTCTCTCTCTATGCCCAAACCCTGACATAGTATTCTCTATTTAAAGGGACCATCATTCCTTTAATATCCCAAGCAAGTCATCCTGATTCCTCACCTCTTTTTGATACATAATCATTTATGGAGTCCTATCAGATTTACTGTCAAAATATACCCTAAATAAGTCCACTTTATTTTCCCATCTCCATTGCCTAAATTTTAGTTCAAATGATGTAAATATTATTTCTTGTCCATTTGGAAATCTCATAGACACATCAAATTGGTTTCTTTAATTCTACTCTGCCCCCACCCCCCTAATCAATTCTCCATCTAGTAGTCATGGATCTTTCTAAAATAGAAATGAAATCATAAATGTCACCCTACCTCTTTGCTATGCTTAAAAATACTTCAGGAGCCCCGGCTGGTTGGCTCAGTGGTAGAGAGTCGGCCTGGCGTGCAGGAGTCCCAGGTTTGATTCCCGGCCAGGGCACACAGGAGAAGCGCCCATCTGCTTCTCCACCCCTCCTCCTCTCCTTCCTCTCTGTCTCTCTCTTCCCCTCCTGCATCCAGGGCTCCATTGGAGCAAAGTTGGCCCTGGCACTAAGGATGGCTCTATGGCCTCTGCCTCAGGCGCTAGAACGGCTCTGGTTGCAACAGAGCAATGCCCGGATGGGCAGCACATCGCCCCCTGGTGGGCATGCTGGGTGGATCCTGGTCGGGCACATGCGGGAGTTTGTCTGACTGCCTCCCTGTTTCCAACTTCAGAAAAATACAAAAAAAATACTTCAGGAACTCTTACTTGCTTTCAGGATGAAGTACAAACTACCTAGTCCAGGAGGTCAGGAAATCCCTCTATTGTCTGACTCCTGCTTTTCTTCTTAGTTTCAAACCACACACATACACATAAACACACATGCACACATGTACGCATGCATGCATTCCAGCCCTACCTGAACACATGTACTTCTCTTTTGCTTTTCTCTCAGTTTCCATGTCTTTAAGCATGCCGTTTTACTATCCACCATTTGCCTAATTGCTAGCCATCCTTCAGGACTCATACTATCCTTGAAACCTTTTTTTGACTCCTCCTCCTACCCAGGCTGGGTTAAATACTTTTTCTTTATACTTCCTTTCTGAACATTGATGAGCTACCTTGAATTTTTCTTGGAAAAGAACCCCTGACTCACAGAGAAGCAGTTCCTACTTCAGCTTTTCTGGGATGGTGGCAGGAAAGTCCAGCTTGAGTTTCCCATAAAATTCAACAGTGTCCTCAAGAAGAGATCCTCTCTCCAGACCCAGTCTTGACTCAGTAAGAGTAAGCAGGAAAGTAGTTTAGCATAGGGGGGAAAGAAGTGGGGTCAAAAAAATGCCATCCCCAAGGTTTGGAATCTCTAGGGAGTTTTATTTAGCATAGCTGGGCATGAGGAAGAACAAGTTGTTGAAGCTTATTCCATTGGGAGAAATGCCCCATTGCAGGTTAATTTTCAGCCAAGGTCAAGAAGGCAGGGATGACCAAAATAAAAAGTGGTTGGGTGATGGTCCAGGTTATATCTTATCTTTGTTTGTGTGATGAGCAGTGGAGGGTTTAGAGAGAGTCCTGGCCTAAAAATAAAAAATCAAAATTTCTATTATTGTGCACTGGCTTTAGCATATTTTTTTTCTTTCTCTCTCTCTTTCTTTTCCTTTTCTTTTTTTTTGGGGCGGGGTGAGTGGAGAGGATATAGTGAGGACCCCTGACCAAGATCCACCTGGCAACCTCATCTGGAGCTGATGCTCGAGTACTAAGCTATTTTTAGCACCTGAGGCTGTTGTGCTCGGACCAACTGTGCCCGGAACCATGCTTGAACAAAATAAGCCACTGACTGTGAGAGGAGAAGAGGGAGAGAAGGGGAAGAGAGAAAGGAAGAGAAGCAGATGGTTGCTTCTTCTGTGTGCCCTGACTAAGAATCAAACCCAGGATGTCCATATGCCAGGCAGATGCTCTATCCACTAAGCCACCAGCCAGGGCCTAGCATATTCTTATCAAAAGAAAAAAGCTGAGACTAATCAGCTTCACAAAAGGTAGTAGGGTGTGGTAGAAAAAAAGCCTGGGTTTTGGAGTCAGACAAGGATTTGGTCTTGCCTCTGCATTCTCTAACTGGGTGGCCTTGGAAGAGTCACTTCAATACTTTATAATTTAGTTTCTTCATCTGTAAAATGGTGATGACACTTGTCTCTCAGTGTGATCATGGAAGATAGTATGTCTGTAACAAACCGTTGACTGTATTTTAAGCATATTGGCAACCTAAAGGGTAGTGTCAAAGTCACATCAAAATGTGCGTGTTTTGGTTCTTCCTTGACCTGGTTCAGGAAGTCCCCTAACTTTTCCAGGCCTTGGTATCTTTATTTCCAAGATTTTAAATCTCAAGTAAGTTAATGGGGACAGGAAGCCACTTTGACCAATATTAGAATATTTGACAGCTGTTATTAGAAGCAGGCAGCTCTTAAACAAACTACTCTCTATGAGGGATTCCCCTAAAAGTCAAACCCCAGCTAGTTGGAATAACAGGGAATCCTAGGCCTTGCCAGCTGAATTTTTTTTCTGGGCATGGGACCAACACACTCTATGGCCCAAGGGCTGGGCAAGAAAGCTTCATTTAGAATCCTTACCTTAATCTTCCTTAGGAGAGGGATTGCAAGTGCAAGAGAGGATTAGGGGGATCGAGACAGCAGTTTCTGAATTAACCACTTCTTTCCTGGATAATTGCCCCACTAGTTCCATCATATCTTGCTCAAGAGTTTTGTAAATGGTATCCCTTCTTTGGGAGCACTGTTCTAAGACTGAGTGAGACAGAACAGGTGGAATTCTCACTCACAAAGAAAGACCTCTTGTAGCATTTTGGGAGAGATAGAGTCCACCACAACCCTCTTCTGCCAGTCAGCCTCATTTATCCCTCTTTTGGTCTCACAGCCCCTCACAGGAATCCAAGACACTTGCTCTCCTCTCTGTGCCTCAACCCCTGTTGCCGAAGACTCTAGCAAGTGGCAAACCCATTCCTCTGAAGCCCTACTTCCTGGAAAGTTTGTCCTTGATGCAGTTCACATTTCCTTCTGTACCAATTGATTAATGATGGCTCAGGAAACTACAAATGGATTGAGAGATTTTTCTAAATGCTTTCAAAATAAGTTTATTTGTCCTAATCATCAAAGTGAAGCATGCTCATTTTAGAAAGCTAGGAAATACAGTAAGGTAGAATTTAGAGAATAGACATCATTTACAAGATCTCCAGCTAAAATGCTGTCAATGTTTTGGTTCAAGCTCTGTTTTCAAAGAGAATAATGTCTCTATCCAAAGAAGAATTTTCTTTCGTTTTTATTGAGATATAATTGTCATGTAACATTGTGTTAGTTTTAGGTGTACAACATGACAATTTGATATATGTATGTATTGCAAAATAACCACCATAGTAAGTTTAGTTAGCATCCATCACCACATAGTTACATTATTATTTTTTTTTTCTTGCGATGAGAATGTTTAAGATCCACTATCTTGGTAACCTTCAAATACACAATACTGTACCATGAATTATAGTAACCACTATTGTACATTACATCCCTAGGACTTATTTATCTTGGAAGTTTGTACCTTTTGACCACCTTCACCCATTTCACCCACCCATTCCCACTCTACCCCTGACTCTGGCAACCACCAATCCCTTCTCTATATCTATGAGCTCAGAATTTATTTATTTATTTATTTTTTTAGATTTCACATAGTGAGATCATATAGTATTTGTCTCTGTATAGCTTATCTCACTTGGCTTAATGCCCTCAATGTCCAACCATGTTGTCCCAAATAGCAGGATTTCCTTCAAAAAAAAAAAAAAAAGAATTTCTAATGACAGACTTGTAGGCCAGTAAGGGAGAGTTATTTAAGGGCTTGAAAGAGAAACTTTATGACTTCACTCAGATTCCACCAACTGCTGACTCCCTGAACCTTCATGCTGAGGAAAGCACTGATCCTGGTTGTGAGGGAGCACCCTTTCCAATTGGTTTAATCACCGCCCCCCCCCAAGTTAGACAGAGGAGTGAACTGTAGCGTCTTTCTTCCCATCTTTTTATCTGAGTCCTTTGCCTTCAAAAACTCCATTTAGAAGTTATTGCCTGATTTGGAGAATGCTTCCTCTAGCCCTGTAGTTTCAAAGACTGGAAACTTTGTGGTAGCCATGAGGAAACAAATATTATCAACCCATGAACTATCTGAATTTTCCCTCCTATACCCTTCCCTCAGAAACCCAAGGTGGCCCATCCTGACTGCACCACGGGCCATATTGACAGCAACTAGGAAACAAGAGACCACATAAGTAAGTTTAAAAGGCAGCAAATAAATCAGAATTGAGACACTTACAAAGCAGTTCTTTTTGCAGAGCCTTGGAAGAGATGTATGGCCCTGGAGGGGATCCTGAAGGGATCCTGATGTAGGGAAGCAAGGTGCAAGGGACCCCAGGCTGAGGTGATAAAGGATTTCTAATTGTCAGCAACAGCGTTGCGAAGTCCATCTACAAATTTCAGCCTTGGATCAGAGACTTATTACAGATCAGAATGAAAATTAAACCCCTGGAGACTGTAGAAGATTGAGGTACTGAAAAAAAATTTTGGTGAGTTTTGTGTTTTTCCTGTCAAAAACTCCAGCTGCGCTTTTGTGTGGTGACCTCTGTGAGCCCAGGAGAGGCCTTGGGGGGAGAGCAGTTTGGCCCAAGGAGGAATTCAGAACATTTCAGCTTTGGGAATAGGGAGAGGAGGAGGTTCTCTTATGCCCATTAGGTGTTCCTGGCTAGTGGCCTTACAGCTTAGCAGGAAGTAAGCCTCAGCCAAATGAGCTAGTGTCTAAGCAACCCTGTGCTGCCTATAACCCTGTAGACTCTTCCACCCAGATTTGTTCTCCGGCAAGCACCAAGCCCTGCACCACTCCTAAGGTTGACCCCAAGGTATAAAAGCAAAAAGGTATACTTCAGGTGGGGTCAAAGAGCAGGTCCCTACAAGGTGGGACAGCGGTCGCTATGACAACCATAGGTCTTCCCTTTGTACCACATACAAGAGTAGCATACTTTATATTATTTCAGTCTCCCATAAGGTCTATGGAGTCTAGTGCAAAGATGGAGTTTCCTTTCCAAATTGGGGGGGGGGGGGGAATTAAGCTTTCATGTTTTCTTTTTTTTTTTTTAATTTTTTAATTTTTTTATTTTTATTTTTTTTTCTGAAGCTGGAAACGGGGATAGACAGTCAGACAGACTCCTGCATGTGCCCGACCGGGATCCACCCAGCACGCCCACCAGGGGCTACGCTCTTCCCACCAGGGGGCTATGCTCTGCCCCTCCGGGGCGTCGCTCTGTTGCAACCAGAGCCACTCTAGCGCCTGGGGCAGAGGCCAAGGAGCCATCTCCAGCGCCCGGGCCATCTTTGCTCCAATGGAGCCTCGCTGCGGGAGGGGAAGAGAGAGACAGAGAGGAAGGAGGGGGGGTGGAGAAGCAAATGGGCGCTTCTCCTGTGTGCCCTGGTTGGGAATCGAACCCGGGACTTCTGCATGCCAGGCCGACGCTCTACCACTGAGCCAACCGGCCAGGGCCCATGTTTTCTGATTTAAAAAAAAAATACTGCCCTGGCCGGTTGGCTCAGCGGTAGAACGTCGGCCTAGCGTGTGGAGAACCCGGGTTCGATTCCCGACCAGGGCACACAGGAGAAGCACCCATTTGCTTCTCCACCCCTCCGCTGCGCTTTCCTCTCTGTCTCTCTCTTCCCCTCCCGCAGCCAAGGCTCCATTGGAGCAAAGATGGCCCGGGCGCTGGGGATGGCTCTGTGGCTTCTGCCTCAGGCGCTAGAGTGGCTCTGGTCGCAACATGGCGACGCCCAGGATGGGCAGAGCATCGCCCCCTGGTGGGTAGAGCGTCGCCCCTGGTGGGCGTGCCGGGTGGATCCCGGTTGGGCGCATGCGGGAGTCTGTCTGACTGCCTCTCCCTGTTTCCAGCTTCAGAAAAATGAAAAAAAAAATACTAAGTGTTATTGTAAAGAATTTAGAAAACAAAGGAAGAAGAAGGAAATCCAGGTCTTGATAACATATTGATGTACTGTAAAAGACATGAATAGAAATATTTTTTACAAAATTGGATCACATTATACCCTGTAATTTTGTAAGCTATCATTTCTGAATAGTGTAATGATATGACATTAACATGGTCTTATTTCCATGTCAATTAAATATAGATCTAGATTGGCCCTGGCTGGTTAGCTCAGTAGATTAAAGCATCATCCCAAAATGACAAAGTTATGAGTTCTATCCCTGGTCAGAGCACATACAGGAAGCAACCAATGAATGCACAACTAGGTGGAACAACAATGAATGCTTCTCTCTCTTTCTCTCCCTTCTCTGTCACTCTATAAAAAAGCAATCAATAAAAAAATAGATCTGGATCATCCTTTTGTGGCCACATTACATTCTATTATATAGAAATATAATTTATTTAACTGTTAACTATTAGACATTTTTGTTATTTCCATTCTCACTACTATAACCTAAAATCTTTGCACATAATATTGACAAATTCTTAGGAATAGAATAGCTAGGGCAAAGAGGATGCATTCTTTAAAGGTTAAAACAATATACTACACAAGTTGGGTAGCTATCACTATTTCCAGATGAGAAAGCCTAGGTCCTGTGAGATGAAATAAATGAGTAACCCTTCATACCTAGTACCTAGTTGGGCAGTAATAGTTAGACCTAGAATCTAGTTATCTAGATGTCTGGTTCAGTAAACTTGTCAGTGTACCCCTACTGACTCCCTCCCTAGGATTTGTGTGTAAAAATGATTAGATTAGTGGCCACTATTTACTGGACACTTTCTAGGTGTCAGACACTGCTGAAGCCTTTCTATATATTGTTTCACTGAGCTATTGCAAAGTCAGACCTGGGCACCAAACCTGGCTAGCTCTGGATCTTGGCTCTTAATCATTATTCTGTACTTTGATTTTGAAGTTATACTAAAGAGATTTGTCAGATTTATTGCTTAGTGTAAATTCTGCTGCAAACCAGCATGGCTAGTAATTCCAGGTCCTGAGTGGGAACAGTACGGAATTAAGAAAAATAGGCTTAGAGAAGAAGGATGGGCTCAGGAGGTCTTTTTGCAATGCAAGAGATAGCTTGCAAAAAGCAACTCTCCATCCCCCTACCTGCTTTGTTTAAAGGACAAAGTGAGGCCACTAGCAAATCAGAGATCATTAAAACAAAATCACATTTCCAAGGCATCCCAAGAATTCTCCCAAGTGCAGAAAACCCCCACCATACATAACATCTTAACTTCACAAAGCAAAGGATAAGAAGAAACTTTCTTCAAGTCTTTCTGAGGGACATGGGGGGCTAGGGTGAGTATAAACAATCCAGCACTATAGCTAACATGAAGGTGTAGAAAAAAATAGCCTTTAGCAACTTCACAGAACAAGTGAGGTGGGGTCTTGGGAAGACTGTCAGCTTATTGCCAGTTCCCACACCTCTGTCCCCCAAAAATCTAAACTGTGAAGACCCTGTTGGCTTTTGGTCCCCAACAAAATCCAGTGAAGCAAATCAGAAATCATTGATCTTCACAAGGTGGCCCATAAATGTCTTGCAGGTGCAAATGGAATACTGACCCCTGGCAGTACTCCCAGAGTGTTACCCCTTGACAAGTTGGGAAAAGCTGAAAGGGAAGCCATGCTTAAGCTCAGGTTTTGGGATTATTTGGGTATGAAAAACAAAACTGAAGGGGTGGGAGGAATAACAGATTAATGCTTTAATCAATCTGTATGACCTAGGGCAAGCCTTCATATCTTCTTTCTCTAGTTTAACCTAACTGAATTCCCAAGGCTGGACTAATAAATATAAAACCATTTTGACAAATAAAAACTGTTGGTTGAGTGCAAGATAGAATTAGTAGTAGAGAAATACCTTATTAACTCCAAGAATAAGGGAAGGTAAATAAATAAAGGTAATAAATAAATACCTTAATTAATTAATTAATTTAAAAAAGAATAAGAAAAGGCATAATCTTAGGGGAAGGTGCCAGGGCGGATAAAGGTACTCTGTTGGCAGGATGTGGTTACCAGACTGGCAATCATTCAAGGACAAACAAGGTTCTACAATGTGTTTCCTATTAGTCGGCACTGTCAGATCCTGGTGGAATCATGCCAAAGACTATGACTCTTCAGTGTTCAACTTGTTAGGTTCCTTAGTAACCTGCTGAGACTCCTGCTGAGATCCATAGAACCTAGATAGGTGGGGGAATGGATAGGGAACTGAAAGAAGAGAAGAAATGTAGTATCTGGTAAGGAGAAGAGTGAGCAGTGAGAGAATAAAGGGAGGAAAGTGAGGATCTGGGTAGAGATGGGTTAAGGAAGAAAGCAGGATGGGTTAAGGAAGAAAAGGGGTCTTTAAAGAAAAAAATCTAAGAAATCTGTATAAGCAAGGTTTTTTGTTTGTTTTTTTTTGTATTTTTCTGAAGCTGGAAATGGGGAGAGACAGTCAGACTCCCGCATGCGCCCGAACGGGATCCACCCGGCAAGCCCACCAGGGGTGATGCTCTGCCCACCAGGGGGCGATGCTCTGCCCCTCGGGGGGGGGGGGTCGCTCTGCTGCGACCAGAGCCACTCTAGCGCCTGGGGCAGAGGCCAAGGAGCCATCCCCAACGCCCGGGCCATCTTTGCTCCAATGGAGCCTTGGCTGAGGGAGGGGAAGAGAGAGACAGAGAGGAAAGAGGGGGGGTGGAGAAGCAAATGGGCGCTTCTCCTATGTGCCCTGGCCGGGAATCGAACCCGGGTCCCCCGCACGCCAGGCCGACGCTCTACTGCTGAGCCAACCGGCCAGGGCCTGTATAAGCAAGGTTTTAAAAGAGAAGGAGGAAATGGTGCTGTGAAAAGAGGAGTTTAGAAAAAGAAATACAAGGTTCTAGGGGAAATGGGGCATGGATAAGAGGACTAAGGGAGGAGTTAAGGTCTAAGACAGAGAAATGATTCTTGATATTTCATCCCTTCCACTCCACCAAACCGAGAAGTTCTCGTCAAGGTTAAAAATGACTCCAAGTCAGCAAATCCAATGGGTACTTTTCAGTGCTTAACTTCCTTGATCTCTATTGCAGCATTCAATTTCTTGATAACTTTGTCTTTCTTGAAATGTTTTCTTCTCTTGGCTTCTGTGATATATATAACTCTCCCCTCGTGTTCCTTCTATCTCACTGGCTACTTCTTCATTGACTCCTTTCCTCTGCTAAATCCTTAAATATAGCTGTTTCTCAGAAGCTGGACCTAGGCCTTCTTCCCTTCTCACTCTGCATCCCCAATCTTAGAAGTCTCATTTATCTCTCATGCTTTCAACTACCCTGCTTTACTGACTTCCAAATCATCATTTGCAGTCGAGACTTGTCTGAAATTCAGACCCCTTATAGACTTACATCTCTTTTTGGATGGCTCAAAAACCTCGAAAACTCAACATGTCCAAAGTATATCCTGGGTTCTCTTGGAATTAAAACTAATCCACCATTTGTGAAAAGTGAGTTAGGCTTAATTTCACTCTTTTCTCTTTCTCTGACCCTCCACACCACATCTCATCTGATATGCATGTCGTTTCAATCTTATCTCCAAAATATAGCTCTTTCACCCACGTAATGGTTTTCCATGTAAAAACACCCCCATTACCACCATTTCTCAAAATTTGTGATCTTAGAACCACTTTACACTTTAAAAAATTATTTCGAAGTAAGGAAACAGACACAGAAATGTTAGGTAACCTGCCCAAGATTGCTCAGCTAAGAAGTGACCTTGTCAAGATTTAGACCCTTGGGATTCCAAACCCTTCCCCCTATACCTTCTTTTTCACTCCCTGTGAGAAGATTGAATTAGTTGATGATTATGTGTGCAATCAGGAACACTCAGGCCAACACACACATTCTACAGTTCTGTACACATTTTGTTTAACTAACAAAGAAACAAGACACCTTAGGCAGTATATTTACAGCCAGGAAGTGACTTGCTCAAGGTGTGACTTCTCAAGAATATAGTAGCAAGGCGCTAGTGAGGTAGCTCAGTTGGTTATAGCATTGTCCCAATACACCAAAGTTGTAGGTTCACTTCTGGTCAGAGCACATATAAGAATCTACCAATGAATGCATAACTAAGTGGAACAATAAACCAATGTTTCTCTCTCTCTTCCCCTCTCTCTATACAATAAATTAAAAAAAGAAGAAGAATATGGTTGATATTTTTTAGAATCTTAGCCTTCCAATTTGGATAAAATTCTTTTAGAAGTACAAATTTAAAAAGCTTGAGATTTTAGAAAGCTGTGAAAATTGCTTGGGGACAACAAAAGTAGATTTATGGGGCAGAGCATTTAAGTCTTCTTTTTTTGTTTTGTCTTTTCTGTTTTCTCATTTGCATTTTCTGTTCAATGAGTAAAAAAGATAATATACAGAGAAAAAAAAATTGTCCTTCAACTAGTGAATGGATAAACAAATGTGGTATATCTGTATAATGGATTACTATTCAGCAATAAAAAGGAATTTACCACTGATACAGACAAATACATGAAACTCAAATGTATTGTTCTGAGTGAAACCAGATTTAAAAGGCTAATAATTCTATAATTCCATTTATATGACATATTTGAAATGTCAAATTTATAAAGATGGAGAACAATTGAGTGGTTGCCAGTGTTTGGGGATGGTGTGGCACAGGAAATCATTATGGGTGTTAGGACAGTAACAATTGTTGCATAACACTGTGTATTTGTCAAAATTCATGGAACTATACACCCAAATGAATGAATTTTATGTATCCTTCCACATTTTATCACACAGAATATTATAATGACATTTATGTTGGCCCTAGCTGGTTGGCTCAGAGAATGACAGTTATGTATATTTAAAACTAAATAAATAAAAGGCATTAGTTTAAAAAAAAACTAAAAGTAGCCTGACCAGGTGGTGGCACAGATGACAGAGCATTGAACTGGGATGTGGAGGACCCAGGTTTGAAACCCCGAGGTTACCAGTTGAGCGCAAACTCATCTGGTTTGAGAAAGGCTCACCAGCTTGAGTGCAGGATTATCAGCTTGAGCCCAAGGTCACTGGCTTGAGCAATGAATCACTGGCTCAGCTGGAGCTCCCCGGTCAAGGCACATATGAGAAAGTAATCAATGAACAACTAAGGTGCTGCAATGAAGAACTGAAGCTTCTCATCTCTCTCCCTTCCTGTCTGCCCCTATCTGTCTCTCTCACTGACTCTCTCTGTCTCTGTTACAAAAAAAAACAACTAAAAGTAATTAAATAGAGAGACAAGATGGTGATGGAGTAGGCAGATGTACCAACTCCCACCTCCCAGAACCAAGGTGGATTACAAACTAATTTTAAGAACTATCATCTGGAAAAACTAACTTTGGACTAAACTAAGAAGACTCTTCAACCAAGGAAGACTGGAGAAGGCACAACAAGACTGGTAGGAAAAGCGGAAATGTGGAGAGAGCTGCCCAGCTCCCTGGGGTGAGCGGCAGCCGGGAGAGTCTCGTGTGGTGGGAAGTGAGTTTAGCAGAGAGGGGAGGGTCCTGAATCCCAGAAACAAAGCCCCAGCCTGCAGCCCCAGAGCCTAGAAGAGGTGTATGGACAGTATTTAGCTGGAAACAAGACAGGATACTGTTTATGAGAAAGAGACTGATTTCTCAGACCCAGGATTCTTCTTAAAGGGACCGTGCAGAACACCTCTCCCACAACCACTCACCTGGGGCTCCACGGGTCAGGGAGAGAGGAGAGGACTGGAGTAGCAGGAAGAGAGTGTAACCTAGGAGGCACAGGGAGAAACATTTTGGGAGACAGCCACTCTAACCCCTGGGATGAGTCACTCCCCAAATCTGAAGTGAATATTTCCTCTGGAAACAGCAATACCAGCAAAGGGAAGCAGGACACCAGCCAAACAAGCTCTCCCGCAGCACTCAGAGCAGAGTCGCTTAGAAGGAGGGAGCTTTCAGGGCTACAGTAATGAGTCTTAGGATCTGAGCTGCAGCACCCCCACCCACATGGCTGAGGGCTCGCTAGGGGGTGGGCGGCAGCGGGACATGGAAGTGCAGTTCTATCGGCAAGGGCGGAAGCTGGGTGGCCACCACTGGGCCCAGGTGTGAGCTCAGTCTTGCCCAGCTGGGGAGGAGAGGGCATGCAAAACCTGTCAAGACCAGCTGTGGGCTGCCTGTAATCCAGCCTGCAGTGGAAGGGCGGGAACCCTGGAAGGGGTGGAGACTGGCCCTTGACCAAGGATGCAGGAGCACAGCCTTGCCCCACCCGTGGAACCAAGGCTTGTGGCCTGACTTGGGAGCTGGCTCCTCCCACGGGGTGGAGCCAAAAACCCAGAACAGGCAGAGTCCCGCTACTGAGCGTGGGCACGCAGTCCTGCCTGGCCTGTGGAGCCAAGGCTTGCAGCTGTCTCACGAGTGGGCTCCTCCTGAAAGGGTGAGGCAGAAGCCTGGAAACAGGCGGAGACCCGCAGCTGAGCAAAGGTGCTCGCCATAGCCCTCAGGGCCAAGCATAACACCACCTTTGAGGACAGGGCGAAGGCAAAAGCCACCAAGGCTTGTACACCCGAGCACGTGATCACAGACACTCCGTGAAGGAGAGGCGGAAACCACAGCAACAGCCCCAGTGGGCAGGCACCGGCAATGCCCATACCCAAACGCCCTAGGCAGCAACAGCAGAGGGGGTGGCAGGCCTGCAGACAGACCATACCTAAGGAACAGAGGCCACACCCAGTGGACTCCAGTGGCCAAGACCTTCTTTTACACAGAGAAGATGAGAATGCAGAGAAATGCAACACAAATGAATCAAGAGAAATCCCCAGAAAAGGGCCTGAATGAAGCAGATATAACCAAATTACCAGATGCAGAGTTTAAAATAATGATTGTTAGGATGCTCAAAGATATTAGAACATCAATAGATGGTCATTATGAACACCTAAATAAAGAGATAGCAAATATAAAAAAGGACATTGAAATAATAAAAAAGAATCAGTCAGAAATGACAAATACAATATCAGAAATGAAGAACACAATGGAAGGAATTAAAAGCAGGATGGATTAAGCTGAGAATCGAATCAGCAAGTTAGAGGACGCAATAAATAAAGGCACGGAAGGAGAGCAGAGAAAAGAAAAAAGACTCAAAAAGTCTGAGGAAACTCTAAGAGAGCTCTGTGACAACATGAAGAGAAATAACATCCGCATCATAGGGGTTCTTGAAGAAGAAGAGAAAGAACAAGGGATAGAGACTTTTTTCAGGCATATCATAGCTGAAAACTTCCCTCAATTAAGGCAGGAAAACATCTCACATGTTCAGGAAGCACAGAGAACTCCATTAAAGAGAAACTCAAAGAAATCAACACAAAGACACATCATAATTAAAATACCAAAGCTAAGTGGTAAAGAGAAAATATTAAAAGCTGCTAGAGAAAAAAAGACTCAGTAACAAAGGAGCCCCCATAAGGATGACTTCCGACTTCTCAACAGAAACACTTGAGGCCAAAAGGGAATGGTAAGAAACATTCAAAGTAATGCAGAACAAGAGCCTACAACCAAGAGTACTTTATCCAGCAAGGCTATCATTTAAAATTGAAGGAGAAATAAAAAGCTTTCCAGACAAAAAAACAAAAAACAAAAAACAAAAAAAAAACAACTCAAGGAATTTACCACAACCAAATCAAGGCTGCAAGAAATGCTAAGTGGCAATAAACAATTACATATCAATAATAACCTTAAATGTAAATGGATTAAATGATCTGATCAAAAGACATAGGGTAGCTGCGTGGATCAGAAAACGGGACGCATACATATGCTGTCTACAAGAGACACACCTTAAAACAGAAGATGCACATAGACTGAAGATAAAAGGATGGAAAAAATATTTCACACAAATGGAAATGAAAAAAAAGCTGGGGTAGCAATACTTATATCAGACAAAATGGACTTTAAAACAAAGACTGTAGTAAGAGATAAAGAAGGTCACTACATAATGATAAAGGGAGCAATCCAACAGGAAGATATAACCATTATATATATCTACACTCCTAATATAGGAGCACCTAAATATATAAAGCAGACTTTGATGGATTTAAAGGGCAAGATCAACAGCAATACTAAAATAGTAGGGGATTTCAATACCTCACTAACATCACTAGATAGATCCTCAAGAAAGAAAATTAACAGAGAAACAGCAGACTTAAAGGACATATTAGATCAACTCGATTTAATAGATATCTTCAGAACCTTTCACCCTAAAGCAGTAGAATATACATTCTTTTCAAGTGCTCATGGTACATTCTCTAGGATAGACCACATGTTAGGACACAAAAGCGGTCTCAACAAATTTAAGAAGATTGAAATCATATCGAGCACGTTCTCTGATCACAATGGCATGAAACTAGAAATCAACCACAAGAGAAAAACTGAAAAATACTCAAACACTTGGAAACTAAATAGCACGTTATTAAATAACGAATGGGTAAACAATGAGGTCAAAGAAGAAATTAAAAAATTCCTAGAAATGAATGATAATGAGCATACATCAACTCAAAATTTATGGGACACAACAAAAGCAGTCTTGAGAGGGAAGTTCATAGCATTACAGGCATACCTCAAGAAGCTAGAAAAAGCTCAAATAAACAACTTGACCCTGCATCTGAAAGAACTAGAAAAAGAACAGCAAGTAAACCCCAGAGCTAGTAGAAGGAAGGAAATAATAAAGATCAGAGCAGAAATAAATGACATAGAGGCTAAAGAAACAATACAGAGGATCAATGAAAGTAGGAGCTGGTTCTTTGAAAAGGTAAACAAAATCGATGAACCTTTAACCAGACTCACCAAGAAAAAAGGAGAGAGGACTCAAATAAATAAAATTAGAAATGAGAGTGGAGAAATAACAACTGACACAACAAAAATACAAAATATTGTAAGAAAATACTATGAAGAACTGTATACCAAAAAACTAGACAACCTAGATGAAATGGGCAAATTCCTTGAAACATATAATCTTCCAAAAATTAATCTGGAAGAATCAGAAAACCTAGACAGATCAATACAACAAATGAGATTGAAACAGCTATCAAAGAACTCCCAAAAAAGAAAAGTCCTGGGCCTCATGGCATCAAAAGTGAATTCTACCAAATATTCAAAGAAGAACTAACTCCTATCCCTCTCAAGCTATTTCAAAAAAATTCAAGAGGAAGGAAGACTTCCAAGCTCCTTTTTTGAGGTGAGCATAATTCTGATTCCAAACCCAGGAAAAGGCAACACAAAGAAAGAAAATTATGGGCCAATATCCCTGATGAATAAAGATGCTAAAATCCTCAACAAAATATTAGCACACCGGATCCAGCAATATATGAAAAAAATCATACACCATGATCAAGTGAGATTTATTCTTGGGAGGCAAGGCTGGTACAATATTCAAATATCAATCAATGTGATTTTTCACATAAACAAAAGGAAGGAGAAAAACCACATGATAATTTCAATAGATGCAGAAAAAGTATTTGATAAAATCCAGCACCCATTTATGATCAAAACTTTCAGCAAAGTGGAAATACAGAGAAGATACCTCAACATCATAAAGGCCATCTATGACAAACCCACAGCCAACATCATACTCAGTGGGCACAAATTAAAAGCAATCCCCTTAAGATCAGGAACAAGGCAGGGGTACCCCTTTCACCACTCTTATTCAACATAGTTCTGAAAGTCCTAGCCATAGCAATCAGACAAGAAAAAGAAATAAAAGGCATCCAAATTGGAAAAGAAAAAGGAAAACTATCATTATTTGCAGAAGGTATGATATTGTATATAGAAAATACTAATGTCACAGTCAAAAAACTACTAGACCTGATAAATGAACTCAGCAAGGTGGCAGGATATAAAATTAATACTCAGAAATCAGAGGCATTTTTATACACTAACAATGAACTGTCAGAAAGAGAAATTAAGGAAGCAATCCCCTTTACCATTGCAACCAAAATAAATAAAGTACCTAGGAGTAAATTTAACCAGGGAGATTAAAGACTTGTACTCGGAAAATTATAAAACATTGATAAAAGAAATCAGGGAAGATACAAATAAGTGGAAGCATATACCGTGCTCATGGCTAGGAAAAATAAATATTCTTTAAAATGTCTATATTACCCAAAGCAATTTATAAATTCAATGCAATACCAATTAAAATACCAATGACTTACTTCAAAGATATAGAACACATATTCCAAAAATTTATATGGAACCAAAAGAGAACACGAATAGCCTCAGCAATCCTGAAAAGGAAGAATAAAGTGGGAGGTATCACACTTCTGGATATCAAACTATACTACCAGGCCACTGTAATCAAAACAGCCTGGTACTGGCATAAGAACAGGCATATAGATCAATGGAACAGAACTGAGAACCCAGAAATAAACCCACACTTTTATGGACAACTGATATTTGACAAAGAAGGTAAGAGCATACATTGGAGTAAAGGCAGCCTCTTCAACAAATGGTGTTGGGAAAATTGGACAGCTACCAGCAAAAAAATGAAACTAGACCACCAACTTAAACCATTCACAAAAATAAACTCAAAATGGATAAAAGACTTAAATGTAAGGCATGAAACCATAAGCATCTTAGAAGAAAACATAGGCAGTAAGCTGTGTGACATCTCTCTCAGCAATATATTTGCCGATTTGTCTCCACAGGCAAGTGAAATAAAAGACAGGATAAACAAATGGGACTTTATCAAACTAAAAAGCTTCTGCACAGCTAAAGACAATAAGAACAGAATAAAAAGACAAACTACACAATGGAAGAATATATTTGACAATGCATCTGATAAGGGGTTAATAACCAAAATTTATAAAGAACTTGTAAAACTTAATACCAGGAAGACAAACAATCCAATCCAAAAATGAGGAAAAGAAATGAATAAACACTTCTCCAAAGAGGACATACAGATGGCAACAGGCATATGAAAAAATGCTCAACATCACTAATATTAGAGAAATGCAAATTAAAACCACAATGAGATATCACCTCACACCAGTCAGAATGGCGCTCATCAACAAAACAACACAGAATAAGTGCTGGTGAGGATGTGGAGAAAAGGGAACCCTCCTGCACTGCTGGTGGGAATGCAGACTGGTACAGCCACTGTGAAAAACAGAATGGAGATTCCTCAAAAAATTAAAAATGAAACTGCCTTTTATCCCAGCTATCCCACTGTTAGGAATATACCCCAAGAACACCATAGCACTGTTTGAAAAGAAAAATGCACCCCCATGTTTATGGCAGCATTGTTCACAACAGCGAATATCTGGAAACAGCCCAAGTGTCCATCAGAGGATGAGTGGATTATAAAGCTTTGGTACATATATACTATGGAATACGACTCAGCCATAGGAAATTATGACATTGGATCATTTACAACAACATGGATGAACCTTGATACCATTATACTGAGCGAAATAAGTAAATCAGAAAAAACTAAGAAGTATATGATTCCATACATAGGTGGGACATAAAAATGAGACTCAGAGACATGGTTAAGAGTGTAGGGGTTACAGGGTGGGAGGAGGAGAGAGAGGGGGTTGGGGAAGGGGGGGCACAAAAAAACCCAGTTAGAAGGTGAAGGAAGACAATTGGACTTTGGGTCATGGGAATGCAGCATAAGCAAATGTCAAAATAACCTAGAGCTGTTTTCTCTGAACATATATATGTACCCTGATTTATCAATGTCACCCCAATGTCAAAAAAAATTGTCTCAGGGCTAATTCAGGCAGTTAGAAGAATAGTATAAGGATACTAATTCTGTTCCTCAGGCCATATCCTGCAAAGGGGCCCCAAGAAAATTGGCGATTTGGCTCCTCTGATTTTGACAATTGGATTAAAAAAAATAGGTCAGGAATGCCCTGAAATGGAACTAACAATACAAGGGCATAAATTTAAAGGAGTTTTAGATACTGGAGCTGATGTATCTGTTATTGCTAAGCTACATTGGCCTCCTTCCTGGCCCACTCATGCAGCAGCCAGAGAATTACAAGGTATGGGGCAGAGTAAATCCTCTCAACAAAGTTCTAGTTTTTTACATCGGAAGATTAATAAGGTCATTCTGGATTTTTTTAAAGCCTTATGCACTCCCTGGATGGCCAGTTAATTTTTGGGGTAGAGATGTTTTGAAAAAATACAAGAGCATTGCTTGTCAGTCCTAATGGTTTTGTCAGTATTCAGATGCTTGATCGGGGATTTTTGCCCACTAAGGGACTAGGAAAAGAACAGCAAGGAATTCTCACACCCATAGAAATGGCACCCAATACCAGAAGGCGTGGATTAGGATATCAAAATTTGGCATAGGGGCCTTGGTAGCTCCTGCTACCCCAATAATGCATTGTGCAGACCCAATTACTTGGAAATCAGATAATCCTGTATGGGTAGACCAATGGCCCCTTTCTCAGGAGAAACTTAGGGCAGCTGCTCGATTGGTACAAGAGCAGCTACAGCTTGGGCACATTGAACCATCTAATAGCCCATGGAATACACTTCCATATTTTGATCTTGTCGCCTCCTTGATTATCAAGAGGCATAGGCGACCCTTACAGCTTATAGGTTTTGATCCTCAAAATTATTGTTGTTCCTTTTTTCAAAGGATCAACAACAATGGCTCTGGGAAACTTCCACTAAATGGCAAATCACTTTTGCAAATCAATGGACAACTTTATACTGAAACAGTCAACTTAAAATCAGCTCAAAGACTGGAATTATATGCCATTATCATGGCTTTTTAGCATTTGCCATATTCCTCCTTTAATCTATATACAGACAGCAAATATTTACTTATGGTGTTTCCACTATAGAGACTGCTGTCTTAGGGACAACTGCGGATGAACCATTTCAGCAGTTCCTCCTTCTTCAAAGACTTGTATGTCAACATAGAGCTCCATGTTTTATAGGACATACTCAAGCTCACTCCATGCTCCCTGGAGCTTTAGCACAAGGGAATGCCCTTGTTGATCAAGCTATCCAAAAGAAAATTATTTGAAGCAACCATGACAGATCGAGCAATTCAGTCTCATACTATTCATCACCAGAACGCTGCAGCCCTGTGTCAACAGCTTCAACTTTCTCGGGAAGCAGCATGGCAGAATGGGAAATTCTGTCCAAGGTGTCCTATACTACAATCTGCCCCTTCATTTGGAGTTAACCCTCAAGGGACTCCTACCAGGACAACTTTGGCAAATGGAGGTTACTCATATACCTTCATTTGGCAAACAGCCCTATGTCCACATTACAGTGGATACTTATTCTGGATTTATATACATAGTAACCTCTGCCAGAACAGGAGAGGCTGCTAAGCAGGTTATAACTCATTGTCTGTATACATTTTTTTATTATTGGATTTTCTAAACTGGTTAAAACTGACAATGCTCCTGCATATGTAACAAAAACATTTACTACAAGCATTTGTCAGACCTTTCAAATTATGGGCATTTCTTACAATCTTTAAAATCAAGGTATTATTAAAACATACCCAGCAAATATTTTAAGGTCAATTTAAAAAAATTTAAAAGGCGGGAGTCATATCCTGAAACTCCTAAGGGTCTACTATATCATGCTTTTTACTTTAAAAATTTTAAATTTCTTTTGAATGCTGATGAACAGGAGATGCCAAATCTTCTCCTGCAAACTTCTACCTTCTTTTATTTGATCCAGCTAATAACACTGTTTTGTCTTTTTCCAAATAGTTCCAGATATACAGAAAATGTTTATATAGGCGTATGGGGATCCTCAAACCCCTCAGCAAGATCTTCTGAGCATGGCTTTTAAGGTACCAAGAAGCAGAAAAAGCCCAATAGAGATCAGGTGAACTACCAGCTTTTAGGATATGCCCTTAAAGGCTCCAATGCCCCAAAGGGGTCTCATAGGAATCCATCTGGGTCCTGCTTCAATAGTGAAAAGGAAGGTCATTAAGCTAAAGCCTGCCAGGCTTACATGCCTTTGCTGTGAGGAAAAAGGGACACTGGAAGGTAGGCTTCCCCCTAGCTCCTCTAAGGGAGGGTTCAGTCTCTTCCAGCCCTGCTCCAGCCACCTATGACCTAACCTTGCCCAGAATGCTGGGGTTTGCCACTGAAGGCTGAAGGTGCCCAGGGCCATCAGCCCCATCTACGACACTGTGGATGAGCCTAGGGAAGTGTTTCCCAACCTTTTTTGTGCCATGCCCCACCTTAACCTTTCTAAAATTTTTATGTTCCCCCCTATGTAACATACATAATTTTTAACATTAAAAAATTGATTTGTTCACTTAATAAACATAAATGATAGGTTCTAGGAAGAAATCACTATGAAATTGTTAACAAAACACAGTAAGTAAAATTTCAAAACATATAATGAAAAACAGAAATTTAAATTCCAAATAATTTTAATACATAGATTTTTCTATATAAATTTATTATTTTAATTTAGTGTGATCCTTGTGCTTGCTGCTTGCTGCACAGAGATTTTATATTAGGTTCCAATTTGGTTAGCTTTAGTCTCAAGTCTCCAGTTGTGTTATATCCAGCCAATTTCTTTTTTTTTACCAGTAAATCATTTACAGCACTAAATCCACATTCAGCTAAAAATGAAGATGGAAACGGTAGCAATAGTTTTCTTGCACATTTGGTTGAATTTGGGTATTTGATTTCTGTTTCCTCACAAAACCATGCCATCGCTCCTTTGATATTAAATAAAGCTTTAACTGACTCATCATTTTGCAATTCTGCGAGTTCTTCTTGATACTGCATATTTGATATATCAGACAAATCCACTAACATTGGCTGCATCATCCATGTTGGGAAATCAATTTGTTTTAAATCAGAAAATCTTTCTTTTAAATCAGCCGATAGAATATTCAAATGATTGACAATAACAAGTAAAGCGGTATCAGTTACTTCACATTTTTGGAGCCAATGAAACTGTTTCAAGTTTTTGTTGTTAATATGTTTCTGACATAACTCAATATTGGTAATGAAACCAAATATCTTTGCTTTTGCATCAACAAGAGTTTTATTTGTTCCTTATTTAATATATTAGTTGCTTATTTAATATATTTAGTTTTTCAAAGATATTGGCTAAATAACTCACAAATGCTTTACCATCTATTGTTAACAGATACTTCATTTTAGGTTTGTCGCTTAAAAAATCACTAAGAGTATCAAACAGTTCCATAAATCTTTTCAAACAGTTTCCTTTAGATAGCCATCTTACTTCAGTATGAAGTAAAAGTCTCACATGATCTTCATTTTGTTCTTCACAAAATAGCTTGAAAAGACGCTCACATTTGGCACTAGCTTTAATAGCATTAACACACTTTATTACTGTATGTAATACTTCATTCAGAACAGGCAAGATGTTTTTAGCTACCAAGTTTCCCTATGAATAACACAGTGCACAAGAATCATTTCCAGATTCGCATCTTTCATCAATTTTAAGCAGCCATTTTTCTTGCCCATCATATTGGGAGCACCATCTGCAGCACAAGATGTTATATTTTTCATTGGTATATCATTGACATCTAAGTAGTTTTTTAGCTTATTATATATATCTTTGGAGGTAGTGGTGCTTTCTAATCTTTTACAGAACAACATTTCTTCAGCAAAATGTCCTTTATCAATATATCTTATGTAAGTTATCAATACTGCCTCACTGTCTCTCAAAGTTGATTCATCCATTTGCAAGGAGCATTTTCTTGTTTTCAGCTTTTCAATAAGTTGTTTTTCAATATCCTCACTCATTTCGTCAATTCTTCTGCTAACAGAATTGTTACTGAGTGGCATAGCTTTTACATCTTTGTCATGTTTTTCAAGAACCATTTTAAGAAATGCTGATATTGATGGTTTTATTAAATTCTCTCCTATAGTGTGATTTTCTCCAGTTTTAGCAATGAATAAAGAAATTTGATAACTAGCCTCAAGAACACGATTATTAGTTGAAGTATGAGCAGTAAATAGAGACTTTAATGTTGTTCTTTTTTCAAAATTTTTCTTTAAAGTTTTAAAGTAACTCAAATCTGAATTAATATGAGCACTATGTTTCACCTTCAAATGCGCCTCAAGACGACCTCGTTCCATTGATTCGTTGGTCAAGCATTGCTGGCATAAAAGACAAAAAGGAATCCGCTCATTGTGAACAGCGGGTATGAACCCAAATTTTAAATATTCCTCTGAATATTGACGAGTTTTTTTCTTGCTTGCACCACTCATTTTACTATGGGCTATAATAAAAATAAGATCAATTAAAAACTAATATTAAAATATGTGTTAAAATATATTCAATGTGACATAGAGTAAACGTATACTAAAAATTCATATTTATTTAAATGTATATAACACATTTACTACACTACCACTGCAAATCAAAAGGTATCTATATTTTTTCCACTTGACAAAATTTTCTGAAAAGTTATGCTTCTAAAATTAAAATTGTCGTTCATGCACTATTATAGCCCCAATAATATTTATAAAATATTATTGCTTTCTAGCCCTGATTCAAGAAGTACTTATTAAAGAGTTTAATATTGATAAAAATAAAATCAAATACTTACCAATTATATCTATACAATATATATATATATGTATATTTATTAAATCAACGAGCTTTTACAACAGTTTTGACTGACACTTATTTCAAATTAACACCAACTGAATGATGTGAAACACTACAGAAGTTGCGATGGGCCAATTAGGTGAGAATAACTGCGTTGTTTAGCGAGTTTTTAAAATGTCCGTCCGGGGTTCCCTGCGGCAGACGGCACGCTTGGCGGTGAACCCAGGACGAAGTTTACTTGACGACGCCAATTAATTACCCAGTTGATATTTTGATCTCGTCAAACGAAATTATACTTAATAATTATTTACCGCAATTATTTAAGAATTGCATTTTTTGTTAAATTTGGCACCGATTTCTAGCATTGCATTTAAATGGCCCGGGGCGAAAGAGTTAAAGTCGTGTGGAGTCCATTTTCAAATTGCCCCCCTTAACTATCGAATTGCCCCCCTGTGGGGCATGGGCCCCACGTTGGGAAACACCGGCCTAGGGTATTTCTTTCAAGAAGCAGGTAAACTGATCTCATTTGCACAAGGGACACTTAACTATGTCTTGCCTGAATAGTCAGGTTTTTTATTCTTCCCTCAAAGATCTCTGTTGTGGGTGTTGATAGTCCTGTTTTCTGCTGCTTTGTTTAATATATAGTGTTTCCTTTATTCCTCCTACCTCAATGCCCCACTCATATTTCAGGCTGGGACCTACTTCTAATTTAGAGCTCTCTCTCCCCCTTTTGCCAACTTCTATTGTGAATTTACCATTGCCTCCCAGCTTAGTGTATCTTAAGGTTCTCTTTATCATGCCACAGTTGCAGAGCTCCAGGGAAAATCACCCTGGTCTCATCTCTCCAGGCAGAGAACAGAGGCTCCATCTCCACACATGCTGCAGATGGCTCTTCCAGTCTACCTGAATCATTAGCAGCTAGAAGCAGCAGTCATTGGGACTTGGACGTGAGCTGCAAAGTATAGAATTGTGACAACAATTCCAGTGCCATGCATACTTTTCCTGGATGTGGACTTTTTCTGGACTCCTGCTCTGGACTCCTAACAGACTGAACTGGGGTTGGGTGGCATTCGCAGGGATTTGGAATGGTGTTGGTGGCAACTTGGACTTGGTGAACATGTTAAGGACACTACTCTTTTATGGATTCTTGTTGTATTGGCCAAGAGTTTGCTTAAAGGCTTCAATCACTGTAAAAAAAAAAAAAATATATATATATATATATATATATATATATATATATATATATATTTTATATATATATAAAAAAACTAGATAGAAGGTGATGGAGGACAATCTGACTTTGGGTGATGGGTATGCAACATAATTGAATGACAAAATAACCTAGACATGTTTTCTTTGAATATATGTACCCTGACTTATTGATGTCACCCCATTAAAATTAATAAATATTTATTTATAAAAAAAGTAATTGAATATTCCAAAAACTTTTATTTTTACAGGTTATATCTATTTATATTTACCATATTAAAAGTAATTGATAGATTTAGAAACTATTTTTAATTTAAAGTGGTAATGGAAAACCAACTGAATGTTAAAATAAATAACATGTTTATCAAAAACTGTTTCCCCCAAAAAAAAATTTTAGCAAGAAAAGCAACATCGTATTACATTTTTATAAATCTAACATCTGGCTGAATAAAAGGCAGATGGATTCTCATATTTGTTCTTGCATTCAATCTGTTGCAATATGTTGTTTTGTTTAAAATGTATAAAGATAATTCAGCCTCACAAAGAAATGTAATTAAGCCCTGGCCAGGTAGTTTAGTTGATTAGAGCATTGTCCCGATGTGTCAAGGTTGCAGGCTTGATCCCTGATTAGGGCACATATAAGAATCAACCAATGAATGCATAAAAATAAGTGGAACAATGAGTTAATATTTTTCTCTTTTTTTTCTCTCTCTCAAATCAATAATAAAGAAGAAAAAGAAATGTAGTTAAAGAAGGGGGTTATTTAACAGCTTTTTAAGGCAGATTTCTAAGAATGACTCATAAATTACCCTGAATTGTATATAAATTTTTTGTCCTATGAGAGTAGGCATTTATGATGTTTACCATTCCCATGATTATGTTAGTTTTTTGACAAAGAGAAATTATCCAAGTGAGCCTAATCTAATCATGTGAGTCCTTTCGAAGCAGAGAGCTTTTTTGCCTAGTGGTAGTACTGGAAGTCAGAGAGATTTGAAATGTGAGAGAAACTCTACTTGCCATCGATAGCTCAAAAATGGAAGTGGCCACATGAGAAAAAAGTGGGCAGCCTTTGGGAGGAGAGAGTGGACTTTGGATGGCAGCCAGGAAGGCAGTGGGGATCTCAGACCTACAACTTGAAGGTCTCATTTTTTTTTTTTTACATTCAGAATGAACTTAGAAGCAGATTTTTTCTCCACAGTCTTCAGATAAAAGCCTAGTACAGCCAACAAATTGACTTCAGCCTTCTGAGAGCCTAAGCAGTAAACCCAGGTGAACACATCTGGACTTCTGACCTACAGAACTGTGAAATAATAAACAGGGGTTGTGTTAAAGTTGTTAAGTTTGTGGTTAATTTTTTTATGGCAGCAATAGAAAACTAATACATTGTGGATATTCTTCTTTGATACCACACCTAAACTCAAGAAGTGGTAGTTTCTTAATGTTTATTTGCAACGTTGAATCGGAAACCATATCAATGAACTTTTTGTACTCTGTGACATTGAAATCCATTGGGCTATATTGCACTTTGAATGGATCTATTATCCATGCATGATTTTGTAACATCATGCATTAGTCATTTGTAAAATATTGGCCCAACCAGTTATATAGATCTTCCAATTGTTGACTCATTTCATGATTATACAATATAAAAAACCACATTCATTAATAATATTACTACTAATCTTATCAGAAATGTCTTTAGGGTGTTGAGAAACTCTCAAGCTCACAGTGGCAGATGCAGGTTTTCTAAAATTCTATTTTCTTACTTGAAAGGTTAAATTTTATCATTGACAACAAATACTATCAATCATTTTCCTTGAGATAACAGGATCACTTTATTCATTTTCAACAAAAGGCTAAACAAATACCCAAGTCTCAATAACAAGAATTTGTTATTCATTCTTTCAATTAAAAACAAAGTGTTCCATAAAAATAATGGCTAGTTTAGCTTGCAATTCAATTGCACAAGTGCTTTTTCTCCATGACAAGGATCATATTTTGGTATATAGTAGGAGTGCTTTATACATTCTTCCTATTATATCACACAGATTATTAAGAAGATGTGTAATCAAAGGGTTGATTATTAAAAAATAGAGATTTCTGCTGTTTCATAAAGACTTTCTTAAAATTGACATTTCTTCTACTGGGAATACATTGCTAATGAAGAAATAACATGAATATAGTTTGGCGTACTGCCTTAATCCATGATAAGTGCCAGCACTTTTACCCATTATTGCTTTTGCTTCATCAGTGTGCCAGCACATCCAAAATGGCATATAATGTCTTAGCATTATCATAAAAATAGTTTTGACTGAACTCTCTGAATGAATCTTGGCGGTTCCCAGAGGATTTGGACCACACTTTTAGGGCTGCTTGTCCAGGCCAAGGCTGGAAGAGGAGGGGTATAAAAAGATGGAGATAGAAATGTAATCATACCGAACCTGACCAGTGGTGGTGCAGTGGATAATAGAGGGTCGACCTGGGAAGCTGAGGTCTCAAGTTCTAAACCCAAGGTTGCTGGCTTGAACACGGGCTCATCTGACTTGAACACAGGCTCACCAGCTTGAGCATGAGGTCATTACCATAATCCCAAGGTTACTGGCTTGATCCCAAGGTCTTTGGCTAGAGCAAGGGGACACTGGTTCAGCTTGAGCCCCCTCAGTAAAGGCACATATGAGAAGCAATCAGTGAACAACTAAAGTGCTGCAACTAAGAGTTAGTTGATGCTTCTCATCTCTGTCCCTGTCTCTCACTCAGAAAAAAAAAATTAATCAGGTTTAAAAAACATCATGTCGATAGGTCGATAGAGGGGGCAATTTAGAATAAAAAAGAGGAAAGAATTTCTAGATTTCTTCTCCCAAGGATCTCTGCTCTGCTGCTTTCTACTTCTTGCTTGCCTTCTTCCGGAACTATCCCAACAAAGGAAACAACTACCTTGCAAATCTACCCCATCCTAAGATCTTGAATGTTCAATCTTGCAAGTCCAAAACACTAATAAAGAATTCCATCCTGGCCCATGACCTTTTGCCACCCTACCCTAATGCCCAAGGCTCTGCCAGACTGAATCTTGTTAGTCTTCTTGGACCAACTACTTTGTGTCAAATGCATTCTATTTACGTGGAATGGGCACCTACTATGTACCCAGTCTGTGTCAGGTGCTGATGGAAGAGAAGAGGGGTGATAAAGCCATAGTACCTTCCCTACTCATGTCAATAGAAAGGCTTGCTTCACATCTGAAAAAGGAGCTGATAAAAGAGGGCTGTGAAAGAAATCAGACATTAGTACATCTTGGATACTTCCTGGTGTAAGTGTGGGTTTAAGGAGGACCTGGGAAGGAGAGGTAGATTTTGAATCATGGAGGTCAGAGATGGAATTCTAGACCTAAGCAGAGGAGTGGAGATTATCGTGTGCAAGGCCAGTATAGTGACAAGCCTGCTGCAAGTGAGAGAGAAAGAGAGCTAGGTGGAGTTGGAGGCAAAGCTAAAGATATAAGGAAAATGGTGAATGTCTGGCTTATTCTGTCAGTCATGGGTTCCCAATGCAGGTGTACGAGTAGGATGAAAGCTGTGCTTTAAGAAGCCAAATCTGGCTAAATTTGCAGAATACAACTGAAAATGTGAAGGACCAAAAGAAATAATAATTTACCCACAATATTTATTTTATTTTATTTTTTAACATTTTTTTATTTAATTAATTGTGTTTACATAGATTCTAGGGTCACCCCGAATGCCTCCCCCCTACCCCCTATTCCCCTCAACATCTCCCCTGCCCCCTTCCCTACAGCGCCCTCCCCCCTTCCCTTCAGATTTATCCCATCCTATCATCCCCTTTCCCTCTGTTCGCTTTCCCTCTGGTCCCTTTGATCCCTCCTCTGTCTCAATTCTGTTCCTCAGTTCTCATTATTCCTTGGAATCCTCAAATAAGTGAGGTCATATGATATTTTTTTCTCTGCCTGGCTTATTTCACTCAACGGACCCAGCCATCCCACTTATAGGAATATATCCCAAGGACACCATATCACCGACTGAAAAAAAGAAATGCGCCCTCATGTTTATGGCAGCATTGTTCACAATAGCGAAGATCTAGAAACAGCCCAAGTGTCCGTCAGTGGACGAGTGGATTAAAAAGCAGTGGTACAGGCCCTGGCCGTTTGGCTCAGTGGTAGAGCGTCGGCCTGGCGTGCAGAAGTCCCGGGTTTGATTCCCGGCCAGGGCACACAGAAGAAGCGCCCATTTGCTTCTCCACCCCTCCCCCTCTCCTTCCTCTCTGTCTCTCTCTTCCCCTCCTGCTAAACCGAGGCTCCATTGGAGCAAAGATGGCCCGGGCGCTGGGGATGGCTCCTTGGCCTCTGCCCCAGGCGATAGAGTGGCTCTGGTAGCAACAGAGCAACGCCCCAGAAGGGCAGAGCATCGCCCCCTGGTGGGCAGAGCATCGCCCCTGGTGGGCGAGCCGAGTGGATCCCGGTCGGGCGCATGCGGGAGTCTGTCTGACTGTCTCTCCCATTTCCAGCTTCAGAAAAATACAAAAAAAAAAAGCTGTGGTACATATATACAATGGAATACTATGGGGCTATGAAAAAGAAGGAAATACTACCTTTTGCAACAATATGGAGGGGCCTGGAAACTACCCACAGTGTTTAATTTCATTTTTATTCCAGCCCTGTGAGATGGATACTATGTTTTCATCTCCCAAAAATTGAGGTTGAGAAAGATTGGGTAACTTACCCAAGGTCACCTAGATGGTAAACTACCCAGGAGAGATTACAGCCCAGGCCTGCTCCCAAAGCCTCTGCTCTAAATAACCCATAATGGAGTGGGGAAAAGGAATAATTATAATAATAATAACGGTCACATTATGTATTAACTATGCGTTAGGCTGAACAATCTTTCATCGCACTCTTTCTTTAAATCAGGGGTCCCCAAACTTTTTTACACAGGGAGCCAGTTCACTGTCCCTCAGACTGTTGGGGGGCCGGACTATAAAAAAAAAATGAACAAATCCCTATGCACATGCACATATCTTATTTTAAAGTAAAAAAACAAAACGGGAACAAATACAATATTTAAAATAAAGAACAAGTAAATTTAAATCAACAAACTGACCAGTATTTCAATGGGAACTATGGGACTGCTTTTGGCTAATGAGATGGTCAATGTGCTCCTCTCACTGACCACCAGTGAAAGAGGTGCCCCTTCCGGAAGTGCGGAAGTACGGCGGGGGCTGGATAAATGGCCTCAGGGGGCTGCATGCGGCCCGCGGGCCGTAGTTTGGGGACCCCTGCTTTAAATCTTCACTACAACCCTGTGAGATACGGTCCATTTTGTTATCATTTCACAATGAGAAAACTAAGAAATGAGAGGTTAAGTCATCTGCCCCAGGCCACAAAGGTAAGTGTTGAAGCTGGCACACACACACTCAAGTTTATTTCTAGAGCCCAAGCTTTTTCACTTTAAGGTCTACTGCAGAAATACAGACATTCAATGATAATAAGGATCTGAGGTGGAGTGGTTCAAACCACTCTATAGCAGTGGCTAGTTAGGGCTGAGTCAAGAGCTGTCATGAAGGAAGCACTGACAGAAATTCTGGCTGCTTCAATTTTGTAGTTGTGAGATAGTGCCATTAACAGATGAGGCCCAGCCCAGAAATTTGCTGATGGCTATGTGGCTTGCTCAGGTTGTGGCACCAGTCACCCACTTCCATTGGCCCCTTCTGCAATCTGCCCTACTCCACAGCAGCACACGTGGCGCCTGGAGCAATTGTCAAATGGATCATACTCTCCACATAGTTGTATTCTAAAATCTTATAAAATGTTGAATTAAAACACTGAATTCCAGTCTCAGATCTGTTACTCACTAGTTACTTGGTAAATCACTTAATCTCTGTGCCTTAATTTCCTGCCCATCTTTAAATGGAAGCAATAATACTAGGTACCTCATAAGGAGTAAATAAAATAATAAAGTAAGAAAGTGCTCAGTATAGCATATTGTAAGTCCTCGGTTAATGGCACTGATTTTTGTTGTTGTGGTGGTTATTATTATTAGTTTGTCAGTATTTACCTCTCAGGAAGACAACCACCACTAGTCATCAGTATCTGTTTTTTACTTAGGCAGGATCAGCAGGGTGCCAAGACTACAAAGAGAAGAGAATGTGCTGAAAATTCAGCATTGCTGCATCTTTCTGTGGCTTCCAGCCAGGCTGAGAAAGGAGACTGAGGCAGAGCCCAGGGGCTAGAGAGGTTTGCTAAAGGAGCCAGGGATGAGGCTGGCTGATTAAATGGGGCAGGGAAGGAGCCTGGTTAGAAGTGACCTTCCCAGCCACCCTCCCCCACAAACTGTTCTGCTTCTTCAGAGCTCTGTTTTTCTAGGCCCCTGTAGTCCAAATGAGGAGCAAATGGGAAGTTGCTAGAGGCTCTTCCAAGAGAGTCGTGCACCACATGGGTCACAGCCCTGGCTCAAATGGTGGGTTAAGAGTCACAGGATGCAGGAGGGAGCTGATCCAGCAACAAACTCTTCTCCAGAGGAGACCCCTTTTCCCAGGAACCCAAAAGTTGGTCCAAGACTTGGCACATTTGGGACATTTGGACTTGAGGGCAGAGGTCCCCTGCACCATTTGCTATTTTTGTTTTGGGGACAGGTTTGGGCGGGGGGAGAGAATCTTTTCCTTTCCTCCTTTCTCAGAGCAAATCTTGCCTTGCTTCTTACTTCCATCTGGCCCCATACTGGTTCATGAGGCCTCCTGCTTCTAACCACAAAGGCTCTGGCTCAAAAAGTAGAGGTTGGAGGGAAAGAGTAAGATCTCCTTTCCCAAGATGAGAGCAAAACCCACTTGAAGGCTTTCAACTTAGCATTATAGAGCCCTCTCCATCTGTTTCCTGCTGGCCTAGGTTCTCACTGTTCCCTGGACAAGCCTTCTTTTCATTGTGCCCAGTGGCAGTGCAGTGCAGTGTAGTGATTGAGAGCAAAGCGCCTATTTGAGTTAAAATCCCAGCCTTGTCACTTTTAGCTCTGTGACCTTGGGCAAGTAACAATCTTATCTATAGAACGAGGCTTGTAATAGTATCTTCCTCAGAGGGTTGCTTGTGAGAGACTTAAATTAATCCATGCAAAATGCTTAGAACAGTGCCTGGTACATAAATGTTTAACAAATGTTCTCTCCTCTCACTATCAACTTCTGTGCCAGTTCTCTCTGCCAGGATTACATTTCCCCTTCTCATTGCCTACTTAAGCCCAGCTCAGCTCAATCACCCCTTCCTTCATGAGGTCTACCTGGCATTACTCATTCTCCTGACCTCCATTATACTCCTCAGTGAAACTAGACCCATTTTGAGAGCAAGAACTGTGACATGAACAGCACTGACTAAATGAATCACAAAATAACATCTAGCCTTTTTAAAGCAGTCAAAGTTTGCAACTGGAACCCACAGTAAAAGATATATTTTACAACATGTCCTAGTACATACGTTTGTGTATCTTTAAATCTAGATCTAGATTTATGACTAAAACAAAAGTTTCACAGAACAATATGTGCCCTTACCACATGTTATTTACTCTTCTATTTGCTGTTCATTCATTTTGTTAAATGTAGGTTGTAACTAAATAAATTTTAAGCCCTGTCCTTAGTTATGATCCATAGTATCCTCTGTGGTAAGCCCTGTACTGGGTGAGTTTAAGACCTTTAGAGGCTCTAAATCTTGAAAAGATTACAGTTGAAAGGCCATTGCCTGTTTACAGAGTGCAAGTCAAGTCAAGAGGAGCTGCAATGAAGGGTATGTGGAAGGCATTGGAGACAAAAGACTGGAGAGGCAAGCTTGGCTTCGATTGCCACACAAAGGAGTTTGGACATTTTCTATAGGCAATTAGGGCTTACTGGTAGATTTTAAGTACAGGAAGACCTTACTTAGTTTTTAGGAAGATCACTGGGGTGGCTGTGAAGATGGATTGAAAAGGCCAAGTCAAAGACAGGGGAAGCTGTCTGGAAGCTGTTTCAGGCATCCGGATGAGAGAGGAAAGATGAGGCCATAATTGTAGAAAAAACTGGGAGAGTGGGGAGCACAAAGTTGACAGATGTGAGAGATAGATGGTGAAGACTACAAGCAACAGGACTTGTTGGCTGAGGTTTTCAGCTTGAATGACTGGGCCAATATGAGGGTTACCAAAGCAGGTACAGAGGAGGCTGGGGAAGGAAGAGAAAACCAATTCTATTTTGGAATGAGTTTGAGATACCTATTGGAAGAATTTCAGGCTGGAAAATAATTCTCAGTATTTAATTCAAAACATGTTAATGAAACCAATATAGAGAAACTAACATTTTATTTTGACATTAAAAAATAAAGTAAAAATAAAAGAAATAAAGTAATATCAACCATTTTCATTATTTCAAAAAAGAGAATATTTTGCCACACACAAAATATAAGGAGGGCATAATCTCAGAATAAAAGGCAGTCCTTTATAATTGAATACATTGAAAAACTACATTTGATGTTTCCCCCCTTTTGCTATGACCTCTAGTAAACATCACTGTGTATCATCCTGGCTTATAGACTATGAGAATCACAGATTTGAGGACTGGACAGAGGAAGAGAGGTCAGCAAAAGAGCTTGAGAGGAATGATTCCAGAAATAAGAGGAAAACCTGGAGAGAGTGATCATGGAGACCAAAAGAGGAATAAGAATTCAGAAATGAGGACTTGGCCAACAGTGTCTTTTGCTATCCGGAGTTCAAAGCGATCATTGAATTTGGCAATTAGGAGGTCATTGGTGACCTTTGGTAGTGCCCTTTCAATCAGAGGATGGGGTTGGGGCCAAATTTCAGTAAGTTTGAATTGTGAAGAGGATGTTGGGAAAACTGTCAGTTTGGAGTACAGACTCTACTCTCAACAAATTTGAAAATAAAGGTAAGCAAACAGACAGAGAAGGAGGGAATGGAGAGAAAGAAAGAGATTCAAAGAGAGAAAGAGAGCAAGTTAGGTAAGCAAGGGAAACCTTCAGTCTGACCAGTGGTGGTGCGGTGGATAGAGTATCTACCTGGGATGTTGAGACCCCAGATTTGAAATCCCGAGGTCACTGGTTTGAGCATGGGCTCACTATCTTGAGTGTGAGGTTGCCAGCTTGAGTGTGTGATTATTGACATGATCCCACGGTTGCTGGCTTGAGCAAGGGGTCACTGGATTTTGGCTGGAGCCCCCTGATCAAGCCCCCTGATCAAATAATGAACAACTAAAGTGCTGCAACCATAAATTGATTTTTCTCATCTCTCTCCTTCCTTGTCTGTCTGTCTGCCTGTCTCTCTCTCTCTCTAAGATAGATAGATAGATAGATAGATAGATAGATAGATAGATAGATAGATAGATAGATAGATAGATAGATAAAAGAAATAAAGAATCCTTTTGAAGAGGAAGGGAGCTTGTTTTGGGAGATAACAGAAATAGGCATTTTATAATCGAAAGAGAAAGCACTAGTATAAAGAAGCCAAAGTTTCCTAAAGAGAAGGGGCATACCATCTGAAGGAAGGACCCAGTGAAAGAGGGTGGATGAAGTCAAAGCCCAGGGGAAGGGATTAGCCTTTAACGAGAGATGGGCACCTTGTCCCCTGAGAAGGGAGGTCTGGAGGGGAAGGAAGTTGGAAAGACAGGCCAATTTTGGGGGGTGGGGCAGGGCACTGAGGTAATTCATGCTCGAAGGCCTCTGTTTTCTCAGGGAAGTGGGAGGAGAGATTGTTCAGGGAGAGGGATGGGCCAGGAACATGGTAGGGAGTGGAAGAATGTTTGGAGTTTGGCCCAGGAAAATGTGACTGCTGGAGCTGGGAACATGACAAGGGAATGTGCTGAACTGTGGCTGAGGGGTACTGGGGCCCAGATGAGGTTGACTGAGTGTCTTCCCTTGTGCAGGTCTTGTCTCCCTTCCTAGGCTGTAAGCACCATGAGGCAGTATCCGCAGCACTTTCTTATTTCTAGCCCATTCCTTGGCCTGACAATGCCCAGCAGCATCTGGCCCAGAGGAGGCACCCAGCCCTCTTGGAAGGACTTGCCAAAGCAATCACTGAAAACAGCCAGAAGCACTATAAGGCTGTTAGGGGAAACAGAGGTAGGGCCGTAATTGCCCTGATGAGAAGTTCTTCACTGGTTGTTCCAGACCTTTCCTGCCACCTTGTTGGCCACCTTACTTTTGCTTTGTGCTGAGTGTAATGGAGGACAACAAGGCTCCAACTTTTGCCAACAACATTTGCAGCAGGCCTTAAATCCTTTAGACTGGAGAGAGGCCAACAAGAGAGGCCAGTGGTTGCATCTCTCATAAGCTGAGTGTAGCTGAGGCAATTCTTAGAAAGTAGCAAGACGGAGCAGTTGTATAGATAGAACAAAGAGCCATGGAGATCAGCCTGAAAGCTGTCTGCACTCCAGGAAAGCAGGTTGTGAGGACTGCTGCTCAAGGGAGTGAAGGCTCTGGACAGCCCCAGTCATGAGGGATTATGGCTGAATTAACACTTGCTCAAGGTGAAAGGTGACATGGCTAAGTCTGGTTGGATATGAACCTTGGGCTCAGGAATAATGTTTACCTCTTCTTTTTTTCCCTCTTTCCTCCTGCCTATTTTCAGAAACCATGGCCACCCAGAGGCCAAAAAGTTCCCAGGTGTGACAGTATATCTATTTCTTTTCTTTCTTTCATTCTTTCTTTCTTTCTTTCTTTCTTTCTTTCTTTCTTTCTTTCTTTCTTTCTTTCTTTCTTTTTTTTTTTTACAGAGACAGAGAGAGAGTCAGAGAGAGGAACAGATAGACAGGAACGGAGAGAGATGAGAAGCATCAATCATCAGTTTTTCGTTGGGACACCTTAGTTGTTCATTGATTGCTTTCTCATATGTGCCTTGACAGCGGGCCTTCAGCAGACCGAGTAATCCCTTGCTCAAGCCAGTCACCTTGGGTCCAAGCTGGTGAGATTTGCTCAAACCAGATGAGCCCGCGTGACCTTGAGGTCTCGAACCTGGGTCCTCCACATCCCAGTTCGATGTTCTATACACTGCGCCACCACCTGGTCAGGCTGTCTATTTCTTTCTCATTTACTATCTCCTTCCAGCTCAATCACTTCGACCTGGTAGTCTTTCTCAGCCTCCTTCCTCTTTTGAGTCAATAATACAGAGTATGCAAATTCTCATCTTCTGGAGGTAAATTTAGCAAGAACCCTCAGAGGTCTGATAGAAACTCAGGCTCCTCAGCACCCATCATTTCATTCCCAAAGATTTTTTTTCAAAGGATCCAGGATCCAGTCTGCACTTCCACAGCTCATGGAGAGAGAGCTAACCCCGTTTCACCACATGTAATAAACCTCTGTTTATTAAGGACCAGTACAGCGCCAGGTCCTTGGTTTAGGTGGTGGCTGAACAGTTAGAAAGTTTTCCTTTGAGCCAAAATGTCTCCTTATATCGTTCACCACTGGGCCTCTATCTACCCTCTCCTTTGAAGTCACACAGAACATGTGCAATCCCATTGCAGTCTAATCCTCAGATACTTGAAAATGGCTGCCATTTCCACAAGAGTTTTCTCTCCTGTGTGGATAAGCATTTCTTTCTTTGTATTGTGATGTGCTGTTACATTTTATTATCCAAATATATCAGGTTTTGCGGAACTTTTTAGAAAATTCAGAAAAGCATAAAGAAGGAAATAAAGATCTACTATAATACTGTATTACTCCCAGAATCAACCATTGTAACATTCTCTTTTCTTTTAACCAGTCTTTTCCCTACCTAAATATTGATACTATATATTCTATACTCTTTTCTTACCAAAATGAGATCCTCCTCTAGGTCATACTGTAAAGGCTACTTTTTTCTCTCTTCAATACATTAACTTTCCCCCAATCTTCTAATAGACAACTGTAATACAAAATTTTGTATAACTATTCAATGATTTATTTAATCAGCTCTCTAAAATTAGAAATTTAGGTCGATTCCAATTTTCCTTTGCTGTAAAGAACAGAGTGGAGCTGGAATTTGAAGGGTGGTGGAGGTAGGGGGTAGGTGAACAGAGAAAAGAGAAGCCCTTGAATCAAATTATTTATCCTCTGTTAGTATCTGGGGGGGTTTTGTTGTTGTTGTTGTTTATTTTCATTTTCTCTGTGGATAATTGCACTTCTTAAAGCATGATTGTGAGTGTCTACATAGTATTCGGTTGCAAGAACATACTCTAATTAGCTTAACCAGTTTCTTATTATTGGACATTTTAGGTTGTTTCTAATTTTTTACCATTACAAATCTGACTGTGATGACTATCCAAAAAGCTAAATTCATGCTGGTGCTGGAAAATGAGGTCAGGAAAATATTTTGGGGACTTCTAATGCATAAGAAGCCTGCCAGTAGTTGTAACTGGAAGTTTTGTCAAAAGCCCAGAAGACTGGCTAAGGCCAAGTCTGTGTTTGAGCCTCTGGGCTTGCCTGGGGTCAGTACCCATTTACTCAATCCATGTCACAGGGTGTTCGGGCTGCGGGGCCTTTTGGGACCACTGAGCTCACACTGGTCTCACACGTGAAGAAAATGAAGCCCTTGGGCCAGGGATGATCCTTCAGCAGCTTTGAAGGTAGACAAAAGTCTGCCTCCCCCAGCACCTTGGCTCTTGAACTGGAAGTTGAGCTCTAAAACCTGGAAGCTGACCTGAAATCCCTTAAAATGCTACCTGCGTTCCTTTATGGAACCACTTACCACTGAGGCTGGAAAGGGGATTCGGGCACTTTTGTAAATGAACTGGCCTCTAAAGGGGAGAGCGTGGAAAGAAGACTTGAGGTTTACCCCATAGGCAACTAGACCTGTTCCACCTAGAACCCACTCTTTTCCTAACCCAGGTAGTACGCTTAATGGCAGTCTCCTTATCTCAAGTCCGCCTGGCAAATATACACTGCTCACAAAAATTAGAGGATACTTTATTGCTTCATATTTATCTTGAAATATCCCCTAAGTTTTGTGACCAGTATATTTGGGGTTTGAGTTGAAATAATGCTTGAGTTCCTTATTCTCCTTAGCCAAATCAGCTGTCCTTCATGTGGGGAATGAGCTGTACTAGAAGCCTGTCTGTCCAGCCCTCTGTGCTTGACAACTTTCTGTGGTTTCTGGTACTAATGAGCTTCCCACCTTTTCCTCCTCTGGCCCTGCTACTGCCTGGAGAATTCGCACAAATGGTGTGTGATTTGCCCCTTCTGTGTTTTCCTTTCTGACTTGGAGGTAAAGATAACCTCTCACCCCCCACTGACTCTCTGTTTATTCAACTGGGAAAGATTTCACACCCAGGAACCCAGCTCTCCCTCCTTGAGGGCCTTTCTTAAATCTTCACCGCCCCAAGTCCCCCACCTCTGTACTTCCCTGAATAATTTATGAGTCCAAGCAGGTCTTATAAAGGGTCTTCCGGGAAAGGCCAAGAGTGCATCAGGTTTTGAGAAATAGGAGCCCTCACAGCCTGCCTGGTCTTGACACTCTAAGAATGGATCCTTCTGCTCCCTGTGCTGCTGCTGCCACTGTCCCAGCCATGGCCTTAAACATAGCTCCAATCCTAGCACAGGATCCCCTGGCACTCCCTGGCCTGTTAGGCCAATCACCTCTTCCTTCCTCTGGACCACAACTAGATGGGAGTGAAAGGTAAGTGGAATTTGGTCTTTGGCAACTTGAACTCTAGCTCAGTGGGTTTCCTGGGAGAGGAAAGAAAATGAGATGTCCAAGGTGTCCCTGTTCTCTGTAAAGGAAAACAAAAAAAAAGGCAAAGGCCTCAGCTCTCAAGAATTGTTTCCTTCATATCACAGACTGGAATATTTCAACTGACTTTTCACTTCACTAATCCCTTTGGGTGACAGTAGGGGACTTGAGGACTGCTTAGTCCACTGAGAAGCACATGGGAGAACGCTGTCAAACCTAGATTTAACATGACCTTGGCAGAAGAGGCGGGGGTGGTGGGGAGAGGGTCAAAGTTCCAAAAGGCCTTTGTCTTGGGAACTGTCTCTTTCCTAACCACATTATAAGATTTCCATTTGCTTTCCCCCTACTTCTAGAAGTCTAGTGGGGAAGCAATTGGCCCAGGAGTACTTCTGTCCCTTTCCCTCAGCCCAGGAAGATAGTAGGACTCTGACCTCTGCTTCTTGCAGCAGGAGGTAATGGGCAAGATATTCCCCACCCAACCCTCATTCATTCCTCCAAACATTTAAGGAGCTCAACAAATATTTACTGAAATGCGGACTGTATACCAGGCATTGTGCTAGGTGTTGGGGACTCAGATATGATCAAACATAAATCTGCCCTTAAAAAGCTGAAAGGCAAATAAATAGACAATTACAAAACTGTGATAAGACTAATGATAACATTGTTGAAGCAGAGAGGAGGGGCATCTGTCCTGACCTGGGCTCAGGGTCCTGATGAAAAGCTTCCTGAAGTAGATGGCAGCCAAGCCAAGGATTTTTGGAGGCCTCTTTGTTATCTCAGGGAGTCCACATTCTAGCCTCCTTCCTCCAACTGATGGATTTCTCCTCTGTGCCCTAGAGGGGTTTGTCTTTGGAGGCCTTGGCTGTGTTCTACGAGTGACTTCTCAAGGCAGATGGATTTGGTGAGTTTGAGCTCCTGTTACACATGTTCAAATGCAGCCAAATGCATTCACACACACACACAGGTCCTTTCCCAAAGGCCCTCTGACCTCAGTCCAGGGCTGCAGAGCTGAGAAACTATCTTCACAACCTTGCTCACATTTCATTCTCACAGTACCTCTAGGAGGAGGGAAGACCTGAGGTTTCCGTGCAATTTAAAGATAAAGAGACTGAGAGCCAGAGTAGAAGAATGTTTGAGCAGGCTCCAAAGCTAGGCTATGGTAGGGCAGCTGCTAGAATTCTGGTCTCCTGGCCCCAGTGCTCTTCCCCCACCCCCGCCCCTAAATCTTTGCTGTTCCAGTAGAACTCTGTGCCCTGGACAGTCTTCAAACAGGTGTTTGAACAGGGGCAGGAAAGTTAACAATCCCCAACACTCTGTCCCCTTGTTTTTCAACCAGAACCAGGACAGATCTCTTTGCTGGAGGGTGGGAGTAGGGGCTGGAGCCCAGAGATGTTTAAAGCCTTTTTCTAGATCATCTTACCTGCAGGTTTCTGACCCCTGATACAGAGAAGACAGCTATCTGGCCATGTACTTTGATTACATGTTAGCTTTTGCTTTGAACAGGCCACTGATGGGGCAACAAGTGTCGAGGTCACCAAAGCTGACTCCAAGTTCTATCACCCCATCAGGTAAGCTTCTGGCACCGAGCTCAGAACTTGACATAAATTCATTATCTCTTTAAATCCCTACAACAGCCCTGTGAAACAAGAAGAGAGAAGCACTGCTAGAATCACTATTTTATAGACAAGAAAACTGAAGTCCAGAAAGATTAAGAGCTTTGCTAAGGTTATCTTCCATGAAGGCATTATCAATGATCCCTATTAATGTGCCGCTATGGACACGTCAGTGAAAGAAGCCTTAGTAGGAAATGGAGGACACAGAGAATTATTGGCCAGAGAACTTGCAAGGTGGAGGTGGGAGCAGTTTCAAAATTGATAGATACTGGGGTTGGGGCTCCCTACAGTTATAGCCCACCATACATTACCTTCTTGCCTGGGGACATTTTGTAACACTTAAGAAAATTCTGTTATAAAGCTCTTGTTTATTTTTCCTTTCTTTCTCACACCATTATTGCAGGTAAGACAAAGAGTTTAAGGGCTGGCTTACTCTGTGGTCTTACTGACCCTTCTGTACATATGAGACCTGTTTAAATTAGAGGTCATGTTTCTTCTCTGTTCACAGGCTCTTCTGGCCCAAATCCCGTTCCTTTGACTACCTGTACAGTTATGGGGAGATTTTACTGCATAACTTCCCTGTCCAGGCAACGATCAATCTATATGAGGACTCAGACAGTGAAGAAGAGGAGGAGCAGGAGGAAGAAGAGGAGGACAACGAAGTAGAGTAGGAGAAAAAGAAGGTAGATTAAAAAAGGGCCAGACAGGTGTGTGAGGATACTAAGGTCAGCACCACACAGAGTCACAACTCATCCTCCTTCCCCATCCTTGACCTGTACAAACCAAACCAGAGTTTGATTAAGGCTCCGTATATCTGGCAAGGCTCTAGGGCATCGATTAGCCAGAAATCTCCAGGCACAGCTCTCTGGATTAAAAGTTGGATCCTTGAGTCACCAGCTTACACTGGCTATATAAAACTGGACTGTGAGCCTAGGTATCTGGCATCTCTGGGTTGCTGTTGTGTTAATAGTGGGAGGGTACTAGAAGCCCTACCCTGGGGCAAGGAAGTCCTGCTTTCTGAAGTCACCAGGAAGCAGATCAGGAGAAAACATGCCCATGTAGAGGGGAGCAGTCATTCTTCAGGGCTCTTTGAATCCCCAGCCTTCTAGGTAGCTACATAGTCCAGCCTCCCCATGGAAAAAAATAACTTTTAGCTTCACCTCAGGGATATGAACACCAGATCCAAGCAAAGATAGAATTATTTTCTGATGGATTTTGTAGCAAGAAGAGGGGCCATCTAGAGAATCAGCTTGCTTTGGGGACCTCCCTTCATTTTAGCTGCTATCCACTGGGGTCTTTGTTGGCATGAGATGAATCAGGGGAAAAATAAACTAGATGATGTTTGCCTTTTTCCTGGAACTTTGCTGATTTCTTAACTGAACTCTGTCCATGCTGTGAAGCCTTGGGCACAGGGTCAGAGACCAGCTCAAGGCCAATTCATTGCTCTACCAGAGGTCAGTTTACAGATGGGGATGTAGGGCCAGGGGCCCAGCACAGGGGCAGGCTCTCTCTGTCAACTTGTGAAATCAGGCTAGATTAAACTTCAAAGACAGTTTGGAAAGGGAGCAAAAAGGTCCCCCAAATGTAGTTTGAAAATTGAGAGTAGGGTTATGGGGTGGGGTGGGGGGTTAGAAGTGCAAGCTCAGTTCAGCCCTGGAGATGAGTGTATGCATATGGGGAAGGGCGCACGAGGGGTCATTCAGTCCTATCAATTTTACATCCATAGCTCAGGCCCTCATGCCTTATCACTGCCCCAAGTATTCATCAACTAATATTCCTGCCTCTAGCATGTTCCTCTAGCGTGATCTGACCTGCAGTGGCCACCAGATCAGATCATGTTATACCCCTGCCTAAGCCCTAATATGGCTCTTTATTGCCTCACCAACAGTTGAATTTATCCTATTCGTTTATTTAAGTTTTTTAAAAATTTATTTTATTAATTTTAGAGAGAGAGAGAAAGGGAGAGAGAGATACACACACAGAGAAACATCAATATGTTCCTGTATGTGCCCTCACTGGGGATTCAACCTGCAACCTTTGCCTATTGGGACGATGTTCTAACCAGCTGAGCTGTCTAGTCAGGGTCTTATCCTTTTTTGGTTTTAAATTACAGATCTTTTTGAGACTCTATAGCTTCTCTACTCATATATTCACAAATCAAGCCCTTAACTTGATATTCCATGCTGTCCAATTCTTTGGTTGTTGAGTGTCTCTCTTTTTTTTAAATTTTATTTTCATTAAAATGCATTAAGATTATATTAATTTCAGGTGTATAAAATGGTAAATTGACATTTATTTACCTTACGATGTGATTACCACAATAAATCTAGTACCCATCTGACACCATACAAAGTTATTGTGATATTATTGACTACTTTCCTTAGTTCTATACACTAAATCCTGTGATTTACTTTATAATTGCAAGATTGTACCTTTTACTCCCCTTCCCTTGCCTGTCTCTTCAGACTCATCTCTCAACACTTGACACTCACGCTGCCTATCCTTTCTAACACCTCTGTAGTTTTAAATCTTTGTGTGGAATTCTCTTCCACTTTTACATGTCTGAGAAACTCCTCTTCATCCAATAAGGTTAGCTCAGACACCTCTCCTATGAGAAACCTTCCAGACCCCCAAACCCAGATTGGGTGCTCCCATTACATTCAGTGCTCCCCCTACCGTAGCATCTGCTCCCTTTTTATGCAGGAAGATGGGGCTGTGTTTGATATCTCTACGTGACTTTATTGCACAAGACGCTGCCTGTCATGAAGCAGGCACTCAGGAAATGTTGAAGAAAAACGATTCTCAGGTCTTCTTAAAGCAGTTCTTGGTAGAACTGCCTCTGTCCCCCCCCCCCCCCACTTGCTGGCTTCCTGTATCTTTGCTTAGCTACAAACAAGACAGAGTAACGTTGTCTGACTCAAGAATAAAATGCTGGCTATTTTTCTTTCCCTCTTCGATCAACTTGTGACAGGCCGCTTCAATTTCGAGGCCTGCTGAGACTTTTCTAAATTGGATCCAGCCTTGAGCAGGCAATCAAACTCACACACTGGCGCCATCTATTGGTCAAAATTTAACCTTGTTCCTTAATACTGCCAGGCAGTTGACCTTTGACCACTCTAATCCCTTTAGTTAGCCCATTCTGTTTGTACTTGTAAGTAAAGTGAAATCTACCATGCGCAAGTTGTATGACCTTGGACAAGTTACTTATCCACTCTGAGCCCCAGTCGCCTCCTCTGTAAAATGGGGAAAATAATGATACTGCCTCTCAGTGTTGGTGTGCGGATTCAATGAAATAATATATGTAAAGTACTTAGCACAGCCCCCAATACATAGTAAAAGCCCTCAATAAGGGGTCGTAGTCATAGTAATCGTAGTTTTAGTAATGGTTTTTATTAATTTTATAACAGAAATAAGCTTATAGGCTCAAGTCAGCTAATGACCGGCTGACTCAACTGGGGAGTGATTTGTCAGTCATCTCCACCTGATCTCCCTGGCACCACTTGATGGTTTACCAATGAAAGCATCTTTGTAGTGTTTGACCCTCATTAAAAAAGAAAACACAAAACGGAGGCCAAATATGGCTTCTTGGGACAGAGGTTTCAAAACTTGTTTATTTTGTGCCCTGGCTGGGTGGCTGTAATGCCGGTGGCCGAGGCCAGGCAGGTTCACATTGGATTCAGGCAGATGGTAGAGAAACTGTGGAGCCAGAAAGTGTTGGGCCATACCCGTTTATTAGAGGCTCGCAAAGACAGGCAAACAAATAAACAACAAAAGGAAAAGACCTAATAAACAAAGGAAAATCTGCTATTCACAGTAAGGGCAAGGGAGCAAGGAAAACCACACCTCACAGTGGTGGGAAAGCGATCTGGAAGAACCACCACCCAGGGAAGCACCCATAGCCTTATATAGGCCATGCACACGTGCCTCTACCACGTGTGCTGGAGCACTAATCAAGCAAAGTGTAGCCGGTAAACCGGCGAGCAAGCCTAACACAGCACGCTGAGGTTGCAGGTTCGATCCCTGGTGAGGACACATATGAGAAGCAATCAATGAGTACACACCTAAATGGAACCACTAAGTGAACCAGCGAGTTGATGATGCTTCTCTCCCTTTTCCTCCCCACATTTCCCTCTCCCTTTCTCTCTCACTCTCTCTTTCTCTTCCTCTCTCAAATCAATGAAAAAAATTTAAAAAGTAGACTTTTAAAAAATAACTTATTTTCTGTGTTTTAGCAGGAACACCTTCTTTTGAATTGAATACAGAAACCCAATAGACAAACCAAAACAGAGCTGTAGCTGTCCTGGTGGAAGCCAAGATGGGACACAGAATCCCCGCCATACTGTCTCTTCTCTTGTAAACCAGTTCTTTCCATCCCGTTGTGAGGCACCCACGGGGATCCCTAGATTGTGGGGAAGAGTATTTGGAATCTACTGTCCCAAGGGTTAAAATAAGATTGATCTGAAGTCTAATGGGGATTATTATTTTAACGTGTTCAGTGTTCCGTTTAAAATCCTTGTTTTGGGTCCTAAGCTCCCAGCATTTCATAGCTAAAAAATTGCTCCAGTGCTCCTCTGCAAACACGGTTGCTAAGTAATTAGAATTCACTGTTCTAACTAATAAGAGCCCAGTGTGAGTTACTTTGTGCTGGGTGTATCCTGTCCTTGATAACAACCTCAACGCCAGTACACAAACTCAGGAAATAAATCTCTGTGCAAAACCCAGAGTCCTTCCTCCAGCTCCACTCTAGCTGGCCCGTCCTAGCATCCCGTACTTCCTTTCCCCAGCACCAGTGCCTCCTGTTTCTTCCACCCTAAAGCAACAGAGGACACATCAGTTAAGCAGGAGGCTGCAATTGAGCTGGACCTTGAAGGATGCGCCCAGCTAAAGATGGAGGGAGAAAACTTTCCAGAAAGTGGCAGCAATATGAATTATTTCACTAAACAAATATTTATTGAGCACCTACTCTGAGCCAGGTATTAATATTGGAATGATGAAGAACATGGGCTTTGGAGGCAGAAGCACCTGGGTTCAAATCCCATATCTGCCACATGCTGGCTCTATTCATGGGCCCACTCCCCTCAGGTGTCAAGGTCAACTCTCTGCTCTCAACCCTCTCACTACCACCTCTGTAGTACCTAATTATATAATACGCGCGCTTGCGCACACACGCAAGCACGCACGCATGCACACACTGCACATGCTTATTAAAAGTTGCCTATTCTCGGCCCTGGCCAGTTGGCTCAGCAGTAGAGCGTCGGCCTGGCGTGCGGGGGACCAGGTTCGATTCCCGGCCAGGGCACATAGGAGAAGCGCCCATTTGCTTCTCCACCCCCCCCCCTTCCTCTCTGTCTCTCTCTTCCCCTCCCACAGCCAAGGCTCCATTGGAGCAAAGATGGCCCGGGCACTGGGGATGGCTCCTTGGCCTCTGCCCCAGGCGCTAGAGTGGCTCTGTTCACGGCAGAGCGACCGCCCCGGAGGGGCAGAGCATCGTCCCCTGGTGGGCAGAGCATCTCCCCTGGTGGGCGTGCCGGGTGGATCCCGGTCGGGCGCATATGGGAGTCTGTCTGACTGTCTCCCCGTTTCCAGCTTCAGAAAAATACAAAAAAAAAAAAAGAAAAAAAAGTTGCCTATTCTCTATCTCTGGTCAAGAAAAGCTCCCTCACTTACACCAGTGGGTGCTACGAACCCCCAACTCTCATTCTTGTCTTCGGCGGTGGGCGGTAGGTGGTTTGTCTCCCACCCCAGACCTGTCAGGGGCCTGGTCTTGGTTACTGTATTATGGGGTTACTTCCAGCTGGCAGGGCTTGTGGCAATCTCCAGGCAAGTACACAAATGCAGGTACAAAAACCTGGCACAGACAACAACATAAAACAAAATGGAAAAATAAAGAAACAACAAGAAGAAAAACCTGGCATAGAGTGAGTGCTCAGTAAGTGGTAGACACAGTACTCTTTGTCCGGCACTTGCTGCCTATGTTACAACCATGATCTTCTATGGCTCTATAATCACAACAATCCTAGAAGATGGGCATAATTATTATGCCCATTTATGAATGAGAAAAATAAGAGTTAGCAAGGGTTTTCTACATGGGGTTGTGTGGTTGCATGGAGGTTGCTACAAGCCTTTCCAGCTGGGGGCAAACAAAAATCACAGTAACTAAAAACCAAGCCCCTGAGAGGGCAGAACAGTGAACTCAGGCTACCATTTCACCACAAAGGACCGGGGAGGACGGAAGACAAACGGCCCGCTGCATAACCACATGGGCACACTTAGGAGTGGGTGGGTAGGAGGTGTTAACAACCCTTGAGGTGGACGAGGGGTTTTCCCTGTCCAGAGGAGGCTAGGCAACATGGCAGCTAGGAGGATAAGAGTTATAACAACTGAAAATTACTGAATTCTTACTATAGACTTGGGTGCATGACTAGAAAACTTACATTGATTAACTCCTTTAATATAGTCATGAGGGATAGGTACCATTAGGGAAACTGAGGTTCTGAGGGATTAAAAAAATAACCTTGCCCAGGCCCTGGCCGGTTGGCTCAGTGGTAGAGCGTCGGCCTGGCGTGTGGAAGTCCTGGGTTCGATTCCCGGCCAGGGCACACAGGAGAAGCGCCCATTTGCTTCTCCACCCCTCCCCCTCTCCTTCCTCTCTGTCTCTCTCTTCCCCTCCCGCAGCCAAGGCTCCATTGGAGCAAAGATGGCCAGGGCGCTGGGGATGGCTCCTTGGCCTCTGCCCCAGGCGCTAGAGTGGCTCTGGTCGCGACAGAGTGACGCCCCTGAGGGGCAGAGCGTCGCCCCCTGGTGGGCGTGCCGGGTGGATCCCGGTCAGGCGCATGTGGGAGTCTGTCTTTCTCTCCCGGTTTCTAGCTTCAGAAAAATACAAAAAAATAAAAAAATTAAAAAAAAATAACCTTGCCCAAAATTCCACAGCTGATCATCTGTAATACCTTCTAAGTGTGAGGCACTTCACCTGTATTCCTCATTCAATCCTTTCAGCAATCCTGAGACATAAGTACTAGCAGTATCCTCATTTAATGAGGAAATTGATGTTCAGCGAGGTTAGGAAATTTGCTCTAGGTCACACAACGCATAAATGCCTGAAAGATGTCTGATTTGAGAAATGCCTGATTTGAGAGATGCCAGCAATCTCGCCATAGGTTATAACAATGAAAAAAAGCAGGACAGGATTCAGGTTACACTCATTCCACAGCCCCGTGCTCACTGAGGAGGTGGAATCTACAGGGCTTAGTGAATTGGATCTCTTGTAAGGGAGGAGAGAAACTGTGACAGTTCTGGCTGGAGGGAAGTGAGTCAGAGCTTAGGAACATTTCTGAGCCAGGAAAAGCTGAGGGCTGCTGAAAGTTGTCATCAAAGGAGGGATGTTTGGGGCCTTCAGTGGGGCAGTGGCTAGCTCTCATAGGGCCTGGGCTGCAGTCACAGGGCTACAGAGGAGAGGGACTTCTCCTGTTCTGCTCTGTGGCCTCTGAGTGGAATGGGCCCTGGCTGAACACGGTGCTCCTTTCTATGTGCAGTCTGGGCCCAGTGCGAGGAACTGCCTGTTGCCCAAGCTCTCCCATGGTGCACCAGCCACTAAGCTCAGCACGCTTTATCCCAAACAACATTCACCAGCAGGGTGGCTTGTGCTATTCTTACTTTGACAGACAGGAGACGGGCTCAGAGAGATGAAGTGAGAATGCTGGCAGGAGACCCAAACCAGTGTAAGTAGAGGGTCCTGGCTTTTAACTACTAGGCCCTTTCTACCTTTCTACTAACTCTCCCAAAGAAGCCTTGAGAGTCCTGTAAGAGCAGGGAACTTGCCTGGTGTCCTGTGACCTACATGAAAAAGAAGCACACAGACTGTCATGCTAAGGCATTTCTATCCCCATCACTGGAAACTCTTGGGGCCTGGGGCCAAGTGGGAATTTAAAGGGGTTTAAGGAGAGCCCAAGAACAAAGTAGAGCCAGGCTCTGGGTTCTTGGGGAAGTCTTCCATATCTGGGAGAGAAAAGCCAGCTGAGTCTCTAGCAATTCCGTTAACAGCAAGATAAGCAGCGCCCTCTAGTGGCTGAGCTCTAGACTGAGCCTGGATCTACAGCACTAGAGAAAGGGTCAGGAGGCTCATCCACCCAGAAGATTCTGTGGCCAGCAATCAAGTGCCTGGGGGTTATCCGGACAGGGTCTGGAGTCACACTAGACCTGGGTTCAAATACTGGTTCTCCTCCTTGCTAGCTAAGTGACCATGGAATAAATAGCAAAATCATTTTTTGACACATGCTATCATTTCAGTATTTACATCTTTGACTCTTCTTGACCTCCCTATCTAGCTCTATTAAGTTCCTGGTGTCCCGAGGACTACTTTCTTCTCCCCAAGGGAGGCACTGCCAACATACTCACCTAAGGCTTATGGATAAAACCTGGGCTAAGACATTGGCTTTTTTGCATATATACTTTCAAGAATATTGGACAGTATGCCTCTTTGTTCTTCACTATCCTGTGAATATTAATAAACTTGCTTCACACAGGTGCTAAGCTTTTTCTGCATTTTAGAGCAGCTTTTATATTCATGATCTAATTTGAATCTTTTAATACTCCCCATGATATATTCCCATTTTTTTTTTGTATTTTTCTGAAGCTGGAAACAGGGAGAGACAGACAGACTCCTGCATGCGCCCGACCGGGATCCACCCGGCACGCCCACCAGGGGGCGATGCTCTGCCCACCAGGGGGCGATGTTGCGACCAGAGCCACTCCAGCGCCTGGGACAGAGGCCAAGGAGCCATCCCCAGCGCCCGGGCCATCTTTGCTCCAATGGAGCCTCGGCTGCGGGAGGGGAAGAGAGAGACAGAGAGGAAGGAGAGGGGGAAGGGTGGAGAATCAGATGGGCGCTTCTCCTGTGTGCCCTGGCCGGGAATTGAACCCGGGACTTCTGCACGCCAGGCCGACGCTCTACCACTGAGCCAACCGGCCAGGGCCTATTCCCATTTTTTTAAATGAGGAAATTGAAAATGATAGGAAGGAAAGTGACTTGCTCAAGATTACACAGCAAGTCAGTACAGGTGTCAAGACTGGACCCCAGAATCTTGTGTTGAGTCCAGCGCTTTTCAGCTAACACTTGTAATTATCTAGGGCCCTGAGCTCCAGCTAAACATTAAGCATCTATAACTCAGGACTTGGCTTGTGGTTTAGAGGTCACATTACTGCACTCTGACAAGTTTCCTGCTTCTACTGAGGCCTACACTTTACCCTCAGTAAACTGTCAAACAACGCTTCTTCTAAAAGAAATGACAGCGAGCTATCAGGACTGGAGACCCAAGATAGTCACATCTCCAGCACATGCCAAAAATAAATGTTAGATGGCAGGTCAGAGGAGAGATGAAAATTGCCTCCCCAGCCAAACTGCATGAACTTCTGAGAAATTAGCTGCTGTCTTGTACTCACAGCCAGCTTCATTTCACCACTCATCTCATATTGAACGTAACTGTCAGGGGCTCAAAAGGGTTACTCTTTCCTTAGTGTAAAGATTGTGAGGTGGTGATGTGTGTCATCAGCATGGGCTCTGATGACAGCACCTGTTTGCAGGCACTGAAGGAAGCAAGGAGATAAAAGCTCTCAGTGTCCTTTGACATGACTAGAAGTAGGAAACGCAGGCTTGACTGTCAGTACCAGAGGCTGGTCACCTCTCATTCTAAAACACTGGCAACAGCGTAAGGACTATGGAGATAACAAATCATTCAGCCCAAAGATCCCCACACACACACACACACATAGCCCTTGTGTGACGCTGAAGCCCTGGCAACCTTGGTTCTGTTGAGAAGGAAATCTTGTTACTTCCTCTTGGAGCATCGGATCTCTGTGTAGCACAAATCTATTTTTCTATCATTGCTCCTCATTCTCATCACCATGGAAACCCAAGAGGGAGCCAGCATTGAAATCAACTTCTCCCAATAGACATATGTGGCACAGCAGGTATATTCTCTCTAATATTAAGGAAGGAGAATATTTTTTATCCTCTCTCCATGCACCAACCAGTCCTGGTCCCTGGTGGAGAGCAAATACTTTTCACTCACAATTCCAGGCATTTGATGTACCTTTCTTAGATCTTCCTGCATCAGGGCTACTAATCTGAATGGTCTGAAATCAATTATTAGGCTACATCTTACCAGTGAGCAGGGTTGTCACAACAAAAAAATGATACACATTTGTGACTATACACAGTAGTCAGTTCCACCAACTGTGGATGAATAGGTCAGGTCATATATATATATATATATATATATATATATATATATATATATATATATATTTGAAGACCTTAGCTTCTCAGATTCAGGAGGAAGGGAGTAGCTTAAGCTGCGTTTTACAATCCATTTAAAAAACAACAACAAAAAAAACCCCAGAAAACCCTGCAACAGAAAGCTAGAAAGAGGGGACGAGGGGCTTTTAAGCATATGCTGAAGTCTTGAATCAAGCTATTATTAATAAATGACACTTTGTTTGCTGTTCTACTAATTGGTACTTGTGTGTATAGCTTTCGCAGTGGAAGGTCTTGAAAAGGGTGAAGGATAGGTTTAAACACGAAAATTCCTTGAACCCACAACACCTAGGAAGATTTGCTCAGGATCAGAGTCTTGTCCAAATTTGTCTACACTAGGCAGAGGTGTCCTTGTTCAATTTCCTTCCCTTCCACTGATCTCTCAGAACCTGGGGAAGAAATTCAATTTAAATTCCAATTCCATATTGAGGTTCTAGTTGTGTGACTATACACAGTAGTCAGTAGGTGTCCAGGAAAGTACACAGCAGTTCTTTCCTGGACACCTAGAAGTGGACTGACTAGGTAGTAAAATTGTTAGACTGGGAGTAGGGGCTTTGCCTTTGGCTAAAAGTGAAAATTTCCCCTGCTCAAACAGAGCCATGGAAACTTATCAAAAACACTTTTGGAAAGTTGATGACAATTTCCATAAGTAGGAGAAGCTTAAAATAAAAATCTATTCTTGTAAAATTAAAATTTATTAATAACTATTAAATATTTTCTGAAGTAGGGGCAGTGTTGTGAGAAGAAAATAGCACCAGAATCAGGAGGCTTGACTCAGGTACTTGTTCAGGCTGTGTCATTTATTGTCTGTAATATTTTTGACAATTGACTTAGTTTCCTCTTCTCTAAAATGGGTACTACCTTTCACCTATCAACCTCATAAGTTTGTTGGAAATGAAGTTTGAGTGGATAGTTTTATGATGTAACCACGCTGAAATCATAAAATTTTACTTCATAGTGGAATTTTAATAAGGACCATGAAAATAACACCATTGTAACAATCTGCCTTTCAAATGCAGACACAAGCTCCAGATAATTCTGGAAGAAAACCTTGGGGATCTGGCATAGAAGCCATTCAGGTAAATTATGAGAGATACTAACCCTTGTGGCTTTACTCCTAGAGGGAGCTGAAATATTTCCCTTTTTCTGCCTGACCACTTTTACTGAATACAGTACTCCATTTCCTAATCAGCTCAGGGAAGCTGTCTGTGAGGCTCTGTATATACAAAACTATGAATATGGGGACAGTAGCTTTGCTTGAATTGCTGGAAGTGGTGATTTCTGGTAGTTGCCATTGGCAATGGCTACCAAAATCTTCAGTTAATATTATTTCTCCAAAGCCAGGCTGTCTGCATATTTGAGTATAATGAACATATTATATCACTGTGAATGTACTCAGTGTGTTAGGAAAATGGACATTTTTACCCCTAGAAACCACTTTAGGGATTTATGCTATTTAAACCAAAAATATACTTTAAAAAAACCTCTCTAAAATAGTGAAAAGTTTACAAATAATGCACAAAAGCATTACCATAGGCATAAGACCAACACTAAAAATGAGATGAGAAATTTCAACTGACCAAAATGTTTGCTGAAACAAGCAAAGCAAAATGAAGTCAGAGTCATGGGAATAAAAATTAAAAAATACTAAAACAGTTCCTTTTTACTTTTAAGAAAGGTAAGGGTGAGGATGCTCTTCTTTACATTATGTAGTACAGGGGTCCTCGGGTTATGACAGTCTTGACATACAATGTTTTGACTTTACCATGCTCACTCCCATAAAAAATTAAAATACTGAGACATGTTTCAGCTTACGCTGTTAGTGTCATACTTTTTTATTCACTCAATTTTTGTCATTTTTTCTGTTACTACAGTAACAGAAATATCATTTGATACAGTACAGTATATTTATGTCCTTTTCCTTTTTCTGTGGCTTAGTTGTGTTTTTATGTTCTAGATTATGATTTAACAACTGTGTTAGGATAGGTAAGTGACTTAAGCTAGCGTGTGTTTTGCCTTACACCAAAATTTGGGTTACATCAATGTCGGAGGAACCAACCTGTGTCATAACCAGAGGACCCCCTGTATACACTTTTTGTGTACCTCTCACATTAAACATATACAAAAGCATAAATAGGTCAGTGAGGAGTTAGTAGAAAGAAATATATATATATATATATATATATATATATATATATATATATATTTTTTTTTTTTTTTTTTTTTTTTTTTACAGAGACAGAGAGAGAGAGAGAGAGGGATAGATAGGGACAGACAGACAGGAATGGACAGAGATGAGAAGCATCAATTATCAATTTTTCATTGCGACACCTTAGTTATTCATTGATTGCTTTCTCACATGTGCCTTGATCACGGGCCTTCAGCAGACTGAGTGACCCCTTGCTCAAGCCAGCGACCTTGGGTCCAAGCTGGTGAGCTTTGCTCAAATCAGATGAGCCCATGCTCAAGCTGGCGACCTCAGGGTCTCGAACCTGGGTCCTCCACATCCCAGTCCGACGCTCTATCCACCGCGCCAATGCCTGGTCAGGCAGTAGAAAGAAAAGTATTTATCTTACTATTGTATAGAAGGTAAGATTATAAATGTAGATTTTGTAGGGCTTCTTTATATCTATTTTATAAATCCAAGAATATTACATGCAGCTGGACACACCACAACTGAAACCAGATAAAAGAGAGTAATTACCAGAGGAAAAGAGGGTACAGGGGGGATAGGTGGTGATGGAAGGAGACTTGACTTGGGGTGGTGAACACACAATACAATATACAGATGATGTATTATAGAACTGTACACCTGAAACCTATATAACTTTATTAGCCAATGTCACTCCAATTAATTCAATAAAAATAAATAGAAAAAAGATATTCAAATGAAGGACATTTTAATTTCTTTTTAAGATAGAGAGAGAGAGAAAAATAGGCAGAAGATTAGGGAATTAACCATCTTAAAAGTGTTTGCAGAGCCCTGGATGGGTAGCTAGAGTTGGTTAGGGCATCGTCCCCATATATCAAGTTGTGGTTTGATACCCAGTCAGGGCACATACAAGAATCAACCAGTAAATGCATAAATAAGTGGAACAACAAATCGATGTTTCACTTTTTCTTTCTCTCTCTCTCTCTCCCTTTCTTTCTCTCCAAAATCAATCAATCTGGCACTGGTCTGCGAAAAATTTCAAGTCAGTCCATGAAGAGTTAACCATCCTGATGTTGTATGAAGATTATAGACCCAATTATTACAGACTTTATAATCTTCTTGCAACATCAGTGTACTTAACTCTTACGCAGACCTGCATGAAATTTCTGGCAGACCAAGACTGGTCCACAGACCAACGGTTGAAAACTACTGGGTTACAGTATCGTCCTAACGATATGCAAGTTGTGGGCTTGATCCCCAGTCAGAGAACATACAGGAACAGAACGATGTTTCTGTCTTTCTCTCTCTCTCTAAACTCAATCAAATTTTAAAAAGTGCAAATCTTTGGTTGTGTTAAGGCAGTAACATTACATGGGATTTCACTTTTTTTTCTCTTTTTTCCAAATGCTTCTTAAAGGGCTTACATTGTGTTTAGATTTTTCTTTTAAGTTAAGGGTTAAGGTACTCAGAAAAAAAAATAGTTAACTTCAAAAAAGCAACATTAAAAATGACAACAGAAATAATAGAAGTCAAAAGACAATGAGATGATGTTGTCAAACAGCTGGAAAAATAAAACCAAAAAAAGCAACGTAGAATTTGATATCCAGCAAAAAAATATCTTTCAAAAATGAAAGTGAGCCCTGGCAGGTTGGCTCAGCAGTAGAGCATCGGCCTGGTGTGTGGAAGTTTGGGGTTCGATTCCCAGCCAGGGCACACAGGAGAATTGCCCATTTGCTTCTCCACCCTTCCCCCTCTCCTTCCTCTCTGTATCTCTCTTCCCCTCCCACAGCCAAGGCTCCACTGGAGCAATGCCCCAGATAGGCAGAGCATCGCCCCCTGGTGGGCTTGCCGGGTGGATCCCAATTTGGCACATGCAGGAGTCTGTCTGGCTCCCCCCCCCCTTCTCACTTCGGAAAAAAAATACAAAAAAAAAAAATGAAAGTGAACACACACACACACACACAAATACATCCAATTGATTTTTGACAAGCTGAGAAAGGAATTCAATAGAGAAAGGCAGCCTTTTCAGAAAATGGTGCTGCAACAATTGGACATGCAGAAGCAAAAAATTAACCTTCACCTAAACCTTGCAGCTTATACAAAAATTAACTTAAAATGGATAACAGAAAAATGTAAAACATAAAATTATAAACGGTTTAGTAGAAAACCATAGCAGTAAATCTTTGGGATTAAATAAATAATTCTTAGACTTGACTCCAAAATCATTGTACCATAAGGAAAAAATGAAAATTGAGCCTCATCAAAACCCTGTGAAATACATCAATCTGCACACTGGGCAAAAATATCTGCAAATCACATAGATGACAAAAGATTCACATTTAAAATATAAAATGAAATCTCAAAATTCCACGGTAAATAAAATCCAATTAGAAAATGGTCAAATTCAGCCTGACCTGTGGTGGCACAATGGATAAAGTGTTGGCCTTGGAATGCTGAGGTCACCGGTTTGAGACCCTGGGCTTGCCTGGTCAAGGCACATATGGGAGTAGATGCTTTCTGCTTCTCCCCCTTCTCTCTCTCTCTCTTCTCTAAAAAAACTGAATAACATTTAAAAAAATAAAATATATCTTTAAAAAAAGATTAAAAAGAGTCAAATACATGTACAGACATTTTACCGGAGAGGACATACACATGGTAAATAAACACATGAAAAGATGTTCAACATCATTACCTATATTAGTTTGCTAGGACTGCTATAACAAAATACATGGCTTAAACAGAAATTTATTTTCTCACACTTCTGGGGCTTATAGTCCAAGATTGAGGTTTCTTTTGAAGCCTTACTCTTGCTTGCTGGTGGCTGCTCTTGAAGCTTCCTTACATAGCCATCCATCTATGCACAAGTGCCCCTGGTGTTTTTCTCTTCTTATAAGGATACCAGGCATATTGGATTAGCTTCCCACCCTAACAGCTTCATTTCAAATTGATCACGCTTTTGAGACCTTATCTCCAGATACAGCTACATTCGGAAGGACTGGGGGTTAGAACTTCAACATACAAATTTTGTGGGGAACGCAATTCAAGCCATAACACTGACTGCCATGGAAATGTAAATGAAAAACACTATGAGATACCATGCCATGCCTATCGGACTGGCTAAAATAAAAATAATGACAACACCTGATACTACAATGGCTGCAGAAAAGCTGTATTACTTACATTGGAGTATACAATGGTACAGCCACCCTGTGAAAAGTGTACAACAGTTTTTCACAAAACTAAACATGCACATGCCATATGACCTAGCAATTCCAGTTTTGGTCATTCATCCCAGACAAATGAAAAGTTATGTTCACACAAAATCTTGTGTTTATTGAAGCTTTATTCATAATATCCAGTAACTGGAAACAGTTCAGATGTACTTAACTGGGTGAATAGCTAAAACTGGAGTATTTCCACACCATGGGAAACTACTGAACAATAAACAGATACATATGACAACCTGAATAAACCTCCAAGGAATTGTGATGAATGAAAAAAAGACAATCTTTAGAGGTCACATACTGTATGATTCCATTTATACAATGTTTGAAAGAATAAAATTTTAGGAAAGGAGATTAGATTAGTACTTTCTGGGAGGTGGGGTGTGTGGGAGATGGAGATGGCTGTAAAAGGGCAGCACCAGAGCGCTTGTTATATAGAACTGTTCTGTATCTTGAATGTGGTGATAGCCACATAGAATGGCATAGAACAAGATACATGCACACACAAATACTATCAAAACTGGAGAGAAATATCAATAAGTCAGTATACTGAATCAATATCAATTTCCTGATTGTAATACTATACTATATTTATGCAAGATATCACCACTGGGGCAACTTGGTAAAGGGTATATGGGATCTTTCTCTATTCTTTCTTTTTCCCCCCTTCTTTTTCCAAGTGAGAGGAGGGGAGATAGAGAGACAGGCTCCCAAATGTGCCCTGACTGGGATCCACCTGGCAACCCCCATCTGGGGCCAATGCTCTGCCCATCTAGGGCCATGCTCGCAACCAAGCTATTTTTAGCACTTGAGGCAGAAGCTCCAAGGAGCCATCCTCAGCACCCAGGACCAATATGCTCAAACCAATTGAGCAATGGCTGAGGGAGGGGAAGAGAGAGAGAAAGACAGAAGGAGAAGAAGGGGTGGAGAAACAAATGGCCACTTCTCCTGTGCACCCTGACTGGGAATCGAATCCAGGATATAACATCCATACACCAGGCTGATGCTCTACCACTGAGCCAACTAGCCAGGGTTCTATATTATTTCTTACAAGTGCATGTGAATCTAAGTTATAAGAAAAAAATAGAAAAAGGCTAGCTAAAGTCATTTTCACAAACAAAAACAGAAAAATCTGTTATCAGCAGACTCCCATCTAAAGAAACATGAAATACAAATGAACTAAGATGGAAGCTTAGAGATGCAAGAAATAATGAAGAACAAAAATAGTAACTAGGCCCTGGCCGGTTGGCTCAGCGGTAGAGCGTCAACCTGGCGTGCGGGGGACCCAGGTTCGATTTCCGGCCAGGGCACATAGGAGAAGCGCCCATTTGCTTCTCCACCCCCCCTCCTTCCTCTCTGTCTCTCTCTTCCCCTCCCGCAGCGAGGCTCCATTGGAGCAAAGATGGCCCGGGCGCTGGGGATGGCTCCTTGGCCTCTGCCCCAGGCGCTAGAGTGGCTCTGGTCGCGGCAGAGCGACACCCCGGAGGGGCAGAGCATCGCCCCCTGGTGGGCAGAGCTTCACTCCTGGTGGGCGTGCCGGGTGGATCCCAGTCAGGCGCATGCGGAAGTCTGTCTGACTGTCTCTCCCTGTTTCCAGCTTCAGAAAAATACAAAAAAAAAAAAAAAAGTAACTCTTTTGATAAATTGAGGTATATATCGACTTAATTTATCAACAATAATAATGTCACATAAAGTCAATAATATACAGAGAATTAATTACACAGCAATAATAGCAAATAACTCATGAGGAGAATAAGTAAGGTTAAAGAGTTCATGTAAAAAAAATGAACTAAAGATAACAAGGATCATTTCATAAGGACAATACATTCAACCCACCAGGGAAAAATTATATATATATAATTTATATATATATGTATATATGTATAAAAATTATATATATATATATATGTATGTATAATTTTAAGGTACATAACACCTAGACTCAAAAATTTTAAACCAAAACTACATAGAAATTAGTCATAAGACAATTGTATCATACTTATTTCTATAAATGACAGATCAAAAATAAGTAAAGCTATGGAATTGTGCAGTCTATTAAATACAGTAGCCATTGGCCACAAGTGATGATTGAGTACTTGAAACATGGCTAGTCCAAGCTGAGATTTTCTGTAAGCGTAAAATACACACTGGATTTCAAAGACATAATATAGAGAATGGGCTGTGAGATGTGAAGGCTGGTGAACTGGGGAGAGGGGTCAGGGGCAGATGGCAACTTCTGTCCTGCAGAGACCCAGAGCCCTCTCCACAGCTGTCACTGGCTGGGCCTAGAATCAGAAGTAGCAATGAACCACGCCCATCTTTATGATCTGGTGTTAGTGGTGGTAGCCACTCCAAGCCAGACTGGTTGGCATCAGGGTTTTCAGGCCCAACTCTGTCAGGCGCAGGGAAGTTCTTGCCAAGCCAACATGGTTGGCAAGGGGAGAAGAATGATGGCTACCTAAATACCACAGAAGGCCAGTAGGGGTTTCTAAGGCCCAAAAAGTGTCTTCATGGATGCAAGCTCAGCCACCTCTTCAGGCCACAGAGCTATGCATATCCCGCACTTGGGTTGACTGCTGCGACTCAGCTGGACAAGACACTGCCTCATGAAATTTGGGAGGCCCAACTCAGCCTATAACAGCTAATAAGAACATAGAAATGTGGTCAACATCATTAGACATCAGGGAAATACTAATCAAAACCATAATAGGATATCATTTCATACCCATTAGGATAGCTACAATAAAAAAGACAGACAATAGAAAGTGTTGGCAAGAATGTGGATAAACTAGAACTCTTATACATTGCTGGTGGAAATGTAAAATGGTGCAGAAACTTTGTAAAACAATTTGGCAGTTCTTTAAAATGTTAAACAGAGAGTTGCTGTATGATCCAGCTATTCTACTCTTAGGTATGTATAATAATGTCACATAAAGCCAATAATATACAGAGAATTAATTACACAGCAACAATAGCAAATAAGTCATGAGGAGAATAAATAAGGTTAAAGAGTTCATGTAAAAAAATGAACTAAAGATAACAAGGATCATTTCATAAGGACAATACATTCAACCCACCAGGGAAAAATTATATATATATGTATATATGTATAAAAAATTATATATATGTATGTATAATTTTAAGGTACATAACACCTAGACTCAAAAATTTTAAACCAAAACTACATAGAAATTAGTCATAGACAATTGTATCATACTTATTTCTATAAATAACAGATCAAAAATAAGTAAAGCTGGCCCTGGCCGGTTGGCTCAGTGGTAGAGTGTCGGCCTGGCATGCAGAAGTCCCGGGTTCGATTCCCGGCCAGGGCACACAGGAGAAGCGCCCATTTGCTTCTCCACCCCTCCCCCTCTCCTTCCTCTCTGTCTCTCTCTTCCCCTCCTGCAGTGAGGCTCCAATGGAGCAAAGATGGCCCGGGCGCTGGGGATGGCTCTGTGGCCTCTGCCCCAGGCGCTAGAGTGGCTCTGGTTGCAACAGAGCGACACCCCGGAGGGGCAGAGCATCGTCCCCTGGTGGGCGTGCCGGGTGGATCCCGGTGGGGCGCATGCGGGAGTCTGTCTGACTGTCTCTCCCCATTTCCAGCTTCAGAAAAAAAAATACAAAAAAAAAATAAGTAAAGCTATAGAATTGTGCAGTCTACTTACAAGAAATGAACCACACCTTTTTAATCCACTCATCCATTGACAGACACTTGGGCTGTTTCCAGACCTTGGCTATTGTAAACAATGCTGCAATAAACATGGGGGTGCTTATTTTCTTTTGAATCAGTGATATATTCCTAAAAGTGGGATGGCTGGGTCAAAAGGCAGGTGTCAGAGGGAAGGGGAATGAAGGGATGGGACCAGAGAAGGTGAAGGGATTAGTGAAACAATATAAACATAACACAAAGATACAGATAACAGGACAGCAAATCCCAAAGGGAAGGGGGGAGGGAGATAGAGGGAGGGGAACAAAGAGGGTGTCAATAGGGACACGGAGGTGGGGGTGAGGGTGTTACATTCAGTGGGACACTTGAATCCATGTAAACACAATAAATTAAACTTAATAAAAAATTTAAAAAGAGTAAAAAAAAAGAAATGAAAATATATGACCACACAAAAACTTATATCACAAACACACATACCAACATTACTGATAATAGCTAAAAGGTGTAAATTATCAAAGTGTACATAAATTGTTGACTTTATATACAGATCATGATATATCCACACAATGGAATACAACTCAACAATGAAAAAGAACTAACTGCTAATAGTTAGCTACCATATGAATGAATCTCAAAAGCACTGTGAACCTGACCAGTGGTGGCGCGGTGAATAGAACGTTGACATGGGATGCTGAAGTCCCAGGTTCAAAACCCTGAGGTCACCAGCTTGAGTGCAGGCTCATCAGCTTGAGCACAAGGTCATCAGCTTGAGCATGGGATCATTGACATGATCCATGGTCACTGGCTTGAAGCCCATGGTTGCTGACTTGAGTAAAGAAAGAGTCTTTGGCTTGGCTGGAGCTCCCCAGTCAAGGCTCGTATGAGAAGCAATCAATGAACAAATAATGTGCTACAACTATGAGTTGATGCTCCTCATCTCTCTCCCTTCCTCTCTGTCTCTCTCCCTCTCTAAAAAATATGAACAACAACAATTATAAGTGAAAGTAGCCAGATGCCAAAGACAAAATATTGTATTACTTTGTTTATATGAAATGGCCAGAAAAAACAAACTAATATAGACCTTAAAAGAAAATTCAATATTCATGTGTAAAAGAATAAAACTTGACCTTCATCACACACCACAAAGTTAAAGCTGCTATGAAAAACAGTATTGGCCCTGGCTGGTTAGCTTAGTCAGTTGGGAGTATCGTCCTGAAATGACAAGGTTGTGGGTTCCATCCCTGGTTAGGGCACACACGGGAAGTAACCAATGAATGTATGACTTAGAGGAAAGGCAAATGAATGCTTTCCTTTCCCCTCACCTCTCTCTCCCTTCCTCTCTTTTTTTTCTATCAATAAATAATAATAAAAAAAATTAAACCCTGACTGAATAGCTCTGTTGGTTGGAGCATCCTCCTAAAATGCAGAGGTTGCTGGTTTGACTCCCTGGTCAGGGCACATATGGGAGCAGCTTGATGTTCCTCTTTCTTTCTCCCTGACTCTCTCAAAATAGAAATAAAAATAAAATAAAATAAATAAAGTAGAATAAAATAAAATAAAATAGAGGGAAAAAAAGAAAAAAAAAAGAAGAAAAACAGTATGACAGTGCCTCAAAAAATATAAATAGAATTACTGCATGACCCAGCAATTCTACTTCTGGCAATATAGCCAAAGGAAACAAAAACATTAATTCAAAAAGATATATCTGCATCTTCATGTTCACTGCAACATTATTCACAGTAGACAACTCGTGGAAGTAACCTAAGTGTCCATGAGGGATGAATGGATAAAGAACTTGTGAGATGTGTATTATTCAGCCATAAAAAAAGAAAAAATCTTATCATTTCCATGGACCTTGAAGAATCTTTACTAAGTTAAATAAATCAGACAGAGAAAGACAAATACTGTATGATCTCATTTAAATTATTGGGAATCTAAACAAAACAAAACTCACCAAACTCATAGAAAAAGAGATCATATTTATGGTTACCAGAGGTGAGGGGTGGGAGAAGGGGACTCGAAGAAAAGTGGTCAGAAGGTACAAACTTTCAGTTGTAAGGTAAATACTACAGATGTAATGTACAGCATGATTATAGTAAAACTGCTGAGTTTTTATAACACATAAGATTTTTTTCTTTCTTTTTTTATTATATCTATATGAGATGAATATTAATGAAACCTATTGTGATAATCATTTCACAATATATGTAAATCAAATCATCACGCTGCATACCTTAAACTCATATAGTGAGACATGTAAATTATTTTTCAATAAAACTGGATTTTTTTTTTTTTTTTTTTTTTTTAGCGAGAGAGAAAGGGGGAGGACAGACAGCAACAGACAGACAAGAAAGGAGAGAGATGAGAAGCATCAACTCATAATTGTGGCACCTTAGTTGTTCATTGATTGCTTCTCATATGTGCCTTGATTGGGGGGCTCCAGCCAATCCAATGACCCTTGCTCAAGCTAGCAAACTTGGGATCAAGCCAGCGACTTTGGGCTTCAAGCCAGCGACCATGGGATCATATCTATGATCCCACGCTCAAGCTGGTGACACCACACTCAATCTGATGAGCCCTCACTCAAGCTGGGGACCTCAGGGTTTCGAACCTGGGTCCTCAGCCTCCCAGGCCGACTTTCTATCCACTGCACCAGCGCCTGGTTAGGCAAAACTGGAATTTTTTTTTTTTGTATTTTTCCAAAGCTGGAAATGGGGAGGCAGTCAGACAGACTCCCGCATGCGCCCGACCGGGATCCACCCGGCACGCCCACCAGGGGGCGATGCTCTGCCCCTCCAGGGCCTCGCTCTGTCGCGACCAGAGCCACTCTAGCGCCTGGGGCAGAGGCCAAGGAGCCATCCCCAGCGCCCGGGCCATCTTTGCTCCAATGGAGCCTCAGCTGCGGGAGGGGAAGAGAGAGACAGAGAGGAAGGAGAGGGGGAGAGGTGGAGAAGCAGATGGGCGCTTCTCCTGTGTGCCCTGGCCGGGAATCGAACCCGGGACTTCCGCACACCAGGCCAACGCTCTACCACTGAGCCAACCGGCTAGGGCTGGAATTTTTTAAATCAGTGTAATTTTCTAATATTCTTCACAAAAGAATATGTAAGAATGGCCCATTGCAAATTAGATGCTGAATGTCATTAGTTGTCATTGAAATAAAATTAAAACTACACTTTGAAATACTACTATACACCCCCTAAAATGGCCAAAATTAAAAAGACAAAATTTAAGAATGCTAAGTGCTGGCAAGAATGTGTAGCAATTGGAGCTCTAATCTATTGCTGATGGAAATGCAAAACAATAGAGTGATTTGGTGAACCATGTCATCCCAATAAATAAAAATAAATTTCAAAAACTGTTTGCAAATTCCTTATGAGGTGAAAAATAAATTTATATGTCCCATCGATACCATTCCTGGGTATTTATCCTAGAGCAGTGGTCGGCAAACCCCAGCTCATGAGCCACATGCAGCTCTTTGGCCCCTTGAGTGTGGCTCTTCCACAAAACACCACATGCGGGCGCTACCTCGATAAGGAATGTACCTACCTATATAGTGTAAGTTTAAAAACTTTGGCTCTCAAAAGAAATTTCAATTGTTGTACTGTTGATATTTGGCTCTGTTGACTAATGAGTTTGCCGACCACTGTCCTAGAGAAATGAAAACACATTCACAAAAAGATTTGTACACAAATGTTCTTAGAAACATTATTCATAATAGCCAAACCTGGATACAACTCAAATGACAGTGACCAGGTAAATAGACATACAAATTGTGGTATATTCATAGTAATGAAATACTAAAAAGAATAAATTTCTGATGTGGGCAACGGCATGGAATAATCTTAGACATTATGCTGAACAAAAAATGACAGACATAAAAGAGAATTTACTATGTGACTCAATTTATATGAAACTCTATCAAATAAAGATAAACTAAATATACGACAGAAAGCAGATCAAGGGTTGCCTGGGCCCAGGGCTAGGGGAAATTGACTTGACTGGGAAAAAGAAATTTTTAGGGTGGTGAAATGTTTCTTTCTTTTTTTTTCCTTTTATTAAGCGAGAGGAGGCAGGCAGAGACAGAATCCCGCATGCGTCTGGACCAGGATTCACCTGGCAAGCCCTCTATGGGGTGATGCTCTGCCCAACTGGCAACTGAGCTATTTTTAGCCACAGAACCATCTTCAGTGCCTGGGGCCAACTGGCTGGAACTGATCAAGCCATGGCTGTGGGAGAAGAGAAAGAAGGGGGAGGGAGAGGGGACGGGGAGGGGTGCAAGAGCTGATGGGTGCTTCTCCTGTGTGCCCTGACCAGGAATCAAACCCTGGACATTCACAGGCTAGGCCAACACTCTCCACTGATCCAACTGGCCAGGACAAAAGTTCTCTATACTTGGATGGTGGTGTGGTTGGTTACAATGGTGTATAAATTGATGGAACTCATCAAAATCAAAACTTTAACTCAGTGTACTAATTTGTATGTAAATTATACCTCAGTAGTTTAAAAAAAACTCAGGGATATGCAAATTAAAACCACAACAAGATACCTTCATCCATGCAGCAGGATGGCTAAGATGAAAAAGGCAGATCATTCCAAGTGTTGGTGAGGATGCAGAGCTACCAGAATTGTGAATTATGATTGAGGTGTGTTAACTGGCACAGCCACATGAAATACTGTTTGGTGTCCATGATTTCTGCCTCTTGCTATTCATGCCAATGTGTAATCCTCTTCCCTTGACAATGATAGGGATCTGTGACTTGCCCTTTAATCAACAGAATATGGCAAAGGAGATGAGAAAGTCACCACTGTGAGCTTAGATAAGGCACTGTCTTGTTACCAGAATTGCTCTAGAGACTCCTTGCTGGATTGATGAGGTGGCCATTTGGGGGCAACCCACACGGCAAAGAAATTTGGGCAGCCTGAAGAACCTGAGGGCCGCTGTTAGAAGCCGAGTGAAGCCAGGAACTGAGGGTGGCCTCCAGCTGACTACTAGCAAAAAGTCTGGGCCCTTCAGATCACAACCATAAGGAAATAAATTCTGCCAGCAGCCTGAGTAAGCCTGGAATGGATTCATCTCCAGCCTGGAGATGGATTCATCAACCAGCTTGGCTCACACCTTGGTTGTACTTTTGTGAGATCCTAAGCTAAGGGTCCAGCTAAGCTGGGCCCAGAGACTTAGCCATTGAAATGGTAAAATAGTAAATGTGTGTGTGGTCATTTGTTATACAGCAATAGAAAATAAAGTGTCCAATGTCCATTCCAGCCTCATAGTGTGCCTTCCTGTATTACAGAAGCTAAAAAGCTAAAGGCTGTTTCCCAGATTCCCTTGTAACATAGGCCAGTCAGATGCACAATCGGGAGACTTCAATAACAGAAGGGAGGTGGAGGCTATGCTTCCACCATTTTTTTTGTTATTTTATTGTGTTTACATAGATTTAAGTGTTCCACTGAATGCATCCCCCCTCCCCTGTGTTCCCCTCAACATCCCCCTTGTCCCCCTCCCCCAACGCTCTCACCCCTTCGGTTCAGGATTAGCTTTTCTGCTCTCTATAACTCTGTGTTATGTATATATAATTTCACCAATCTCTTTCCCTTCTCTGATCCCATCCTCTCATCCCCTTTCCCTCTGTCCGCTTTCCCTTTGATCCAGCCTCTGTCTCTATTCCGTTCCTCAGTTCACATTGTTCCTTAGATTCCTCAAATGAGTGAGATCATATGATACTTTTCTTTCTCTGCCTGGCTTATTTCACTTAACATAATAGTCTCCAGGTCCATCCATGTTGTTGCAAAAGGTAAGATTTCCTTCTTTTTCATGGCCCCATAGTATTCCATTGTGTATATGTACCACAGCTTTTTAATCCACTCGTCCACTGATGGACACTTGGGCTGTTTCCAGATCTTGGCTATTGTAAACACTGCTGCCATAAATATGGGGGTGCATTTCTTCTTTTGAACTGCCTTTTGACCCAGCCATCCCACTTTTAGGAATATATTCTAAGAACACCAAATCACTGATTCAAAAGAAGAAATGCTTCTGCCATTTCTGCTGATAAACATTGTCGTGAAGATGTTTGGTTTCCTACTGCAATTTAGTTACTAGCTTGAGGGTACTGAGCAGCATCTATCTATTTACTTGGTATAAATCAAAGCAGGTGCAGCCCGATTCTGGAAGTAGCAGCTGTAGTGCTGGCTTTTCATCATGACAGAAGGAAGTAGCCATTTCCTAGTCATAGAATTAGCAACTTCCTTGGTGGCCTGGTTCTATGGTGGAGCTTTGGAAGTTGTTCTTGAAGCTCAACTTAGAGTCAGTTCCCTTGATAATTCTGTAAACCACTTAATATCTGGTAATAAATATTTTCCTATCTAATTAGAGTGAATTCTACTCTCTGAAACTGAACCTTAACTAATATAGGAAGTCCTCAAGTGATAACTGAGTTAAGTGTAAATAAAAATACTGTACATTGTAACAAGTAACATGACATCTTTAAGAAAACCATTTTTCATGTTTATTATAATAGATTTATATTTATTTTATAAAGACAAGTAAAGCCACTTGTAACATTTAATTTAATATATAAGGTATAATTCGTCAGTTCAGTTTGACATAGCTACATAAGATTTTTAATATTAAGAACAACCCATTTGGTCAACAAGGTAGCAACTATAAAACTATGTATTTAGCTTATTTCTCCTATAGACTCAGAAAATAAACGTTTGTCTTTTTTAACTTGCACATATAGTCTTTTTGCAATTCAAAAATTTCTTTAAGTATTCCATTTTAATTAATCTAGGCTACAATACAATACTAAGATAATCTTTAATATTCTGACTTTAAAATATCAAATATTAATAGCATATACTCTTAAGAAAGTATCTTTTAAAAAATACAATTGACAAAATATTCAACAAAATCTGTGCAATAGTGCCTTTGTATGTAAGCATAGAGCCTTGTGTCTTTCTAGAGTTACTTAAGTCTAATTTATCAATCACTGCACAAAAGCAAATGTGTGGTTACCAAGAAACTACTAACTAAACTCTAAAATGTGGACATGTTTCAGCACATCATTTCTGAGAAAAGGCATAGATGCTATTTACCAAGCATCTTTTTAATTGGTAATTACCTTGAAAAGGCAAGGTTGACTAAATCGTTTGAAAGACAGTACTAGTAAGTGTTTGGCCAAGTACAATTTATGAAATTTTCAAAGGGTCTACTTAAAAATTCTTGAGTCTTTGTGAAAATAATATATTCTATGCTGACAAAGCCCTCTGTGTTAGGCCCTGTTCACAGTAGATTCTAGTCACAGGCCGACTATAACAATTTCTTTCAGAAAGGGAGACTTTTGGGTCACTCTAAAGGATGTCTATCCTTTCACTGTTTCATATCTGAAAAGTCAAAGAACTTAAAACCAAAGTCTTTTTTGAAAAAAGAAGCTCAATGGATGAGTTCTCCCCATAATTCTGAAGTCAACTGATTACTAAATTGCTCCTATAAGAAGTATAGTTTGCTTATTTTTTTCTTTAAAGAGCTAATGAAGCCCATCATTTCTACATTGACTTTCATTGCAATGACTGATATCTAAGCAGCATAAAGTGCAGTATATAGCAATTATATATCTAAATCAGATAGTCAAAACTTTTTACATACCAACAATTCTATACATTACCTTAACAATCATTACAGACACAAGTATACTTTATGAGCTTCCCAGACTAATAGAATAATTCAGTCTATCTAACATAATTTAAAACAGGACTAGTGAAAATCCAAAAGCTAAAGCTTGAACCAAAAAAGTCACAAGCTATTCTGAGACAACTGCCACAAACAGCAGTGTTCAAAAGAATTTCAAGTAACTTCTCAGTTTAACGAGAAATCTATACAGTTAATTGAATTGTTTCTTAATCCTTCTGAAAAGGCTGGCTTTATCCAGCTTCAATCTAAATCCAATATTGTTTTTCCTTAGATTAGCCCACAGTTTTGAGTTCTTGATTTGTTTTTAATCAGTAATAGAATTAGAAGTGTGAGTCAGCAGCTTACGAACCACTCAGGTAGGGAGAATTCAGAAGCTACTAAAAAAATTACTATTAGATGACCGAATGAGGTTAATATTAATTCAGTTGGATAACTCGAAAATGAACCTCCCAAATGGTAATCTTATAGATAATTAAGGCTATAAAAATAAAAGCCTGGTTTTCTAAAGCATTCTAAGAGGACTGTGGCAATTTGGAAAATAGCATTTATCAGTATGACATATCATCATCGTTAATACTCAAACATAACACCACATTTTCAAAATTATCAGTAATTCATATGTAAATAGCAGCACAAGCTAAGAATTTCATTACCAAAAGTGATATGTTGGTGCCCTCTAGTGGTATCATTTAGCATACTCCTATGATATTTCATATTTTGTAAAGGTGGAGGAATTAAAATGTACAAATTGGTAAATTACAAAACAGTCACTGGGATGTACAGTACAGCACAGGGAATGTAGTCAATAATGTGGTAATAACTGCGTACGGTGCCAGGTGGGCACTGGAAATATCAGGGGGAACACTTTGTAAAGTATATGATTGTCTAACCACTATATTGCACACCTGAAATAATACAACATTGAATGTAAACTTTAATTGAAAAATAAAAATTTTTAAAAGTGCATTTGTATTGGAGAATATCAAAATTAGAGATTACCACAAAGGAATGGTTCATTGTGCTTCCAAATATCTTTTTTAAACCTTCAAATACATTGGTAATATGATATATCCCTGTTTTCTACTCCCAGGAATCACGCTGACAACTATAGGGATTTTAGTAAACTTGCCTCATAAGCAATTACTGCTAAAAGATTATATCTTGTTTCTAGAACTTAAGTGAGACGTTTTTGCATTTTCAAGTTTGGCTTTTACATCTATGGGTTTCTCAAAAAACCTCACCACTGCTGGTTCATTCAACAAAGATGCAAGGATCTGTTCAAATGCAAATGACCACTGATGTTCTTCCCTGAGCAAAGAGGGATCTTTCTCCAAGGAGCTCTCCGTTTTCCCTTCACTGGGTCCTCCAGAAGCACAAACTGTACCAGAGAACCCTTTGGCTGATGATGTAGGGCTATGAAGTGTCCTTCCAACTTCTTCCATTTTGAGCAAAAGGCTGGTTACGACAGCTATGGCTCGATATAATGACTCTTCTTCAGGGTCCCCATGAAATAAGTTATAAAGGGTCTTTGAAAACTGAATAAATTGTGGCTAGAAGACACAAGTTAGAAATACATTTGATATTAGACTTAGTAAATACAAAGAGAATTTAGAAGAGTCACCTATTTAGAATTTGTACCATATAATCTTCACCACAAAAGTTACAAGAGCTGATGATTAATCCCCAAATAAAGCTCTGTTCTAGAAAGATGAATATCAACAATAGAATAAAATCACATTTAAGTTATCTTATTTGTTGCCCAATAGCAGCATTATATACAATAATTTTTGGACATTCCTTCAATGTTACCTGGTGCTTCTAATTAAGCAGTTTCATATTTCCCTATGTGTATATCATTCATTCATTAATCAATCTTTTTTTTATTATTAAGTGAGAAGCAGGGAGGCAGAGACAGACTCCTGCATGCACCCTAATGGGATCCACGTGGCATACCCTACCGGATGGGCAATGCTCTGCTCATCTGGGACCACTGCTCCATTGCTTAGCAACCGAGCTATTTTCCCCTGAGGCCATGGCTGCAGGGGGGAGGGGAGAGAGGAGATAGAGGGAGAGAGGAGAGAGAGGGAGAGAGGAGAGAGAGGGAGAGAGAGAGAGAGAGAGAGAGAGAGAGAGAGGAAGTGGGGGGAGAAGGAGGATGAGGAGGGGTGGAGAAGCGCCCATCTGTGTGCCCTGACCGAGAATCACACCTGGGACTTCCACACACTGGGTTGATGCTCTACCACTGAGCCAACTGGCCAGGGCCTCATTAATCAATCTTAATAAAAGGATTTGGGACCTATCTCCTAGCACAAGGTAATTCCAAGGAACCCATTTGGACATGCTTCTCTGCCAAGGTGGAGCCCAAGTGGAGAAGTCAATTGATTTGTTTACTAATTTTCCCTGGATAATCCACAGACATTCCTAGAAAGTATCTGTCAATTAAGAAAACAGAGTCCAATATAAGAGTCTCTTAAATCAATCCTACCAGAAAAGTTTATCTGTAAATAAAAAGAAAATACAAGGATATACCTACTCCATAAAATATACATTATATTAAACTTTTAAGTTTCATTTCTCCTTTTTCCTTAGTCTATAGTACTGTTTACTTATAAAAAATCCTCTCAATTCATTTTTTTAAAAAGTACTTATTGAACTATCAAATTACCTAGTCCATTGAGAAATACTAAGCTATTTGATAGTTCTCATTTTGGTAGGTTACAGAAATCCTAAGTATCTATATTAACAAATTTTAACTTAAAAAATATAATAACATTTACTGACTGAATACTGTGTAAGAAAGAGATGGATTTACAGGTTCAATCAAATACAAGATGATTGGGAACCAGGATGTGACTTATTTTAGTAATTTCTTATTCATAGTGCCAAGCATTGGGTAAGTCTTTTAGTAGTCACTAAAAATGTTTACTGAACAGATAAAAATTTCTAATAAAGCTGGAAGTAGAGAACACTGACATTTATGTTACACATTATCCATCTTACCCATAGGTACACATGTCAGAGCACAGGAGTTACACTGAAACACTAGATGCATTTAAGTGTTAAAAAAATTGCATTCCATTCTTCTGTGCTCATATGAAACTTAGAGCTAATACACAAATTACTTAACTATTTTTGTAACAGCATGTGAGCTATTTTGAGTCGGATACACTCACATTCATAAAAATATAAACAAACACCTAGAATTTTCTTCTTTGAAAGTACTATACCTGTTTCATTCTTGGTAAATCCTTAATGTTTTCTTCTTTTTTGAAAAGCTCATCTTGCCATTGACTTAGATATGCTTGAATATCAACTTTTTCTTTGCCTGAATGAGAATAAAACCATTTAGAATGAACAGCCCACTATATTTCCCCAGATCTCAAAAAAGTAAATATTACTGAAAGATATTTCACTGAGTTCTAAGAGTCTACCTATTTTTAATCCAGGAAATGATCTGAATTTACTTTTAATTTTGCCTGCTGGCTCTCAGGATACTTTTTCATTTCCATTAAACTAAAACTTTTACTTTGGGAAGGTTGGGGATTAGGGAAGCTATAAAACAAGATTAAGAAGGATGCATTTTAGATTAAATAGTACACCCTGACTTGATAATGTAAATCTCATGTAGACATTTTCATGCATACTAAGTTTAAAACAGCTTCTATGTAATGTTCCTAATATGCGAAATTAAGTGGTCTACAGTGGTTCTTTCTGAAAACTTCAAAATACAACTTATTCATTCATTCCTTTAAAGAGTTTAATTAAGATGATGTCACCTGACCAGGAGGTGGCGCAGTGGATAGAGCATTGGACTGGGATGTGGAGGACCCAGGTTCGAGACCCCGAGGTCGCCAGCTTGAGCGTGGGCTCATCTGGTTTGAGCAAAGCTCACCAGCTTGGACCCAAGGTCTCTGGCTCGAGCAAGGAGTTACTCGGTCTGCTGTGGCCCCCCGGTCAAGGCACATATGAGAAAGCAATCAATGAACAACTAAGGTGTCACAACGAAAAACTGATGATTGATGCTTCTCATCTCTCTCTGTTTCTGTCTGTCTGTCCCTATCTACCCCTCTGATTCTCTCTGTCTCTGTAAAAAACAAAACCAAAAAAAAAAGATGATGTTAATGTGACTTTATTAATAATTATATAAGATCCCTTAGAAAATTAGGTGGCTGTACTGAACAACCTGGAGAAGTTGTCAGAGATGAACAGATCTTCAGCAATTAATTATGTTTTAACTAATTACTAATTAGTTACTCAAAAACAAAAAAAAAATGATGGACTTTTGGAGAGCAATTTGACAGTCTCTATCAAAATATTAAACGTGCACAGTATTTGTGAAATAGCATTCTCATAACAGCATTTTCCTACCCCAAATAAATGTGTAAAAGTATGCTAAAATAAAGGTATAAAATGTTTGTTGCAGCAAGAGTTTGCAATATAAATCATTAGAAACAACATAAATACCCATCAGTATTGGGCTAGTTATTAAAATAAATTATGGTATGAAGAACCACGAAAGCGACGAAGTAGGTGGAAGTGACATTAACATCCTCCCAAGTCCAAACTGCATTACAACTAAACGTAAGTCTAATAAGCAATGATTTACAAAAGCCACACCGAGACTGGTAGAGGTGCAAAAAGGGCTGGCCCCTCTCCTTTGTGCTGTGGCTGAGAATGCAGAGGGATATCTCAGCTACAAAGGTTCCTCCTTGGATGGATGGGGTCTCAATCCCATGATGGATACCCTAGACCAGAGCACCAGAGCCAGGAACAGACACCCATATAGCAACTGGTTGTAAAAATCAGTGGGGATTCTGTCCACTAGGGAGAGATGAGAGTCTGCCAGCAACTCAGGTGCCCTCTTAAAGGGGCAATGCATAAAATCTTGTTTGCAGTGACTCACCCTGGGTTCCGGGGAAGGGAGGGCAGAGCAGATTAGAGTCGTGTAAAAAGAGACTGGCATTTGTGGCTCTGGGGGGAGGGCTAAAAGGACAGCCAGAGTCCCTGTGCTGAGTCCCTCCCCCACACTGCAGATGTCGTATTTCTTGGGTGCAGCATTCTCCTTCTTATGCCATCAGCTGTGGAAAATGCAATAACCTCACCCTCTGGATTCACTGTCACTCTACCCGGTGTAGCTCATGCCTTGAGTAATAAGCTGCCTGATCCCGAGATGCAGAAGTCCAGGTGGACTCAGGTTGTGCTGGAGACTGAGTTGTATGGTTCTAAGGCAGAGGCCATTCCCACCATCTTCCCAACAGCTTGACTGGCGCCACACTTTTCTCATAGGAGATCCACTAGCCCAGGGGTCGGGAACCTTTTTGGCTGAGAGAGCCATGACTGCCACATATTTTAAAATGTAATTCTGTGAGAGCCATACAACAACCCATGTACATTACACACTATCCATTAAAAATTTGGTGTTTTCCCGGAGGACAGCTGTGATTGGCTCCAGCCACCTGCAACCGTGAACATGAGCAGTAGGAAATGAATGGATTGTAATACATGAGAATGTTTTATATTTTTAACATTATTATTATTATTTTAACGTTATTATTTTTTTTATTAAAGATTTGTCTGCGAGCCCGATGCAGCCATGAAAAGAGCCACATCTGGCTCGCGAGCCATAGGTTCCTGACCCCTGCACTAGCCCCACCTTTCCAACTCTCCGGTAGCACTACCCTATGAAACTCAGGCTCTCCAAAAGGTCAGGGCAGAATCCAGGGCAGATTGAGTTGTGTGGATCTAGCGAGGGGGCCATTTTTTCATCATATACATGTCCGTTGCAGAACCCTCCCTTCACAGCGCCAAAACTCAGTCTGCTTAGACCTAATAAAGTAGGCTGGCCTCCCCCTGATAATTCCAAGACCCCACTCTACCACAAATGTCTACAAGCTCCTGGCAGGTGCTAGTTGGCCTTGATGTATCCTGGGACTTTTGCTGAGTGACCTCAGCTGGTGACTCAATGAGAACCTGCTTCATGCAACTAGCACACCATTGTACCTCTGAAGGCTCTTTCAGTGATTGACCCTAACAAGCAGTCGGCAAGCAGAGGTGAAACTGGGGTGTCTTGGGCCTTTTGCCTACCTGCCCCTGACCGTAGTACTGGTGGAAGCCCAATCTGGTGTACAGCTTGGCCCCTCTCACACACACTCAGGCCTAGTAGAGGCAGAAACAAGCTATAGATAGCTTTGTACCTTAAAACAGGTAGGCTAGGGTTGGTCACTGGCAATGCCTGACCATGACATGAACCAGAGGCCCTCAGAACAGGCCCTAGAGCCAATACATCCTGTGGTGGAATTCAGACCAAATCAGAGCACAATTCAATTACCGTTAAGATTGGCATACCCAAAGGGAGATCTTGGCAGGCACCAGATACTACTGGGTTGAATTCTACTTTGTGGGGTCAGCTACCTACAGGAGCTCATACTCTGTGGTCAAGGTTAATCCTCATAGTCAGCCAGTGAGAGGGTCAACCCAACTCACAGGTGGACTGACAGCAATCAAGACTCAACTACAACAGGAGGGTTCACATAACCCACACAAGAAACATTCCTGGAGTACTTAGCTCAAGTGATCAGGGAGACAGTGCCACTTAGCCCCCACAAGACACCTTACTTCATAAGGACACCACACCAAGACTGGGAAACATAACAGATCTACCTAATACATAGAAGCAATTACAGAGGGGCATCCAAAATGGGGAAGCAAAGAAATGGCCCAAATGAAAAGAACAGGAGTAATTCCAGAAAAAGAACTAAATGAAATGGAGGCGAGCAATCTACCATTATAAAAAAAATGGCTATAAAGATGCTGAATGAACTTACTAAAAAATAGATAAACTCGAGGGAACTAAAAAAACCAACATAAAAAAGAACATAAATACCATAAAAAGAACCATCCAGAAATGTGGAATAAATTGTCTGAAATGGAGAATATACAAGAAGGCATCTACAACAGGTTAGTCCCTGGTCAGCAAACTGTGGCTTGCAAGCCACATGCGGCTCTTTGGCCCCTTGAGTGTGGCTCTTCCACAAAATACCATGTGCGGATGCTACCCCAGTAAGGAATGTACCTACCTATATAGTTTAAGTTTAAAAAATTTGGCTCTCAAAAGAAATTTCAATCGTTGTACTGTTGATATTTGACTCTATTGACTAATGAGTTTGCTGACCACTGGGTTAGATGAAGCAGAGAATAAAATCAGTGATTTGAAAGACAACGTAGCAGAAGACAATTAGAGCAGCAGAAAAAATAAGATAAAACAAAATAAACTAAATAGGATAGTTTAAGAAACTTCTGGGACATGAAGCATGAGAACATCTGCATCATAGGGGTAACTACCAGAAGGAAAAAAAATAGAGGAACGGATTAAGAATTTATGTGAAGAAATAATGACAGAAAACTTCCTTAATCAGGTAGAGGAAAAGGACACATGAGCCCAGGAAGTGTGGAGAGTCCCAAACAGAATGAACCCAAAGAGAGCCAGACCAGGACATTTTATAATTAAAATGTCAAAAAATTAACGACAAAGAAAGAATATTAAAAACATCAAGAGAAAAGAAGTCAAGTATCTAACAAGGGAGCTCCTGTAAGTCTATCCACTGATTTCTCAAAAGAAACATTTCAGGCCAGAAGAAACTGGCACAATATATTCAAAGTTTTGAAAAGCAAGGACCTACAACCAAGTTTACTCTACTCAGCAAAGGTGTTATTTAAAATTGAAGGAGAAATAGCAAGCTTTCCAGACAAGGAAAAAGTAAAGGAGTTCATTACCAACAAACCAACATTATAAGAAATATTAAAAAAACTTATATATTAAAAAGACAGTTAAAAAAGAGGAATATAGTTATAAAGAATAAAATGGCAATAAATATGTAACTATCAACAATCAACTTTAAATGTAAATAGGTTAACACTCCAATCAAAAGACATAGGATAGGTGGATGGACAAGAAAACAAGACCCATATACATGCTGTCTACAAGAGACCCACCTCAGAATGAAAGACACACACACACACACACACACACACACACACACACACTTAAGGGATGGAAAAAATATTTTATGCTAATGGAAATAAATAAAAGCTGTGGTAACAATATACTTATATCAGACAAATCAGACTTTAAAACAATGGCTAGAGACAAATAAGGGCACTACATAAAGATAAAGGAAACAATACAAGTGGATATCACCCTTGTAAACATTTATGCACCCATCAAAAGGAGTGCCTAAATATATAAAGCAAATCTTGATGGCCATAAAGGGAGAGAGTCACAGTAATACAATTATCATAGGGAATTTTAACACCCCATTGACGTCAAAGGAGAGATCTTTCAGAGAGAAAATCAAGAAAACAGTGGCCTTAAATGACACACTAGACCAAATATTTTTATTGATATTTGCAGAGCATTTCACCCTAAAGCAGCAGAATATACACTCTTTTCAAGAGCATGTGAACCATTTCCAAGGGTAGACCACATGTTAAGGCCACAAAACAAGTCTCAATAAATTTAAGAGAATGAAATCATATCAAGCATCTTCTCTGAACACAATGGCGTGAAACTAGAAATCAATCACAAGAAAAAACTGAAAAACATGCAAACACATGGAGGCTAAATAACATGTTACTAAATAATGAGTGGGTTAACAATAAGATCTAGGAAGAAATCAAAAGCTACCCTGAGACACACGAAAATGAAAATAAAATGATACAAAATCTGAGACACGGCAAAAGCAGTCTTTTAAGGGGGAAATTCATACCATTCCAGGCCCACCTCAGGAAACAAGAAAAATTTCAAATAAACAATTTAATCTTACACCTAAGGGAACTAGAAAAAAACAGTAACAAAAACTAAAGCAAGTAGAAGGGAGAAAATAAAAAAAATCAGATAGGAAATAAATGATAAAGAGTGAGTCTAAAACAACATACAAAAGATTAAAACAAAAAACAAAAAACAAGATCTGGTTCTTTGAAGAGATAAACAAGATTAATAAACCTTAAACCAGACCCATTAAGAGAAGACGAAACAAATAAAATCAGAAATGAAAGGTAAGTAAAAACTGACACCACAGAAATACAAAGAATTATAAGAAAATATTACAAATTAAAAAAAATCTCCTAGAAACATACAATCTTCTAAAACTGAATCAAGAAGAAACAGAAAATATGAATAAACTGTTTACAACTCATGAAATCAAAGTAGTAATGAAAAAACTGTAAACAAAAGTCCTGCACTGAATGGCTTCCAAAATATTTAATAGGAGGGAAGAATTCTAAGCTCCTTTCTACTAGGCCAGCACTTCCCTAATTTCAAACCAGATAAAGACATTACAAAGAGAAAATTATAGACCAATATCCCTGACGAACATAGATGCTAAAATCGTTGACAAATCATTAGCAAACCAGATCCAGCAAGACATTAAAGATCACACACCATAATCAAGTGGCATTTATTCTAGAGATGCAAGGTTGGTACAATATTCGCAAATCAATAAATGTGATACATCACATAAACAAAATGAAGGATAAAAATTGCATGATCGTATCAATAGATGCAGAAAGCACTTGATAAAATCCAGATGGGAGTGTGGCTATGTGAGGTAGGCCTTTGCACAGCAGATCCTCTAAGGTGGTTGTGTTTAACCCACACAGCTGATCAGCCTGGGGGTAAATCCCTCCCACCGACATAACAAGAGCAATCAAGGCCCAATTACAAGAGAGCAATTAAGGCCCAATTACGAGAGCAATCAAGGCCCAATTACAAGAGAAAGGTGCACACAGCCCACAGCTGCAGGAGGGCACGTGGAGCACCCAGAGAGGCTGCACCACTAGGCCCTTTAGGGTACCTACTTTACAAGGACACACTACCAAGACTAGGAGATATATCCGCTCTACCTAACACATAGAATCAAACGCAGGCAGGCAACAGAAAATGTGGAGACAAACATGTCTCAAATGAAAGATCAGAACAAACGTCCAGAAAAAGAACTAAATTAAATGGATATAAGCACTCTACCAGATGTAGAGTTCAAAATACTGGTTATAATGATGCTCACTGTTCTTACTGAGAACTTCAACAAAGACCCAGAAATATAAAAATGGAGACAGAAACCATAAAAAAAGAAGTAACTGGAAATGAGGAATACACTAACTGAAATAAAGAATACATTACAGGGCATTGCCCTGGCCAGACAGCTCATTGGGTCAGAACATCATCCCGAAGCACAGAGGCTGCTGGTTCGATCCTCAGTCAGGGCACATACAGGAACTGACTGATGTTCCTGTCTCTCTCTCTTTCTCTCCCTTCCTCTCTTTAAAATCAATAAAATAAACATTATAAAAAAGAATACATTACAGGGCATTAACAGTACAGCAGATGAAGCAGAGGATAAAATCAGTCATTTAGAAGAGAAGAAAGCTGAAAACAGCCAATCAAAACAGAAAATAGAAAAATAATACAAAATAATGAAGATTGTTTAAGGAGCCTCTGGGACTACAGGCATACCAACATTCATATCACGGGGGTGCAGGAAGGAGAAGACAAAAAGCAAAAAATTGAAAACCTATTTGAAAAAACAATGATACAGCCTTTCTGCTTGGCTCAGTGGTAGAGCGTTGGCCTGGTGTGTGGATGTCCTGGGTTTGATTCCCAGTCAGGGCACACAGGAGAAGCGACCATCTGCTTCTCCACCCTTCCTCCTCTCACTTCTCTATCTCCCTCTTCCCCTCCCGCAGCTAAGGCTCAACTGGAATAAGCTGGCCGCAGGTGCAGATAGCTCCATGGCCTCTGCCTCAGGTGCTAGAATGGCTCTGATTGCAGTGGAGCAATGCTCCAGATGGGCAGAGCATCGCCCTCTAGTGTGAATGCTGGGTGGATCCTGGTTGGGATGCATGTGGGAGTCTGTCTCTCTGCCCCCTTTCCTCTCACTGAATAAAAAAGAAAAAAAATGATGATAGAAAACTTTCCTAACCTGGTGAAGGAAATAAGACATACAAGCCCAGGAAGTGCAGAGTCCCAAACAACAGGAACCCAAAGAGCCCCTACCAAGACATATCATAATAAAAATGCCAAAGCTTAAAGACAAAGAGAGAATCTTAAAACCATCATGAGAAAGTCAGTCACCAACAAGGGAGCTCCCATAAGACTGTCAGCTGATTTCTCAACAGAAACTTTGCAGGTCAGAAAGGAGTTACACGAAATAGTCAAAGTGATAAAAAGCAGTAAACTACAACCAATACTAGTCCACTCAGCAAGGTGTCACTTAAAACTGAACGAAAGGTAAAGGTTTTCCCAGACAAAGCAAAGCTAAAGGAGTTCATCATCACCAAGCCGGTATTATGAAAAGCGTTAAGGGGTCTTCTTTAAAACGAAGAAGAAAAAAAAGATAAAAATATGAATAATAAAATGTCAATAAATATATCTATATATCAACCATTTCTTTAAATGCAAGTGGATTAAATGCTTCAATCTGAAAACATATGGTGGCTCAATAAATAACAAAATTAGACCCTTCTATATACTGTTCATAAGAGACTCACTTCAGGTAGAAAGACACAGAGACTGAAAGTAAAGGGATGGAAAAAGATATTTCATTAAAATGGAATCAACCAAACAAAAAAAATCTGGGGTAGTGAGTGATACTTATACCAGATAAAATGAACCTTAAAACAAAAGCTATCATGAGAGACAATAAAGGACCCAGCAGTAACACTTTTGGGTAATTATCCAAATAAACCCAAAACACTAAATTGACATAGACATATGCATCCCTATGTTCACTGCAGCAGTATGTATAATAGCTAAGATATGGAAGCAACCTAACTGTCCATCAGTAGATGAATGACTAAAGAAGTGGTGCATATATACAATGGAATACAACTCAGCCATAAGAAAAAAATCTTGCCATCTTCAATAACGTGGACGGGCCTAGAGGGCAGTGTGCCGAGTGAAATGAACTCAGAGAAAGACAAATATTATATGATTTTACTTATATGTGGAATCTAAAGACCAAAATAAAAAAGAAAACAAAACTGGAAACAGACTCACAGCCACAGGGAACATACTGATGATTGCCAGAGGGGAGGGGTGTTGGGGGTGGGTGAAAAGGTGAAGGGATTAAGAAGTACTCATTGGTAGTTACAGAACAGTCAGGGGGATGTAAAGTACAGCAGGGGATATAGTCAACCATTGTAATAACTGTGTATGGGGCCAGACGGGTACTAGATTTATTAAGGTGATCACTTTGTAAGTTACATAGATGTCTAATCAGAGAGCTGTACACCTGAAAGTAATACAATATTGTACGTCCCCTATAACTGAAAAATAAAAAGTTATTATTATTTTCGATATATTTTTCGATTGACTTGAGAGGGAGAAAAGAGAGGGTGAGAGAGAGAGATAAGCATCAACTCATTCCACTTAGTTGTGTACTCAGTGGTTGCTTCTGCTTCTCGTACGTGCCCTGAGCAGGGATCAAACGTGTGACCACTGTGCGCTGGGACGGTGCTCTATCCACTGAACCAACGGCCAGGGCCAAAATATTATTTTAAAAAATTAAATTAAATTAAAAGGTCACATAAAAGTGAATATGTTTTTCCCCTTTGTATAGTTAACCCCCTCCTTTAAAAAAACAACAACAGTATCTTAAATGATATTCTTTGATCACAGTACCTTTTTCAGGGCTGTTTTTCACTGATTCTGCTTCCTTTTCACTTGCAGACTTGGAAACTAGAGGAAAAAAGGACAACTGCAATTTGTAAAATATTTAACAAATAGCTTTTGTAAAACTTTATTTTATATTAAGGCTTACCGGCATGTAATTTTCTTCAATTTATCAAATCAATTTTAGCTGACCTGATCTCCTATCATTAGAAGACAAAGTATTCAAGAACTTCTATAGTAAAAAGAACACCAGGGGGAAATCCATATTAAAAAAAAAATTCCTAGGAGGAAATATATCAAATCTTTAATATTTCTTTCTGGGTGGTATTTTCATCTTTGTGACTTTCCTCAAATTAAATTATTGCTTTTATTAGGAGGGAAAAAACCATGCTGGAAGTCTGAAGACTGAGCAAACAGTCCTGATTATGGTAATGACTCACTGTGAAACCTTGCACAAGTCATTATGTCTTTCTGGATCTCAATGCCCTAATCTATATAATTAAGGGACTCAAGTAAATGATTTGTTAGGTCTCTTCAAACTTAGCGTTCAAACACTAACATATAGTAACCATAAACATATATTAATCAGAACTTATTCCCCTATAAGACATTCATATTTATGAAAAAGAAGCAAAGGACACAAAAATAAGCTCATAACCCTTTCAAATTATGTCTTGGAGGTAGAATCATCCCTGTCTCCTCTTTCTATAGTGATTTAAATTTTTCCTTCCCCACAATATCTGTGTGTGTGTGTGTGTGTGTGTGTGACAGAGAGCGGCAGATAGGGACAGAAAGAATGGAAGGGAGTGAGATGAGAAGCATCAATTCTTTGTTGCAGCACCTTAGTTGTTCATTGATTGCTTTCTCATATGTGTCTTGGCCAGGGGCCTACAGCAGAGCAAGTGACCCCTTGCTCAAGCCAGTGACCTTGGCCTCAAACTGGCGACCTTGGGGTTTCAAACCTGGGTCCTCCACATCCCAGTCCGACCCTCTATCTACTGTGCTACCACCTGGTCAGGCCTCTTATAGTGATTTATAGTAAGTATTCACCGTTTCAATAATAGCCATGACCTTAAATCATCCAAGATTCTGTTGTCTTTGTTGTGTTTTGAACAAGGCATAAAAATAATCTAATACATTTTAGAAATTTCTGCAACATAAGTAGGAATAAACTGCACTTTCTTTCTAATTCTCCATTAAACAAATTCCATTCATCAAAATCCAAAATGCAGTTCAGTTAATCAGTCAAGTGTTTGTGAAGTACTTACCATGTATTTAGCACTGTAATAAGTGCTGGCATAGCACAAAAAGAATAATAAGGTTTAATTAACTCAAATTTTATTAGTGGTAACTGGGTAAAGAATATTTACGCCAGGAAGATGTCTATTGAGTGACTAATCATCAAGCAGATGTTTTTGAACAGATATTTACCATGGAGCTGACTGAAATACAGTAATTCTTCCTCAGAAAGTTCATCTCCCTTCGAAGGGTCCTTCGATTTCACTTCAGTATAAGCTGAAAGCAGATTATCCAAATCAAATTTACTAACAATGAGAGACAGAAACAGGTCCTTTAACAGCTCAGGTAAATCTGAGGGGGGGGGCAAAGAGCTAAGTAAAGGGTTTCTGTAAGAGAAAGACATATGAAGAAATGTGGAAGTGGTACTATCCTCTTGTATAGAAAATTACCAAGATATACTTGATCACTCTGAATTCTATCATTTCTCCTACTTGCTTTTTAATAGTTGTCCGAGAGCCATTACAAGTCGATATAAAAAAATCTAGCATTTGGAAATCTCTGAAAATATGACCTCAGTCATCTGAAAACATCTTCAATAATTAAAAAAAACCATGAATTTGAGTGTTCTAACAGATATGTAGTGTTCTATTTTTGATCCTTCTATTGAAAGCATATTCATTACATGACAATATTAGACATTTTAACAGCAATTTGACTTGACCATGTAAAGTCATTCATAATTAAACTATTAGGTGTTTTGTCTTTTGTTTTTAAAGCTGCATGCTGTGTTTGTGATCTGAGTGGGTGAAGAGTTAAAGATGCCCTTTAGGATTTCTGGTCTGGTAAAAAAAAATGGTTCCTGGCTATCCTAGGAAGACTCTAAAGAGATTCCAGGTGTAGCTATAGACAGTACTGTTTGTTTTTGTGAATTACCTTATCTAAGCTAAAAGATACTTTTGCAATGCTCCCTTAGTTTAAAGCCTAAGTCTGTTTTCCCAAAATGTGAGTCAGGCCTGGGAAAAAGCAGCCTCTCAAGGTGAGAGGGAGACACTTAAACTGGAATGGTGTGCTAACACGGAGATAGCACGGTGGTGTTCACCGTTCTCTGGAGCCAGAACTCTGTGTGAATCCCATCTATGCAATGTATTAGCTGTGTGATCTTCGGCAAATAATTTAAACTTTCTGATCCTTAGTTTCCTTATTGTCAAAATTGGAAGTATAGCACCACCTTTCGGGAATTGTGAGAATTAAAAATATAAGAATGCATGTAAAGTAAAGGGCTTGACAGAACAAATAATCAGTGAATGGTGGCTTTTATTTTGTTTCCTTTTCCACTGTTTCAATGTTTCCTGCTTCACTAGCCCTGGCCTGGTCTCATTTTTCTGAATAACCTGTAGTATTTCACAAGTTTGGCAGTTTGTCTAAAGTTAATTCTATTTTCTAATGACAATACAAAATCAACATTATACTAATATTCAAATGATAGGTAGTTCTTATATACAAACTATATTAAATTTATAGACCACCAGCAGGAGGGAAACTTGGGAACCTGTTTGTTACACAGACTCTCTTCCATAGATTCCACTGGAGCTGAATATCAGCAAAAGTACTGGGAGGGTGATCCCTGGGCCATAATAAAGAAATGACCTTACATACTGAACATAATGCTATTAGTTTTGTGTGTGTGTGTGTGTGTGTGTATGTGTGTGTGTGTGTGACAGAGACAGAGAGAGAGAGAGAGAGAGGACAGACAGGGACAGACAGACAGGAAGGGAGAGAGATGAGAACCATCAATTATTTGTTGTAGCATCTTAGTTGTTCATTGATTGCTTTCTCACATGTGCCTTGAGCGGGGGTCTATTGTAGACCGAGTGACCCCTTGCTCAAGCCAGTGACCTTGAGCTCAAGCTGGTGAGCCTTGCTCAAACCAGATGAGCCTGTAGTTAAGCCAGCGACCTCAGTGTTTCGAACCCAGGTGCTCTGTGTCCCAGCTCGACGCTCTATCCACTGCACCACCACCTGGTCAGGCTGAACGTTATGCTATTTGTTAAAGTGGAACTGTATCTGTAATTACAATTGTTAAAATGAATTTAACTCCTAACATCATTGAAGAATGTTGAACTCTTACCTGGAGGAATATGCAGCTTAAAAAGTAGTTTAAGCTTCTCAGTAAAACTTCCGTTGTACATTATGTCTGTTCAATAAAATTAAATAGCAAGTAGTTACAGATCCAAAGGACATTCAACCAATTCCAGCAATACAGATTACGATAGTAGATACGAGCCAGGAAGTAGAATTCAGAAACCTTCTTTTACTTAAGCTAACAGTTAAATAACCACCCATTATCTCGGGGATAAAATGTTCTGCTTATGTCCCTTCCCCACCCTCAGATTTCTTTTTTATTTTGCACGTGGACTAGTGTCTCATTTGAAGAAAGGACTCCTCTTCAAGGGACAACCCTGATAAGAAAGCCTGCCAAGTACAACAAGTTTCCTGGACATTTCTCTACCACTTTCCTTGGCTATGTGGTTGGATTTTTACTGAGGGACAAAGTCCTCCTGAAGTATTCATTTGCCTGAGTATGAAAAATAAGGACATGTTCTTCCTTCATGTGAACCGTTAAAACATCTGTATCCAACAGCTGGCTTTCCTGGAAGGGCTGGGGTAAAATGAGACCAATATACTTAGATTTAGCAACAAACATGGGAGAATGTCCAGTTATTGCTAAAGCTAGAGACAATGTAAGTCAGGCAGATAAAAATCTGACTAAGTTGGCAATAATAGGCAGTACAAGCATTTTTTTTTAAATTTTTCTTAAGTGAGAAGCGGGGAGGCAGAGAGACAGACTCCCACATGAGCCCAGACAGGGGTCCACCCGGCAAGCCCCCTATGAGGTGATGCTCTGAACATCTGGGGCGTTGCTCCGTTGCTCAAAAACCAAGCTACATTAGCGCCTGAGGCAAGGCCATAGAACCATCCTCAGCACCGGGGCCAACTTGCTCCAACTGAGCCATGGCTGCCAGAGAGGGGGAATGAGAGAGAGGCGTGAGACAGGGTGGGGTAGAGAAGCAGATGGTTGCTTCTCCTGCATGTCCTGACAGGAAATTGCACCCGAGACATCCACACACTGGGCCAATGCTCCACCATTGAGCCAACTGGCCAGGGCCAGTACAAGTATTTTTAGAGGTACCTTTATTTTTGCCTTAAAACAGAAAATTATTCGACATCATCCTACCAATTGCAGAGGAGAATTCTTTGAAGTTTATAAGGCAGTCAGAGTTTTCGTCCAACAATCTGAATGTCCACAAAGCTAGTGCGTCTCTGTTTGCAGAAGGAGCCCAGGGACTCAACAAGTGATATAACACTCTGAACTGCTGGCAGTCAATCTGATACTGTTCCAAATATGGCAGGCTGGGGTCATGGTGCTTCAATACTGGACAACTCAAACACCAATAATAGGAATAAAACAGCTCTTTCTATTAAAAATAAAAAAGAAAAGGCATTAAATTAGAAAAAAATAATTTTATAAGTTTTTTTTATTCTTTTAAACATATCTACTAAAATAATTAAAGACAAAATATTTAAGGGAAGTTGTGGTAAAAATTCTATTAAAAGAGTACTATTTAAAGAAGAACAGTACCTTAAAGATGACATAAAGTTCATCCAGTTCATGAAGGCTCAATTTCACATCTTGTGATACAACACGCAGCTTGAAAAAAGTTAAAAGCACTTTAGAATTGAACACTTCAGTATAGAAATTCTCTAACTCCATTTAGAAATCTCCCTCTGCCAGAGTAAAATATTTTATTTCAAACTTTTAAAAGGGATAACAAAGGTAAATGTACCTATTTTGCTCTTTAAAAGGGCTGCACATAGAATACAGCTGAACTCCACTCTTATATGTTCAAAAAGTATTAGAACTAATGATAATCAGTAACATGGCCACTTAATAAAGCAACAAAAACAAATTCATAGCATTTATACAAACAACAAACAAATTAAAAATGTAAAGGAAAAAACATCTCATTTATATTAGCATCAAAACACAGTAGTAGATAAACCCAACAAGAATGTATAAGACCTATATGATGAAAACTATAAATGCTTACTAAAAGACATTAAAAACATATCGTTAAATTTTTTTTTCTTTTTTTTTTTTACTACAGAGAGAGGGATAGATAGAAACAGACAGACAGGAATGCAGAGAGATGAGAAGCATCAATCATCAGTTTTTCGTTGCGACACCTTAGTTCATTGATTGCTTTCTCATATGTGCCTTGACTGTGGGGCTACAGCAGAGCAAGTGACCCCTTGCTCAAGCCAGCGACCTTGGGTCCAAGCTTCTGAGCTTGGCTCAAACCAGATGAGCCTATGCTCAAGCTGGCAACCTCGGGGTCTCGAACCTGGGTCCTCTGCATCCCAGTCCGATGCTCTATCCATTGCGCTACTGCCTGGCCAGGCAAAAATGAATATTAAAAACTTTTTAAAAGCCTTACCAGATTTAAAAATGGATATAAAGTCATAGTAGCTAAATCAGTGTGCTGTTCTTACAAAAAAGAGACTCAAGTAATAAACCAATATATGTATATAACTATTTAATATATGAAAAACAGAATACAGTAAAGATGGACTAGTCAATAAATGATATTCACCCTAACCAGGTGGTGGTGCAATGGATAGAGTGTCGGCTTGGGATGCTAAGGACTAAGGTTCGAAACCCTAAGGGCACTGGCTTGAGTGTGAGCTCATCCAGTTGAGTGCGGGCTCACCAGCTTGAGTGTGGTATCATAGACATGACCCCATGGTCACTGGCTTTAGCCCGAAGGTCACTGGCTTAAGCAAGGGGTCACTGGCTCGGGTGGAGCCCCCTGGTCAAGGCACACATGAAAAAGCAAACAATGAACAGCTAAGGTGCTGTAACAATGAGCTGATGCTTCTCATCTCTCTCCCTTCTTGTCTGTCCCTCTCTCTTTCTTTTTTTTTTTTTTTTGCATTTTTCTGAAGCTGGAAACAGGGAGAGACAGTCAGACAGACTCCCGCATGCGCCCGACCAGGATCCACCCGGCACGCCCACCATGGGGCGACGCTCTGTCCACCAGGGGGCGATGCTCTGCTCACCCTGGGTGTCGCCATGTTGCGACCAGAGCCACTCTAGCGCCTGAGGCAGAGGCCACAGAGCCATCCCCAGCGCCCGGGCCATCTTTGCTCCAATGGAGCCTTGGCTGCGGGAGGGGAAGAGAGAGACAGAGAGGAAGGTGCGGCGGAGGGGTGGAGAAGCAAATGGGCGCTTCTCCTGTGTGCCCTGGCCAGGAATCGAACCCGGGTCCTCCGCACGCTAGGCCGACGCTCTACCGCTGAGCCAACCGGCCAGGGCCCCTCTCTCTTTCTTAAAAAAAAAAGGCATTCAAACAATGGTCTGTTTCAGTTGGAAAAAAAAAGTACCATTATAGACCTATCTCACACTAGAAACAAACTATATACTTTAGGTGTAGTAAATATCTCATATGAAAAAGTATGTTTATAAATTATATAATTTTATAAAGAAAAGACTGCTTGCTATGTTTGACATGAAACCTACACAACATGTAAGGAATATAATACATAACTACATAAAAAATTTGAAACTTCTACACTCTAAAATATACCCTAAAGAAAATTTAAAAAAGATTGAAGGAAAATATTAACCACAAATATAACTGACAATGAATTAATGTATATGAATATATAACATATAAAGAGCTCCTATAATCAATAAGAAAAAGACAAAAAACCTCATAGAAAAATGGGCAAAGTCTATGAATAGACAAGAGAAGAAATTTAAAAATCTAATAAACGTGATCAGTGAAATAAAAAGGACAACCTGTATTTTTTTCATTCAAGTTGGCACAAATTAATTTTTTTTTTTTTTTTTGTATTTTTCCGAAGCTGGAAACGGGGAGAGACAGTCAGACAGACTCCCGCATGCGCATGACCGGGATCCACCCGGCATGCCCACCAGGGGGCGACGCTCTGCCCACCAGGGGGCGATGCTCTACCCCTCTGGGGCATCGCTCTGCCGCGACCAGAGCCACTCCAGCACCTGGGGCAGAGGCCAAGGAGCCATCCCCAGCGCCCGGGCCATCTTTGCTCCAATGGAGCCTCGATGTGGGAGGGGAAGAGAGAGACAGAGAGGAAGGAGGGGGGGGGTGGAGAAGCACATGGGTGCTTCTCCTGTGTGCCCTGGCCGGGAATCGAACCCGGGACTTCTGCACGCCAGGCCGACGCTCTACCACTGAGCCAACTGGCCAGGGCCAAATTAAATATTTTTAATATCTAATGTTGGTGGAAATGTGGAGAACAAGGAATTTTCATACACTGTTGGTGGGACTTGTAATTTGGTACAGGCCCTGGTTGGATAGCTCAGTTGGTTAGCGTGTCATCCCGATACATCAAGGCTGTGGGTTCAATCCACAACGTTGTGCCCAATCAGGGCACATATAATCATCAATCAATGAATGCATAAATAAGTACAATAACAAACTGATGTTTCTATTTCCCTTCTACTCTCTAAAATCAGTCAAGAGAAAAATGTATAATTTGGTACAAGTCATTTGGAGGATAATTTGGCAGGACCTGTCAATTTTCAAATGGGCAAACCCTGACCTAGCTTCTACTTCCAGGAATCTACCTTATAGACATACTCTTACAAATATGTAAAAATAGATATACAAGGATGTTTAGATAAGGTATTACTTATAAAAACAACAAAAACCTAAATGTATACGTATAAGGAATAAAGTATAGCATATCCATACTATAGTATGTTATTCAGTACATTAAGAAGTGAGGTAGATATGTGTATACTAATATACAGTAGCCATGATGTATTTTTGAGTGAAAAGTTACAGAACAAAGTGACTGGTATGCTCTCATTAAAAAAAAAAAAAAAAAAAAAAAAAAAAAAAAAAAAAAAAAAAAACTATGTTACCAGCCCCCAACCCCCACATAAACATTTATATCTATAGATATACAGAAAAATGATCTGGAAGAATATATGTCAAATCACTTTAATACTGGGTACTCCTGGGGCAGGAAGCCGTTACATTTTTACATTTCTGGGATATTTGAATAATTGACAATAAGAATGCATTACTTCAGTATTTTTATTTATTTATTTTTCCCATTGATTTCAGAGAAAGAGAAGAAGAGACAGGGGGGGATGAGAGGGAGGGAGGGAGAAAGAGAAGTATCAACTCGTTCCACTTAATTGTTTTATTCAGTTGTGCACTCATTGGTTGTTCTCCTATGTGCCCACACCGGGGATCAAACCTGCAACCTCAGCATGCCAGCATGACATTCTATCCACTGAGCCACCTGACCAGGGCTACGTCTATATTTTTAAAAGTTCATATATAAAAACTAAAACCAGGTGGCTCTATGCTAACTATGTCACAGTAACAACACCGGTTGAATCAAAATCTAAACTGGAATCTTAAGAAATGTTAAATTCCCCAGATTTGTACCTCTGAGAACTTGGCCTTTAAGCAAGTAGGATCACAAAAACAATACATGTTCACGATAAAAACTCAAACAGTACAGGACGATATATTCAATATATATTGAAGTAAAACTCTTCCTCTTCTGATCAGCAGTCTATTAATCCCACTCACCAGAGGCAACCAATATTAACAGCTTCTTATATTGCCATCCAAATATGAAAAATGAGAGTATTAAAAAAACCACTGTTGTCTGACCAGGTGGTGGTGCAGTAGATAGTGTCGGACTGGGACGCGGAGGACCCAGGTTTGAAACCCTGTGCTCACCAGCTTGAGTCCAAGTCGCTGGCTTGAGCAAGTGGTCACTTGGTTTGCTGTAGCTCCCCGGTCAAGGCACATATGAGAAAGCAATCAATGAACAACTAAGGTGCTGCAACAAAGAATTGATGCTTCTCATCTCTCTCCCTTCCTGTCTGTCCCTATCTGTCCCTCTCTGTCTCTGTCACACACACACACAGCATTGTTTTAGACATTTTCCACTTTACTATAGGTATCCTGGGTAATAATATATATATATTATATATATAATATATATATTAGATATATATAATAATATATATTATATATAATATATACATTAGATATATATAATATATATATATCTCCTTTTTATAATATATAATATATATATTAGAAGCACTAATAATATATTATATATATATTAGAAGCACTGATTACTTTTTTATTGACAAAGAACATCACAAATGTTATGCTTAAATGCCTATATTATAGCATTCACTACTGAAGGTCAGATAAAACAAAACACATTGGAGAAACTGACATAATGGACTGGGGTGTAAAAGGTGAGGAGATTGAGAAATATAGACTGGTAGTTACAAAACAGTCACGGGAATGCAAAGTACAGCATAAGAAATATAGTCATTAATATTGTAATAACTACCTAACTACCGTATGTATTGCGCCAGGTGGGTACTGGAAATATCAGGAGGAATACTTTGCAAAGCATATGATTGTCTAACCACTGTGATGTATGCCTGAAACTAACACAAAATAATATAGAATATAAATAGTGATTGGAAAAAAAAAATTTTATCACAAAAAGAAAATAACTTATTTTCTCTCAAAAGTTTATAGTAAGCTAAGCTGTGGCAAGAATCTAGCTCAAAAGTTTATTTATTCTCAATTTTTTTACATGGAATGGTAATTGTTAAAAGGAAGGGAAAGAAAAATGGTCATTCCAGTTGTCTCCTCCCACTGGGTGGTTACTCACCACATTCTGTTTCGTCGTCTCCTCTAGGGTCTGTATCACATATAACCTATTTCGACAGCGCATGCTGTGTATATCTTCACAACGAATATAACCATATTTCTGCAAGAAATATGATTTCAGTGGATACTCATTCATAATAAACATCCACTTCTCTTACAACTGAATTTCGTCAATCTCGATTCTCAGAAGCCTTTGTTCTATTTCTAGCTGTTTTCTTAATTTGTTCAGTGATTATGCAAATTTTCAACTCCCACATTTCATTTGCTCTACATACTTACTGGAGAGAATTCCATCTACTACGTGTCTAGAATAAGTACAAGAACATTGGTAACATTCTTAGTCTATAAGAAGAGAATAATTTTCTCCTTTTTATATAGTGATAGATATTTAAAAGCGGTCATTTGTGAGGGCAAATTTCATTTATATAAATTTATATAAATTTCATTTATATAATGAAAAGCAAATGGAAGCAGAGGAGACAACATAACCTACAAACTGCACAGAACTCATTGTTAAATTGAAGCCATAATTTAAAATTATGCTTTACTGGTATTATTATTTTACTCTTAATATACCACTAGAGTCATAACTGTAATATTGATTATTTAAAATATGCTATTTAATTATATATTTATTTAAAATTACCTCATTTGACTCTCTAATCAAGTCTGTAATATCCACTCTTATATGGCTGCTTTTTCCATCACTCACATTTGAACCCTGCTGAACATTTGAAGGCAATGGGCTATCCTTATTGGTGATACTGTCAAAAAACCTATCCAACAGTGATAGCAAAACAATAATTAGTGCAAGTAAGATGCAGAGTAAATGACAGCTAACTTCTCCATAGTCAGGGGTTCATTTCAACTGAGAGGACGAGGGACGATCTTATGAAGTAAATTTGAAGACAGTCTGGAATTAGGAAGACAAGGGAGTAGGGAATGGGATGAAGAAATGATTTCGGAGCTGGGGAGAAGAGTGTGATGGAAGCAAACAGTACTCTCAGAGTACTCAGCAAATACCACATATCTCAGTGAGGATGGAATATAGCCTTTGTAGAGGCATGTAAGGAGAAATAAGTTAAGAATAGGTACATCAAGGCCTTATCATAGTTCGATATGCTAGAGTGGGGTATTTATATTTTTATTGTGTACATAATGGGATTTGATGCATCATTACAAGTTACCCAATAAAATATGCATTCATTTAATACACACACACACACACACATATACACACACCACAGTGCTTTAACACAAAACAGCATTCATGAAAAAGAGACTAGGAAAATAAAGCTCAGTCTACCACTTGGAAACCGGAGCAATTTCCCCCACTGGATATGTAACATTACCACTATCCATTCTCCTTCAAATTACTTTTTTAAAGTGACACTTTATGACTCAATCTGGGGCTAGGAAAGTCTCAGAACAGAGAATCAACAATATTAGTGGCTTCCTTTAAAATAATTTCCTTTTGTTATATTCTGTTTGGAAACAGAGAAGTGGACTTCAGGCCTAGATTTCTCATTCAAGTAGCTTTGTGACCCAGGGCAAACTGCTTCAAGTTTCTAGGCTTCCTTTTCTTACCTGTAAAATAAGGGAATGAACAACATAATCTCTAAGGAACGCCCCAGATTTAAATGTTATGGTTCCTTTAGTACCTGTTCAAAGCTGTCACAGCTTCAGCATCATCTCTACATGTCAGCAGTTTGTCCAAATTGTAGTCAAGTATGGCCAATCCCAGTTGTAAAATGGCCTTTATCCCATCATAGAAGAAACAGTCCACCACATTCACTGCACTTTCAATTGGTAGGACACTAATAAAAAGTGTGAGGAACCATGAGAGAGAAACTGAGGAAAAGAATGTCATATCAGTCATGTGTTCTGTCAGTTGGGGAAGGTGATCCCTGATCAGTTCTTCAAAGACGGCCTGATCTACCAAGGCACCTAGAAAACATAAAAGAAGTTTAAAAATGAATACCATTCAAAAGGATTTGTTTCAGATAATTCCCACTCCTGTTAGTATGTTGATATATCTTATTTTCTTCCTTAAATTATGTACTTCTTCAGTGCCTTTTCTATACTATACAAATCTCTTTATCTGCTAGCAGTGTCCTACATCAAGAAGCACTTCAGCCTGACCTGTGGTGGCGCAATGGATAAAGCATTGACCTGGAATGCTGAGGTTGCTTCTTCAAAACCCCAGGCTTGCCTGGTCAAGGCATATATGAGAAGCAACTACTATGAGTTGATGCTTCCCACTCTTTCCCCCAACTCTCTCTCTCCCTTCCTCCCCCCCTCTCTTTCTCCCTATCCTCTCTCTAAAAATCAATAAATAAAAATATTTAAAAATATTTTTTTAAAAAAAGCATTTGAGAAACTCAATTCAAATTCATCTGAAGAGAACCTGTCTGATAGCTCAGCTGGTCAGAGCACTGTCCTGATATGCCAAGGTTGCAGGTTCAATCCTCACTCAGGGCACATACAAGAATCAACCAATGAAAGCATAAATAAGTGGAACAACAAATAGATGTTTCTCTCTCCAAATTCATTTGAACAATTATTTATTGAATCACTATGTGTAAAAACCTGTAATATACCAATTAATGAAGTGGTCTCATCTTCAATAAGTTCAATATCTAGGACAGTGGTCGGCAAACTCATTAGTCAACAGAGCCAAATATCAACAGTACAATGATTGAAATTTCTTTTGAGAGCCAAATTTTTTAAACTTAAACTATATAGGTAGGTACATTCCTTATCAAGGTAGCACCCACATGTGGTATTTTGTAGAAGAACCACACTCAAGGTGCCAAAGAGCCGCATGTGGCTCACGAGCCTCAGTTTGCCAACCAGGGATCTAGTAGAACTTAAGATAAATACACAAATAACTAAGATGAAAGATCATACAATCAATGACCTAGCCATGATGCTTAAGGCTTATGAGGTTACAAAGGAGAGATTATCTATAGTTTTAATGTAGGGGATAACAGAGTTATAAATATTTGATGACTAAAGAAAATATTACACAATTAAGAAGTCAAGAACTTGGTCCTTTCAAACCTTTCAAATATCTATACAGTTCGTATAAATATAGCTGATTAATATCTATCTCTCATCAATAAACTATGAAAATTATCCAGCAGCTCTCAATGCTTCATTCAGATTACCATTGTTTTAGCAATATAAAGAGAGGAAACTTAAAATTTCTATTTCATTAAAAAACAGACAAGGTATTTTATTTTTTAAAAAGCAACATATTAAATAATTTTTCCAAACATTATTCAATACAAAAAGCTCTTCTCTCAACCATGTCAGTGAATGTGATTTTTTGATACTGCTTACATTTTGTATATTTTAAAACCTAACTGATCAGTTCTTCCATGATAGGTAATTAGATAGACAAGAGGCATATAAATTGTTAGAAAACATATATGTGTTTATACATTTCTTTTACCAATAATTCGACGATTAAAGTAATCGGGCAACATTCGTTCACATACAGCAACCAGAAGCCAAAAAGCTTCTTCCTCTTTTGCGTACAGAAGCAACACTGAAGTCAAAATATTCATTGCCTAAAATTCACAGGAAAATAAAAAAATAGTCATTTAGATAATCCATTCATTTAAACTACTTTTCAAAAAAAATCCTCTATTGGTAAGTTACAAAGAATAAATAGGATCTATATATAACAATTATGGGTGCTCAACCCATTATAAATGATTCTGTAGCTATTCACCATAATCCATACCACTTCTTCAAAGTACCTGTACATATGTGTGCTAAGCTGTATATTTTGCAGACATCTTTGTATATGGGTATGGCCATGAGATCAAGATCCTCCAACAGAATATAGGTGAGACATCAAAATAACAACTAAACTACAGAACTATCATTCAGAACCACCTGAAATCTGGTTGAACAGAAGTCCTACAACTAGGGAATTAAAGGAGTCATATAGAGCCTGAACAGTTGTGGCACTGTAGATAGAGTGTTGACCTGGGACAGTGAGGTCCCAGGGTCAAGACCCTGAGTTCGCCGGCTTGAGCATGGGCTTATTTAACGTGAGCACAGGCTTGCTAGTTTGAGCATGGGATCACCAGCTTGAGCACGGGATCACTGAAATGATCCCATGGTTGCTGGCTTGAGCCCCAAGGTCACTAGTTTGTGCAAGGGGTCACTGGTTCAGCTTGAGCCTCCCTCCCAAGTCAAGGCATGCATGCAAAGCAATCAATGAACAGCTAAAATGATGCAACTACAAAGTTGATGCTCCTTACCTCCCCCCCTCTCAAAATAAATAAATAAATAAAGCAAGCCACATCAAGATTGGTAGGGGTGGCAGAGGCAGGTAATGGGCTAGTTTCATGCCAACGTACGGAAGATTAAATATTGGGAGGGATATCTTGGTTGCAGAGGTTCCCTGCTAATGAGTGAGGTCACCCAGCTCAGGGTTCCAGAGCCAGGAAGAGAAATCCCCATAACTTCTGGATGGAAAAACCAACTGGATTGAGGCTGAGGGAGATGGAAGCTGCTGGAGTCCTAGGCAGCTCCTCTTAAAGATCCCACACACGGACTTACACGAACTAACTCCATAGCTGGGGCAGCAGCTCAAAAGGCATCCGAGTCATATGAGGAGGAACTGAATTGTCCAGCATCAGAGCAAGACCTGGAGGGGGGCAGCTTTCTCCCAGACAGAAGTGCAGACAGAGGCAATTGTTCCTTTGATTATCCACCCCCCAACAAAGTTGGAAGGTAAATGCCATAATTGAGTCACTATCCACCTGGCTCACACTGTTTATACCCCTTACCCCTAACTCCAGTTATTTCCTGAGGCCCTGTCCCACCCAACTTTCAGGCCCACTCAGGCTATTTCCAATGGCTTTGCCATATGGCCATTCATGTTTCAGATTTTCCTAAAAATCTCTCAAACAAGCATCATCTGGACTCAGCATGCCCTGTTCATCTTGCTGAGTGGCCCCAGGCCCAGCACAAGAAGCTGCCAGCCTTGGTTTGCAGCTTAGACTCACCTGGGCACCTCTAAAACCTGGAAGCTATAGAGTAGCTATCCACATATCACTTTATAACTCATGCATGGAGGCCCTAGCAGAACACAGGTGATTCCTGACCTTGGCCTAGACCTCCTGGGAGGCCCAAGAGCCAGTACACCCAGTGGACAGCTTCAGACCATGTCAAAGGACAATCACCCAACAACCTCCACAGACACACACTCAAGGATCAAACTCAGCGGGCACCACAGCCCCATTGAAACAAGTATTCCACTGTGGGTGGGCCCCTGCACAGATGATCCTACATGTGGTCAGTGGTTAGAGGTCGGTGATTGCAGCCAGTTCCTGTGGCTGATTGGCCTGGAGGTAAATCCCTCCCATTGATGTGTCAACGGTAATCAAGGCTCTACTACAAGAGGAGGGTGTACACAGCCCACACGGGGGTGGGGAGATCTGGAGTGCCCAGCTTGGATGATCAAGGAGGACATACCACTGGACCCTGAAAGACACCTACTACATTAGGCTACTCTACCAAGCCTGGGAGATGTAGCAGCTCTACTTAATACACAGAAATGAATACATGTAGATGCTAAAATGAGGAAACATGTCCCAAATAAAAGAAGAGAACCAAACTTCAAAAAAAGAACTAAACAAAATCTAGATGCAGAGTTCAAAACACTGGTTGGTCATAAGGATGCTCAATGAAGTTAGTGAGGACCTCAACAGCATATAAAAAAACTAGTCTGAAACAAAGGATACACTAACTAAAACAAAGAATAATTTATAAGGAGTCAACAATAGAGTAAATGAAGTTGAGAATCAAATTAGCAATTTGGAATATAAGAAAGCAAAAAACACCTAATCAGAACAGCTAAGAGAAAAAAGAATCCAGAAAAGTAAGCAGAGTGTGAGGAGCCTCTGGGACAAATTCAAGCATACCAACATTCACATCAGTAGGGTGCCGGAAGGAGAAGAGGGAGAGCAAGAAATTGAAAACCTGTTTGAAATATGACAGAAAAGTTCACTAGCTTAGTGAAGGAATAGACATATAAGCCCAGGAAGTACGGAGAGTCCTAAACAAGATGAACCCAAAGAGGCCTACATCAGGACACATCATAATTAAAATGCAAAAGGTTAAAGGCAAAGAAAGAACCTTAAAAGCACCAAGAAAAAAATCAGTTAGCTATAAGGGAGTTCCCATAAGACTGTCAGCTGATTTCTCAACAGGAACTTTGCAGGCCAGAAGGGATTGGCAAGAAATATTCAAAGTACAGATATTGATCGACTTATGACCAATGCAACTTATGACCATTCCACTTTATGACTACAATCGCTAGCCACGACTGCTCCGTGTCTGGCAGCGCAAGCGTTGCCCAGCTGGGTGTACGACAGTGTGGACCAGCTTCCGGCAGCACTACCATCTCCGCATGCACCATTTCAACTGTTATCCCAGACTCGGTACAGCAATTTGTGTTTTGTGTCTTGGATATTTTTTATCAAACCCCTCCCAAGATGTCTACCAAGAGGAAATTGTCTTTGTCTACGCCTCAGCTTGCCAAGAAGGAAGAAAGGCCATCGATCTCGACACGAAAATGAGCGTGGGCTCATCCGACTTGAGCATGAGTTCACCAGCTTGAGTGCAGGGGCACTGGCTTGAGCATGGGATCATAGACACGATCCCATGGTCGCTGGTTTGAGCCCAAGGTCACTGGCTTGAGCAAAGGTCCACTCGCTCTGCTGTAACCCCCTGGTCAAGGCACATATAAGAAAGCAATCAATGAATAAGTATGAAGGAGGAAAGAAAGTGAATGTGATTGCACATGTTTATGAAAAAACCAACTCCGATAACCCCAACTGCTGCCTCAGATGACAATATCAATGATCCACAGCCAAGCACCAGCGGCCAATAAAATGTTTATAAAGGATTCATCTTTATATAGCCTTTACCACCTAGCACAATATATTTTACAGAGCAAGAATTCAATAAACATTGGTTAAATGTAAAAGAAAAACAAATTCATAAAAGTCAGCTCTCCTAAATATTCCATCATTCTACTTAGATTAATAATATCCACTATTAATTGCAGACCAACCTCTGTCTTTATCACAATTTTCAAACTGGTTGAGTTGATTTTGATGTGATTTTTATTCCTTGGAACATGTACACGGTTGGGTTCATAATAAAGTCATACCTGGCAGTATCCAATTTTGGGATTCCTATATGCATAAGCTGTGAGCACCCGCCTCAGAGCAGATATGCCAGTGTCGCTCTGAAAGGCTGGGTGTTCAGGCAGGGAGCGACGTAAATCCCGTTCAATTTCTTCAGTAGCCAAGTTGCAGGTCCCTAAGGACTGATCAACCACTTTAGCATAATAGCCAGGATTCGCAGCCATGTCATTAACAGCACCTGTAGAGATAACTGCATTAATATACAGAAGAAGAGGGATACAATAAAGCTACTACTTGCATATGTGTGTCTGTGTGTTTACAGGGAGTCCCTGGGTTATGCCAGTCTCAACATATGATGTTTCGAGTTTACGATGCTCATCCCATAAAAACTTTAAAAAACTGAGACATGTTTCGGCTTATGCCACTAGTGTCGTACTTACAGATTAAATGGGTGAACTAGTTTGGTTATGTGTGGTGAAAGAATACACAGTACAGTATATTTATGTCCTTTTCCTTTTTCTGTGGCTTAGTTGTGTTTTTATATTCTAGATTGTGATTTTATAACTGTGTTAGAATAGTTAAATGACTTAGGGTAGGGTGTGTTTCTACTTACATGAAAATTTGTGTTACGTTACTGTCGTAGGAATAGAACTGTGCCGTAATCCAAGGACCCCGTGTGTGTGTGTGTGTGTGTGTGTGTGTGTGTGTGTAGAATTGAAATGCTTTTAAACGTAGCTTTATGCTCAAGTGATGTCTGAGTACAAACAAAAAAATAGAAAAAGCTTCACACTGGAATCTATAACATGAAAACACTAATCTTATCCAACAGAATAACATTTTCATGAACTTGTTTTCCTGTGAACTTTTCCTTTGACACTAGAGATAGAGATCTTCCCCAACCAATTAGCTACAACTTGCCTAATAAACTAATCTGCACAGACAATGGATGTGTGGATATATAGCTAAGTATGCATGACTAGCGTACCCTCTTTGATTTGTTTGGACTCATGATCAGTAAAACTTTGACCTAGCCATCTTTGCAATTATTTTTATTCAAGTTGGTGCATAACTCCTAAGAGGGCCATAATTAAGGTTTGTTAAATAAATAAAGTAAATAAATGTAATACCTGAAAAAATCATCCAGAGTTCTCCTCTTAAGGTCTCTGGAATCCCTCTTAACACCAGATCTCGAGACTTTTTAGTCCGAAACATGCTCACACCACGCCCACATTCTGTAAATAGGATGTTCCAGAATTGTTCCTTCATCTTTTCTTTCAACTATAACAACAAAAAAATCAAAGTAACTAAAATAACAAGAAATTAATTTCTTTCAAATAACTTGATAACTCTTCACCATGAAAAAATACATCTCGAAATCAACAACATAGGAATTCAAAATCAGTATTCAGAGGGGCCAAACACCAGACTACTGTCATCACAAAAACCTTTTAAGTTCCATGTGAGCATAATAGACTTAACTTACTGTTTTAATTCTTAGCTAAACTCACATAAAATGTGAAAAGCATTACACTTAGTAGGTAAAAGCTTTGAACCATCATTCTTCACATATCACCTTGATTAGAACTGATTAGTAGAAATCCATGCAATTAAAACCTAATATTCAAGTTTCAGCCTTTATCTTAATTCACTACAATAGTCCTTTTGTTTTAATGGAACCAAACAAGTCACACAGTAGTTCGTGCTGGAAAACCTTTCCAAGCCCGAAAGTAGAGTATTCAGTTGTGGTACCTTCTAATATGCTCTAAGATTTTTCTTTTTGATCCACTGTTTCAGTCCACAGATGTAAATATTGTGTCCTCTTACCATTTTGGAATCAAGATTCTCCATGTTCTGAGGGTGATACACAGCCATTAAGGCTTCAGTGTGCACGGTTTCACCGCGCTCTCTCTGAGATGCTGAGGACTGCACCTCAGTGTTATCACCTGGGTCTACAGAATCAGAACTAACAGGAACCTGAAAAGAAAAAAAAAAGTACAAACGTTTTACTGTCATTTATAAACCACAATTTATATGCACAATAAGTATTATTAAAAGCAATGTCTCAGGTAGATAGGAAGACGTTGCTTTTCTATCAAAATTAGAGAAGATACAAACTAATGTGTGTAACAGAAAATTCAGGATCTAAGTGAACCCACTCCCCTACAAAAGCAATAAAATACTGGCAAAACATTGAAAAAAATACAGAATATAGCAAATTAACCAAAGGTATAGAACAAACTGAAAAGCAGCAATTCGAGTAAAATTAATGAATCTCTACAAGAACACCACAGCCTGTGAAGTTTTAACTTGAGGCTATTCCAGTCCGCTGCCCTCCCAAGCTCAGAGGCGTGGCATGGCAGCCATGAAAGCAAGCATTACCAGAGCCAAGGAAGGACCCTTTGGAAGGTCACTAAAATCCCCATCCCTCCTAGGACACAGTCAGTGTTCTGACTGATCTAGCAGCTCCCTAGAAAATCTCCACCCGTACCCCCTTGTTATCATTTGATTTGATTCAAAGCTCAGCTGTGGGGAAAAAAGTCCCTTTCCCCTGGCATCAGAGAAAGCCATAGCAATCTGTGAATAACCTCATCTGCCTAAGGCTAATTATGTAGGGGGGAAACAAGAGCCTTACTAAAAACGTAAAAGACCTGGGAGCTAGATGGCCATAGCGAACTTTGAGAGGATTCAACACATTCTTGGGGATGTAAATGCACGCGTGCAAGTGCAGGGCTATAAACTTACTCAGGGGGGAAAAAAAAGGACAAGAGAAAGACCCAGTCACTCAACTCTGGCTGACTTTGCAAGTAAGAAATGAAAGCTAAGGCTGATTTATAAACTGCCAGAAGTCTGAGGTATACCTTCACACAAAGAATCCTTTGGTAACAGGTGGAAAACTTAATGGTTTAAAGCATTTAAGGAAAGCTTCTGATGCATTTTGGCTGACCACTAATTTTTACTAACCTAGTGGCTGATCCAAGCAAGCCAGGCTTAAAAATAAAAACAAGTATATACAAACAAACATAAACAACCACCTAAAAATGTCCTTGGAGGGAACAGTTCTTGGACTTTGTATTAAAAATGTAAAGCAGCCTGGGCTTGCCTGGTCAAGGCACATATGGGAGTTGATGATTCCAGCTCCTCCCCCCTTCTCCCTCTCTGTCTCTCCTCTTTCTCTGTCTCTCTCTCCTCTCTAAAATGAATAAATAAAAAAATAAAAAAGTAAATGTCCTCTCAAAATAAAAATGTAAAGCAGCCATTATAAATATATTCAAAGAAATAAAGGAAACTTAATAAAAGAAAAGATTCAGTTAAAAAGTGGACAAAAGATCTAACTAAATAGAGACCTCAACAAAACAGACATAAAGATGACAATTCTCTGCTCACAAAAATCAGGGGATATTTTATCGCTTCATATTCATTTTGAAATATCCCCTGATTTTTGTGAGCAGTATATATGAAAAGATGCTCAATATCATACGTCATTAGGGGATTGCAAATTAAAACAATGAGATATCATTTGCACACCTATTAAAATGGCTAAGGTCTTGCCTGACCAGGCGGTGGCGCAGTGGATAGAGTACCAGATTGGGAGAGGAGAACCCAGGTTCAAGACCCCGAGGTTGCCAGCTTGAGCGCGGGATCATCTGGTTTGAGCAAAGCTCACCAGCTTGGGCCCAAGGTCACTGGCTTGAGCAAGGGGTTACTTGGTCTGCTGAAGGCCCACGGTCAAGGCACATATGAGAAAGCAATCAATGAACAACTAAGGTGCCGCAACGAAAAACTTTTATGATCGATGCTTCTCATTTCTCTTCATTCCTGTCTGTCTGTCCCTATCTATCCCTCTCTCTGTCTCTGTAAAAAAATAAATATAAAATAAGATAAAATAAAATGGCTAAAGTCCCGAACACTGACAAGGACACCAAGTGCTACTGTGGATGTGGAGCAACAGGATCTCGTCTTTACTGCTGGCTAGAATACAAAACGATACAGCCACTTTGGAAGATTGTTTGGCAGTTCCTTACAAAACTAAATACAATCTTACTATATTATTTAGCTATTGTGCTCCTATGTATGTACCCAAATGAGTTAAAAAGTTATGTCCACACAAAAACCTACACATTAACATTTATAACGGCTTTATATATAACTGACCAAAATTGGAAGCAACCAAACCATCCTTTAATATGTGAATTTATAAACATTGTGGTATAATTGGAAGATGGAATACTTTTAAACAATAAAATAATTGAACTATCAAAAAAACTAAGAATTTTTTTGAAAAGATAAACAAAATTGACAGAACTCTAGCTATATTTACGAAGAAAAAAGAAAGAGGACTCAAACAAAATTAAACATGAAAGAGGAAACATTATGGCAGAAATACAAAGATCATATGAGACCACTATGGTCTCATTTATATGATTAAAGTTTTAATTTTGATGTACTCCAATTTGTGTATTTTTTCTTTTGTCGTGTATTTTTGGTATCATAGCTATGAAAAAGTTGCCTAATATAAGGTCATGAAAATTTACTTCTATGTTTTTTTCTATGTGTTTTACAGTTTCAGCTCTTATATTTAGGTCTTTGGTACATTTTGAGTTAATTTTTGTGTATGATCCTACTGCATTTTTTTGTATGTGGATAAACACTTTCTAAAAATTAGTAAGAAAAAGTAGAACACCTTAGAACTGTGCATATATCTGAAAATAAAGACCCATTTTGAAACAAAATCCTTTTCTGATAATTGAGCATACTCAACTACCAGAGTTACCCAAGAGTTTTCAAAAGAAAATACAAATTCTTAAGATTTAAGAAACACAGGTAAATTAAAGGAGAAGGAAAGATAAACAGAGCATTAAATCTAACACCGACTGAATCTGAAATGCAACAGGACAGGAAAAAAGTGAAATAAGAAAGATTATGGGGAGCCCTGGCCAGGTTGTTCAGTGGATAGAGCATCACCCTGGTATGCCAAGGTCGCAGGTTCGATCCCCAGTCAGGGCACATAAGAGGAGCAACCAATCAGTGCACAACTAGATGGAACAACTAAGTGGAACAACAAGTTGATGCTTTTCTCTCTCTTACCCTTCATAACCCCTCTTTCCCTTCCTCTTTCTCTCTCAAATCAATGGAAAAAATTTAAAAATTTTAAAAGAATATGGGAGCATTAAAAGAAAAATTAGTAAGACTGACCAGATTTTACTTCTTTCTTTACATCAAACTAAAGACTATCCTGGGTACATACATGAAGAGAATGAAAGATTAGAAATTGGGGCAATAACTCTTGATGGCCAGCATGAAGGTTCTGTGTCTGGAACTGAAATAATTAGTCACATGTTTTCATTGTACTTTTCTATAATCAAAAGGAAAGTTAGTCTTATGAATAGTGCATTATAATGAACTTAGCATAGTATTTTCAGTCTCTAGTCTGGAGAGAGAGAGATAAGTATCTATAATCCAATCCAAATAAATTAATATAGCTAGTAAAGCCAACGCCAATTTTTTCTTTGGATTTTAATTAAAATATAAACAGTTATGAAGTCATAAGTTTTGCCCATCTATTAAAATATGAGGTACCTAGCCACTGAAAAAGAAAATTAATTTGGAATTATCTACATTTCCATGAAAAGACATACTAAATATCAAAATCACCCCAATATTCAACCTTTCTCATCTCATGGCACACATAAACTACTAAAATTCTGTGGCACACTGAAACATATATTTTTTGCCAATATGACCCAAAAAAAAGGGTATGATTTGGATTCATTCACACCAGACAGCTATTATTGTGTTGGCTGTTGTCCTTCAATTTGACAATCTAAAGAAAAAAAATGTCAGTGCACCTGACTAGTTAGGTATTACATGTTTTTTAAAGATTATTATTTATTTATTTATATATTTATTTACAGAGACAGAGAGAGAGTCAGTGAGAGGGATAGACAGGGACAGACAGACAGGAACAGAGAGATGAGAAGCATCAATTATTAGTTTTTCGTTGCACATTGTGACACTTTAGTTGTTCATTGAATGCTTTCTCATATGTGCCTTGACCGTGGGGCTACAGCAGACTGAGTAACCCCTTGCTTGAGCCAGGGACCTTGGGTCCAAGGTGGTGAGTTTTTGCTCTAACCAGATGAGCCTGCGCTCAAGTTGGCAACCTCGGGTCTCGAACCCGGGTCCTCTGCATCCCAGTCCGATGCTCTATTCACTGCGCCACCGCCTGGTCAGGCAGGTATTACATGTTTTAAAAATTCTTGCAGCACACCAGTTGAAAATCACTGCCCTAAAGCAATAAGAGGAGAGTCTTTTTCCTAGGCTTTGTTGAATTATCAAATATACTGTTCACAAAAATTAGGGGCTATTTTAAAATGAATTAAGAAGCAATAAAATATCCCCTAAATTTTGCAAGCAGTATATATTGTTTGTTAAAAAATGTATTAGGTGAAAGTACAAGGTGTGTATATTTGATAAACAACAAACACAGTCAAGAAAGGTCAAATGGTAATAGTTTTTTAAAGTATGAGTTCCTAAGAAGTAAAACTGTCATTATTTGAAGATGAATAATACTGTATATAGAGACCCCTAAAGATTATATGAGAAAACTACTAGAACTGATACATGAGTTCAGTAAAATAGTAGAATACAAAATAAATATTTAGATATAAGTTACATTTTTATCAACCAATGATGAATTATCAGAAAGAAAAACTAAGAAGGTAATCCTATTTACAACTGCATCAAAAAAAACCTCAAAAAACACTAGGAATAAATTTAACCAAGGAGGTCAAAGACCTATTCATGGGGTCCTCAGGTTACGATACAATTCCATTCTTATAACAGTGCTATAATCCAAATTTTGGTGTAAGTCAAAACATACCCTAGCCTAAGTCACTTACCTATCCTAACATATTTGTAAAATCATAATCTAGAACATAAAAACACAACTAAGCCACAGAAAAAGGAAAAGTATATAAATATACTGTACTGTACACTATACTGTAGTATGACATTAAAGGCCAAATCGAAAACCCTCACGTCTCCATTTTTTTAAGTTTCTATGGGAGTGAGCATCGTAAACTTAAAACGTCATATGTCGAGACTGTTGTAACCTGAGGACCCCTGTAATTGGAAAATTATAAGACAGTGAAGAGAGAAAATGAAGAAGATACAAACAAGTAGAAGCATATATTGTGCTTATGGATAGGAATAATTAATACTGTTAAAATGTCCATATTGCTCAAAGTAATCTACAGATTCAATGCAATTCCTATGAAAATAGGAATGGCTTTTTTTCACAGAATTAGAACGAATAATCCAAAAATGTATATGGTACCACAAGAGATCATGAATAACCACAGCAATCTTAAAAAAAAGAACAAAGTGGGAGGTATCACACTATCTGATATCAAACTATACTATGAGGCCATAGTAATCAACACAGCATGATACTGGCATAAAAACAGACACATAGATCCACGGAATAGAACAGAGAGCCCAAAAATATGCTCATGCCTATATGGTCAATTAATATATGACAAAGGAGGCAGGAACATACAATGGGGTAAAGGCAGTGGATTCAATAAATGGTGTTGGGAAAATTAAACTGCTCCGTGCAAAAAAAAGAAAAGAAAAAAGAAAAGAAAAAAAAAAAAGAAAAAAAGAAACTCGATCACCTTCTTATACCACATACAAAAATAAACTCAAAATAGATTAAAAGGCTTAAATGTAAGACTTGAAACCAAAGAAATTCAAGATGAAAACATAGGCAGTAAAATTACTGACATTTCTCTTAGCAATATATTTTCTGACATATCTCCTCAGGCAAGAGGGAGAAAGAAAAATATAAACAAATAGAAATACGTCAAACTAAAAAGATTTTTCATAGCAAAGGAAATAATCAACAAAACAAAAAGACAACCTACTGAATGGAAGAATTTGTCAATAATACATCTGACAAGGGGTTAATATACAAAAATTTAAAAAAGCATACAACTCAACACTGAAAACCACAAACAATTCAATTAAAAAATGGGCAGAAGAATAGAGACTTTGATAAAGATGACGTACAGATGGCCAATAGATATATATATAAAAAGATGCTCAATGTCACAAGTCATTAGAGAAATGTAAATTAAAACAACAATGAGACCTCACACTTGTCAGAATGGCCATCATCAATAAATAAACAAACAACAAATGTTGGTGAAGATTTGAAGAAAATGAAACCTACATGAACTGTTTGTGGGAGTGCAGATTGGTATAGCCGTTATAAAAAACAGTATGCAGATTTCTCAAAAAATTAAAAATGGAACTGCCTTATGACTCAGCAATTCCACTTCTGGGTATATACTCAAGGAAACCTAAAATACTAATTCAGAAATATATATTCACCTCTATCTTCACTGCAGTGTTATTTACAATAGCCAAGAAATGGAAGCAACCCAAGTGTCCATCAGTAGATAAGTGGATAAAATGTAATGGTACAGATATACAATGAAATATTACTTGGCCATTAAAAAGAATGAAATGTTTGCAACAGCATGGATGGACTGAGAGGGTATTATGATAAGTGAAATAAGTTGGTCAAAAAAACACTAATACCATACAATTTCACTCATATGTGGAATCTAATAAACAGAATAGACAAGATTGCTAGGTTGGCTGGAGCATTGTCCTGATAAGCAAAAGGTTGCTGGTTCAATACTCAGTAAGGGCACATACAGAAACAGACTGATATTTCTCTCTCTCTTTTTTCTCTCTCTCTCCCTCTAACCCTCCCTCACTTTCTAAAAATCAATAAATAAATCTTAAGAAATAAAGAACAGAGCCTGACCAGGCGGTGTTGCAGTGGACAGAGCGTCAGAGAGGGATGTGGAGGATCCAGGTTCGAAACCTCGAGATCATTGGCTCGAGCTCAAGGTTGCTGGCTTGAGCAAGGGGTCACTCATTCTGCTGCAGTCCCCCAGTCAAGGCACATATGAGAAAATAATCAATGAACAACTAAGTTGCTGCAACAAGAATGATGCTTCTCACCTCTCTCCCTTCCTGTCTGTCTGTCCCTATCTGTCCCTCTCTCTGTCTCTGTCATACACACAAAAAGAAATAAAAACAGAATAAATAAAATTGAAAAAGGTGAAGAGATTATGTAGTACAAATTGGTAGCTACAAAATAATCATTGGGATATAAAATACGGCATTGGAAATATAGTCAATAACATGGTAATAACTATAGATGGTGCCAGGTGGGTACCGGAAATATAGAGGGAACACTCTGTAAAGTCTATGATTGTCTAACCACTGTGCTGTACACCTGGAACTAATACAAAATAATATTAAATGTAAACTGTAAATGAAAACTAAAATTTGAGAAAATAAAGGATGAGTTCCTGAAAAAGGATAAATTCCTTAATTTACAATTCTGATTTTTATAATGGGACTTAGAGAATATAATTTCTTTTGTATTAGTTTTTTTGAAAAAATAAACCTAAGAATGAATGGGAAAGGCTCTATGAATGCCATTTGAAATAATGTACCACACACAAAACAAAAACCTTTTTTTCAAAATAAAAATTTGATTGCTATATAATTACCTCTGTGATAATATCATGATATTGATTTGAAGCTGCCCCACAGTTGAGCCTGAGTTTTGCCACCAGATGTTCAAAGTCTGTAACTTCACTGAAGCGAAATGCTGTTTTCCCTTTGATACTAACGATGACAGATCTGCTGGAATCATTTGTCGTATCTACTGCTAAGACCTGGGGGGGGGAAACATATTATAAATGAATCACATCCTCTGTTGATGCTGATATCTTCAGGCAAAACGTGTTTAGCTTATTCCTTTGTAGCTAAAAGTTTAGGTCCCTTGTATGACTTATTAAGTAAACAGACTTTGGGAAACAACAATGAGATCTCACCTAACACTTGTCAGAATGGCTATCATCAAAAAAAAATCAATAAACAAGTGTTGCCAAGGATGTGGAGATAAGGGAACCCTTACACCCTATTGATGGGATTGAAAACTGGTGCAGCCGCTATGGAAAATAGTAAGGAGGTTCCTCAACTAATTAAAAACAGAACTACCATATGACCTAGCCTTCCCACTTCTTGGTATTTATCCAAAGAAATCCAAAACACTAATTCAAAAAGGTATACACATGCCTCTGTTCATTGTGGCATTATTTATAATAGCCAAGATATGGAAGCAACCTAAGTGCCCCTAAATAGATGAATGGATAAAGAAGTTTGGTACTTATATACAATGGAATATTACTCAGCCATAAAAAAGAATGAAGTCTTGCCAATTATGACAACATGGATGGACCTAGCGGGTATTGTGCTAAGTGAAATGAAGCAGACATAAAACAGAGAAATACCTTATAATTTCACTTACACGTGGAATCTAAAAAAATAAAACCAATAAAAAAACAAAACAACAAGAAACTCATAAATACAGAGAACAAAGTAATAGTTGCCAGATGGACGAGTGTTTGGGGGGGGGGGACTGGGCGAAAACGGTGAAGCAATTAAGAAGTACAAATTGGCAGCTACAAAACTGTCACAGGGAAGTAAAGTACAGCATAAGGAATATTGTCAATAATAGTGTAATAACGATGTATAGTGTCAGGGTGTTCTAGACTTATTGGGGTGATCCCTTCATAAGTCATATAAATGTTTAAGCACTATACTTGACACCTGAAGCTAATGTAATATGGAATGTCAATTGTTATTGAAAAAAATTAAAAAAATAATAAAATTTCCTACTTTCCTAAAAATAAAATAGACTTTAGGTACTAGTTGTACCACTGATACAAGTAACCTCAGTGCAAGTTATTTCACTTGTCAAGGAAAAGTCTTAACATGCAGTCTTTAAAAATGATACCAATGTAAAAATTCAGCACTGCAATACTGATTATTTCTGACTTCCACAAAAGCTATCAATTCTTTCTTCTTGAGCACGTATATCAAATGTCTAAATTTTGGCATTCATGTCATAAATGTCTGAGTCGTCATGTTCTGATCTGAGACATCCTAAACCCTTACCTTATTTCTACATTTTAATATATATTTTCTTTTTTCACTTTCAACAAGAGCTATAAGGCTCTCATCCTAGTACTCTTTTCCTGAAGAAGAATGCTGGACTTAAAAAATGATTATTTAAAAATTACTAAAATAATGTGGCTTATTGAGTTTTTAATAATTTGCAAAATTAAAGGACATTTTTCTGTGTGAATGATAATATCTTCAAACTAAAAACTGGCATGTAACCAAATTTACATTACCTCTCGAAATGGAATGATTACATGACAGAGACTGCCATCCTGGCTAGCAAAGCAGATATAGTTTCCTGAGATGCACATTTTGCCGTGAGCACTGTAGTGGCTGAATGGTACCCATAAAAAACATTCATGTACTTCTTTCAAAGTCTCTTCTTTGGGCAGCCTAAAAAAAGCATTAAACTGTTCACTGTGGGCTCGATCTTCCAGACCTCTGTAGGAAAGCAAAAAGGCAGGACTTAAATAATGACTTCTAAAATGTACACATGTCTATATTGATTATTAATCCAAATGCACTTGCTGTAAAGCAAAAGCTATGCTCTTCAACAAATTATGACGTGGAATAAGCACATTGATTCCTAACAAATTAATTTTGTTCCGATTTCATTTCAGTAGTGGATTACAATGCACCAAAGTTAGAGATGACATAGGTCTTCAAAACACCTGTTAAGTTATTTTTTGGAAGAATATTATATTATTATATAGTCATATTATGTGAATGGCTAAAACCAATCTTGGCAAACAGTGATTTTTATATCTGGTTATCAGAGAATCATGAGTGACCCAGTTCAAAGAAAATAAAAGAATGAAAATTTATGAAATCAAAATTCTGACAGGAATAATAGTGCATAAAAGCTAATATTAATGTTTAAAAAATCCAAAGTAGGGGCAAGATAAAACAACACTTGCTCCATACTGGGCATAGGATAGATGTCAATAAACATAGATTACTTATTCAGTTATACATAAATATATAAATAAAAACCAATTATTTAAAACAGTACAATTTCTCTACAAGCACTAAACACTTGAACTAAGCAGCAATGCCATCTAATAAACTATGCAAGTTCTAATTCAAAGCCAACAAAATTAAAACTAAATTAATCCTTCTAGCACACACTACTTGAATATGAGACACTTCATCATGTCTTTCAAAATAATTCTAATATAAACAGGAAACTACATTAAAGTATAACTCATTTAAATTGCAATTTGGTGGGTTATTTCACTACTATTTATAAGGATGAGGTCTATTTATATCAATGAAAAGATGTCCATGATGAATTATTTCAAGGGAGGGTAAATTATAGAATAATATGTGATATTTTGTCCAATTCATGGGTTTTACAAATATTTTTTAATTCATGAATTAAAAACATGGAAGGATATGCACAACTTAACTGTAATTATTATATTTCTGTATTGTTTAAGTTAAAAAATAATACATATTTGTAAAAACAATAAGCAGAAACATCAGATAATCCATTTTAGACTTGCTAGTCTCAATAACTAGTCTTTTTATTTTACTAGAAAAAATGATTTAGATATATATATATATAATTTATATATATATATAAGTAATTTTCAATAGGTATTTTTAAAAATGCACATAGACAAAAGTGGATTTCTTGTATCCTGTATCTAAATGCAGACTTGGTAATGAATAATTCATTGATAAGTGGCCTTGTAGAGGTTAAGGGAAATAAAATGGCTAAAAAGTTTATGTTTATGGTGCCCCATCAAAAAATAAATAAAAACTACAAACAAAAATGCCCAAGTATAACAAATAGGATTCTTAATCCTTACAGAGTTCTATTTATAAATCATGCACACTGGGACCTAATTTTGGTAATATATGTAAAAAATTCACCTCACTGATCTACTTTACAGAAAAGGAGGCATGCTCATAAAGGAATCCTTATGGATACAGAGCTTAGGAATACTTTAAGACTAGGCAATAGGAATGACTGTACCTAGTTCAGATTACACCAATCACACAACCTTCCAGGTCACTTGTTCTGTCTATCCATAGGATCGTGGCTTAGATGCCTCCTCACTTCCCCAGACAGTCTATACCCTCATCCTCCTTTCCAGAAGCTGCTTTCACTAGCTATTTCTGGATCCTCTCCTGTCTCCCTCCCCTTTGGCATGCTCATTTCAGTCAACTGTTCAGAGTGTTGAGCAGGAAGAACGTGCACTGGTCAGTTTCAGCAAAGCAAGTACAGTGGCAAACAGCTATCAGACAAACACGTCTGATGCAGGCACTAATAATGATTAGCATTTATCTCGTGATTTGTATTTTACAAAGTACTTTCACACATTATATTGCAAAATTCCTTGAAGGCGCTCTCTGAGGTAGAAATGACAGATGAAGAAACAGAGGTCCTGAGAGATTATGACATCCAGGAGTTCCTCTACTCTCCTTCTAAAGACTATTCTCCACTGACTCCACAAACTTGCTTCTTCATAAAAAGCTATGCTTTTTTTGGCCCTGGCCGGTTGGCTCAGTGGTAGAGTGTTGGTCTGGCGTGCGGGAGTCCTGGGTTCAATTCCCGGCCAGGGCACACAGGAGAAGCGCCCATCTGCTTCTCCACCCCCCCCTCCTTCCTCTCTCTCTCTCTTCCCCTCCCGCAGCCGAGGCTCCATTGAAGCAAGGTTTGCCCGGGCACTGAGGATGGCTCTGTGGCCTCTGCCTCAGGCGCTAGAATGGCTCTGGTTGCAACAGAGCAACGCCCCAGATGGGCAGAGCATCACCCCCTGGTGGGCATGCCGGGTGGATCCCGGTCGGGTGCATGCGGGAGTCTGTCTGACTGCCTCCCCGTTTCCAACTTCAGAAAAATACAAAAAAAAAAAAAAAGCTATGCTTTTTATAAGTTATGTTTTAAAATAATACATTTAGCAATTTTGGACTTGAAACTATCTAGACTACTCATACAAAAATTTAGAGTTAGACTACCCCTCCACACATAAATCTCTAAATTTCTTAAAGCACACCAGGACAAATCCTACTGGTATCTCAAGAAATCATTTTCAAGTTTCTATTACTTCTTAGGATTAAATTTCATGGACAGAATACTACTTGCAAAACACAGATGAACAAACTTAAAAAAAAAACATTAATAATTAATTTCAAAGGAAAGCTATCATAATGTAAAACAGTTAACTTTTAACAATAATCAATGCTACTGTTCTTTGGTCAAACAATATTTTTAAAATGTAAGTATTAATTAAGCTTTGAATACCTTTTGGTGATTTGTAGAGGATCATCAAGAATTGGGTCATTATCAAATGTTTCCTTATCAAAAAGTCTCTTGACAGCATAGCTTGCCAGCTGTTCCATAAGAAGGTATGTTTCGTTAATATGCAGAAACATTGAAAAGTAGTGACTCTCCCCTTGGGAACACACATGAATACTCTCTGTCAGTATGACATTTGAGGTCTTTTCAAGTTTTGAGACTGAATCCCAGGAGATAATGAGTTTTACTGCAAATAAGTTATAAAGAGATATGAATAAATTTCTCAATATTGATTGATGTTTATCAATCAGATCTTTAAAAACAGTAGTAAACTACTTGAAAAATGCTATTAACAACTAAAACACTTGAGTTCAAGATTAGCTTTAATTTTGATTCATAACCGTGAACATACATAATTGGTGATTCTAGGAATAGTTATCACTTTAAAGATTAAAAAAAATATTCTGTTACTTTACCTAATCACTGGTACTTATACTGTATGTTTAAAGCAAGAATTATAGCATGGTCTTAAGAAAGTAGGTAGTATAGAACAACAGAATAAAAGGAGTTACCTGCCAGATCACCATCATCATTTCATATTCATTCACTTCCCACAATATGTAAGGCATTCTATAAACACTTCTTTTGGTTCTTATGTTAAGAAACCAGTTTAAAAATGATTCTTTCTCTAGGTGAAGTGATCTTTTAAGGTACAGTTTAATTACCCTTAATATTAATCCTATTACTTTATATACAACCTAACACCACTACAGAGTCGATATGTCAGTCAGCAAGCTCCAAGTCATAGTAAACAATAGAATCCACTTACTTTCTGAGCCCAACAAAAAAGAATAGAAGCTCAGGAAGTTGGTGCTAAGATAAAGCCAGCCCTGACAAGGAACCCGTCCTCTCCAATAACTGCATGAGTAATAGGTCACTAACTTCTCCTGTTCTGGTAAACCAAAACATTTTTCAAATTTCAAAAGAGCTTCTCGAAATTTTTCAGGATCATCTTCTTTTGCAAAAGAATGTTTTCCCTCTTCAGCAATTAATCCCTAAGGGAGACAAAATATTTTCTGAAAATTAATCATTGCCTATCACAAAAATATATTTTGTATATTTAAACAGCTCATCGAATACAACTGTATATCTACACAGTAAATTTGTCTTATGTATATGTGTGCATATTACATACTTAGGACAGAGGGGAGCAGATTTTCTTTTTCTAATGCCTCCTAAAGAGCTATCACAAATATAGGTGCTAAATATTGTTTTTGATTAAGTGAAGTGCTAACTCAAACTCCAAACTCAAGAGATATTAAAATGAAAATATTCCTCTCTCAAGGGCGCCAAGGACTAACCACTGACTTTGCAAATTTCTTTAGCACTGATTCTGACATTCAGGTGTACGCTTCTGCAATCCTAAAAGGTGCCAATAAATCACTGACCTTCCATGCAGCCTTTGATCCTCAAGTAACAGGGTCAGGGATTCTTGCATCCCGTTTACAAATTATACCCATGCCACTTACTCTTATCTTTCCTTGTACAAAATTAGTAATATCTTCACTTGAATCAAACACAGATAAGGTCTTCATGATATTTTGTTCCAACCAATCCCAATGCTTCATTATTTCTTCTCTGCTGGCTCCTGATTAATAATGAAAGAGAATAAAAGACTCAAGAAAAACTCCACAACAAAACTGCTCTTGATGTTTACAGGTTTATTCAAAAGAAATAAAATTATATTTGCTCACTTTCAAAAATAATATTCATAAAAACAAAGGTATTCCATTTATTCTCTACTTCATCCCTATATGTGGTCATGACCACTATTTTCATTATAAATAAAAAGAATAAAATATTTAATGAAAGGGGAGAAAAGTAAATATAACTTATGAAGAAAGATAAAATTCTGAAAACAAGATGCCAGTAATGGATGCCTACAATAACCAGTATCTTTTAATAAAATATATAGAGTACCAAAACAAAAATAAACATAATTTAAACCTTAGTCTTAAAATAATATGTAGAACTATGTCTATAATCTGTGTGACTGAAAGGAGCACACGTGTGGCAACCCAACGCACACTGTATAAATGTAGATTTCAACTGTGCAACTCAACTTATTTCAGAAGGTATGAAGCCTTGGCTCAAAGTCACCCTTAAATTAAAAATCCTAGTCACTTAAAAGAAACATCATGAAAGATGTCAGAAATCCTATAGCAGTGGTTCTCAACCTGTGGGTCGAGAACCCACAGGTTGAGAACCGCTGTCCTATAGCAAGGTTAAATTCATGTTACCTGCTAAATCAGGGGAAGGTGCTTTATTGGGGCTCATATTCAATAAATTAGCTCTGGGTTACTTTGGCTTGAAGAATATTACAGTTATCAATCTCCACATATGACCCACGTAACTTTAATGATCTCTCCAGTAATGTAGATTATACAAATATCAATCAAAAGAAATACCTTGACTTCTCAGTATGTTATATAATATTTGGAGAGTAACACTTAAAAAAAAATATTGAAACTGCAAAATTGCTGCCTGACCAGGCGGTGGTGCAGTGAATAGAGCATCAGACTGGGACGTGGAGGACCCAGGTTCAAAACCCCAAGGTCACTGGCTCGAGCAAGGGGTCACTTGGTCTGCTGTAGCCCCCCAGTCAAGGCACATATGAGAAAGCAATCAATGAACAACTAAGGTGCTGCAACAAAGAATTGATGCTTCTCATCTCTCTCTTTTCCTGTCTGTCCCTATCAGTCCCTCTGTCTCTCTCTCTGTCACAAAAAAAGAAAAAGAAACTGAAAAATTGCTCATTTCTTAAAATTCAGTTTGAATTTTATTCATGTTAATTTTTTATTGGTTTTAGCCATATAGGAAGGTAGAGAGAGAGAGAGAGAGAGAGAGAGAGAGAGAGAGAGGAACAGGAAAATCAATCTGTTCCTGTGTGTGCCCTGACTGGGGATTGAATCAGTAATCTCTGTGCTTCCGGTTGATGCTCTAACCGAGCTATCCAGCCAGGGCATATTCATGTTAATTAAAGTCACCATATCAAGTATAATAACTTTAATAAACTCCACGGGAAATTTTAAAGGCCTTTATTTTGGCTCTTTATGTATAAAAAAGCTTCCTCAGTAGGTAACTATTGTATTTCTGTATTAAGTCAGTTTGGAGGATTAGTTATATAATCATTCTTAAAAAAAAATAGAAGTAGAAAGGACATTATTTTTCTAAATAATTTCTACCAACCAAATTGACAGTTGAGGTTACAGATGTCTCATGATAGCAGCAGGTTTTCTTAATTTAGTTTAAATGACATTCAATATCAGGGAATCAGAAGAAAATACTCACCTGCAACACTAAAGGAAATTTAGAGGCAGATGTGAAAAGCAAGCAACACGTCTTTAAAAATTAATTGTATGCTGCAGCTATATGTTCGTACACATGAACTATCCAAAAGTCATATGAAATTTTTGAAAATATATGTACTTTTGAAGAGAGGAGGAGAAAAGAAAATGAGAAAGAAAAGAGAGAGAGTCAGAGAGAGAGAGAGAGAGAGAGATAGGAACAGACAGATAAGAACGGAGAGATGAGAAGCATCAATCATTAGTTTTTCGTTGCGCGTTGCAACACCTTAGTTGTTCATTGATTGCTTTCTCATATGTGCCTTGACTGCGGGCCTTCAGCAGACCGAGTAACCCCTTGCTGGAGCCAGTGACCTTGGGCTCAAGCTGGTGAGCTTTGCTCAAACCAGATGAGCCCTCGCTCAAGCTGGCAACCTCAGGGTCTCGAACCTGCATCCTCCACATCCCAGTCTGACACTCTATCCACTGTGCCACCGCCTGGTCAGGCAAAAAAAAAATAGTCTTTCAACACTTAAAAAGACAAAGGTCTGGGATTCTAATTTAGGCCAACATTATAATGGCATCATAAAAATAGTAACAAACTGTCATGGTTTTTAAAAAGTTTTTGAGTTGCTTTATTAGGAAGAATTATCCTAATTCCTTTTCTATTCACAATATAAATAAGTGGAAGCATCAGAACTGCTCCAGGGGGAATGAATATGTAGCAATTACCTGAAACATCCCCCTTCCTAAGCATTTCAAGGATATGATGCCTTTTGTGAGAAAGTAGGTATGCAAGTAAAAACGATTCAATTTTTCAGGCTTATACTTTCTTAGAAAATGACTTTTAAGTTTTGGGCTTGATTCTCCTCATCTGAGTTATTACAGATGAAGCACAGTATTTTATGAGATGTTCCCATCTTCCCTACAGTTGGGTGAAGCACGACGAATAAGCTGATAAAGGAGTTATAAAGCAGCATCAATGATCAAAATATGCTCAGAATGAGCACTGCTGGCACACGTTTCAGGTCCCTCACACTGATCAATGTTTTAAAAACCATAATAATCTGTAATCCTTCTTAAGTAAACAATTCGATGTCTTCCCATTTTCTCAAAGTAGTGTTCACAGTTCACATTTAACTCTTTTCTAAATCAAAATAACTGAGTAGTATCAACATATTTATTCAGCTGGACTGGTGGTGGTACAGTGGATAATGTTGACCTGGGATGCAGACGTCCCAGGTTCGAAACCCTGAGGTCGCTGATTTTTGCATGGGCTCATCTGGCTTGAATAAAGGCTCACCAACTAGAGTACAGGGTTGCTGACTTGAGTGTGGAATCATCAATGTGATCCCATGCTCTCTGGCTTGAGCCCAAAGGTGGCTGGCTTGAAGCCCAAGGTCGCTGGCTTGAGCCCAAAGGTTGTTGGCTTGAAGCCCAAGGTCACTGGTTTGAGCCCAAAGGTCGTTGGCTTGAAGCCCAAGGTTTCTAGCTTGAGCAAGGGGTCAATGGCTTGGCTGGAGCCACCCAGTCAAGGTATGTATGAGAAGCAATGAATGAACAACTAAAGTGCCTCAACGATGAGTTGATGCTTCTCATTTCTCTCCCTTCCTGTCTCTCTCCCTCAAATAAAGAATAATAAATACATTTATTCAATTTATTTGTGTTCTTATTGGTTTGAATTACACATCTTAAAAATCATACTTACCACATGCAATTGACAGGTAAATTTGAGAATCTGGTGTCTGGTGTAGAATACGGAACGGAGCTACTTTAGCTGTAGAATCTAAGACTGAATCAAGAGTCCCAACCAGAAGCCCTGTTGTAATAAAGAGACTGTTGAGATAAGGATTTTACAAGAGATGAAACCAATACCACTTCATATAACAAAAAACAATGGACTTATTTTTATGAATTTCTAGCCCAAAGTTTCCTTTTAGAGATTTTTTTCCTGAAGATAAAAGATATTCTTGATGAAGAAATTAGTGTTCCGATATGAGTAGTGTTTGAGAAAATAATCTTTCAATAAAATAAGTCAGGTTCAATTGTCCAAATCTCAAGATACATATGTAGCACTTATGTATATAACCCCTTTACAAGGTAGTTCATATAACAGGTAAGAATGCATATTCTGGTACTAGAGGCTACCTGGGTTTGAAGCCTGGCTCTGTCACCTGCTTATGTTAACTTGAGCTAGTTGTATATAACTTTTTCTTTAGCTTGTTTGCAAAATTAGGGGGTTAAAATAGAGCCTACCACAAAGTGTTGTTGTAAAGATAAAATGAGTTATTATTACATATAAAATACTTAAAAAAAATGCTTACCATACAGTAAAACACTCAGTTAGCTAATACTAATATTGGAAAAATCTTAGTTATTTAAACAAGATAAAACCTTGATTAACTAAAATGCTTAGATAAAAGGATTTTCAACAATTAATTCTTTTTTTTTTACAGGGACAGAGAGAGAGAGAGTCAGAGAGAGGGATAGATAGGGACAGACAGACAGGAACAGAGAGAGTTGAGAAGCATCAATCATCAGTTTCTCGTTGCGACACCTTAGTTGTTCATATATTGCTTTCTCATATGTGCCTTGACCGTGGGCCTTCAGCAGACCGAATCACCCCTTGCTTGAGCCAGTGACCTTGGGTCCCAGCTGGTGAGCTTTTTGCTCAAGCCAGATCAGCCCGCACTCAAGCTGGTGACCTCGGGGTCTCGAACCTGGGTCCTCCGCATCCCAGTCTGATGCTCTATCCACTGCACCACTGCCTGGTCAGGCTTAACAATTAATTCTTAATTCTTCATTTAGAACAGTGGTCTCCAACCCCCGGGCTGCAGACTTGTACTGGTCTGTGGGCCATTTGGTAACAGTCCGCAGAGAAAAAATAAATAACTTACATTATTTCCGTTTTACTTATATTTAAGTCTGAACAATGTTTTATTTTTAAAAAATGACCAGATTCCCTCTGTTACATCTGTCTAAGACTCACTCTTGACGCTTGTCTCGGTCACGTGATACATATATCAGTCCCACCCTAAAGGCTGGTCCATGAGAATATTTTTTGACATTAAACTGGTCCGTGGCCCAAAAAAGGTTGGGGACCACTGATTTAGAATACAAGGCTTTTGATCAGTAAGTTGCAATTTAATGACCTTATTATATTTCCTATTCTTCCTTAGAACAAAGTTGGTTGTTGTCTTAAACAACCAACTAATTTCTCCCTCAGGGTCTTTGCTAAGCAATTATCTTTTTACCTGGAAATGCAAACACAAGTCTTATAGCCTAGTCCAGCTAATCTAAATTCTACATTTTCTTCAAGACCCACTTTCCCCATAAAATCTTCAGTGGCGACCCCAAGAATAATGTCTTCTCTTTTCTCTGATTAGTTAACAGCACTTACAGTCTATACAACAATACCTATCATTTTGACTGCTAGGCTTATTACAACTACTTGCTAAGTACTTCAGGTATATTATCTTGTGTCTTCATCTGGATTTTCAGTTCTCTGAGGGTAATTACCACATCTACCTCTGGGTTTACATCCTTAACTTTCAACATATTTCTGGGCACAATAGGAGCTAAACTATCAACTTAATTGTATCAATGGGATAGCTGAAATATAAAGATCAAACTTTCCTTTCTGGAAGTTTTGATTGCTTGAGTGTTGGTTTTGTTTTATGAGGAATTTCTATAAATTAGAGTGCAGACTTTTGAGAAAAAATATTCCATCATTGTAAAGCAGGCTTTTTGGCTATTTTCCTATCTTAACATGTATAAAAAGAGTTGAATAAGAACATGGGTAGGTTGGCAGACATGGTAGGAAGTTATTATAAGCTTAGAGGGAGGTAAATTAGAAGAGTAGGAGATAAAGAGATAAGAGATATTTGGCTTAGCTGAAAGGAAAGGGTGGGAGAGTGGATGTAGCAATTGGCAAAAAGTAAAAATAGGGGTCACAAAAGTGGCATAATATCAATTAGCCATCCGACATAGGGTTTTGCTAGTGGGGATAAAGTATCAAGAGAAAAAAAAATTGGCAATGGCAACATGCGCAGATGAAAGAAGTTATTTGATATTAAAAAAAAAAAAGTTACTGTATAAGTTAAGACTTTGTTTAAGAAATAAAAATAAGAAAAGCCAGGCAAATATTATGAAAGAGGCGGTGTGGGGGAAGAGAGAATGGGAACGAGGAGGAGAGAAAGGAAGTTACTGGAAAGTTTGGAGATAAAAGGAAAAATAATTTTATCACATCCAACATGAAGAAGTCACTGTGAGAAACTGGAGATTTGGCCAAATCAAGAACTTAGAAAGTGGCAGCTGGTCAAAAGTAAAGTGGGAGCTAAACATATGCAGGTAACCTCCTCAAAGTAATGTAATAGAAATTATTTAAGAAATGGAGAAAAGGAGAATATTATCAGTTTGAAGACAGGAAAGTGAATACACTGAAAAGAAAGCTAAAGAGTGGTAGTAAGACAACCAAAAGTGGTACTTTCTTCAGGTTGAAAACAGAATCAAGTGTATGACTGCCTGTGCATATAAATATACATATAATCACTTGAAAAAATTGTCAAAATACAGGAAAAGGAATTATAACTTCAAATAAAACCATTTATTAAACAGAGCCCTGCTTTAGCTGTTAGATTTGCCTCCCAAGACTTCAAATTCTAAAAATGTTTTCAAAAAAGCATTTTCAAATTTATGAGAAAAATCATTTATTTCACCCTTACCACGTTTTCCCTTTTTTTCTTAAGGGCTACTGGATCATGTTAAGGAATTTATTTATTTTATCTTTTATTAATTGAATTTATTGGGATGACACTGGTTTGCAAAACCAAACAGGTTTCAAGTGTACAACTCAATACAGGACTGTCTGCACACTGCACTGTGTGCTGTCCGCCCCAAGCAGTCTTTCCCGTCCCCCGCCCACTGCCCATCTGCCCATGTCCACCTAGCTGCCGCCTCCCCTTTCCCTCTGGCTATCACCACACTGTTGTCAGGGCCTGAAATTAAAATATATATGTTACATAAAGTTACTGAACTCAAGTTTCATTCATCATAAAATTCATACAACTCCTCGTCACTGTCAAAACTCCCATCCATTAACTTGTCCTCATCTGTGTCTGATGACGAATCACTGTCTTCATATATTGCCTCATCCTCAGTTCCATCTAAGGCATTTGAAATGCCACAGTCACTGTATAAGATGCACCCAGTTTTTGACCCCAAATTTTTCAAAAAAAAAAAAAAAGGTGCGTCTTATACATGGGGAAATACGGTCCGTGTTTTTGGCTAATCCCCTCACCTTCCTTCATCTGGTGCCCTCACCACTGTCCCCTCTCACAGCTTTCGGTCCATTCCACCTGTCCATGCCTTTGACCTTTACCACACTTTCAATAAAACTAGCTCAAATCTTATTCCCTTATTTACATACACAGCAAAAAGCAGTATTAGAAGAGCAGGAGAAATAAAAAAAGTGGTAGAAAAAAGTTTGACTTAGATGAAAGATAACAGGGGGATGTGTAAAGAGGCCAAGGAAAGGAGAAGCAACAGATAATCATTCTTGAGTACCATTCTAATAATTAGTTCTCAGACAGAATGTTTTCAGATTGGGGACAAAGCAGTCAAATCACTGGCAAAAAAAAAGGTCATTTCATTTGCAGCAGAAATGTTTGTGAGATAAGTGCCTTGCACTATGTAGAAAGGATATTGTTTGGTTTTTATGAGTGCATTAAATTAGGCAGTTAGTATAAAATTATGCAACAAATAATTAGGAAACTAGTTCTAAAATACATTTCTAGTCACTTGGGAACTCTTCCAGCTCATTAAGCTATAATCATCAAGTCTCTGCAAGTCATTCAGGAATTAATGTGTGCCAATGGTTCTAAAAGTACAAGAAAACAAGCTGACAACTTTGGTGGCTTTTCCATGTACACATAGGTTTATCATCTGACGGCCTGAACATCCAAGGTCATGAATCTGCCTACACATGGAAAGTTCTCTAGTCATAGTAAATTTGGAAGAAAATAAATACTGTTTCTTAGCTGCATGATAAAACAACAGATTTAACAATAACAAGAAATATCAAGAAATTCAAATCATACTTTGAATGTCTGTAACTGAGTAAGGTAGCGATGTTTTAGACCAGGGGTCCCCAAACTTTTTACACAGGGGGCCAGTTCACTGTCCCTCAGACCGTTGGAGGGCCAGACTATAAAAAAAAACTATGAACAAATCCCTATGCACACTGCACATATCTTATTTTAAAGTAAAAAAACAAAACAGGAACAAATCCAATATTTAAAATAAAGAACAAGTAAATTTAAATCAACAAACTGACCAGTATTTCAATGAGAACTATGCTCCTCTCACTGACCACCAATGAAAGAGGTGCCCCTTCCGGAAGTGTGGCGGGGGCAGGATAAATGGCCTCAGGGGGCCGTAGTTTGGGGACCCCTGTTTTAGACCCTGCTGAAGGTCTATGGGTTTTTTGGTAGCATCCTACCTTACAAGTAATACCAAACTTTTAAAGGAAATTCAGCACCATAATTGATGTAAAATACTTTTTATTAAATGGGATAGCAAGATAAAAAAATCAAGCCTCCATGATAAAAAAAAAAAAAAGGCAATTTCCAGGTAATGATTATCGTTCATGAACCAACTCTTTTTGGCTAGGTAGAGATATAGCACTCTTGACTTTACAGATGAAACACATCCTAACAAGTCCTGTAGTCCAACCTCCAGCACATTCATCTACCCTATAGTATCCCTGACAGAAAGGCTAGTTTTTGCCTTTATAACTCCAGAGTTTACCTATCCCACGGCAGCCTATTGCATTGGTGGGAATGTCATTAATTGGAAAGTCTTTTCTAAAATATGAAAGGGTTTATATATATTCAAACGGTTTTTTTTGTTGTTGTTTTTTTGTGGCAGAGACAGAGAGAGTCAGAGAGAGGGACAAATAGGGACAGACAGACAGGAAGGGAGAGAGATGAGAAACATCAATTCTTCATTGTGGTTCCTTAGTTGTCCATTGATTGATTTCTCATATGTGCTTTGACTGGGGACTACAGAAGACCGAGTGACCCCTTGCTCAAGCCAGGGACCTTGGGTCCAATCTAGTGAGCTTTGCTCAAACCAGATGAGCTCGCGCTCAAGCTGGTGACCTTGGGGTCTCAAACTCGGGTCCTCTGCATCCCAGTCTGATGCTCTATCCACTGCGCCACCACCTGGTCAGGCTATATTCAAATGTCATAATCAGGTCTGGCTTCATAAACTTCATGACTTGTCCATAGCACCCCATGCTTGGTTAAATGCTCTGTGGTCATGGTCCTGAACTTAATTTTTAAACAAAGAGCCCTGCTTGTTCATTTTGCACTGAGCCCCACAAATTAGGTGATTGATTTTGTTCAGAGTGGTTATCTCTGGGATATTGGTGGGAAAATGGGTTATCATTATTTTCTTTTATATACTTATACATGTTTTCTGAAATTTTTACAATAAACATTTTTAACCTTTAAGATAGAAAAATAAAGCTATCTTGCCTGATCTGTGCTGGTGTAGTGGATAAAGCGTTGACCTGGAACATTAAGGTCCCTGGTTCGAAACCCTGGGCTTGCCCCAGTCAAGGCACATACAGGAAGCAACTAGGAGTTGATATTTCCTGCTCCTTCCCCCATTTCTTTCTTGATTCTTTTTAAAATAAATAAATTTTTTTTTTAGAAAAAGAAAGCTATTTCTTACACACTTAAAAAGGAAGGTCATTCTTAGAAAATGTTACTTCTTTGCAATTGGAAGGCAATTCTATTCAACATGATGGGTCTTCAAATATGATTATAGCTATCTTTTCTCTGTCTGCTTATTTTTCTCTTTTCCTAGCTTCAAATATACCTAGTTCTTTCAATCGTTTGCTGTATGAGATTGCCTGAGCCTCTTATTTCTTCTGCCATTTTCTTAACATATCTATCTGTCAAGATCTCTTATAAAATGTGTCATTCAAACCTGAATATCAAATATGGTCTGAACAATTGTAGTTTTTATTTTTATATTTTGGGCTTCGTGGTTCTATTAATGCAGTTTAAGAGCATACTAGCTGTTGTTTTTTTTTTGGCTACTATATCATATTATCATACTAAGCTTATGGTCAACTAAGCTACTTTGATATTTTTCACAAATATAAGCACCGACCTATGTATTCTGTCCTATACAGCTAAAAAAAAAACAAACCCAAAAAGACAATAAACCCAACTTAAAAGCAGTATACAATTACCCACAGTAAATTTTATATCATTGATTTCAGCTGAGCATTCTAACTTGCCCAGATCTCTGACTCTTGATTTTATCTTCTGTGATAGTGATTCTCAACCCAAACTGCAAATGTGATCATTTGGAGGAGGTTTTAAAACTACTCAAGCTCAAGTTTTCAAACTATGAAAGCCCAAAGATTCTAATTTAATTCAACTGGGGCAGGAATTGGGTATTCTATTTTTCCCTTCAATCATACAAAAAGTAGAGAATAATATATTTAAACTTCTATGTGTCTATCACTGAACTTCAATAATTATCATCACTGCCCTGGCCGGATAGCACAGTTGGTTAGAGCATTGTCGCAAAGTGCAGAAGTTGCTGGTTTGATCCCCAGTCAGGGCACATATAGTAATAGATCAATGTTCCTGCCTCTCTCTTTCCCTTCCTATCTCTAAAATCAATCAAATAAATATTTAAAAAAATAGTTCTCATCACTTTGTCAACCTTCTGTCATTTACCCCATTTAAAGTAAATCCCACACATCATATAACTTGGCCCATACTCTAGTGTTATTTAGTGTACTTTAAAGTTTCTCAATTGAATCAAACATGCAGCCAGTGTTGAGGAAACTGATCTATGGTAGTAATTGTCACTTGCAATTTTCAGACCCTGGCAAATTTAATAAACATTTCTTTTTTTGTTAGGTCAGTGATAATGGTGAACAGGTAGGGCCAAGGCTTGCGTGTTGGAGAAGAGACCATTAAAACAGCCACAGCTTAAAGATGTTACTCATTATCAATGTGCTAGTTTCATACACCTTAGTTTGACAAGTGGCTCTTTCTACCTGTAAACTAGATTGAGGGCACTGTGTAAGGCAACACTGCCCTAGCTGCAGAAGAGTCATTTAAATGAACTTCCTAATTACAAACAAGATTTATTTCCAGTCTAAAACACATGTTGAATTATAAATTTTGGCCATATGAATGGAACTTGATAGTGGATTCTGTATCTCGCCATAAACTGCCATGTTTACAAAGTCAAGCAAGTACACCTTTACTGAATTTTTTATAATCTCAGCTTCATTAAATGTTAATGAAGAAACTAGTAAACTGCCAACACACTTAGTAGGAAATAGATTCAAATAGGAGAAAGTATTCTCAGTAGAGGTTGTGGGTTTTCCTGATTCTACTGCTTTTGCTATCACATCTAAATCCTTAAAAAGGACTATGCATGCTTATTCTAGAATAATCTAATAGCCAGAGTTGGAATTTGGAAAGCTGCTAACTTAAGGAACATTGGAAAACAGTTAATAATAATTCTTCTTTTGTCCTGTTTTCCCTCTCCCTGCATTCTCTTAAAGACACTTACTTAAAAACTGGAAATACATAAACACTCATTTCTTTCCCTAATTGAAATATTTTCTCATTAAAGGATTTACAAAAAAAATAGGAAGTAACTGATGCCACAAATAGCAGATTACAATGACATTGGGGAAAAAGAATGTATGAATTATTAATCAAACCCAGCTCTATTTCTAAAGATGAAAACACAGGGAACTCTAAGAATTGCCATCTTTATTTACAGCACCTTCTTACATTTTAAGACTTATGCATTAACATACAAAAATACTAGCCCCACAGAAAACTAAATACAATACAACATCTGAATACACAGGTGCAAAGCAACAAGCAAGTGTGGCAATAAATGCATAAATTCATATACAGTATAGTACGTTGTAAAAAAATCAACAAATGCAATTATCCCTTGTTTTAAAAATTCACCAGTTTTGTTCAGGTAGCTCAGTTGGTTGGAGCATCGTTCCAATATGCCAAGGTTACAGGTTCGATCCCTGGACAGGCCACATACAAGAATCAACTGGTGAATGAATGGATAAATAAGTGAAACAACAAGTCGATGTTTCGTCTTATTTTTCCTTTCTCTCCTTACCTCTCTCTCTAAAATCAACAGAAAAACTTTTTTTTAAATTAACTCCTTTTTACTGGAGTAAGAAAACAAAATAAAACCATCTAGGCTGGAGTTGAAAGAGCTATGGAGACAAAAATAACAAAGGTTTAATTCTAGGTCCCTTTAATTCTCTATCTCAGGTTTTCATCTTCCACAAATGAGGTCATTGCTCTTCAACCTTTTCTAACTGCTCAGGACACTCTCTCTCTCTCTCTCTCTCTCTCTTTTAGTGAAAAAAAAAGATGTCTTGTTAAATGATACAAGATACAAATGTCTTTCTCTTTTAGTGAGAGAGAGAGAGAGAGAGAGACAGACAGACAGGAAGGGAGAGAGATGAGAAGCATCAACTCATAGTTGCAGCACCTTAGTTGCACACTGATTGCTTTCTCATATATGCCTTGATGGGGAAGGGGGCTTCCAGCCAAGCCAGTGACCCTTGTTCAAGCCAGCAACTATGGGGTCATGTCTATGATCCCAGGCTCAAGTCTGAGACCCCACACTCAAGCTGGCAACCTCGGGGTTTTGAACCCAGGTCCTCAGCGTCCCAGGTCAATGCTCCATTCACTACATAACCACTGGGTCAGGCAGGACACTATCTCTTGATTCTCATATTTTCAATCAAAAATAAATGAACCTGGAATACTTGCTAAGTCCCCAACAACTGCCATTTTTGGCTTCTTCACTATCATATTATTCCTCCCACTTTGAATGTCCTCCTCACCACATCCCAGATACTGTTAGTGCTGATAGCTAGCTAACTTAATTTAAGAACAATCCAAACAGGTTTTTGGCAAGTGGTGCCACAGATGTCACACTGAAATTCTGTCTGACAATAGCAGAATAGTGTCTATTGTTATTAACCACTGCTTTCAGGAAATCATTGTATCATTTAACAAGACATCTTTTTTTCTTCTTCTTTTTTTCTTTTTTTGTATTTTTTCTGAAGTTGGAAACGAGGAGGCAGTCAGACAGACTCCCATATGCACCCTACTGGGATCCACCCGGCACGCCCACCAGGGGGCGATGCTCTGCCCTTCTGGGGCTTCGTTCTGTTGCAACCAGAGCCATTCTAGCACCTGAGGCAGAAGCCACAGAGCCATCCTCAGCGCCCAGGCCAACTTTGCTCCAATGGAGCCTTGGCTGCAGGAGGGGAAGAGAGAGACAGAGAGGAAGGAGAGGGGGAGGGGTGGAGAAGCAGATGGGCGCTTCTCCTGTGTGCCCTGGCCGAGAATCGAACCCAGGACTCCATGCCAGGCCAACGCTAACAAGACATCTTATCAGCATACTTTCTACCAGTTATGGGCCTTGGAAAACTGCCTTTTGGGTCTCAAACACCCTTTATTTGTGACTATTAAGAAGCCACCAAAACAAGGCTGATATTATTGACTACCCTAGTAATTATACATGTTTGCTTATTTGTTTATTATCTGTCTGCCCCACCAGATTATAAACTCTGTGAGGGTAGGAACTATTTCTGTTTTATTCACCACTGTATACCTAACACCCAGCACAGTAGTCAGCGACCAATCCATTTTTGTCAGCTTCCTTTCACAGCAAAATTCCTGGAAAGAATTAAGCCTATTTCACTCTGCCCCCAAATATTTGCTTGGCTCATATACGCTCGTCTCTCTGGTCATAGGTTACCTTAAAGAGGCCTTTTCAGACCAAATTTATCTACAATATCAAGCCGCTCCCCACTCTATCCTTATGTTATTTTATATTTCTTCATATTGCTCACCACCACCAGCAATATATGGTGGTGGTGAGCAATATGTTGTCTGTCTCTCTGTTGTTAGAGACAGAGAGAGGGACAGACAGGAACATACAGACAGGACGTATTGGGCAAATGAGTTTGTACAATTTGTATTTTTTGAGTTTGCTCATGATTATTGTTGAAAATGGTGCTGGGTAGCGCCAGGTATGGGTATGTGATGTGAGAAATTGTAAATTATCTTCCTGCTTGGGAAGGGCCATTGTCTTGCTAATGTGTGCTGAAGGAGAAAGAAGCCATTTTTGCAGGGAGAGCAAAGAGAATGCAGAGTGCTGAAGGAGAAGCTGGGGAACAAAGGGTGAGGGGTTTTGAGACTGGTGAGGACTTTGATTCTAGGAGAAACCAGATAAGATTCTCCTGGTTGTGGAACCAGATAATGTGTCAGTAGCTTTGTGAGCTCTGAGCGAAAGAGAAGTGTTTTCCTTGTGTGTTGCTCATCGGCCGGTGTGAGACTTGAATAAAGAAATATTTTTTGGCTCCACTGTTTTTTTTACTATCTGCCTGAATCTAATGGGAACCTGCACCTGCATGGTCACGACAGCAGTGACTACTGGCCACACAGGAATGGAGAGAGATGAGAAGCATCAATTCTTCATTGCGGCCCCTTAGTTGTTCATTGATTGCTTTCTCATATGTGCCTTGACCAGGGGGCTACAGCACAGCAAGTGACCCCTGCTCAAGCCAATGACCTTGGACTCAAGCCAGACACCATGGGGTCATGTCTATGATCCCAGACTCAAGCCAGCAACCCCACACTCAAGCTGGATGAACCCATGCTCAAGCCGGCAACCTTGGGGTTTTGAACCTGGGTCCTCAGTGTCCCAGTCCGATGTTCTATCCACTGTGCCACCACCTGGTCAGGCAAATTATTTATTTGCCTTCCTCAACTAAAATTTTAACCCATGAGAACAGGAGTTTTGTTTTGCTCACTATTATCGCCAGCATCTAAAAGTGTTTGGTTTTTAGAAGGCACCTGTAATTATCTGTTGAATGAATATTATCTCATACCATCATATTTCCCTTTGTGCTTATATAAGAGCAGCAAAAGGTGGAAATGTGGGCAAATTTTCTAACATAAAGGTAATATAAAACCTATGTCATAGCTGTATAACAACATGATAAACATTATAGTACCCTTTATTTTGTTATTAATTTTTAATTTACTTTAAATCCATAGTTCTTCCACAACTTTCCAACAGAAGCATGAGTTTTCACCAGTGGAATCATTATTTCTTCAAGTATTCCGTTTAAAAAAATATAACTAGGATAACTAAAGTTATATGTACTCTTTAATTCCACTCAGTAAGACAAGTGATACTTATATCTATAGAAACTCTGTTTAAGATCCTCTAGGTTTTTGGCAATTGTAGATCAAAAAGTAATGCTGTTGTGATATTTTATTGCAATTGCTGTACATTATTCTGATTATAAAACATAAATGCACAGTCATCATCATACCAAAATTCTTTAATAATTAACTAGCAGTGTTTTGCTTTTACAGTGGTATCATTGCATACTAGACATACTAAATGCTACTAATTCCAATCAATTTCTATATACAACACGGGAAAAGTAATTACTAGGGAAAATGGTACTTAACATCTTACTCTTTCTTTCATAGATAAATGAATATCAAATGTCTATATATAGTTGCTCACAGGTTTCAAAACTCACTTCATTCACATAACAATATCATGAGGTAGGGAAAATAAGTTTTGTTCCCATTGTACAGATGAGAAGCAACTTTTTTTTTTTTTTTTGCATTTTTCTGAAGCTGGAAACAGGGAGAGACAGTCAGACAGACTCCCGCATGCGCCCGACTGGGATCCACCCGGCATGCTCACCAGGGGCGACGCTCTGCCCATCAGGGGGCGATGCTCTGTCTATCCTGGGCATCGCCATGTTGCGACCAGAGCCACTCTAGCGCCTGAGGCAGAGGCCACAGAGCCATCCCCAGCGCCCGGGCCATTTTTGCTCCAATGGAGCCTCGGCTGCGGGAGGGGAAGAGAGAGACAGAGAGGAAGGCGCGGCGGAGGGGTGGAGAAGCAAATGGGCGCTTCTCCTGTGTGCCCTGGCCGGGAATCGAACCCGGGTCCTCCGTACGCTAGGCCGACGCTCTACCGCTGAGCCAACCGGCCAGGGCGAGAAACATCTTTTTAAAACAAGACTTTTTAAAACAATTACAACTAAGAGGCATCAAATATTAAAGAATTAGGAAAGATAAAGGAAGCAGGGTTATTTCATTAAGTCGAACTGCTGAACTCAGTGGCGTACTCATGTATTTGTGGCTGTTGGCTTGTAGTTAACTTATTAAAAAGAAAATCTCATAGAGTAACCCCTGGGGAGGGCAAGCACACTGTGTTCCTGTCTGTCAGATCTCCCTAAAGCCCGTGCTCTACAGCACTTAACAGAACCTAAGTGCTTAATTCCACTCATGTAGTAGTTCCCATCTGCCAAGCAGAGTAAATTGATTTGTGCTTAATAAGCCAAACATGCATGAATTATTTTTAATCACATAAAACCAGGTGCTAAATTTAGATGCCATAGAAGAGCTATTACCCTTAATCAGGCAGGAGGAACAAGGAATAATGGAAGGTAATTGCAAAAATCCAGGATGGTGAATTACTTTTCGAAATGAAAGAAGATAACTTTATCTGTAAAATAAGCCTATGTATAACAAAAATTTCCACAAAATAGTCCACTCTATTGTGAACCAGGACTATTAAGTAAGACAAAGTTAGGAAAATGGTAAGTAATCTACCAGATATCCACAAAAAGTGTTTCAGAATTTTAAAAAGGGCCTGAGAATGCTAACTGCCAATCTAGTCTCCTATTATAACCATACTAGGGTTTTCTATGCTCCAATTCCGTTATTACAAAAAGAAGAGTCACTAACTCCACAACAAAGTTATTACACTGCTGGTGGTTATTGCCAATTACCACAAGGCAAAGCAATGAAATCTTAAAGTACAACTATTAACATTTTATATGTTCATTATATTTTATTAAACAAAATGTACAAACGAATCTTTTAAAGAAGTAGCCCACAGAATTGGATTTTAGCAAATAAAATGGACAAGGGCAAGCTTATGCTGGCAAAGAAACTCCTGTGAGATCTAATCCACATGTAAATTCGTTATAAAGTACAGCAAAGCTCTTGGTTTCACAATTTCAAGAATACATTAATGTATTCTTCAAATGGAGCAGCCATGAAAATTAGCACACACTTTAGCTCTAGACTGAAAAATAAAACAAACAAACAAAAAAACCCATTTCTTTGCTCCTTTGTTACCCATTGTTTAATTTACATGAAATATAGTGGCAGCTCTCACTGGTGATTTCAAGCATCTTGACAGGTAAACAAGCATGCAGAGATATAAACTGACCACAAATATAGGGCTATGGCTATTCTCAACATTCATGTGAGGCAGAAATCTTGGTTCATTTCTTCAGACAAATCTCTTACACTAGAGATAACGGGGGAGAGCAAATAGATGGGATAGAGATAAGAAACTGGGGCAACTGGTCCATGTTTTAAGAAATCATGTCAAATGAAAAATCAAACACATCCTGCAAACTGTGGTGACTTCTTGGTAAAAAAGCTTCTAAGAAATTGTCCTCAAACCCTTCTTGCTTTTATTACCCAGGGAGTACATGCCTGTCACTGCTGGGGTCTGAGGCAAGACATCCACACCAACCACAATTCAGGGTGGTAGCGGTCCTTCTGAGGACTTCCAAGCAACAATCATTGTGTCTTGTGAGCATTACCTATTGCTAGGAATTGTTTTACATATTTTCACTTGTAAAAAAAAAGTCCTTTAAATCATAAAATAACTCTAAATATTATCAGGTTCTCCAAATAGCCCCCATACTTCAAATCAAGAATAGTTAATATGAATTTTGAAAATGTATTGTTTATTACAATCTCTACAGCAGGGGTTGGGAACCTTTTTGGCTGAGAGAGCCATGAACGCCACATATTTTAAAACGTAATTCCGTGAGAGCCATATAATATGTTTAACACTAAATACAAGTAAATGTGTGCATTTTATGTAAGACCAACACTTTTAAAGTACAATAAGTCTCTGAATTCTTTTTAATAATGTTGTTATGCTGTTGCTAACCAATGATGAATAAAGTACTTCTTACCATTAAAAAAAAAAAATCAAACACAGCCTGACTGGTGGTGCACAGTGGATAGAGCGCTGACCTGGGACACTGAGATCCCAAGTTTGAAACCCTGAGGTCATCAGCTTGAAAGAAGGCTCTTCAGCTTGAGTGTGGGGTCACTGGCTTGAGCATGGGTTCATCAAAATGATCCCATGACCCGGGTTCGATTCCCGGCCAGGGCACATAGGAGAAGCGCCCATTTGCTTCTCCACCCCCCCTCCTTCCTCTCTGTCTCTCTCTTCCCCTCCCGCAGCCAAGGCTCCATTGGAGCAAAGATGGCCCGGGCGCTGGGGATGGCTCCTTGGCCTCTGCCCCAGGCGCTAGAGTGGCTCTGGTCGCGGCAGATCGACGCCCCGGAGGGGCAGAGCATCGCCCCCTGGTGGGCAGAGCATCGCCCCCCTGGTGGGCGTGCCGGGTGGATCCCGGTCGGGCGCATGCGGGAGTCTGTCTGACTGTCTCTTCCCGTTTCCAGCTTCAGAAAAATACAAAAATAAAAAAAAAATGATCCCATGGTCACTGGCTTGGCTGGAACACCCCACCCATCCCTGTCAAGGTACAGATGAGAAGCAATCAATGAACAACTAAAAGTGATGCAACTACTAATTGATGCTTCTCATCTCTCTCCCTTCCTCTCTCTCTCTCGCTCTAAAAAAAAAAATCAAACACAGAAAACAAGGAGTGATTAAATAAAATGTGCAACAAGTACATCATTTAATACACTATAGTGATTTGCTTCTCAAGAATACCTTGCCTATTATTTTTCGGGAACATGGTTGTACAAAGCAAAATAGACTTCTTAATCTGGGCAAATGTGAGCAAGAACACCAGAAAACTTATGGTTAAATAAAATTATGGAGAACCAAAAAACACTGCTCAAAAAAATTAGGGGATATTTTATCACTTCATATTCATTTTGAAATATCCTCTAATTTTTGTGAGTAATATATTATGCTGTAGCAGAGTACTATAATGATCTATTTAAATATATTCTGACATATTCTCAATGGACTAAGAGGATAAATTACATCACTAAGTAATTATGAACACTGACTCTTAAATTTTGGTCTGGAAAATAAATGCTATTAAATGAAAAGATTCCTTTGGAAATAACACTTGCAACCTTTAAAAACCAGAAAAAAATGTCAATTTTAATGAAGCAATTTTCATTGCCATATTTTCAAGAGAGCCTTTTTTAGAAACTAGATAAGATAGTTCTGGCAAGATTTTTAAAAATGTCCTGTAGAGCCTCAAAATTCTCTCCACCCTCAGAGTGGCTTGAAAAAAGAAAATAGCACACATCTTAACAACATACATTGATTTGGCACCTGTTATCTTTCCCTTTATCCTCTCAACCTCGTGATGTAAACACCATCTTGCAGAAGAAGAAAAGCAGTGTCATCTCCTCCATTAATTTTAATTCAATCCTTCAGTTATTTGGTTCAAATTAGAATTTAACTGGTTTACTAGTTACTGGTTATAATTATAATCTGGTTTACTGGCTACTTTCCCCTAACCTGACCCTCTCTGACATAGCAGAATTACAAGAATTATTTCAGTTCAAGGCTGGGAACTGAAATCTTAATTGTCTGTACACCCTAGAACTACATGTGGCACATAGTAGGCGCTTAAGGTTGAATAAATGAAAGATTTTGTCAAATGACATTTAAGAAGAGATGTGCCTGACCTGTGGTGGCGCAGTGGATAAAGCGTGGACATGGAATGCTCAGGTCATGGGTTCGAAATCCTGGGCTTGCCTGGTCAAGGCACATATTGGAGTTGATGCTTTCTGCTCCTCCCCCCTTCTCTCCCTCTAAAATGAATATATAAAATTTTTTTAAAAAGAGACGAGAATGGGACTAAAATACAGGGTTTCAGATTCTTCCCTCTTTCTGCTACATCACACTGCCTAAATTAAGCCTGGTCCACCACTTCAAGGCCACAACACCAAACTAGAAATTGTCACGAAATAAAGCTCTGGTCCTCCCAATGTCCAAAACTTTGAACGTTCCTACCTGAGACGAGTAGTCTAAAAATCAAGTCTTTGGTGGCTTTAAACGTTTGACCAAGGAACAGTTCTTGATTTTTAAATCAAAGAGCTGAAGACAAGATGGATTAGGCGGGAAGAGTTCAACTTCCGTTTGTTTAATTGGTTTGCTTACAATCAAGGTTGTGAAAGAAAGGACAGCGCCAAACACTCAAGACAGAAATGAACTGCAACGTTACTTTGAGAGGGGAGCCCAAGGATCGAAACCGTGGAGACGGAGTAAAAGGTGCTAAACTGGGAGGGGGCAGCAATTTGGAAGAACTCTCGCTCTGTCTCCCTCCACTTCCTAATCTCTCATTTGAAGCCAGTCCTTCTGAATGTGATGAGGCTCTTTCCTTTTTCACACCCCCCCCCCCGCTACACACACACACAGACACTTACACTCCTCAGGGTGGCAATTATCAATAGGGGGGTTTGTGAAAATAGTTAAGTCCACAACTGCGAACTGGTCCCAGTCACCAGCCTAAATGAGACCTGTCGAGATCCAACAATTCGTCATCAGCCCCCTGCCCTATAAGAAACGACAGGGCAGGTACTTTGCCTTAGAAAGAACCCGTCCTCCCTTTCCCTGTCCCACCCAAAGAGCAACTGCTGATCCAGATACGCAGTCTCAGGACCCGTGGAGGGCAACGCAAAGGTGGTGGCAGGAGAAGGACCCCAGCCGTCCGCCCGGGGTTTTGGATCCGTGGCGGGTGGCGACAAGTAACTGTTCTCCTCATCACCTTTTCAGTATCAGCGACCACGGCCCCGAGGGGGGTGGGGTGGCCACAACTCACCTGTGAGCCCCACTCCGCCTTCCTCCCCGTAGCCCCGACGCCGCTGCAGCACGAAGTAGTCGTTGGACCTTTCCATCAGCCACAGCTTCAGCGCATTTTTCAGGAGCACCTCTTCAGGCTTCAGCCACATCGCCAAGAACTTTATGCTGCCCGCAAGCAGCGACCTAGAACCCCTCTTCACTTCACCCTCCACCCGCCTTTTCCTCTTTACTTTTCCTCCCACCAAATCTTCCTCAAGCGGCAGTAGCTCAGATTCAGGTTTTCCACACTTCCCCCAACCCTCCCTTCTCTCCACGTAGGCAGCAAGATTGCCAATTCCCTCCCACAGCGCTAACGCCAGACTGGGAAATAGTCCCGCTTCTTCGTGTCTGGGAATTGTAGTTTCCTTCCCGCTCTTCTGTACTGACGCTACCGGAGCGCAGGACTACTCTTCCCACAATCCACTGGCGTGAGAATTGGGTGGGTGCTTTCAAAGTGTGTCCCGCCACCAATTAAGTGTATTTTGCCTATCTAAAGTTTAGAACGGTTTTTGTTGTTGTTGTTCAAGTAAGTGAACACCAGGTATAAAAGTTTTTCTTCTTCTCATCTCTTTACAACCGAGGATGTTAAACTTAAAAAACAAAGTTTCTGGAATAAGTAATGTCCATTCTGGGAAGCGGCAGTAGCACCAACTAACATTTAATGAGCTCTTATTATGTACTAAGAAGATTTCGCGTACGTCATCTCACATAATCCTTCTAAAAGTCTTGCCAAGTATATTTTATTCCCTATTATGTATGTAAGTAAACAAAAGTGCGGAAAGGTGAAACGGCTTATCCAAGGTCACACAGTAAGGGAAGTCATAAAATTCATTGTCTAATTCAGAACCTTTTTGCCTGACCAGGCGGTGGCGCAGTGGATAGAGCGCTAGACTCGGACGCAGAGCACCCAGGTTTGAAACCTGGAGGTCGCCAGCTTGAGCGCGGGCTCATCTGGCTTGACCAAGGCTCACCAGCTTGAGCCGAAAGTTTCTGTCTTGAGCAAGGAGTCATTCACTCTGCTGTAGCCTCCTGGTCAAGGAACATATGAGAAAGCAATCAATGACAAAGTGCCACAGGAAAGAATTGATGCTTCTCATCTCTCTCCTTTTCTGTCTGTCTGTCCCTGTCTCTGTATCTGTCATACACACAAAGAAAACAAAACAAAAAAACCTTCCTTATATTAAGTTCTTTCTGCCCTTACAGGAAGAATATCAAATTTCCACAAGCCACCGTTTTTCTTCAGGCGCGCGCCCTTCCCTTTCCGCACGGTCGTCCTAATCTGTTTACTTAACTACTGTAATTAGCCACGAAATGTTTTGTCAGACCTTTCTTTTCAGAATCTAAACAATTTGTGAGCAATATTTTTTTTTCTTTCTTAAACTCTTTTTTAAAAAAATAATCCCTTGCAGAACAGACTTCACGTCTTTGTATCTTGGTAATAATACATAGCTGCTTAAACACTTAAGGTAAATGATTTCAGTGATTTGCAGGACCTTTTTATATATTATGATAACTGAGCCCATTAAAGTTAAAGAGCACACTAAAAGTGAGGACAGGTTTATAAGAAGGAAGGAGTTAGGAGGCAATGTACCAAAATTAAGGGGCTCTTGGCAAGCTATTTTGAGAATGAAGTCTCAAGGCCATTTGGCTTAGAAAATGGGGTGGGGCACACCCACAGCCAAGTCGTGGAGCCAAAGAACTCTGCCTCAGAGCATGTCTCCGTCTTACACTTCTCAGGATGTGGGCCAGCTCCAGGGAGGCAGAGTGTGTTACAAGCAAAGATTTTTTTTCTTCGGGTGAGAACAGGGTCAATTTGCAATTCTTTTCTACTAAAAGGCAGCTTTCTGGAGAGTATGGGAGGAGGTAATTTTCCCAGAGTTTAAATCGCAATGTATCTCTGGGAAAAAGCCTTCCCAATGTGGATGTGTACTAAGAAAGATAATTCTTTTCCTGGTGAAAGATCAGTAAATGTGGCAAGATGTAGAGAGATATGAGGTGCGCTTCATTTCTTTTTCCCTTCCCTTCCCTTTTTTATTTGATGAGTGCTTACTCATCAAACCACATTCTTTTTCAAAAACTCTTTAAAAATTCTAGTTGTGTCAAGTGCTGTCCAGGGCTGAATGGTTCCTCTGCCTTTTGATTCTGCAACTCCATCCACATGAGCCCACATGCTCCCCGCCTTTAGCTCGGCGGGGCATTTGGAGAGCTCCTGCTTTATTTAGTAAATGTTTCAGTGATTATGTAAAGAGGCATTTTTTAAAATTAAATAACCCTGTGATAAAATTTTGGCTTGATCATGAACTATATTTCAAGCCTTTGCAAATCAAAGTCTTTTTTCGTAAAGCACCTTAAAAACAACAGAGCGTGTCACTCTATTCAATACTCAATAGTGTACATTAATGTAATTTGTTTTTAGGGAAGAAGGACTGGAATTACAAATTCTTTTGGATATCATTGCTGGTACCATACTGGACATATAAAATATATAAATATTAGAGAGAGAGAAAGATTGATTTAATTTTGATTAGTAAATACCCATTTTTACATCCTTTTTTTACAGATGAAGAACAGGAGACTTAGAAAGTTAAATATCTGGCGTAAGATCACATAGCTAAATAAAGAGCAGAGCTGGGATTTGACCCTAGATTTGTCAGATGCAAACCATGACACTATACTATACCTAGGCATATGGTTTATAAATACTTCACATACAACATGTACAAATCCAAATTTATTTCCTCACTATCCCCCCTGCCCAACGTTATTTTTTTTTCTCCTACTAGGTTCTCACCTTGGAATAATCTTAAACTTCTTACCTGGCCACATCCACTGTCACTCATACACACACACACACACACACACACACACACACACGCACACACAAACACACACACACCCGCTACTCTTTTTTTTTTTTTTTTGTATTTTTCTGAAGCTGGAAACGGGGAGGCAGTCAGACAGACTCCTGTATACGCCCGATCGGGATCCACCCGGCACGCCCACCAGGGGGCGATGCTCTGGCCCTCCGGGGCGTCGCTCTGCCGCGACCAGAGCCACTCTAGCGCCTGGGGCAGAGGCCAAGGAGCCATCCCTAGCGCCCGGGCCATCTTTTGCTCCAATGGAGCCTCAGCTGCAGGAGGGGAAGAGAGAGACAGAGAGGAAGGAGAGGGGGAGGGGTGGAGAAGCAGATGGGCGTCTCTCCTGTGTGCCCTGGCCGGGAATCGAACCCGGGACTTCTGCATGCCTTGCCGACGCTCTACCACTGAGCCAACCGGCCAGGGCCCCGCTACTCTTTTTTAGAAGTCCAGCCAATTTTCCCATTATAGCTTCAGATTAGTCCCACATCACTTTCCCACTATACTATTATATAAGCAACTCATCTGTTTGCTTCTAGTTTTGTTTTCTGATCTAAGCCATATAAGTATTTATGGACACATTATACTATGCACAGATGAATAATACCTCTTTTATCTAGAATCAGTCTTCCAGCTGAATCTGCCTTCTAAATCATAGCCTCAAACACCTCTATAAAAAGGTGCCAGGATCCATGTTATTGTAAATGATCCGATGTCATCATTTCTTATGGCTGAGTAGTATTCCATAGTATATATGTACGAAAGCTTTTTAATCCACTCGTCCTCTGACGGACACTTGGGCTGTTTCCAGATCTTTGCTATTGTGAACAATGCTGCTATAAACATGGGGGTGCATTTCTCCTTCTGGAACCGTTCTATGGTGTTCTTGGGGTATATTCCTAAAAGTTGGATGGCTGGGTCAAAAGGCAGTTCGATTTTCAATTTTTTGAGAAATCTCCATACTGTTTTCCACAGTGGCTGCACCAGTCTGCATTCCCACCAGCAGTGTAGGAGGGTTCCCCTTTCTCCACATCCTCACCAGCACTTATTCTGTGTTGTCTTGTTGATGAGTGCCATTCTGACCGGTGTGAGATGATGTCTCATTGTGGTTTTAATTAGCATTTCTCTAATGATTAGTGATGTTGAGCATTTTTTTCATATGCCTATTGGCCATCTGTATGTCCTCTTTGGAGAACTGTCAATTCATTTCTTTTGCCCATTTTTTGATTGGATTGTTTGTCTTTCTGGTGTTGAGATTAACAAGTTCTTTATAAATTTTGGTTATTAACCCCTTATCAGACGTACTGTCAAATATGTTCTCCCATTGTGTAGTTTGTCTTTTTATTCTGTTCTTATTGTCTTTGGCTGTGCAAAAGCTTTTTAGTTTGATATAGTCCCATTTGTTTATCCGTCTTTTATTTCCCTTGCCCGTGGAGATAAATCAGCAAATATATCGCTATGAGAGATGTCAGAGAGCTTACTGCCTATGTTTTCTTCTAAGATGCTTATGGTTTCACACCTTATCATTTAAGTCTTTTATCCATTTTGAGTTTATTTTTGTGAATGGTGTAAGTTGGTGGTCTAGTTTCATTTTTTTTCAGATTGCTGTCCAATTTTCCCAATACCATTTGTTGAAGAGGCTGTCTTTACTCCATTGTATGCCCTTACCATCTTTGTCAAATATCAGTTGTCCATAGATCTGTGGGTTTATTTCTAGGTTCTCCTTTCTGTTCCATTGACCTTGATAACATTATACGGAGTGAAATAAGTGAATCAGAAAAGACTAAGAGCTATATGAACCCATGCATAGATGGGACATGAAAATGAGACTCAGAGACATGGACAAGAGTGTGATGGTAACAGGGGGTGGGGTGGAGGGGTGGGGAGGGGGCAAGGAAGGAGGGAGGGAGGGGGTAGGGGGAGGGTAGGGGCACAAAGAAAACCAGATAGAAGGTGACAGAAGACAATTTGACTTTGGGTGAGGGGTATGCAGCATAATCAAAAGTCAAAATAATCTGGAGATGTTTTCTTGGAACATCTGTACCCTGATTTATCAATGTCACTGCATTAAAATTAATAAAAATAAGATTAAAAAAGAGAAAAAGTAAAAAAAAATAGGTGCCAGGAAACCCAAGATAGCCATTCTAAACCATGTGCCATGGAAAAGCTAAGGCTGGCTGTCATGATTTTACTGGCTTCCTATTTGAAATGAATTTTACAAGCTTAGTTAATCCTATACAGTCTGCAGCAGGTTTAGAATAAGTAATATTCAAAACAGGAGAAACCTTAGTAGAGGAGGATTATTTAAGGCTTTGCTATTCAAAATGGGGATCCCAAGTCAGTAACCCGTGCATCACCCAGGAGCTTGGTGGAAATGCAGAATCTCAGACCTCATTCCAACCTTGTTGAAACAGAGTGTGCCATTTTAACAAGATGCCCAGGTAATACGTTGGCACATTAAAGTTTTAAATGCACTGATTTAAAGCAAAATAAGATATTTGAAAATCAAACTCTACAACAAATTGGAGGTGATCACATTTTCATGAAGACATACATAGGCATCTTTTAAAAGATAAGCTCTGTTGGCCCTGGCCGGTTGGCTCAGTGGTAGAGCGTCAGCCTGGCATGCGGAAGTCCCGGGTTCAATTCCTGGCCAGGGCACACAGGAGAAGCGCCCATCTGCTTCTCCACCCCTTCCCCTCTCCTTCCTCTCTGTCTCTCTCTTCCCCTCCCGCAGCGAGGCTCCATTGGAGCAAAGATGGCCCGGGCGCTGGGGATGGCTCCTTGGCCTCTGCCCCAGGCGCTAGAGTGGCTCTGGTTGGGGCAGAGCGACACCCCAGATGGGCAGAGCACCACCCCCTGGTGGGCAGAGCATCGCCCCCTAGTGGGCGTGCCGGGTGGATCCCGATCGGGCGCATGCGGGAGTCTGTCTGACTGTCTTTCCCCTTTCCAGCTTCAGAAAAATACACACACACACACACACACACAAAGATAAGCTCTGTTAATGAATTTTAGCTGACCACATTGCTTTTTTTTTTTATTTAGAAATTAAATGGCCTGACCAGGTGGTGGTGCAGTGGATAAAGCGTTGGACTGGGATGCAGAGGACCCAGGTTCTAAACCCCGAGGTCGCCAGCTTGAGCCCAAGGTTGCTGGCTTGAGCAAGGGGTCACTTGGTCTGCTGTAGCCCCCAGGTCAAGGCACATATGAGAAAGCAATCAATGAACAATGAAGAGTTGATGCTTATCATCTCTCTCCCTTCCGGTCTGTCTGTCCCAATCTGTTCCTCTCTCTGTCTCTTTCTGTCTCTGTCACAGAAAAAAAAAAAGAAATTAAATGTAATGGGGTGACATTGATCAATAAGAGTGCATAGGTTTTAGGTGAACATCTTCATGGCATTTGAACTGTTGACTGTGTTGTGTACCCAACACCCAAAGTCAAATAATTTTATGTCACTGTATATTTGTCACTCTTTACTCCCCCCTGGTCCTCTTCCTCCTGGTAACCACTTCACTTTTATCTATGTCCATGAGTCTCAGTTTTATATCCCACTTATGTGGGATATATACTAAATTTTTTTTAAAGATTTTTTTTATTTATCATTTTAGAGAAGGGGGGAGAGAGAGGAGGGGGAGGAGCAGGAAGCATCAACTCCCATATGTGCCTTGACTGGGCAAGCCCAGGGTTTCGAACTGGCGACCTCAGCATTCCAGGTCGACACTTTATCCACTGTGCCACCACAAGTCAGGCTAAATTTTTTTTTATTTAAAGTTTCTATCAGGACATGTCCACTAAATTATTCTAAGGCAGTGTTTGAGAACTGAGATATCAGTTGGAGGAGAACTTGGCATGAATTATCCATGTTAAACCTTATTTATATATATTACTCTAATCATTAAAATCTGTGTATGTCCACAAGTGTCTCACATTCATGAGATCGTATGTTTCTGTAGGAAAAAGTTAAGAACTAGTGGGTACTGTTTTTCAAACTTTTCACTGAATTAGCTATAAGGTAGAAGACAATGAACTTTTATCTCTGAAAGTCAAAGGGCCCTCCATAATCATGAATTTCTTTTAAATTTCATGTAGTATGTAAACCTAAATTTTATATTAATGTTTTAAAATATTTAAAAAATACACTCCAAACATAAGAGGTAAATAATTTAAAAATTTGTTATAGCCTAAGGTAATAAAATTTCTTCAGATGTTGTAGAACTGAATTAAAATATTTAGTAAATGAACCAAAAGTAGATATGGGGGGGGAAGAATATTCCCAGAATTCCAATTGTATCTTTAAATGTATTTTTACTGATTTATCTGGGAACCATGTATATTCCTAGTTACAAGATAATTCAGCCTGACTTCTGCTAAACTTGGAAGTGACCTCTTAGAAAGCCCCTCTTTCTTAAGTTACAGAGTCCCTATACAGGGGTCTTTGGGTTACAACAGTCTCGACATACGAAATTTTGAGTTTATGATGCTCACTCCCATAAAAACTTTAAAAAAATTCAGACGTGTTTTGGCTTATGCCGTTAGCATCATACAGCAATGACAGATTCAGTAAGGTCTACAAAGCTGTATGGATGCCTTGTAATTCTATAGGCAGATTGTGGAAGAGAAGTCATTAACCTTCCAGACTAGCCTGAAACAATTCTTTAAGGTAGAGAGGCTTGCAACAGATCCTGTACCCTCTACATCAGCTGCTTCTCGAGATGAAACACCTATAATACAGGTAGAACCATCTCCAGCGTCTCCTGCACATTCCTTTGGCAATCCTGACTCACCTGACCCAGTATCTCCAGCACCATCTGCAGGTTCTCCTGTTTTTCAACTTCCTCCTCCCAACAGGTTACTCTCTCCCACCTTGCAATGCCCCTTCCAGTGTGCAAGCCAACCACAGGAATAAAGGTAAGAAATTTATTTTAACACTAATTTTTTGCATTTTTTTCTGTTACTTCAGTACAGTGTACAGTACAGTATATTTATGTCCTTTTCCTTTTTTGGTGGCTTTGTTGTGTTTTCATGTTCTAGATTATGATTTTACAACTGTGTTAGGATAAGTGACTTAGGCTAGGGTGTGTTTTGACTCACACCAAAATTCAGGTTACATCACTGTCTTAGGAATAGAAATGTGTCATAACCCGAGGACCCCCTGTATTTACAAATATATCTACTGCCACTTAAAGGAATCAGCTTGTATTTTGATTATTATGTGAGTAATAACATCTGTTGTTCAAACTATATTTTTCATTATCAGAAGATGATAGCTGAAAGAAAATTCACAAGTGACATGGAACTCCTCTCTTTTGTATATACCCAAGAAAATAAAAAACATACACAAAGACTTGTGTGTGAATGTTCATAGCACCATTATCCATAATGGCCAAAAAGTGGGAACAACCCAAATGTTCATTAACCAATGAATGGATAACCAATGTAGAATATTAACACAAGGGGTATATTACTTAGCAATGAATAGGAATAAAGTACTGATGCACATTTCAAAATGGTTGAACTTTGCAAGTATTTTGCCAAGTGGAAAAAGTCAGTGAGAGAAGACCATGTATTATGATTCCATTTGTATGAGATGTCATGTATTGGCAAATCTAGAGAGACAGAAAGCCGAGGGCTGGGAGTGAGAGCAGAATTGACTGGGAATGATAAATAAAATGTTCTAAAACTGGATTGTTGTAAAAGATACACAACTGTATATACATTTGCTAAAGATCACAGAACTATTTATTTAAAATGGGTGAATTTTGGCCCTGGCCAGTTGACTCAGTGGTAGAACATCAGCCCAGCGTGTGGAAGTTCCAGGTTCCATTCCTGATCAGTGCACACAGGAGAAGTGGCCATCTGCTTCTCCACCCCTCTCTTTCTTTCTCTCTCTTCCCCTCCCATATCCATGGCTCGATAGGTTCGAGTGCATAGGCCCCAGGTCCTGAGAGGATGGCTCCATGGGGCTTCCACCTCAGGTGCTAAAAATAGCTCAGTTGCGAGCATGGCCCTAGATGGGCAGAGCATCAGCCCTAGATGGGGTTGCCAAGTGGATCCCAGTTGGGGCACATGAGGGATTCTGTCTTTTTATCTCCCTCATCTCACTTGGAAAGTAAAAAATAAATAAAATGGGTGAATTTTGGATATGTAAATTATACTTCAAAACAACTATTGAAATTCAAAAGATTATAAATCACCCCACTTAACTCTCTAAGGATATATGCCAAGTTGCTAGTATGGCATCACACACACACATATATCTGGCAAACTCCCACATAAGACATATGTGTGCCCTGGTTTGATAATCATGGTTCTGAGGTGTTCCAAGCATCTGTTTATTCCTGACATGTTTGACAAATGAAAAAGAAGCACTTAACTCATTAACAGCATCCCAACAATCATGCTGCCAAAGAGAAGGTTGAAGGAAAAGAAAACTTTAAAGTAGTAAAATGGCCTGAAGTCTTGAGTAGTATGAAGGTGGACTGGTATCAAGGTCTTTTTGTAACCTTATATTGTTATAAGGTTCATATAACTTTATTATTTACTTTGCTGACATTTTAAAATAATTCATGGTAGGGTCAGTCATATTATAATGGCACCAGTTTCTATGTAATGAGATATGTAAATGTATATCATAATAAAATTTTAGTTTTTATTTAGCAAATATATAAATTACCATTTTTTCTCCCAAATCCAAGCGTATGAAAAGTCAGAATTGATTGTTAAACTAAACACTAGACAAAAAAGTTTTATTGGAACATTTTATTTACATTTTATATTTAAAGAGAATCAATACAAATCAGGATATATTTACAGCATTTCAAATCAGTATATAAGAATGCAATGGTTTCATCTGTTCTACATTTACCAAACAAACAGACAAACAAAAAATACATGTCTGTTCTGCATTTGTCTAAAGTCTGCTGGAATTTTCACTGGAAACAAAATTTTAAAACCAAAGATAAGCCACACAGAATACAAATAAAGTGCATTTTTAAATAGCTCTATTTAACTTTGGTGGATGAAGCTTCTAACTTTATATTAAGGCACCTGGAGTTATGCCCCCTCCCCCAATTCTTTTTCAAACACCAAGAAAATGCATTCATAAAATTTATAGCTACATGGACAAATTTTTAGTTTACCTAGTGTAATTTTAGCCCATTTAGGTAAAATGTAAACTCAATTTTCAAAGTCAACATTGTTTGGAAAACATCTACAGACTATTTCTGTAGACTAATTCATACACAAAGGTCAATTACAAATTTTTGTGTGACTTATCATTCTCAAATAGTATATTAATTCATGTACTTTGCTTTTGAAAATCCCATAAGTCTGAGAAATAGTTATACAGCAGTTTTGTAAGGAAACTTTGTCTATACCTTTGTGTCAAATTAGTGTCACTAATATACCAACCAATCCAGTCCAGTCCATGTTCCCTGATGAACTATGTTCGACACTTACATGAAGTATAGTTAGCCTAATTTTTTTAAAAAGAAATAGTTAAAATGATTATTTTGCATTAATCTTGTTCTATCAACTTAATGTAGCTTAAGTAGTCATTTCATGAAGGACTAGCCTAAGTTTGCTCTGCTTTTTACAATACAATTCCAGATCAATATAAGCACCTGGAGAAAAACCCTGACACATATAGCCCAAGCTAAAGTAGAGTAGTATTTTAATTAAGATACTATCATAAAATAAAATGATTACAACTACCTCACATTTTTAAAGCAATGTTTTTATAAGAAAATTGTTATAAATGAAAACATGACTCCTTGAAGACAGTTTTGAATGTTTAAAAATCTTACTATCACTATTTGGAGGAAACTAGCCTATGAAAAACATTATAATGAGTTTGTGAAAAAAGTTAACAGATTAACTATATTAAGCGATTTAAGTAGAGCATAATATTAGTCATCTCAGCAGTTTCAGTATCATTCTTACTTTATTAAATTTATCCAGTTCATTAATAGGAGACTAGGCCCTGATTGGCAGTTCTGTTATTACTAAAGTTTCAACTTTTCTATTGACACAGAGTTTATGATTTAATTTCTCGAACAACGGTCTCTTGATCAGGAGTTTCATCTTCTTCAAAGGTTGGATTGTCAACATGAGGAACAACATTCACTGCCACAGAACTTGCTTCATGGTTTACCAGCTGTAGATTTTCATCTTTAGAAAGAAATAACAATTTTAGAATGATCTTAACCCTCTCTTCTTTCAGATAAAATTCAACACTCATGTTTAAGAAGCCTTTTTTGTCTAATTCCATAATAGTCTTATTATTACTCTTATATCCTATTCCTTTACAAATTATGATTAATGCTATATCTTTCATAAAGCACCTATGACATTATTATATTAATTTACAATTACTCTTTTTTGATTCACATTTGTGTTTACTAGCACCTAAATTATAGCCTCATTAAAAGCAAAAGTTATGCCTTCTTCTTGTATTCTACCCTAAATATAACAGTTCTTAAATCTAGCTTCACATTTCAATCACCTGGGCACTTGAAAAAATTACCTATGCTAGCTCTGTCCAGTTGGCTCAATGGTAGAGCGCCAACCCAGCATGTGGATATCCTGGGTTAGATTCCCGGTCAGGGCACACAGAAGTGGCCATCTGCTTCTACTCCCTCCTACTTCTCTCTCTCTCTCTCTCTCTCTTCCTCTCCCAAAGCCATGGCTTGATTGGTTTAAGCCATCAGCCCCATGAGCTGAGGATGACTCCATGGAGCTTCTGCCTCAGGCACTAAAATTAGCTCAGTTGCAAGCATGGCACCAGATGGGCAGAACATCAGCCCCAGACAGTGGTTGCTAGGTAGATCCCAGTTGGGGCACATGTGGGAGTCTGTCTATTTCCCTTCTAACTTGGGAAAGAGGGGAAAAAATTACCTATGCTTTTCCAAATGCATAGATAGACAGACAAAAGAAAAGAAAAAAATGAAAACAAGACGAAAAAACCCTAGTAATAACTGGGAAGTCAGGGAGAGTGCCCAAAATGGTATGCAAGTGGTAAAAAATGAACATAATTATATTACAGATGAAATATATAACCATCCTGAAGATAGAGAAGAACTAATTTAAGTAACATTGGTAAACAGTATTTTGACTATATCTTATAAGATTAAAAACAAAAAGAACTGTAAACAAGTTAGTGAAATTGTTTTTCACAGGGTTGCGAGTTAACAATTTTGAAATTATTTTTGTGTTTTAGGATTGAACAAATATGTAAATATATTGTCGATAATGTGAATCATGTTTCTCACTGTCAGAGAAAGAAATTACAAATAGAGAAAGGGAAAGTCTAGAATAAACTCTGTGGTGTTGTATTAGAAATGGATGTATCAGTATAAGCTCACTGTTTTTTGGATGGATGGATGGATGGATAGATGGATGGATGGATGGATGATGAATGGAAGGATGGATAAATGGATGGATGGATGGATGGATGGATGGATGGAAGGAGGCAGATGTGTGTATATATTTGTGAGTACATATTTCCCAGCTTTGTTCATCAAAAGTGTTAATAGCAATGAGCATACCTAGTGCCCAGATCTTGGTTTCAAAATACTGTTCTCCAATAAAGGGCTCCTTGAAGAAATGGCCGATTCTAGGGCTAGGGCAAGGAGAGTATAAGATTAACCTAGATTCTAGCCTAGGGTTAGAGTCCATAGCTAAGAATGGTTTCATTTTTTTTAAAGGTTGTAAAACAAACAAACCAAAAAATGCAACGAGACTTATGGCCTTCAAAGCCCATCTAGCCCTTTAAAGAAAATGTTTGCCAGTCCCTGGTGTAGAACATCTTGTGATGCCAGAAAGTAAGGAAGGGATTAAAAAAAAAAAAAAGATAGGCATGTTGAAAGAAAACAGACACCTACCTACTTGAGAGAGTCCTCAATGACCAAATCTAGGACAAGCTAAGTAATGGATTGATTATGAAAATAATATTATAGAATAAAAGAAATATCTATAAATTCATGCTATTATAAAAACTGAATAAATAAATGGAAAAAGGGTAGTTCTTCCTTAAAATAGAAGCTTAAATAATGTGGAAAGAAGGATGGAAATTTAAAAATTCAACACTGACATACAAGTAAGAAGCACCAATGATTGCTAAAATTAGTGGGTAAAATATGATGAGAAACAGGATATTTTCATAGTCTCCAAGTGTTTCTCTTTATAATAATTAATAATCACAAAGGGAAAATAGTAACTTTAAGAAGAGAAGCTTGGTGGACAACACCTTAACCAACTGAGCAAAGTTCAAACCATCAGTAATTAAGACATGGACATCATGTGACTCATTATATGATATGAGGCAGAAAAGGGCACATCATTTCTGTGGTATTCTTGCCTAAAATAGAAAATGACAATGAATTTAATCATTGAGACAAGTCAAAATTGAGAGACATTCTACAACATAACTGACCAGTAGTCTTTAAAAGTGTCAAGGTCATGAAAGGCTAAGTCTAAGGAATAGTCACAGATTGGAAACTAAGAAGACATCACAAGTAAATGTAATGTGAACCTCTCAACAAATTAGGTATAGAACATATCCAAACATGATAAAGACCATATATGACAAACCCACAGTTCATATCTTACTCAACTATGAGAAGCTGCAAGCTTTTCCTCTAAAATCAGGAACAAGACAAGGGCTCCCACTCTCACCACTCTTATTCAACACAGTATTAGAAGTCAGAGCCAGAGAAATTAGTAAAAAAAATGAAACAAACCCAGAAAATCAGAAAGGAAGAAGAAAAACTGTCTCTATTTCCAGATGACATAACGTTATATAGAAAAAATACTAAAGATTCCACCAAAAGACTATTTGAACTAATACATCCAGTTCAGTAGCAGGATATAAAATCAACATGAAAAAATCATTACTGCATTTTTGTAAACTAACAATGAAATATCTGAAAGAGAAATATAGAAAATATCATTTACAATAACATCAAAAATATAAAATTCCTATGAATTAATTTAACAAAAGAGGTAAAAAAAACCTGTACAATGAAAACTATAAAACATTGATAAATGATACTGAAGAAGACACAGATAAATGGAAATATTCCATGTTCATGTATCATAACAATTAATATTATTAAAATGTCCATACTGCCCAAAGCCATCTGTAGATTCAATGAAATCTCTATCAAAGTTCCAATGCCATTTTTACAGAAACACATTTTAAAAATCCTAGGCCAAAAAAATCCTAGGCCCTGGTCAGTTGGCTCAGTGGTGGAGCATTGACTGAGCGTGTGGAAGTCCTGGGTTCAATTACCAGTCAGGACACACAAGAGAGGAGGCCATCTGCTTCTCCCTTGTTCCCCCTTCCTCTTCTCTCTCTTTACGTCCCACAGCCATGGCTTGATTGATTTGAGCACATAAGCTCAGGTGCTGAGGATGGCTCTGTTGAGCCCCCAACTCAGGTGCTAAAAATAGCTTGGTTTCCAGTGGACTCAGATGGGCAGAACATCAGCCCTACATGGAAGTTGCTGGTTGGATCCAGTTGGGGTGCATCTGGGAATCTCTCTATTTCTCCTACTCTCAGTTAAAAATGAAATCCTAAAATTCATACGGAACCATAAAAAGACCCAGATAGCAAAAGCAATCCTAAGAAAGAGGAACAAAGTGGGATGCATCACATTTCCTGGTTTCAAACTACACTACAAAGCTATAGTATCAAAACAGTATGGTACTGGCATAAAAATAGACACATAGAGAGCCCAGAAGCAAACCCATGCATATACAGTCAACTTATTTTTTTTGACAAGGGAGCCAAGAACACTCAACGGGGAAAAGATAGTCTTTTTAATAAATGGCATTGGGTAAACTGTATATTCACATGCAATAGAATGAAGCTGAACCTTTACTTTACACCACTCACAAAAATAAACTCAAAATGGATTAAGGATTTAAACATAAGAACTAAAACCATAAAACTCCTAGAAAAAAACATAGGGAAAAAGCTTCTTGACATTCATCGTGTGACAATTTTTTGTCTATGGAACCAGAACACAAACTACAAAAGCAAAAATCAACAAGTGGGACTATTTGAAATTAGAAAACTTCTGCACAGCAAAATAAATTTCAACAGAATGAAGAAGCAACTTACAGAATGGGATAAAATGTTTGCAAACCACATATCGTGAAGGAAGTCACACAGCTCAACAACAGAAGAATAATCTAATTAAAACATGAGCAGATGAACTGAATAGATATTTTTTCCAAAGAATACATTAAAATGGCCAACAATTACATGAAAAGGTGCTCAACATCATTAACCATCAGGGAAGTGCAAATCAAAACCAAAATGAGATATCATCTCACACTTGTTAGAATAGCTGTTATCAAAAAGATAGGAGATAAGTGTTGGTGAAAATGTGGAGAAAAGAAAAACTTAAGTGTACTGTTGGTGGGAATTTAAATTGGTACACTATGGAAAACAGATGAAGGTTCCTCAAAATATTAAAAATAGTACAACCATATGATCCAGCAATCTCACTTCTGGGTATATATCCAAAGGAAGTTATATTACTGTCTTGAAGAGATATCTGCATCTCCATGTTCACTTGCTGCAGAATTTTTCACAATAGTCAAGATATGAAAACAACCTAACTATCTATTGACAGATGAGTGGATTACAAATTTTGGTTATATATACAGGGTATTCTTTAGCCATGAGAAATAAGGAAATCCTGCCATTTGCGATGACATGGATACAGACCCTGAGGGCACTGTGCTAAGTGAAGTAAGCCAGGCAAAGACAAAGACTATATAATCTCACTTATATATGGAATCTAAAAAAAGTAAAAAAAAATAAAGAAAGCCAAATTCATAGAAACAGAGAGCACGATAGTAGCTGCCAGGCACTGGGGAGTAGGGGAAATGGGGAAATGTACAAAGGGTTCAAACTTCCAGTTATAAGGTTAATAAGTTCTGGGGATCTAATGTACAACATGATGACTATAGTTAACAACACTGCATCATATACTTGAAAGTTGCTAAGAGAGTAGATCTGAAATGTTTTCACCACATGCAAAAATTTTATAATTATGTGAGATGATGGTTTTGTTAATTAACATTAATGTACTATTTAGTTTGCAATATATGCATGCAGTAAATCATCACGTAGTATACCTTCCAGGGGTCCCCAAACTTTTTACATAGGGGGCCAGTTCACTGTCCCTCAGACCATTGGAAGGCTCCCACATACAGTGCTCCTCTCACTGACCACCAATGAGACAGTTGCCCCTTCTGGAAGTGCAGCTGGAGCTGGATAAATGGCCTTAGGGGGCCAAATTGCAGCCATCGGGGCGGGGCCGTAGTTTGGGGACGCCTACAACTTACACAATGTTATATATCAAGTATGTACCGTATTACCCCATGTATAAGATGCAAACTTTTTTCAAAAAATTTGGGGTTTAACAACTGGGTGTGTCTTATGCAGTGGTTGTATATTTTTTTACTTGCATTTCCCACTTTTTGGTGCTTGTTTTTGTGCTCACTGTTGAAGACAGTGATTCATCATCAGACACAGATGAGGACAAGCTAATGGATGGGAGTTCTGACAGTGATGAGGAGTTGTATGCATTTTATGATAAATAAAACCTGAGTTCAATAACTTTATATAATACATTTTTTTTCAAACTTCGGGCCCCCAAATTAAGGTGAATCTTATACATGGGAGCGTGTTATACATGGGGAAAACGTTATATCTCAATAAAGCTGGGGGGGGAATAAAAAGGAAATACAATGTGGGATTCTGGGACAGAAAAACAAATTAGTAGGTCACTTGGTAAAATTTGAGTAACAACTTTAGTTTAGTTAGTATTTTATTACTTAAATTTCCTGGCATTCTTCATACTATTTTTGAAGCTTTTTTTGTCAGCCTGATATTTCAAATTAAAATTAATAAAATTATTAAAAAAGTAGAAACCTGTTCTTGGTCCCCACACCTCATATATTTTGATTAAACAAATTGGGGGTAGAGCCCAGGCATCAGTAATGTTTAAAGTTTCTTTTTTTTTTTTTTTTTTTTTAGTTTACTCATTTTTAGAGAGAAGAGAGAGAGGAGAGAGAGAGACTGGGGGGAGGAGCTGGAAGCATCAACTCCCATATGTGCCTTGACCAGGCAAGCCCAGGGTTTCGAACCGGCGACCTCAGCATTTCCAGGTCGATGCTTTATCCACTGCGCCACCACAGGTCAGGCATGTTTAAAGTTTCTTTGGGTGGTCTAATGTACAGGAAGGTTTAAGATCTAAGATCCTTATTTAGTGGTTCTCAAAGTGTGGTCCCTGGGCCAGCAGCATCAGTATCACCTGGGAAGTTATTAGAAATAAAAATTCTCAGGCCGTGCCCCAGATCTACTTAGTCAGAAACTGGTGGTAGCCCCTCTGTTTTAGCAAGTCCTCCAGGTGACTTAAAGCATGCCCAAGTTTGACAACCAATGATCTAACAGAACTTAGTGTGATGATAGGACACACAGATATAAGCTGATCAATTATGTGTTTACAAAATTATTTAAATCAACTATCACCATTATAATCAATTATTAATAAGAGAAACAAACTGGTAATACGTAATCACATATAAAATTACATCGGTCCTAGGTGGTCATTCATTCAACACTTACATGAGTATCTATTATGTAGCAGACTATGCTAAGTGCAGATAATAAGATACTGTCCCTGCCTATTGGCCATCTGTATGTCCTCTTTGGAGAAGTGTCTATTCATTTTTTTGCCCATTTTTTGATTGGACTGTTTATCTTCCTGGTATTGAGTTTTACAAGTTCTTTATAAATTTTGGTTATTAACCCCTTATCAGATGTATTGTCAAATATGTTCTCCCATTGTGTAGTTTGTCTTTTTATTCTGTTCTTATTGTCTTTGGCTGTGCAAAAGCTTTTTAGTTTGATATAGTCCCATTTGTTCATCCCGTCCTTTATTTCACTTGCCCGTGGAGATAAATCAGCAAATATATTGCTGTTCAATATCATTAATCATTACAGAAATGTAAATTAAAACCACAATGAGATACCACCTCACACCAGTCAGAATGGCACTCATTAACAAAACAACACATAATAAGTGCTGGTGAGGATGTGGAAAAAGGGGAACCCTCCTGCACTGCTGGTGGGAATGCAGACTGGTGCAGCCACTGTGAAAAACACTATGGAGACTCTTCAAAAAATTAAAAATGGAACTGCTTTTTGACCCAGCCATCCCACTTTTAGAAATATATCCGAAGAACACCAAATCACTGATTCAAAGAAGAAATGCACTCCCATGTTTATTGCAGCACTGTTTACAATAGCCAAGATCTGGAAACAGCCCAAGTGTCCATCAGTGGATGAGTGGATTGAAAAGCTGTGGTACATATATACAGTGGAATACTATGTGGCTATGAAAAAGAAGGAAATCTTACCTTTTGCAACAATATAGATGGACCTGGAAACTATTATGCTAAGTGAACTAAGCCAGGCAGAGAAAGAAAAATATCATATGACCTCACTCATTTGAGGAATCCAATGAACAATGTGAACTGAGGAACGGAATAGAGGCAGAGGCGGGATCAAAGGGACCAGAGGGAAAGCAGACAGAGGGAAAGGGGATGAGAGGATGGGATCAGAGAAGGGAAAGTGATTGGTGAAATTATATATACATAACACAGCGGTATAGAGAGCAGGAAAGCAAATCCTGGAGGGAAGGGGGATGGCACTCTGGGAGGCGGGCAAGGGGGATGTTGAGGGGAACACGAGTGTAGGGGGAATATATTCGACAGGACACTTGAATCTATGAAAACAGAGTAAATTAAAATCAATAAAAAATAAAATTAAAAAAATAAGATACTGTCCCTACCCAAAGGAACTGTTAAAAGTTTTAATACAATTCAGTGCAATAAGTGCAATGATAGAACTTCTACGGATACAGACAGTAGAGCCACACATGCAAGTCAAGGAGGCTTCCTCAAGGCGGACTTTTTAAAGGAAGAACAGGAGTTGGACTGGGCTTCGGCGGCAACACTTGGGAGAGGAAGCGTGGAAGAAATGCTCAGAGAAGAGACAGTGGCTCAAACTATGACTGTGGAATTAAGGTTGCAAATTAGGGAATAGATTAGAAAAAAAAGAATGTTGAGTCAATAGAAAAGGGGAGAGGGAGGGACCAAGGATCTACCTAGTTTCAGGTTTGAGGCACTTGGGTGGTTGTTACTATCATTCATCCAGATGAAGACTACAGGAGGAGGAATGCGGATCATCATTTCATTTGTTTCTCGTCTCTGTAAAAACTCTTCTGCTTAACACCCTCCCCCACAAGAACAGAGCACAGAAATAATTCGTTGGAACTTTTTAAAACAAGCCTAGCAATAAACTGAATTATCTTGTATACTCTTCTTTATCTTCACTGAATTCTATTACCACACAGTTATGGGAACAAAATTTCATCTGGGGAAAATAGAAAATGATTTCTTATTATAGGCAGAACAATCCAGATATAATTACGATTCTTATGATGACGTTATACTTTAGGATATGTCTGAAGATTAGATTACACATAATAAACGGTATGTATTTGTGATAGTTTTCCTCATGAGATCTTCAGAAATGGTATCTATGGTACTGATAAGTGTACAGAGGACAAAGGTTTGTGTCATAGGAAGCTAACACTTGACATTTCACAAGTCATCTTGACATTTAGTTTTTCGTCTTCTTGTATGCCGGAATTAGTTTTTCTCTAAATGAGGACTACGGAAAAAAATTTCAAATAATCAAAAGTCTTGGAGACTTTGGAAGCTAAAGACATGGAAAATAATTTGTATAGAGGATTTTTAAGGAAAAAAGGAACAGAATTCCCTAAAATTTCTTTACTTCTATGATATTACTAAGCTACAATACTGAATTTTGAAAGTAATATACAGTAGTCCCCACTTATCCACAGGGAATTTGTTCCAAGACCCCCAGTAGATGCCTGAAGCTGTTGATAATGCTGCATTCTATATTTACTATGTTTTTCCTATGCATATGTATATATGATAAAGTTTAATTTAGAAATTAGACATAGTAAAAGACTAACAACAATTAAGAATGAAATCAAACAATTACAACAATATACTGCAATAAAAATCACATGAACGTGCTCTCTCAAAATACCTTATTGTACTGTATTTTCACCCTTCTTCTTACAATGCCTATGTGATGAGATGAAGTGAGGTGAATGATGTAGGGATTGGGGGTTTTTTTGTTTGTTTTTGACAAAGACATAGAGAGTCAGAGAGGGACAGATTGGAATGGACAGTCAGGAAGGGAGAGCGATGAGAAGCATCAGTTCTTCGCTGTGGCATCTTAGTTGTTCATTGATTGCTTTCTCATATGTGCTTTGACCAGGGGGCTACAGCAGAGTGAGTGACACCTTGCTCAAGCCAGCGCGACCTTGGGCTTCAAGCCAGTGACCTTTAGGCTCAGGCCAGCAATCATGGGGTCATGTCTATGATTCCACGCTTAAGCCAGTACCCTGTGCTCAAGCTGGTGAGCCCGCGCTGAAGCCGGATGAGCCTGCGCTCAAGCCGGTGACCTCAGGGTTTTGAACCTGGGTCCTCCACGTCCTAGTCCGATGTTCTATCCACTGCACCACCGCCTGGCCAGACAAATGACATAGATGTTGTGACACAACATTAAAGTACTACAAGTATTACTTGAACACAAGCACTGTAAGACAGCGACAGTCAATCTGGTAACTGATGTAGCTAATAAGTGACTAATGGGCAGGGAGCTTATACAGTGTGAGATTTCATCACACTACTGAGAATGGCATACAGTTTAAAACCTTGGAATTGTTGGCCCTGCCCGTGTAGCTCAGTTGGGTGGAACATAGTCCCGATATACAAAGGTTGTGGGTTTGATCCACAGTCAAAGCATATACAAGAATCAACCGATGAATGCATATATAAGTGGAACAACAAATTGATAGTTCTCTCTCTCTCCTCCTTCCTCTCTCTCCTCTTTCCTCTCTCTCTAAAATCAATAAAACTGAATAAAAATTTAAAACTTATGAATGTTTATTTCCGTAATTTTCCATTTAATATTTTCAGACTGTGGGTAACTGGAACCACAGAAACCAAAACTGTGGTGAGGGGACACTACTGTATTCAGTTTTAGTTTCCAAGGTTTGCTCATTTCATGGTAAATAATCAAAAGGAGGCAGCAATACTATCCTTCAAGTTTCAAAGTGTGCAAAAGATGGGTTCCTGAGTTGTGTATAAATCAAGCTTTTGTAAAGTGAATTCTATTTTATCATTTTATAACTCCTTTTTTAATTTCTGATTGGTCTGCAATAAACAATGGCTTCTAAACTTTAAAGCTTCTCCTTAGCCTCTGTAAACTAGCAAGCCCACACTTAAATGCATAGAGAGAAACTTTCCAATGAATCTTTATCTTCTGTGAATAATTCCCACTCTTGATGTATTTCATTTCAGTTACATTTGAGTAGATGTATATTAAGTTAAGGTAGGAGTGCATCCTGCATCACAGTGTTGTTCATAGAGAAAAATCTGAAATGTATTACTACATGACTGGAACAAATACTAAAATCCACAATGGATCATTTGTGGGGCTCTTGACCCTCAGCATGATGCTTACTTGCTGACTGCACATGTTCCTCCAAAGGTGGTTCATCTGCTCCCTGAACTGAGGCATACCCAGACGACGCGGTCTCACTGTGATTATCCTCTTCGTTAGGGGAGGCACTATGGGATGTTTCATTAGATACGGGGACTTGTAAAGACACTGAGCCATCTTCAACATCCACCTTTGGAAAGTATTTGAACAAATTAGAAGAATCTCAGAGTAGTACATGCTTTTCCTTGACATATCATACAGATTTTATTCATAGGTGGGTTATCACAGCAATGCTTTTATACTTTTAAACCTGTAATCCCTCTTAATAATCACAAAAATCTCTTGCTGGTCAGTCCAAGCCAGAAGAGTTAGAGAACTGGGCTCACTAATGGGGCTCTACTAAAAGATATTGCAAGCACACTGTCTTCACACCTGGCATATTCATCTGGGTAATTCAACACTTCAAAATATAGTGCCTGGTATAAGGTAGTCAATGAAAAAAAAGTCTCATTCTGTTCCCTAGGAGAATTAAGAATCACTGTATTCTATATATCTCCTCAAATCAGAAAGATTTTGTTGAGCTTGACTTTCTGTTGTGTGTCCTGTGGAAGAGGTAGGTTTTTTTTTTTTTTTCATTTACCAAATATAATTTAATATTTATTTTATTTTCTGAAACTATACATGCTTATTTAGCTACAAGTTTGGCTGCTATGGAATAGTAAGGCAGAAAAATGAGAAAAGGGTATCAGGAGCTGGTTAGCAGTTTAGGTCATTACTTCAAATTCTGACCAAAAAATAAGTACATTTGAGGAAAGGTAGGAGGTGGAAAGTGCAGGAGGTCCAACATAGCACCTCACTGTCACTATGATATAAACAGGTCCAACTTTTGGTATAAACTGTAAATCTAGCACACTACATAGCTAAAAAAATAGGGATGTTATTCCCTTGAAGGCCCAGGTACATAAATAACACATAACTTGAGTCCCTTCATATAAATAGTTTAGAAATATTTACCTCAATTCCCAAAGCTTTGAGTATGTCACATTTGCACATGGGGCAAGTCCTATGTTCTAACAGCCATGGGTCAACACATGTCTTATGGAAAATATGGCTAATGAAGGAAAAAACACACAATTTAATTATCAGTTGTGAAACAGCAACAACACTTTGCCCAATATACTAACAAGTTACTCTGTAATTTTACTTAGCCTTCTAACAAGTGTTTTTTAATCCTTTTAAACACAGTATTACAACAGCAATTTCTATCCTTTTTCATATGATGACACACGTAAACTAATTACTAAAATTCTGCAGCACATCAAAAAATATATTTTTTGCTGATCTGACAAAAACTACATATAATTTTAATTCATACTAGTGGCTATTGTGTTGGTTGTTGTCATTTTTTTTTTTGACTAAGTTAAAAGGGGTCAGTATCCCTGACTAAATAGCCAGATATTGCATATTTTAAAAATTCTTGTGGCATACTGGTTGAAAATTGCATAAATACTAAGAAGGAGGCAAAGAAGCAAAATTTGAAAATGACATGATATAGTATTTTTAAAATACAAAGCCTTAGGCCCTGGCCAGTTGGCTCAGTGGTAGAGCGTCAGCCTGGTGTGCAGGAGTCCTGGGTTTGATTCCTGCCAGGGCACACAGGAGAAGCGCCCATCTGCTTCTCCACCCCTCCCTCTCTCCTTCCTCTCTGTCTCTCTCTTCCTCTCCCACAGCCAAGGCTCCATTGAAGCAAAGTTGGCCCGGGCACTGAGGATGGCTCCATGGCCTCTGCCTCAGGTGCTAGAATGGCTCTGGTTGCAACAGAGCAACGCCCCAGATGGGCAGAGCATCGCCCCTTGGTGGGCATGCTGGGTGGATCCCGGTCAGGTGCATGCGGGAGTCTGTCTGACTGCCTCCCCATTTCCAACTTCAGAAAAATACAAAAAAAAAAAATACAAAGCCTTATTACATTAGCTTCAAAACAGTTTCAGTACTCATTATTTGAAAAATGGCCAAGACACTGCTGACCTAACGCTTTCTTCAGTATTTCAGATCTTAATTTTATGGCATTCTCTAACTGTAAAACAGTACAGTTGGTAATTCCCAATAATATAGTAAGTACAATCTAGTATTGAGTACAACATAGTGCTGATGCTTTAGGCAATGTGATACATTCCTACAGCACCACTATTTAATAGCTAAAAGAGTGTTAAGAACAACTTTTCAGAGAGGGATTTAAAAAAAAAGAATGAAGATTTCCAAATGGGTACTAATAAGTTGATTTTATGTGTTTTATTTTTCTTAATAGTATTAGAATGAGTTTAAATAATCCAATATATATATAATTGTGGTGTTGACTAGTTTCTCAGTTTTATATTGGACTAGTTTCCAAATTGTGTCGGATTATGGAAACTTTATATAATTAGCCTTATACCAATGTCCATGATATTAAAAATGAACAATATATTTAAATGAAAATAACAAAATAAATACTTTACTTACAACAATTTGGAAACATTCAAATTAGTTTCCCTTCATTACAATCATTTTTGTAAATCAGCTATTCTTTTCCATGATAGAAATAAAAATCAAACTTACTTGCAGGTTAAGATGCGCACTAGATCATTCGGTTTATATAGTTCAATACACACAGCACAACTATCTCCATCAGGGCCAATTTCCTAGGAGCAAATAGTTATTGTTACTTTGGCGGATAAGAAACAATACATTAAAACTACAGAGCAAGATCAGAATATACATGTATTTAAAGTGCATAAATTCTTATAGAAGGAACATCATATCACTAAATGACTCTGTTTTAATAAACAATTTAAAATAATTTAGACATAACTGAAATCTGAAAGGAAGTCAAGCTTACGGAAACAGAGAGTAGAAAAGTAGTTGCCAGGCACTGGGGGTGGGGTTAATAGGGGAAAGTTGGTAAAAGGGTATAAACTTTCAGCTATAAGGTCTGAGGATTTACTGTAAAACATGGTGACTATAGTTGATACCACCATATTATGAAATTGAAATTTAAAATAAAATTCTTTAGACTTAAAAATGTAAAAGAATAAAGTCAACAAAAGGGGAATAGCACAAAGAGAAACATGGAGCACTGATTTAAAGTGTTTTTCTAGTTTTAGAATTTACAAAATGATATTTATATAAATTCTTTAGCTATGTTGTCCTATTGAAAGAAAATTAAGATATAATTCACATACAGTGACATTCACTGTTTTTAGTGAATTTGCAGTTTTGCAAGTTTAGACAAACATGCAGTCAGTTAATTGTCACACAATCAAGATGTAAGACAGTTCTATTACTTCAACAAATGCCTCTATGCTGCTTTGTAGTAAATCTCTCCTTTCACTCCCACCCTCTGGCAACCACAGATGTTTTCAGTTTCTATACTTTTGGCTTTTTCAGAATGTCCTTCAAATGAACTCCTGCATTTGAGTCTGGCTTCTTTCACTTAACATAATGCATTTGAGATTCATTCATATTGTTGTTGGTATTGGTAGGGTCTCCTCCATTTGTATTGCTGAATAGTATTCCAGGATATGGACGCACCACAGTTGTTGATCCATTCACTAACTGAAGGATAGTAAGGTTCTTTCCCATTATTTATCACTATTAATAAAGCCAAACAATTGTGTACAAGTGTTTTTGTGAACACATTTTTTTCCCTCTAGGGTAAAATATTTAGTAGAGATTTCTGGGTTGTTTGGAAAGTGTATATTTTACCTCATAAAGGACTGCTAAACTGTTTTCCAAACTGGCTGTACATTGCATTCTCACTAGCAAATGCATGAGAGTTCCAGTTTTACCACATCTTGGCCAGCTCTTAGTATTCGTTTTGGCCATTTTAATGAATGTGCTGTGGTATCTCATTGAGGTTTTTATTTGTATTTACCTAATGATTAAATGACAGTGAACATCTTTTTATGTGCTTTTTTGCCATCCATATATATTCTTTGGTCAAATGTCTGTTTTGCCCATTTTCCACTAGAATTTTATTTTTATTTTTTTTACTGTTGAGTCTTGAGAGTTATTTGTATATTCTGGATAGAGTTCTTTATCAAATATAGGATTTGCAAATATTTTCCCCCAGTATGTTGCTTATCTTTTCATTCTCTTAATAGTATCTTTCAAAAAGCAAAAATTCTTAGTTATGACAGAGCTAATTTTCTGATTTTTTTCTTTAATGGACATGTTTTTGGTATCACATCTATGTAATTTTTGACTAACCCAAGTCATGAAGATATTTTTCTCTGAAGTTTTTCTCAAAAAATTCTTAGTTCTAGGTTTTCTATTTAGGCCTGTGATCCATTTTGAATTAATTTTTACAAAAGTATAAAGTATGGATAGTGGTTTATTTTTCACATGGATATTCAATAATTGCATATGGAAAGCTAACAATTGGCTATCCTTTCTTCACTGACTTGCTTTTGTTCCTCTGCCAAAATCGATTAATCATATATGTGTAGGTCTATTTCTGGACTCTTTCTTCTGTCCCATTGATTTAAATAAAGATCTCTCCTTTCTCCAATACCACAATATCTTGACTATTGTAGCTTTAAAATAATTCTGTAAATCAGGTAATGTGAGTCATCCAAATTTGTTCTTCTTTATAAAAATTGTTTAGGTTATTATAGTTCTTTTGCTTTTCCTTATAAGTCTAGAATCATTTTGTCATTTTTCTACAAAAGATCCGACTAGGATTTTGATTAAAACCAAATTAATCTATAGATTTGGCCCTGGCCGGTTGGCTCAGCGGTAGAGCGTCGGCCTGGCGTGTGGGGAACCCAGGTTCGATTCCCGGCCAGGGCACATAGGAGAAGCGCCCATTTGCTTCTCCACCCCCCCCCCTCCTCCCTCTCTGTCTCTCTCTTCCCCTCCCGCAGCCAAGGCTCCATTGGAGCAAAGATGGCCTGGGCGCTGGGGATGCCTCCTTGGCCTCTGCCCCAGGCGCTAGAGTGGCTCTGGTCGCAGCAGAGCGACACCCCGGAGGGGCAGAGCATCGCCCCCTGGTGGGCGTGCTGGGTGGATCCCGGTCGGGCACATGTGGGAGTCTGTCTGACTGTCTCTCCCCGTTTCCAGCTTCAGAAAAATACAAAAAAATAAATAAATAAATAAATCTATAAATTAGTTGGAGGGATTGACATTTTGACAACAGTGAGTCTTCTGACTCATGCACAAAGTATACGTCGCCATTTATTTAGGTCTTCCTTATTTCCTTTTTCTTTTGTGTGTTGCAGTTTTCAGTATATATAGATCTTGTACATATTTTTAAGATTTATACCTAAGTATTTAATGGTTTTGGTAATATTATAATTAGTATTTTTTTCTTTTTATTATTTTTTTTACTAGAACATGCTGAGCTGTGTCATGAAAATTTATGCAGCCACACACTCTGTCCACACACCCTATACTATTTATGACCAACTGGTGTAACATTAAAGGCCAAGTCTACACATCAGCACAGATCTTATTGATTGCTAAGCTCAAACTTGTGGCCATAGTTGCTATCACTTTAACATCCTGATCTCACCAACCAACAGGCCACGTACACACTTTCATCCTGTAGCTGATTTAAAATGAAGAGCATCAGAATCAATATAGCATGACATGGCATAGAGAAAACCCTAGGGAAGATTAGTCAAACCTGCTCATTTTTCAAGCTTGTGCTGTCCAATATGGTAGCCACTAGACACATGTGACTATTGAGCCCTTGGAATGTGGCTAATTTGAACTGAAATGTACTATAAGTATAATAAAATATACACTAGATGTTGAAGACTTAGTACAAAAATAAATGTATTGGCCCTGAACGGCTGGCTCAGAGGATAGAGCATCGGCCCAGTGTATGGATGTCCTGGATTTGATTTCTGGTCAGGATATACAAGAGGCAACCATTTGCTTCTCTCTCCCACTCTCTCCCCCTTCTCTCCTTCTTTCCTTCTTACAACCAGTGGCTTATTGGTTGAGTGTTGGCCCCAGACGAAGGTTGTCGGGTGGATCCTGGTCAGGGTACATGCGAAAGTCTGTCTCACTATCTTCCCTCCTCTCACTTAAAAAAAATAATAATAAAATGCAATTTTTTCAATTTATTGAGACTCTGCTTCCTGGCAATTGTTGACAGTTTGTCTCAAATAAACTCATAAAAAATTCCTACAGGTTTGGAAGTTTCTTATGTTGACATTCGTATTTATACACTCATTGGTTGATTATTGTATGTGCCCTGTCTGGGAATCAAATGAACCCACAACCTTGGCATATAAGGATAATGCTCTAACCAACTGAGCTACCTAGCCAGTGCTATTCCATTTCTTAATAACCATGTGACAATTTCCACCCTGCTGGGATAAGTCCTGTGACTGTCCCCAGTTTTCCTTGTCCCCATCAATATACTTCTTAAACTTAAAGTATAAGAAGAACTTCTTATACTTTAAGAACTTCTTCTTTTGGGGAAGAACTTCTCAAGTCATCCCTCTGCCTCTTCCCATTTTCTTGTTAATTAAAATAATGTTTTTATTAGCATCTGTGAGACCCACGAGGGGAAGCTGAGATAACAAATCTGATGTCTTCTCCAACTGTTCAATTTTGTAGCAATACATATATGCAAAAGGGAAAAATGTAAAATATTGCATTAATAATTATTGATTACATGTTGAAATGACTATATTTTAGATATATTACATTATATATTAAAATGAACTTGCCTTTCAAAAAACTTTTTAAATGTGGCTACTAGAAAATGTACTTTATTTCCTTTTTATTTTATTGAGTTGGTATTTTTTATTTCAATAAGTTCTATAGATATTTTTGATACATATTTTATACATTGATGGTAGTTTCCAAATGTCTTAAATCTGAACTTATTTGTTCAAGTAAAGTTATACTGAAGCACTGTATTAGTTTCCTGTTGTTCCTATAACAGATTACAGGTATTGATCGACTTATGACCTATGCAACTTACAACCATTCGACTTTACGACCACAATCGCTAGCCACAACTGCTCCACATCTGGCAGCACAAGCGTTGCCCAGATGGGCGTATGACAGTGCTGGCCAATAAAATGTTTTGTACATGTTTATATATTTTGATATGTTTTGTAATTGGGAAAATGTTTCCTATGGTATTTTTTACACCTGCATTTTTGTATGCACCTGTATTTTGTAATTTTGTATGTTTTGCAAATATTAAACCAGTTGTACTGGTAATGCAGTGTTTTACTTAAGCTTGAAGAGTGTAAAAATAAGAAATAAAATGGTGTAGAGATGATACAAATGGCATAAAATGAACAAAGAAAATTATGATATATAACAATGAAAGAAAATTATGATAAAATATGACTTAAAGATTTTTATAACATCATTTCACAGTACTGTACATATAGCCTACTCAACTTACGATCAAATCGTGTTACAACTGGTCTGTCAGAACCAATCGTGGTCGTAAGTCGAGCACTAGCTGTACTATTACTTAATGGTTAAAAATAACAGAAGTTTATTCTTTCATTGTTCTGGAAATCATAATTTTAAAAATCAAGGTGTTGGCAGGGCTGCACTCCTTCTGAAGGCTTCAGGGGAGAATCCCTTTTCCAGATTCTAACAGCTGCCTTTATTCCTTGGTTCACGGTCCCTTTCTTGCATCACTCCAACCTCTTGCTTCCATCTCTTGCTATACTTTGGTCAAATCTCCCCCTTCCTCCCTTTAACAATAATACTGTGATTATATTTAGAACCCATCTGAATAATCAAGGATAATCTCCTCATCAGGATCCTTAATTTAATCACACCTGCAAAGTTCTTTTTTGCCATATAAAGTAATATTCACAGGTTCCACAGATTAGGGCCTAGATAACTCTGAGGGCAGTAATTCAGTTTACCTCCAACATCAAACAGATTTTTAAAAGTCAGTAAGATTTATAAATTTAAATGAATAGATGACTTTGGAAGGATATTTAGCTTTAACAATGGCTTGCTATGTATTGCTTTAAAACAAAAAGCATTTTCAAGTCATAAATGTACCTTGTCTCCTTGTTTCAGGGTGCGTAATTGAAGCCTTCCAATTGCTTTTTTAGCATCTGCTTTTAATTGTCTCTGTAATAAAAGAGAATAGGTATTTAAAACACTATTTGTTAAAAAAATACAATGATAAAGTTAGAGGATTAATAAATATTCAGTTAAACAATATTTTAAAAGATAAAATTTAATTAACTAAAGTAAATGTCCTACTTATTTGATATAAGGCAGTATTTTTCAAATTACTGAAACTTTTCACTTAATTATATTTTCCTACCTTCTTAAACAACATCTTTGGACTACAATGGTAAAGCCACATTGAACTCCAAATTGATTCAATTGCTATGTTTTTTTCTTTTTTTTTTAATGAATATATATATGTATATATTTAAGATTTTAATTATTAATTTTAGAGAGTGGGGAGAGAGAGGGAAGGAATGAGAGAGAGAAATGGGGAAGGAGCAGGAAGCATAAACTCCCACATATACCTTGACCAGGCAAGCCTAGGATTTTGAACTGGCGACCTTAGCATTCCACGTCAATGCTTTATCCACTGCACCACCACTGGTCAGGCCAAATGCTATGAATTTTCAAAGCATTTTTTCTACTTTCAAGTTCAGAAGACCTTAAAGTGAATCTTTTCCTTTTTTTTTTTTTGAATAGTTTCTTATTTGGTAGAAAGTACACAGGATTTGGATTTAAATTTAGATGGACCTAGATTCAAAATCTGACTTTATTACTTATTAAATGAATAATCCTGGAAAAGTCACTTAGTTCTTTGGGCATGTTCAGCACATGTATAAAAATGAGGATAATGGCCCTGGCCGGTTGGCTCAGCGGTGGAGTGTCGGCCTAGCATGTGGGGGACCCGGGTTCGATTCCCGGCCAGGGCACATAGGAGAAGCACCCATCTGCTTCTCCACCCCCCCTCCTTCCTCTCTGTCTCTCTCTTCCCCTCCCGCAGCCGAGGCTCCATTGGAGCAAAGGATGGCCCGGGCGCTGGGGATGGCTCCTTGGCCTCTGCCCCAGGCGCTAGAGTGGCTCTGGTCGCGGCAGAGCGACCCCCCGGAGGGGCAGAGCGTCGCCCCCTGGTGGGCAGAGCGTCGCCCCTGGTGGGTGTGCCGGGTGGATCCCAGTTGGGCGCATGCAGGAGTCTGTCTGACTGTCTCTCCCCGTTTCCAGCTTCAGAAAAATACAAAAAAAAAATGAGGATAATATCAATACTTACAGTGTAATTTGGTATTAGGAACCAAAATTACTATTTATAATCACTACTGCCTTATAAGAATGGCCGCTGCTTAGAGTGGTAGGTTGGGTTTTTTTTCCAACTGAGCATATACCTAGATGAATCTGGTATATATAGCTATTATATATATCTGTAGCAAATATATTTTGGAAGAGAATAATACATAAATATAGGTATGTGAGGAAATTCCCTAAAGTCCAAACCTACCTCTTATATAAGATGAAAGGTATTTGGCTTAATGCCAATGAGATTACTGGCCAAAGTATTTCTTTGGTGTCACAGGAACAGCAGAAACTTCTCAGATTTTTACCTGACCAGCAAATATAACTTAATAGAAACAGTTAATAGGAAGGCCTGGTCTTCAGAAGGAAAGCAGTGCCAATCCAGGCCCCTTCATTCTCACTTCGGGACTTCATTGTGAGTTAATTCACAAGGAGAATTCTGTGATGGCACTTAATTTTTCCGTTCTGTTTTGTTCTTTGCATCATAAGTAAATAATAGAGTGACAGTGAAAGGAAGTAAGGAAGTACACTTAGGATCTTTTTTTTTTTTTTTGTATTTTTCTGAAGTGAGAAGTGAGGAGGCAGAGACAGACTCTGGCATGCAGCTGACCAAGATCCACCTGACATGTCCACTAAGTGGCGATGCTCCGCCCATCTGGGGCAATGCTCCATTGCAACCAGAGCCATTCTAGCACCTAAGGTGAAGGCCATGGAGCCATCCTCAGTGCCTGGGCCAACTTTGCTCCTATGGAGCCTTAGCAGCAGAAGGGGAAGAGAGAGGCAGAGAGAAAGAAGAGGGAGAAGGGTGGAGAAGCAGATGGGTGCTTCTCCTGTGTGCCCTGACCGAGAATCAAACCCGGGACTTCCACATGCTGGGCAGATGCTCTACCTCTGAACAATCTGACCAGGGCCCACTTATGGTCTTTAAAACTGGAAGAACTCTTAAGAGTTCAACCTTGCCTGATACCTAATCCGACAGATAAGAAAACTGATGCCCAAAGAGCAGGAATGCCTTGCTCAAAATCTGAGTATAGTGGAAGTCCCACTGAACACCAGAGTTAAAAGTGTTTCTTCCTAACATGAAGGTAACCATCTTTTTTTACTCTGGCTTGGGGCAGGAAGCTAATACTACTTCCTTATTTTTATATAGTTATCTTATGATTTTAAAATGTTATATGTTACCTCACTTAGTCTTCACAACAACCTCCTGAAAGATAATATCCTTGTTTTAAAGATGAGTAAATGGAGGTTTGGAAAAGTAAAAAATAAAAGCCAAAACAAAACAAAACTCATTCAAAAGGGAATGCAGCCTGTAAATGATAAAGCTGTTACTGGAATTCTTCATATGTCAAGATTCCATTACAATAAACCCAACCATAACTCAGCTACCTTTTGCAGTTTTCCCAACTCCTGGATTCTATGGTCTGTCAAATTGTAGTCAGTCTTTAAAGTCAACAACCAGTATGCTCACAGGACCCTGGCCCCGGCCTAGACTTCCAAAGGTCACTACTCTTTTCATACAGATCATGAGCTATTTAAATACCAAGATTAGAAAAAAGCAAATGATAAATAGAAGAGCCAAGAAGAGAAAATGGGAAAGGAAAAACATGGAGTTGATAAGTCTTTGCTAATCATTTTATACTTTGTCTTACGACCTCTTCTGTGTTAGGCTTAAGTCGCCAACGAGCTCTACAACACAATTGAAGAAATGTGCACTCACAAGGAAGTGATACACCTCTAGTGTATTTACTTATATTAAGTCTATATAGTTTGATTTCTTATTTTAAAATACTCAATTCAACACACTGTAAATGCCCAAATCTCCACTGCTAGTGCTTATCAAATTATTAAGATCAAATTATAAATATATAACTTTATATGCAAAACTAATGCAAATTAATTTGAGGGATTAGATTGAAGGCAAGCTTTAAATGTAATGTTCAAGTCTCTGCCAATGAGAAAAGAATTGACAGTAAGACTGAAGCTAAAATAAAGTCAGGAATATAAAAATTCAGGGCGAAACCCAAGATGCCAGAATATTCTAAGCAGAGGACTTTGAATATGAAGAATTTATAAAAGCTTTGCAGTGCAGTAAAAACTACAAAGCATCTCTGGAATAAAAAAAAAATCAAATCATGTAAAAGGAAATTTGAATATTTCCAGTTACTTCTCCTCAATGTGTGTGTGTGTGTGTGTGTGTGTGTGCCATTTTCTTCTTCTTTTTTTTTTTTTTTTTTTTTTTTTTACACAGACAGAGAGTCAGAGTGAGAGATAGACAGGGACAGACAGACAGGAATGGAGAGATGAGAAGCATCAATCATTAGTTTTTCGTTGCGCATTGAAACACCTTAGTTGTTCATTGATTGCCCTCTCATATGTGCCTTGACCGTGGGCCTTCAGCAGACCGAGTAACCCCTTGCTCGAGCCAGCGACCTTGGGTCCAAGCTGGTGAGCTTTTTGCTCAAACCAGATGAGCCTGCGCTCAAACTGGCAACCTCAGGGTCTTGAACCTGGGTCTTCCTCATCCCAGTCCGATGCTCTATTCACTGCGCCACCGCCTGGTCAGGCATGTGTGCCATTTTCTTTAAGTATGGATGTGAAACAGGTGATTTTGGTAAAAAGCACAAACTATATTTTTGGACCTTGGAAAACTGTGATTAATACTCAAAATATTCCACTGTTGCCCTTATAGCAAGGTATTCCAAGATACATTGATTCCTAATAAAACTAAAATATGAGAAGAACATTAAGACCAAGTAGTTTATATTACATACATATGTTTAGAAAATATTATTTAAGTCAAACTCCTAGGTGCTCAAATATGCCGCAACATTTAAAGACAATAATGCCTCAATGCAAACTCTAATTTATATATTATTCCTTTAAAAAATTTTCAAGAATATATCTACTTTGTTACAGAATTTACATCAAATACTTTTTCAATGCCTCTGCACCATATCATAATTCTCTCCTACTCTATAAATTCCAAAAGGACATTGTTTTTACCTCTTATCATATTCTGTTATCATATTATTCATGTCTTCCTCTCCCACTAGATTGCAAGGATTGGGCCTTAATCATTAAAAAAATTCCCATAGTGCCTTGTCATTGATCAAAGGTTATCTTCTGAATTTAGAAAATTAAAATAGATTTTCAAGATTTTGTCATCCAAGTCACAGTTTTACTCATTAAAGGCCTCTACTCCACTACATTTGGGAAAAGAAAGACTTAGAGAACACATATTGGGCTCCTACTACAGGTCAGGTTCAACACTAAGCTTTAAAGCTTAGTGTCATCCTGTTTAATCATTAACAACCTTATGGAATAGGTATTTTAATATCCAAGTTTTATAGACAAGAAAAGGTTCAGAAGCTTGACTAAAGTCCAGGCAGCCAGTTAGTTGTAGAGCTGTGATTCAATTCAAGCCCAGGTTTTAACTGGCTTTAAAGCCCGTGATCTCTCTACTATATTACACTGCCTCCATTGTGCAATAGCAAAGAAGCCTTTAAAAGGCTTCACATTCCTTATGAAGGAGATAAGTAAAAGAAATGAGAAAAAAATCTTAAAGCAGCTATTGTACAGTATTCAAATCCTAATTTGGCTACTTACTGAGATTTGGGGAACTCTTTTAAACAAGTATAACAACAGACTCCCTCCTCCATCCTAATATACCTGGTCTCATAATATTTGGCAGTAGAGTTGGAGACTGATTCAAAAAAGCTTGGTTTTTGGCCAATTTAAAAAAAAAAGAAACTTAATGTCACTATTTTAGCTATTCAAAAGCCGTGATTGCTCTAGTCACTGAAGAATCTCAGCCATATATATATATATGGTTCTATGTGAAACTTTTTTGAGCTGCAAATGATATTCTGCCTAGTTCATTTGTGTATTTATATCCAATTAAGTAAAATAAATGTTTCAGTCTGGTGATTTGTCAGTTTGGTTTTGGTTCCAAGGCATTCAGCTTTTGGTTTAGCTGAAACCCAGATGTATAACACTACGCATGTAGTCAAATCTAATTACTTGATAGGGGTAGAGCCTGCAAAATCAAGAAAGGAGGGTGGATATAAGCAAGCTAGATTTTCCTGCCCTTAAGTCACTACTTTATTTATTTATTTATTTATTTATTTATTTATTTATTTATTTATTTCTGAGACAGAGAGAGAGAGTCAGAGAGAAGGATAGACAGGGACAGACAGACAGGAACGGAGGGATGAGAAGCATCAATAATTAGTTTTTTGTTGCGCGTTGGGACACTTAGTTGTTCATTGATTGCTTTCTCATATGTGCTTTGACCGCGGGCCTTCAGAAGACGGAACCCCTTGTTCGAGCCAGCGACCTTTGGTCCAAGCTGGTGAGCTTTGCTCAAGCCAGATGAACCCGTGCTCAAGCTGGTGACCTCAGAGTCTCGAACCTGGGTCCTCTGCATTCCAGTCCGACGCTCTATCCACTGCGCCACCGCCTGGTCAGGCTATTTATTTATTTTTTTGTGACAGGGACAGAGAAACAGAGAGAGGGACAGATAGAGACAGATAGGAAGGGAGAGAGATGAGAAGTATCAATTTTTGTTGTGGCATCTTAGTTGTTCATTGATTGCCTTCTCATATGTGCCTTGACCTTGACCAGGGGGATACAGCAGACTGAGTGACCCCTTGCTTAATCTGGCGACTTCGAGGTTTCGAACCTGGGTCCTCCGCATCCCAGTCCGACGTTCTATCCACTGCACCACTGTCTGGTCAGGCAAGTCACTACTTTAAAAAAAAATTCATAAAATTTGGCTCAGAATTTATAAAACACAATACTTAAAATCAGGAATTATAGCAAGAGGATTTTTCCCCCTCCTATATTCCTGTGAACAAAATCAATGTCTAAGTCATGTGGCTGCTTAGATCTATAAAAACTGAATACCCTGACCAGGCAGTGGTACAGTAGATAGTGTGTCAGACTGGGACGCAGAGGACACAGGTTCAAAACCCTGAGGTTGCCAACTTGAGCTCGGGCTCATCAGGCTTGAGCATGGGCTCACCAGCTTGAGCATGGGGTTGGTGGCTTGAGCAAGGGATCATAGTCATGACCCCATGCTCACTGGCTTGAGCCCAAAGGTTGCTGTCTTGAAGCCCAAGGTCGCTGGTTTAAGCCCAAGGTCTCTGGCTTGAGCAAGAAGTCACTCACTCTGCTATAGCCCGCTGGTCAAGGCACATAATGAGCAAGCAAACAATGAACAACTAAGGTGCCACAATAAAGAACTGATGCTTCTCATCCCTCTCCCTTCCTGTCTGTCTGTCCATATCTGTACCCTCTCTGTGTGTCTCTATTTGTCTCTGTCACACATACACAAAAATTTTTTTTTGAAGAACTGGAATAAATTTATTTTTCCAGTAAAAAACTAAGCATAAGCCCTGGCTGCATAACTAGATTGGAGAGTATCGTCCCAAAGCTCAGAGGTTGCCAGTTTGATCCTTGGGCAGGGCCCATACAGCTTGATGTTCCTGTCTCTCTCTCTTTCTCCCTTCTTGTTTCACTAAAATCAATCAATAAATTTTTTTAAACTATGCATACTATTTGAATGAAAGTATCCCTAAAGAAAAGAGGAGGTATAGGCTATAAATCACCTTCCCATAAATGTAAAGAACTCCTAAGATTGGGGTAAATAGAAGTGCAGACCACTTGGATGCAGCTGATCACTGTGAAAATTGTGTGAGAAAATTCTATGTCAGGAAAAGCAGTGAGGAAAAGGGGATTTCAACATGGTAGATAGACTATGGCTCAGATTATAGAATTTTTCAAAAAAAGATAAGCAAAACCTTTAGAATTACTATATAAATATAAAATTAGAGTAAATAAATATATAAAAACCCTGAGACCCATAGGAGTTTTCTTTTGTTCAGTGAGAAAATAAGAGAAAGACTATAAAACTATGTCCTACCAATACAAAAATCTGTTCACTCTGCTCTTCTCACATAACAGCCAAAATAATGATTTTGTAAAAGGCGTTAATTAGTTCTCAAATATAGGCAGAAGCAGATACATGCATACAAACACAACCACCACAAATGTGTATAGTATATTGATAGTGTATGTAGACAACTGATAAACCTTCCAGTTAATTAACATGGAGAGGAAACTAATGTAACCAGAAATATTTCAGATATTTTTAGTCACCCTTTAAGCTCAAGGACAAGTTTTATGAGAATGTAGTTTAGTTTTTCCTTGTCTGAGACCTCACAGGAGTGCTATCTCTTTTGTAGGGAACTACAAGGACATGTGTTACATATCTCTGCTCAGGGAGCCAATTTGAGTCTCAAGGTCTGAGGCTGAGATTGGAGGGTCTGGTCACTAGGTAATTCTGCTAGCAACTGGCCGTGCTGCTGAAAATCAGGAGCCCAGCAATGAAACTAGCTGTATATCATCAATCATGATTGATCTGTCAAGCAACCTTGACAAGTTGGTACAACATGGTCCATTGCTCTAGGTGTTTATAACAAAATCATCAATAACAACATAATGAACATGTTGAGTGCCATTTATTTGGGGTTGGCTAAGGGCCAATCATCCATCCGTTGATGATTTGTAAGGAGTAAGCAAGTAGATCTACTGTGTTATATGCTCAAAATCCAACCCCTTGTTCTTGGTCAAGGTCTTTTAAACAACACAATAGTCATAGTTATTTGGGCTTTTACAGTTAGTACAGCATTTATATACCAGGTACAGTAAGAACAAGGCAAGTATATGTAATACTTTAGAAGCCAACAAAGGGTGAAAATAGGCTCAAATAAACAACTTTTTCAATCTATAGGACAATTTCAAATATATTTATATCGATGTACCCATTTAACACCTGTTTCCTCCCTTGATCTTTGCCATAAACTGTATACAGGTTTTTAATATAGTAATGAACTAAACCTAGTTCTTCCTCAGGCTAATCGCTCTCCATTATTACCATACATCCTGGGAAGATTTTAATTTTCCAATAATTCAATTATCATATGATTTATTTATATACAATGTTGTTGAATATTACCAACACTACCATTATCACACCATATTACAATGTAGTTGTGATAAAGTTTGGTCTGGTTACAAAATAAATCAAGAAGTACCACAGAGTACTTATTAAACTTCTTAGAAGAGTTGTTCTTTGCCCACATACCAAGTATTATGTACAAATGTCATCACCCATGACAATAATTCTATCATTTCTAGGTTTCATATTAGCTGAAGACAAACTCAATCATTTGTCTCAAATCATATTATTATATAATTAATAAGATCACATTTACTGTTGTGTAGCAAGGCCGTCTCCTTTGCCTGGGAAATATATGAGTATCATTCAGTTTTATTCCTATTCCTAAAAGCTAGTTTTATTTTGGTCTACCCTTTGGTCAAGATCAGTTAGAGATCAGCAATGTAAGTTATAAATTCCACCCAGAAAATTGTCATAAATTTGGGGATCTGCATGTATCTCAAAGATGTGCTCTCTAAGCTTCCATCGCTAAAAATGGAAGGCCATTAGCTCAGGGTTACTTGTGCCTCCATTAGCAGTAAAATAGTTAACAGACTCTTTTGTGCCAGAGTATCCCAGTCTTAAGAGCTGGTATACTCTAGCATTATGTATTGGATCTGTATAACTATATTATCAAGGCTTTATCCTCTTTCCAAGTGGATTCTCATTCTTTTCCTTCTTTTTGGAAGATGATTCCTTCTAATCTGTCCTTTTTATAGAGAGTAAATTCTTTTCTTCTGAAAGTCACTCTTCATTAAAAGTAAATTCAGCTTGTTCCATTATATGTAGGCCAGCTTTTACTTCACTAAGAGCCCACTTTTGTTTCACTAGCCAATGTAAAATCCAACACATGCCTTGTTGCCGTTGAGTATTAATTGCTTGAATATAGTTAGGATACATACACTGTACCTCCAAATGCTGGGTGTTCCATGCCAAAGCCAAAAGTATAGCAGTTATTCCAAAATTCAGTTTAGTATGAGCATGCCATAAGGTTTTCCATAATCCTCCTTGTCTCAGGTTAGGGTTCTTCCCAGTGGAGACACAAATCTACCATGTAATGCCTAGTACATTATTTTCATTAACAACCCACTGCTAGTTTTCATCTTGTTTGAAAGCTTTCCATACACACACAAAAAAAGAGATAATATGTGTTCTTACACATCATACTATGACATGTCAGGCATAAAGTCACTATGTGCTGCTCATTTTTGGGGGGCATTTTGAACATCAAAATTTATGGTTATACATTTATCAGTTTGCCTGACATACACTATGCATCATAATGGTTTATAGGGAAGAAATTCCTGAATATTCTAATAAATTCCTAACATTCTAATGAAGGTAAGTTTTTGTAACTCAGTTTCATTACCATTTCTACCTGTAAAATGGGAATAATGCAATTAAATATTTAGTGCTAGTTATAGCCATCATACACATCAAGCTCTCTACCCTTTAAAAATAAATAGGAAGTCAGGAAAATTAACATGTGAATAACATTCTAGTACTTTCAAATATTTATTAGCAAGAGGGGTTATTATTCATATATTTAATCCTTTAGTCACCAAGGGATAAACAGATAAAGATACAGCCCACTAAGTAGTGACAGAGGCCTTTTGAAAAGCCTTCTCTAGAATGTCAGAAGTAATGTTATTGTTTACCACTTGTACAGAATTAATTTTCATAAATTATACTATAAATTATGAAAATTACTTAAATTAACAATAAGACCAAAGTTAAATATCCAATGAAAGTTGTGGGCACCAGACAGTTCTTAATTAACTGTATTACTTGCTGACAGGGTTTAGTGCCATGTTAATAGAATTTTTATAACACTTAGAATATAGAAACACAGACACCACTATAAACATAAGCAAACCAAACACTCTTTTCATTGTAACTATAACTTGGGTAGTTACTCATATATGACATTTCTTTCCAATCTCAGAGATAAAAACAGCACAATATACAAATGTCAAATATTAACACAGTGTGAAATTATTGAATGGCCTGGCACAGGAATTTGAAACATCCTTTTGACTACAGCTAGTAACAGCTGAATCTGCCACCAATGTGATAGCTGCTTCTCTGTGGAGGATAGAAGTCAATTAATTTTAAAAATTGAGAAAATCATCACTCATTACCATATACTTGAATTTAATCATAATGAAGATTTTATAAGATTTCAAGTCTTATCTGTTCCTAAATTCAATGGTCTTCCTTGCCATAAAGAAATCCTCACTGTTTCTCCATTCCCAAATAAACTGGGTTCACCTTTGCTTCTTGGAGAAAGAGTGCATGAAACGGCGAGAATTTCACTGTCTTGGAAGGATTTTCTTAATTCACATAAAAATGTATTATTGACCCCTATTGAACATTCTGGAGACATAGCACATCACTCAGTTGCTATAGTGAAAATATTTGAAGGGGAGGAGTGAAGAAATAATGGTGGCTTGGACTAGGATGGAAGCAATAACATTGGAAAGAAGTAACCAGATTTTGGGTATATAATGATAATATAATGCTCACCAAAGTTAGGGGATCAGAGAACGTGCAGATGCTCCAGTACTTTTAGCCTTTTATATAGTGCATTTTCACCAAAGAAATAAGTTGGTTTTGCATCTCATTTGCATAATTGAATAACTTTCTTTGACTTGTCATTTGCTTTTCTAATATTCTTGTTTAATAAAAAACTCAAATGCTTTTTTTATTGCTTCATATTCAATTAGGGGAAATATCCCCTAATTTTTGTGAGCAGTGTAGAATCGACAAGTTTTGCTTATAAAGGTTATATGGGAACTGAGAGAAAAAGAAGAAAAAAAATAACTTCAAGGTTTCTGGCCTAGAGTCAAGAGAAATTCTTTTGAAAATGGAAGCAGTATTAGCATATTTCTGTGTTCACAGTAACAGAGGCCAAGGCAGAGGATACAGAATAGAGATATAGAATGCAGTTAGATAAGTAGGTATGGTAAGAACTTGTGGAAGCATTCTTTTGACTACTTCAATTTTCTCAGTGTAATAAGATAAAAAATAAAAGTTGAGAGTACAGTTGGAGCAGATGTTGGAAGTTAAAGAAGGAAGGAACACTTAGGAAAACAGGAGAGAAAATGGCTAAGAAAACATGGTATGATTGTTGAGCAGCATTAAAGGATAACTCTGAGTTCATGGTCAGCCTATCTATGTCCATGTTTTTCTATTAGCTCAGCGATGCAAAGTGCAGGTAGAGAGTAGGTGAGAAACAGGATTTAACCAAGGTTGGATTTTGACAGCTAGTATAACAAAGAAAGAGAAGTGCAAGGGAACTGAAGATGTATGTGTGGGAGTAACCATGGAAGTTAAGCTGGGTAAGGACAGATAGTTTAAGGGTGGTAGGATCAAAGACACACAACAAGAGGTACTTCCATAGTCAATGATTTGGTATTTTTGCTCTATTATTTATATACTTTGTACTTGTTTATATATCAGTTGTTAAAATATGGTGGGAATTAGGAACATGTGACTCTGTTTGGAGCCTAGCATTATATCATATTTAATTATATTTTTAAACGTTCTTTCTCAGGACCTTCAGTATAGTCTCTTTTCCTGGACCTGACCCCACTCCCCTACACATACACACATGCAAACACACGCCTGCTTGGGCACACGCATATATACCTGTAAAATAACAGTGGTTACCTTTGCCCGGTGACTAGTTTTTATTATATGGAGTTTTGCGTGAAGTTTGTTTTTCCCTTGCACTTTCTAATTTCTAAATTTTCTATATTAAATATAAAATGCTTTTGCAATTTAGAAAAAAATATTTAAAAGAACATATATATTTATACCCATATATAATTAAATGCTGGCTGTGCCCCATAATGAGATGTCAGAAGACTTAATCAGAAAGGATTAAGGCTATAGACAATTTACAGAAAATAAAAGATTTGAGAGGATGAAAGCTGACATACATTTACAAACCATAAGCTTTCATAAAACATATGTATGGATCATTGTCTAGCAAGTAAAATGATTAAAATGCATGACACTGAAACTGCAATTAAAATAGTAAAGTATTTTTAAATTAAAAGAAAGGACGATTACTAACCTGTTTTCTGTTTTGAGCCCTTGCATTCCGTAATCTTCGAGCAGAATAAAAGATAAAATAGCCCACAGTTGCTGCCGTAATAATAAAAAAGGACACAGAAACAAGGAAAATTGAATAGTGATTCACCCAAGGGCCATGTTTCTTCCCTACTTCGATGACCATTGTTACTTGTATGCCTCTTTGAATTGATTGTAGTATTTTTGTGCCTTTCAGATTGCCAATCATAATTGCAACAATGTCTCCTGCACCTGTAAAAGAAAAGGAATATAGTTTTAGTTTAGTAAAGCATTCTTATTATAAAAAATTTAAATGCTAACGTGACTTTAAATGAGGCAAAGGAAGGATACTAAGTGATTCAATTAACGTTTTTGCTGCATCTACTACACATATATAAGTTATAGGGATATAAACATGCTAAGACTTGGTTACTGATCATAAGGAATTCAGTTTAGTAAGGAAGCTATGATATATAACAAATAACTTTCCTCTCCTTAGGTTAACCACTTATAATTCAACAGTACTGAGGTTGGGTCCCAATTTGCCTCTCAAATGGAGGCTTTCTGACAGATTAATACTCCCCTGGATGATACAAAATAGGGCTTACATCCTAGGAAATCTGAGATTTGGGAAAGGAAAATATTTAACTATATGTTTTCCAATTTATAAGGTGATAGACTATCTTATGAGCTCACTACTAAAAAGTTCATTGTAAGAATTTACATATCCAGATTAGTAATTTGAAGCAAATAATGCTTAGAAGCACAAATGTACAACATATTGATAAAAATATTTGTTACTATTCAACACCAACTGAAATCAAGTCTGAAATTAGACTAAATTTAATACTTAGTCTAATAGTATAAGTCTTAGTCTTATTGACCTTGAGAATGAAGATACGTAGTAAGAAGGACTCCTGATGGCTGATTGGGCTCAAATTTATACACAGAGCCTAGCAGTCATTGATGAACAAAGGCCTCTCACTTAAGCTGTGCTTCAGGGAGAAGCATGAACTAAACTGCCTGTGACCTGCACTGAACTGCCCTGTTGTACTGTGCCCCTGCTGTTTGAACTAATTTTTATAAAGGAGTTCCTGGAATTGTATTTCAACTAAGACATTCCCCATTCAATTGAAGATGCATAGTTATATCCGCATCAGCATCTTCACTGAACAATCTGAGTGGCTCCATTTCAATCAATCAAGACAGTTCTTTTTGAACCAAATTGTGAAGATTTGGAGTCCTCATTTGCATGAGAACAGACCAATCAGGGACAAGTGGTGGGGACTTCAGTATATATAAATAAGCTCCCCTCTGACTTTTGGAGCACACTTTCCCTTTCCACTGTAGATTGCGTTTGTCCAGCTGGAGCTGTATCACCCATACTGCCTTGTCCTCTCATGTTGGACTGACCCGACAAGAGCGGAACTCTCTATGCAGGCTGGAGTAGAGCAGAGCTATTTCACTGGAGAAGGGCCAGAAGCTGTCTGCACTGAATAAAATCTCCTCCTTCACCATACTCCAAACTGGGGATTCCTGTTGGTGTTGAATTGATGCCACTGACCATCGGTTGACAGTCTAAAGGCCTAATCTTTGTAACACCTCCCTCTCTACCTGACCTTTTACTAATCTTTGTCTTCCCTGACCCCTAACTGTATAAATCTTGTGAAAAAATAAGGGACAAACATTATTTTTGCCAATGTTATGAGGACGTCAAATTACTCATGCCATTTCAATGCTTATCAAGGTTTATATTCCTTCTAGTTTATACGACCTGATACCAATAATCTGAAGCAAAATAATAGAGTTCTTTGAAAGCTAAGAGATTATCAACCAGAGAAACCTCCCACTGATATTAGGTTAGGGTACTATTTCAGTTAATGATCAAACTCAAATCTGGAAGAAACAAAACGACACGCCCAAGTGCACACACACACACACACACACACACACACACACACACACCTCTAAAAGGCCCTTAGAATATAATTTAAATACAAAAGTACAATATGAAAATAGTATTCCCACTATCAATAATCAAAGAGGCCTGACCAGGCAGTGGCGCAGTGGATAGAGCGTCAGACTGGGATGCAGAGGACCTGGGTTCGAGACCCCGAGGTCGCCAGCTTGAGTGCAGGCTTATCTGGTTTGAGGAAAAGCCCACCAGCTTGAACCCAAGGTCGCTGGCTCCAGCATGAGGTTACTCGGTCTGTTGAAGGCCCACAGTCAAGGCACATATGAGAAAGCAATCAATGAACAACTAAGGTGTTGCAACGCGCAATGAAAAACTAATGATTGATGCTTCTCATCTCTCTCCGTTCCTGTCTGTCTGTCCCTGTCTATCCCTCTCTCTGACTCACTCTCTGTCTCTGTAAAAAATAAATAAATAAAAATAAATAAATAAAAATAATCAAAGAGTATAAACCTTAAATGGCAATATACATAGCAGAATTATTACCCAAGTAATCCCTTAAATTTATGGTCCCTAGTGGCCAACGTCTTCAAAAGATCAAGATCCTTTTCTTACTTGAAGTTACTAATTTAAAAACAATATTGCCTTGGCTAGATGGCTTGGTTAGTTAGAGTATCGTCCCCATACACAAAAGGTTGCTGGTTTGATCCCTAGTCAGGGCACATACAGAAACAGATTGATATTTTGTCTCTCTCCCTCTCCCTTCTGCTCTCTAAAATCAATAAATAAATTAAAAAATAATATAGTCAAAAGGTATTACTTCAGATTTTTTAAATTCTAAAAGACAATTTGTATGTATGATAGCTATTTAATTAAACCCTTTCATAAATGTACTGACTCATTTGCAATTATTCAATTTGGTAGACAATGACAACTTATTCTTCTCATTTACATGGGGAAAATTTAAAAAGCAATGGAAAGTCTGAAATGGAAAGGAGTCTGAAATGCCTTCTGTTGCTTATTTTTCTTCTATTAGTATATGATCCAATTCCTTCATGGGGATAGAGAATTGGTGACTTTGCAAGAAGAGTGGCTCATATTTCTATTTATTTGCAGGCTGCACATTTCTAGCTTTGCCACTAAAAGCACAGACTTTGTCTTTTCTCTATAATACATCTGTCAGGAAGATTTCTTGTTATAAAGTTTTGATTAATTATATAAACTTGCATTCATTTCTGATGGTATAACCTGTATAATCTTTGAAAGCATGGATCATTCTAAATAGTTTGAGGAACATATTATAATTTTAAAGATTTATTTTTTATCACAGATGTGTTCTTCTAAACTTTTTTGAATAATAGAAATAAATTTTCATTTCTTTAGAAGATATGAGGTGGGTAGCAGGGGTAGATACTCAGGAACATACTGGCCATTGTAGTCAGATGGAGATTAGAAAACAATGATAGTCAAGAAATACATTGTCAATCCATAATGAACAACGCTGTGCTTCAATTGCCCTATTCATATTCATACATGGTATATATAGTCCAATTATTTAATTAGCTTTCTAATCATATGAAAGACCTACTTCTAAGCATTATTATATGTCTTCTCTTCTTCACACCACTGCATCTATTTAAAAATTGCTTCTCCTCCAGTGTTCTCAATAACAGTTAATGGCATCACAAACCTCTGGTCACTTGGTTTAGAAACTTCAGAATAACGTTTGAATACTTACTGCTAACCTACTAAGTCAGGGGTCCCCAAACTACGGCCCGCGGGCCGCATGCGGCCCCCTGAAGCCATTTATCCGGCCCCCGCCGCACTTCCAGAAGGGGCACCTCTTTCATTGGTGGTCAGTGAGAGGAGCATAGTTCCCAATGAAATACTGGTCAGTTTGTTGATTTAAATTTACTTGTTCTTTATTTTAAATATTATATTTGTTCCCATTTTATTTTTTTACTTTAAAATAAGATATGTGCAGTGTGCATAGGGATTTGTTCATAGTTTTTTTTTATAGTCCAGCCCTCCAACGGTCTGGGGGACAGTGAACTGGCCCCCTGTGTAAAAAGTTTGGGGACCCCTGTACTAAGTCATGTAGATGCTACTTCCTTGACATCTCTCATTATCAGATCCTTCTTTTCACTTCTGGTGCCTACTTTCAACTCAAAACACTCAACCAAACTTGGGTCTGAAGAAGAAGTAAAACAGCCTTTCAGGGAGAGAGCTTGAGGGCTTCAGTGCAAGTGCCCTCTGATATTTATATTGGTTGTTCAGTGATATTTTGTTTACGGCTTCAATCCTGGCTATACTCTGGATAACTGAGGTTGCCAGATAAGATTTATCTATAAACTAGACCCGGGGTCCCCAAACTACAGCCTGTGGGCCGCATGTGGCCCCCTGAGGCCATTTATCCGGCCCCCGTCAGTGAGAGGAGCATAGTTCCCACTGAAATACTCAATACTGGTCAGTTTGTTGATTTAAATTTACTGGTTCCTTATTTTAAATATTGTATTTGTTCCCGTTTTGTTTTTTTACTTTAAAATAAGATATGTGCAGTGTGCATAGGGATTTGTTCATAGATTTTTTTATAGTCCAGCCCTCCAACGGTCTGAGGGACAGTGAACTGGCCCCCTGTGTAAAAAGGTTTGGGACCCCTGAACTAGACCTTGTTCGAAGTGCTTTATATCCATTAATATATTTCATTTTCACATCAACCCTATAAGGTAGGCTTTTCTATTATCCCATTAAAGATAACATTGACTGGCCTGACCTGTGGTGGTACAGTGGATAGAATGTTGACCTGGAATGCTGAGGTCACCAGTTCAAAACCATGGGCTTGCCTGGTGAAGGCACATATGGGAGTTAATGTTTGCTGCTCCCCCCTCTTTTTCTCTCTCCCCTCTCTAAAAATGAATAAATAAAATCTTAAAAAAAAGATAACATTGACTGACTTGCCTAGAATAACATAAGCTAGTAAGTGGACCACTGATATCTGCTTTATACCACTATTCTACAGCATTTCTTTATCTTTAATAAATATAAAGATATTATTTGAATGTAAAAATGTTAATTAAATAGATACATTCGAGGGGGTTGTGGTAAATGTTTAAAAACTGGCTTTTGGTGTGGGGAAGGGGGAAAAAGAATCCTTGATTTCTATTATTTTCCAATTTCCGTGGTGTAAATACTACCCCCATGGCCATATGAATGTGGATTTGGGAAAATATGGGTACAACTGGCTAAGCCATATGACTCTAGTATACCACTGGACATTAGAGTCAAAACTTAAATATAAGTATTATAAAATTCAAAACATAACAGAGTTATTTTGCTTATTCATTTCATTTATTCACACCTACTTTGAAAGACCAAAGTTCATGTACAGTATCATGTTAAATGTATTCTAGTTGTTACTCTGACATAAACCATAAAATATGTATCATAAGTTTCCTAAGAAAAACAATCAGACTTCTTTTTGTGGAACACGGAGAAAAAAAACACTTTTCTGATTGGTGTGTGTGTATGCATTGCTAAAGCAGGTTTTGCTGAGCCTATTTCTCTCTTAAGCTTTTTCTGTCCTTAAAATACTAGAGATCGAAGATTGAAGCTGTTACTATGCTGCAGCTAATTCCAAAACTCTCATATTAAAATTAGTGACTTTGTAAGTGATCTTCTTAAAGCATCACAAAACATATTCTGCACATACAGTTGGTCATTTATTATAAGTACCCTGTATGTGGTCGTATTCAGAATTTATTCTGAATGTTTGATCTCCCTAATTTATTGTGTGCCAAGGAATAGAAAGCAAACATAAAAATACACACACAAAGGTCAGAAGTTTTCTTCATTTTAAATAAGATTTAGAAGATGTGAAGGATAACATTTTCTCAAAAGGATGAATAGAGTATAATCTTTTGCCTATTTGGAAGGATGTAATACTGATACTCCCTTCCTAGGGAAACTCAAAGCACTTCTTCAAGTGTTTAGGAGAATTGATCTTCCTTGAAGGTGGGAGTTCAGACGCTCAAGAAAACAAATTCAATTAACAGATAACCAACCTATATCATGGAATATATGTTCTTTATGTGTTTATGTTTATTCACTTATAGTAGCACAACAACATATTAAATAGAAAGTTATATTACAATCTTTAAAATTATTAACATTTCTTCAAGACATCCTGATAGTTGATCTTTAAAACCAATGTTGATAGACTAATATATTGACTCTTGTACAAGTTGCCAGGCTTTTCACTTTTCTTTTTTTTTTTTTTTTTTTTTGTATTTTTCTGAAGCTGGAAACGGGGAGAGACAGTCAGACAGACTCCCGCATGCGCCCGACTGGGATCCACCCGGCACGCCTACCAGGGGTGACGCTCTGCTCACCAGGGGGCGTCGCTCTGCCGCGACCAGAGCCACTCTAGCGCCTGGGGCAGAGGCCAAGGAGCCATCCCCAGCGCCCGGGCCATCTTTGCTCCAATGGAGCCTTGGCTGCGGGAGGGGAAGAGAGAGACAGAGAGGAAGGAAGGGGGGTGAAGAAGCAAATGGGCGCTTCTCCTATGTGCCCTGGCCGGGAATCGAACCCGGGCCCCCCGCACACCAGGCCGACGCTCTACCGCTGAGCCAACCGGCCAGGGCCGGCTTCTCACTTTTCTATCCAAAATTTCAGTATACCAACTATCTCCTCTGGAAAGTACCAGGCTTAAGAAGCCAAATATGGGTTGCACACATTAGTTGATTAAAAGATAGTGCTAATGCTAATAAGATCAAGGTTATGGTTCAATTAACCTTCTTATGGACCAATTAAACAAAAGAGAATACCTCTAATCTCAATTCATTAAGGTTTTTTTAAAAAAATTAGTTTTTTTAATTAATTAATTTATTTATTTAGTATCTATACACATGCCAAACACTATGCTAAGACTTAGAGTTACAGAAAGGAATAAAATGTAGTCTCCTCCCTCTAGGCACTTGCAAGTGTTTTCTCTATGTGAGCTATTCGTTATTACAAAGAATAAGAACTAAGCCAGTGAAACAAATTGTGCACATTTATTATCACCTCCAGTAGTAGGAAGAAATAATTTCCAAATCACATTCTGAACTTACACGAGGTTAGTATTTCTCCCTATATAAAAAAGAATACTTATTTTTCTTTAGTGTCCAATAATTTGTCAAAATAATAAATTGTACTTGTTTAGATACTTCTGAATTCAGTAGTGCTCTTCATTTAAAAATTGGTAACCAGGCCCTGGCCAATTGGCTCAGTGGTAGAGCGTCGGCCTGGCGTGTGGGGGACCCGGGTTCAATTCCCGGCCAGGGCACATAGGAGAAGCGCCCATTTGCTTCTCCACCACCCCCCTTCCTCTCTGTCTCTCTCTTCCCCTCCCGCAGCCAAGACTCCATTGGAGCAAAGATGGCCCGGGCGCTGGGGATGGCTTCTTGGCCTCTGCCCCAGGCACTGGAGTGGCTCTGGTCGCGGCAGAGCGACGCCCCGGAGGGGCAGAGCGTCACCCCTGGTGGGCGTGCTTGGTGGATCCCGGTCGGGCATATGCGGGAGTCTGTTTGACTGTCTCTCCCCGTTTCCAGCTTCAGAAAAATACAAAAAAAAAAATTGGTAACCAAAAATAGATTAGAGTTTGGGCCAGGGAAGATGCATAGTGCAGCAAAAATAACAGAGTTGCAATCTTTGCCTAAAGAAAATAGGGCTGTAATAAATTTTTAAAGGAATATAACTACATTTCTTCTTCTATCCCTTTGTAATTTCTAAATCAACTATTCATTTCATTCTTTTTTCTTTTTTCTTTTTTTTTGTATTTTTCTTTTTTTTTTTTATAATTTTATTTTTTTAATAGGGTGACATCAATAAATCAGGATACATATATTCAAAGATAACAAGTCCAGGTTATCTTGTTGTTCAATTATGTTGCATACCCATCACCCAAAGTCAGATTGTCCTCTGTCACCTTCTATCTTGTTTTCTTTGTGCCCCTCCCCCTCCCCCTTTCCCTCTCCCATTCCCCCCTCCCCCCCCCTCCCCCGTCACCACCACACTCTTATCAATGTCTCTTAGTTTCACTTTTATGTCCCACCTACGTGTGGAATAATGCAGTTCCTGGTTATTTCTGATTTACTTATTTCGCTTCGTATCATGTTATCAAGATCCCACCATTTTGCTGTAAATGTTCTGATGTCATCATTTCTTATGGCTGAGTAGTATTCCATAGTGTATATGTGCCACATCTTCTTTATCCAGTCATCTATTGACGGGATTTTTGGTTGTTTCCATGTCCTGGCCACTGTGAACAATGTATTTTTCTTAAGTTGGAAATGGGGAGGCAGTCAGACAGACTCCCACATGCGCCCGACCGGGATCCACCCGGCATGCCCACCAGGGGGCGATGCTCTGCCTATCTGGGGCGTTGCTCTGCTGCAATCAGAGCCATTCTAGCACCTGAGAGAGGCCACAGAGCCATTCTCAGCGCCCGGGAAAACTTTGCTCCAATGGAGCCTCGGCTACAGGAGGGGAAGAGAGAGACAGAGAGGAAGGAGAGGGGGAGGGGTGGAGAAGCAGATGGGCGCTTCTCCTGTGTGCTCTGGCCGGGAATCGAACCTGGGACTCCTGCACGCCAGGCCGACGCTCTATCACTCAGCCAACCAGCCAGGGCCACTACCTATCCACCTCAATGAAAAGGAATCTATGCTATAAGTATCTGATGATGAAAACTGACCCTTAATTGGACAATAAAACTCTGTGGCATAAAGCCCGATCACAGAACAGCTGTCATTTAGGGATTTCAATCTCTAAACCCGCACTTTGTTTCAAAGGTGAGTGTGAGCTCATTTACACACTTTTCCTGCTTGAACTGTTAGGCAATATCATTAAGACAAACTATAAATTGCATTACTTATACGCCTCACTATCTGACTTGTAGTGATAAATCAAGGATTTATTCATAAATACTAATGAATTGTATCTGATAGCTCAATTTTCAAAGTGGAATATCAGAAAGTTGTCATTTTAACAATTCAAATATATCAATAGCACTTTATATTTGACAATTGAAAGGTCAAGGTTATCTAATCTGAACCCTAATTGCTTAAACACCAGCCCGAATCCAGTATATCTCAAACCTCACTTATCTTTTTACCACAACTATAGCAGTCACTCAAGTTTTTATTATTTATTTATTCAATTTTTATTGAATTTATAGAGGTGACATTTGTTAATAAAATTATATAGCTTTCAAGAGTACAATTTTATAATACATTATCTGTATATTTTATTGTGTGTTCATCTTGAACTTCCTATTTAAAATCATTAATAACACAATATGGCTCACGTTTTTTATATTTTCACTCTGCTACCTAAAGTATTTTGGGAGAAGAGACTGATCAGGAATAAGTAGCAATTACACAGCACAAGAAATACAGACTCCAATTTCAAAGGTTCAATAGTGAATAAAGGTTTTGGCATTTGCCTATCTCAGGAAAAAAGGTGATAAAATATGGTGTAGCAACTCTTACTACTGTTACTGAATATCTTTCAATTAAAATGTTAATATAAATAAAGGATGTCTCTTCTGGGCCCTACTGGCTAAAAGTTTTTTCTAGTTATTATTCATAATATATAGACATTTGATCAAGGATCTTGCTGGTGCTAACCCCTTTCATGTCTTTCAAAAAAATAATGATATAACAAAAATAAATCAGTCAGAAAAAGACAAATAGCATACGATTTCACTTATATTTGGAATCTAAAGAACAAAATAAATGAACAAACAAAATTAAAAGACTCATAGGCACAGAGAACAGACTGATGGTTGCTAGAGGACAGGGAGGTTGGGGACGGGGTGAAAAAGGTGAAAGGATTAAGAAGTACAAATTGGTAGTTACAGAATAGTCACCAGGATGTAAAATACAGCATAGGAAATATAGTGAACAGTATTGTAATAACTATGTATGGTGCTAGGTGAGTACTGGAAATATTGGGAGGGAACACTTTGTAAAGTATACGATTGACTAACCAGTATGCTGTATACCTGAAACTAACACAAAATAATATTGAATGTAAACTTTAATTGAAAACAAAATTTAAAAATGCTAATGATATTATGGTTTTGGTATAATTTAATTATTTATTTGTGGCCCTGTGTGTGGTAGTCTCAGGTTCAATTCCTGGTCAGGGCACACAGGAGAATCAACCATTTGCTTCTCCACCTCTTCCCCTTCTCTCTCTCTCTCTCTCTCTCTCTCTCTCTCTCTCTCTCTCTCTCTCTCTCCTCCTCCTCCTCTTTCGCAGCCATGGCTCAAATGGCCTGGGTGCTGAGGATGACTCCATGGCCTCTCTCAGGTGCTGAAAATAGCTCAGTTGCTGAGTAATGGAACAGCAGCCCCAGATGGGCAGAGTATCACCCTGTAGGGGGCTTACTGGGTGGATCCCATTGGGGATGCATGTGGAAGTCTGTCTCTCTGTCTTCCTGCCTCCCTCCCTCTCATTTAATAAAAACATAAAATAGCCCTGGCTTGTTGGCTCAGCAGTAGAGTGTCATCCCAGCGTGTGGAAGTCCTGGGTTCGATTCCTGGTCAGGGCATACAGAAGAAGTGACCATCTGTTTCTCCACCCCTCCTCTCTCTCTCTCTCTCTCTCTCTCTCTCTCTCTTCCTTTCCTGCAGCCATGCCTCCAATGGTTCAAGCAAAGCTGGCCCCAGGCACTGAGGATGGCTCCATAGCCTCAGCCTCAGGTGCTAAAATAGCTCGGTTGCTGAGCAATGAAGCTGAGACCCAGCCGGACAGACCATTGCCTGGTAGGGGCTTGCCAGGTAGATCCTGGTCAGAGTGCATGATTCAATCTATCTCTGCCTCCCTGCCTCTCACTTAATAAAAAAAAATTATTTATTTGTGAATGCCAACAAATTTATTGAAAAAAAATGATCAAGTGAAAATTCTGTAGTAAGTTCTGTGCTTCTGGACTTTTATTTAAATATTAACATGTTAATGTAAAATGTATTCATTTTTTTGTGACAGAGACAGAGAGGGATGGATAGGGACCAACAGACAGGAAGGGAGAGAGATGAGAAGCATCAATTTTTCATTGTGGCACCTTCGTTGTTCATTGACTGCTTTTTCATATGTGCCTTGACCAGGGGGCTACAGCAGAGTGAGTGACCCCTTGCTCAAGCCAGCGACCTTGGTTTCAAGCTGGTGCTCAAACCAGATGTGCTCGTGCTCAAGCTGGTGACCCTGAGGTTTCGAACCTCAGTCCTCTGCATCCCGCTGCAATGCTCTATCTACTGCACCACTGCCTGGTCAGGAATAAAATAAATTTTAAAACCTTTTACAATATATTAAATATTCTAAGATTTAATGATGGCATACTTACAGCATCTTGGCATTCAAATGCAAAATACAAGAAGGCGAGGAAAGCTGTTTAGCATCTCTTTCAACCAGTAATCCAGTTTTAATATTAGAAAAGAGAGTAGTCACAAGGAATGACTAAACAAGAAGTAAGGGCAACTGAAGGCTAAAGTAGCTCTTCTAAAACTAAGCTTACATTCAATACTGCCCAATATCTTGAGAAAATTAGTTGGGTCAGTACTTCTGAATTCACGCGTATCTAGAATGAACAAGATCAAGTTATGAAGCATTCCAATATAATTCTCTAGTAAATATTTCCTTCATTAGAGAATCTGAAAGCAATTGAAGTGGGCTTCTGAATATCAACTTTGTCCACAGTAGCTTTCAAGGGCTCTGTTTTTCGTCTATGGCCTGAACTCTTTGGGCAACTAGGGAAGGCCAGTGTATTTCAAAGAGGGAAATAGAAGCTTATCAAAGCAAGTATTCTTTATGTTTTTTTTAAGTGGCATGTTCTTTTTTTTTTTTTTTTGAAAGAGAGAGAGAGAGAGAGAGAGAGAGAGAGAAGTGAAACGAGGAGGGGTGGAGAAGCACATGGGCACTTCTCCTGTGTGCTCTGGCTGGGAATCGAACCTGGGACATCCATACGCCCAGCCGACACTCCACCACTGAGCCAACTGGCCAGGGTTTCAAATAAGTTTAGATGGTACATAGTCTTCCTTGAAACTATAGCAAAACTCAACACATGGTAGTTTCTTAAATGTTAGGTACAGGGTAGAGTTTGAAACCATACCAATGAACTCTGTACTTCCTTAAATGGGGTCCTTTATATATATGTACATGGTTTAGTAATATTTACATTGGTCATTGGAAAGTACTGGTTTATTAAGTTATTCATATCTCACAAATGTGACTCATTTCAAGATGATACAAATACCAAAAAAATCTGTTGTTTTTGATATTGTATCACCATTGCTAGCATCAGACAAATGTAAGTACTAGGATGTTGTCAAGCTCGCATGGTAGGTAAGGTTAATAAAGTTCTAATTTTTGCTTGAATACTTAAATTTTGTCATTAGCAACAAATTCTGTCATTTATTTTCCTTGACAAAATAGGCTCACTTAGTTCATTTTGGAGAAAAAGTCTTCCAAAATGCCCATGTCAGGATAACCACTGTTAACAGTTCTTTCAAGTTAAAAAGTAGTTGTTTGAAAAAAGTGGCTAGTTCAGCTCACAATTCAGTCATACAACTGCTTCCCATTTAATTCACCATCATATTTTGGTCTGCTCCAAAGTGTTTTATGCCTACTTCACATTTCATCACACAGAATATGCAAAAATACTGTGTATGACAGGGTAAGATAAATAATAGGATAATAACATTAATTATTCTTACTGATTTATCAAGGACATTCTTAAGTAAAACTGACATTTTCTTTTTGCTGTAAATGCATGGAGATACAATACAGTTTGGTGCCAGTGTCTTAATTTGTGCTAAAGGCCTAGCAGTTTTTGCCAACCACTGCTTTTCCACCTTCTGAGTAAATGTCAACATAGTGAATATGGCAAATAACGTCTATATATTACTATGAAAATAGTTTTGACCTCATGAATCCCAGATCATATTTTGAAAACTGTTGGGCTAGATCAACGATCCCCAAACTTTAATATGCATGAGGATAACCGGAGAAACTTGCTAAAACACTTTACTCCCAGGTGTACATTTACTGACTCAGTATGTCTGGCTGGAGAATCTGTACTTTAACAAGGTCCATGGGTTCTTTGGCTGCATGTTATCTGTGGCCCATAATTTTATTAATTTTCTTAGTGAAACACTTTATTTTGGTAACAAGGAGTAATAAAGAATTCTTAATTCCTTTTCTTTCTATTAGTGACTGAACTGGGAGAGTCAAATGGATAGTAACATACAAAAATTCACTTGCAGTCCTTAATTTTTTCCAGAAATGCAAAGATGCCTGAGTTATGTGACCTGCAATTGTTATTTTCGCTGCAGCACATCAGCAGTTGCTCCATTTTTCTTCTTGTCTTCAGGTTTTATGGAAGGAAATAGAAGTACTTCCTTGATGTTATTGGAGTCTGTGAGGAACATGGTGGCTTGGTCGATGCCCATGTCCCGGCCAGCTGTGGAGAGCAGCCTGTATTCCAGGATGGTGCAGAAGTGTTCATCTAGGAACAGAGCCTCATCATCACCAGCAGACTTGGCCTTGGCCTGTTGTTTGAAAAGCTGCCACTTCCTCATGAAGTCATTCACCTTGGTGTAGGCGCTGCAGATTTCCTTCTTCATGATATAGAGCTCAAAGTGCTCAGTCAGATTGTCTTCAGAGCCATGTCATTTAGCCAAAGGGCTCATTGTCGTAAGAGATCACAGATGAATGTAAGGTTGACGCAAAACTTCTAGGAACTCCATCAAAAACTTATCAAGGAACCTGGCTGTGGTCCAAGCTGGAGGGCATTCAACAGCCTTTGCCATGCAGATATCATCAAGAATTTTGTTTCTTCAGTTTTGAAAGGCTTAGTTTTGGGCAGCTTTTCTCAAGCTCTTTTACCATGCTGATCCTCTGAAAGGGTAGTGTGACGTTAATAAGTGACCTTTTAACTGCTTATAATGTGCCTCACTATTAACCCTGAAGCCATCTTTTTTGTGTGTGATTTCCATAAGATCATGATAGCTTGTAGGACTTACAGGTGGTGAACTCAGAATTGTGAATCAAGTCAATTCCTTCATTCAGGAACTGGCCTCCAATTTTGTAAATCTGGTTAATGCCACCAAACCCAAACATCTTATGGAAGAGTTATGAAGCAATTCTCATATTTAAATTCATGTCCAGTTTGTTGTGGAAACGGCATGGGCACAACTTCTCCCAGGGAGATATTCATCATGAAAATTGGAATCTCTAGGAATTCCAGCTCACCCAACAAACTTCTTTTATATGTGATGATTTCAGGGTGAATGATACATTTCTGCCTTACAAAGTCTTTAAGGATCAAGCTCAAGAATCTCTAATAATATGGTGTTTCCTTATCTTTGAAGCCAAAGTGAAGATGAGGTTACATATGCAAGGAGACAGCGGTATGATTTCTTAGGGAATGATTCTCAACTCATCCTTCTTGGTTTTCCTAGGATTCCTCTGAATTCCAATTATGTCTCCCTGACCCAGTTTGTTATTGATACAAATAAATTCTTCTAATTTATAATTCCTGTAATTGGCTATGACTTGCAACTTGATCCTCTCTCCTCAAAGGCCAGGGAAGATGAGCTTTCCCTAAGAGCTCTTTAGTCATGGATCCTACCCGCCACCTTTAAGATGATGCCCTTCAGGTGGTCAACAGGCTGCAACCGACTGTATTCTTAGATGAAATGAGTGAGTGAGACATCTATATGGAACTTTTATGGGTATGGGTCCTCCCCATTGACCTTTAGTTGGTGGAATGCTTGGCTGTGGATACAAGTAGTATTGGTTTGGATCCAGATTATTCTCCTTGACACGCAAATCATTGTCAGTGATGGGATGAGTGGCAACAGCATTGACCTGGCTTAGTTGTTCTCACTGAGCTTCTCATGCTTGGCCTCCTTCTCCACTACGTTCTTCTCAGTTTTCAGGTATCTTTTAAGCTCATTTCTTTTATTAGAATGTAGCTTGTCCTTGTGAAGTGCTGTGAAAGGAGCAAGTTGATCCAATTGCAGCTCTCTCTGCCCTTACTGTGCTCAGGAGACTGGCACAGGGACCTCCTAAGAAGCCTTACAGCAGCTTGCACCAACATGTGAGAATACCCTGGAACTAATGATTACCACCACTGTTGCTCAGCTTCAGCTCACCACTGTCACATTTATCTAAGGTCCCTGCATTGCAGCCATCTCTCCAGAGGCCCTGACCTGAAAGGTATGGCCCATAATTTAAGAAATATTAGGCTGGAGTTTAATTATAGTTTGAGTTTCAAGGTTATGATCTGGTCACTCTGCCCAGTCCATTATACTGCATAGAAAAACTCTGTCAATAGTAGTATTTTATTTTTATCAGTAAGTACTTCACATAAAGAAGTTTGAAAATTAACCACATCAGAAACAGGCTCATTCTGTTCATGTTATAATACAACTCCACTGTCATGATTGTCTCTCAGCTTAATCACTATAACAGCCTCCTCACTGGTTTCTAAAATTACCAGTATCAGCCTTACAATTTATTCCCCTCACAGCTACGAGATATATTTTTCTAAAAGGCAAAAAGTGTTATCTGGAGAGTGTTATGTTAAATGAAATAAGCCAGTCAGAGAAAGACAAATACCATATGATTTCCCTCATATGTGGAATCTAATGAACAAAATAAATAAACAAAATAAAAACAGACTCATAGTTATAGATAACAGACTGATTGCTGTCAGAGGGGAGAGGAGTTGGGGAGCTGAGTGATAAAGGTGAAGGTATTAAGCAAAAGAAAAGAAAAGAAATACCAAAAAAAAAAAAAAAAAAAAAGAAATACTCCCCCCCCAAAAAAAAACCTCATAGACACAGACAACATTATGGTGATTACCAGATGGAAAGTGGGGTAGGGGGAAGCAGAAGAGGGTAAAAAGGGAATAAATGGTGATGGAAGGAGACTTGACTTGGGGTGGTGAATCCACAATACAGTATACAGATGATGTATTACAGAATCGTACATCTGAAACCTATACAATTTTCTTAACCAATGTCACCCCAATAAATTAAAAAAATAAACAGAAAAATAAAAATAGAAGAAAAAAATGTACATATTATTCCTTTGCTAAAGCCCTTAAAAAGTTCCATTTCACCTAAAGAATAAAGTTCAACCTCCTTTCAAAAGATTTTGGCCCATCTTGGTTATAAATTCAGCTTTTTCACTGTCTGGTGCAGACTTCCCTTGAGATTATCTGGTTTATTTGAGTTTCACTTAATCTATTAACTCCTTAAGCTTAGTTAGGGACTAGGTCTTTCATCGATGTATCTACAACATCTAATAGAGTATCTGGAACGTAACATGTGTCAAATACATGTTTGATCAATGTAATTTTAAGTATGTTATGTTTAGTGATAATTTGAATCTTGATTCAATCTGAAAACAAATTAATCCTTAAAGATAATTATAATGAACAGATTCTAAGGTACACCTCCTCCCTACATTCAAAGATGGCATATCTTGACAGGACATGTCTGCCTACAGCAGCAAGAATCTATCATATATACATAAGATAAAAACTTGAACACTAATTCTACTATATAGACATTGGGTTTAGTGAGATGCAGACTGCCATACTGCTGATCCCATTGAAATGACCATACTGCCACAGTAGCACTAACAATGGTGGCAAAATCTCTCTCCAATGGGGCTTGACTATACCTAAGTTTCCTTAAATATTGTCAAACTCTAGAGAGGGCCATTTTGGGGTATATCTAAAAATCCCTAGCTAAATTGGCACTTGAGTGCCAGACTCATTTATGAGCTAACATTTAGGAGCTAATACAGATGAAATTTTAGTCCCAAGCTCAATTTAGAATCTAGTTATTTTTTGGTTCAACAGGAGACCAGTGCTTTGGTCACTTAAGAAGTTCAGAGGTCATAAAAGAGAAGTCTTAAAGTAGTTGGAAGTGGTTGAGTGTCTATACAATCTTAAAATAGTGCTGACACTGAGGAAAAGGAAATTATAAGACAGGCTATTGCAAATCCATGCAAAAATTGTAGTATGTATGTTATTTAATTATAGTATATATGTTATTAATTAATTGGGTATCCTGTAATTGTATTAAAATTTTTATAGTAAATTTTTCTATTGTCATAGTTTTGGTTTTGGGGTAGTAAGGTTTCTAGAAACCAAATTCAACATTTGTTGTTGAATCTTTAATGTTTTCTGGAGGAATGAGAATCAGTTAACTCCAAGCATCAATGTTTTCCATCATTTGGGAAAATAAATTGTGCAATATCCAGAGCTGTTCAGAATCTGATAAGAATATTTGATGGTACAAGGTGAAGCAACTACTGAGTAATGATATATAAACAGATCAAAAACAAAGATATTTGTTGAGCAGTATAAAAGGGTAAACAGGAGACTTAGGGGTTTCAGGGGAAAAAAACTCTTATCATTAGAAATTATGGTATATAGGCCCTGGTCAGTTGGCTCAGCAGTAGAGCTTTGATCCCACGTGTGGAAGTCCTGGGTTTGACTCCAGGTCAGGGTACACAGGAGAAGCGATGATCTGCTTCTTCACCCCTCCCCCTCCCCTCTCCCCCCCTCTCTCTTTTCTCTTCTCCTCCTGCTGCCAAAAAGAAGTGATAAAATATAAAACAAAACAAAACATTAGAAGTTATAGTATAAAAAATTAAAGTTTAAATTAAAAAGAGAAATTATAGTGATCCAAATAGAACTGATTCTATTTTCTTGCAATGTGAGATCTTGGGAAGGAGAATTACACTGAATAAACTGTTGTTGTATAAAGAAGAAACATATAAGCACAAAGCCAAACCATGGCTTAGACTTACAATAAAAATGGGACATGGCTTCCACTACTTGCCACTTTACCCTCAATCTTTCAGACCAGGTAAAACTAGTATAAGAATGTATCGAAAGAACAGACATGCCTCTGTACCTTAAATATTGCCAAACTCTAGAGAGGGCCATTTTTGTGTAGATCTAAAGCCTTAGCTAAATTGACATTTGAGTGCCAGACTCAAATATCATTATTGCCAAAAAATGCAATAGAGCCTGAAAATATGAGCTCCCTGGAAGGAAAAGACCACATCATTGTTTATCCTGGGCTACTCCCTGCTCATTCTTCTCTTCCTACCACAACATTCAGCACAGTACTGGTCATAAAAGGGGTGTTCAAATTCTTGTTGAAATTGGAACCACTTTTTGTGTACATTCTCTTCAGGTATACTTTCTAATAGGAAAATTAGGTTGAAAATTGCACTAATTATTAAAATTAGGGAGAGCAAAATTATGTTCAAGATAGGGTATTTATTTTGGTCTGGCCACAAGACCCTAAGGGTGCAAAAGTTAGGGAAATCAAATAGTATTATTCTATTAAGTGTTCGAATTAGAGAAAAAGAGATTTTGGTATGGCTCTGAAGAAATTCTGGCATTATTTAGTATAAAAATTGATAAATAAGAATATCCTGCCAACTGAAACTATTAAATTTCTTCCTATATGAAGTATTATAAATGCTAACTTCTGTGCTAAGAACCATATACTAATTATAAAAATGAACACAAACTTGTCTCACTTGTGGTTTTATCCTTTCACAATAAGTTGTTTCTGAAAGTCAATAAGGAAGATGAACCTATCCTTTAGAACTACACTTTTTAATTATACTTATTGGAGTGACATTGGTTAATAAAATCATGTAAGTTTCAGGTTTAAAATTCTATAATATATCATCTGTATATTGTAAGGTATTCACCACCCAATGTCAAGTCTCTTTGCATCACCATTTATCCCCCCAACACTATCCTCTACTACACCCACCTCCCTTTCCCTCTGCTAATCACTATACTATTGTCTGTGTCCATGAGGGTTTTTTCTAAATCCCTTCAATTCCATTTCTAAGAATATATTTAAAGAAACCCAAAATGCCAATTCAAATAGATGTTTGTTAGTTCATGATGTACACCTGAAACTGATGCAATATTGAGTGTCCACTGTAATTGAAAAATAAAATGGTTTTCAAAGAAAAATTAAATTAAAATTTTGAGGGAAAAGAAAGAAAGAATATATGCACCTCTATGTCCATTGAAGTGTTATTTACAATAGCCAAGATTTGGAAGCATCCCAAGTGTCCATCAGTAGATGAGTGGGTAAAAAAACTGTGGTACATTTACACAATGGAATACTACTTGGCCATAAAAAAGGAAATCTTACCCTTTGCAACAGCATAGATGGACTTGGAGAGCATTATGCTAGGTGAAATAAGCCAGTCAGAGAAAGACAAGTACCATATGATTTCATGTATATGTGGAATCCAATGAACAAAATAAACTAACAAACAAATAGAAACAGACACATAAATAGTGAATAGCTATCAGAGAGAAAAGAGGTTGCAGGGCTAGGTGAAAAAGGTGAAGGGATTAAGTAGAACTGCGCCTTGAAATCACATGAACCTGATACAAAAGACACTGTATTAATACAAAGAAATATAATTAAAATGTTTGTCATCACACTGAAAAGATTCTGTTCTTATCATAGTGAGATAATTGATTTAATCACTCACTGACATTGACGAAGCTTTGTTACAGAATATAGGCTAGTGTAATAAAATGAGGGACAGAGAAGTTACCAAGTTCATGGCAATTCATTCTTTTTTCTTTCCACTTAGTATTTCTTTTGTGATATGCATTGCCAATCTCCAAGACAGGGCTAGAGATGGTGGTGAGGAGGTGGGTATCTTTTAATGAATCTGGCCGCATAGTCAGTACTTTCTATATACTGCTCACAAAAATTAGGGGATATTTCAAAAATGAATATGAAGCAATAAAATATCCCCTAATATTTGTGAGCAGTATATTATCTAATTTATCCCTCACGATAACAGTATAAGGTAAGTAAATTATCATCCCCCACCGTACAGATTTAAAAACTGAGTTACGAAGAGGTTAATTTGGCTAAATTTTGAAAACTATTACATGATAGGTTGGAATTCAAGTGAAAATTCATTTGATTCCTAAGTCCCCTCTCTTGACCACTGTTGTCATCAAAATGTCCAAAAGCCATTTCTATTGTTAGAGGTTATCATCTTGATTTTAAGCTGTTGTTGATGCTAAAAATGGAAATACAGAGTGAAGAAGGAGAAAGTAGTTGTTTTAGTCAGTTAGTTATGTAATTTCTCTGTATTTCTCAGAAACTGCCTAGAAAAAAACAGCAATTTGGTTGTGCCAACTTTTTTTCTGCTTCTGCATATAAAACAATTACAGATTTTAAAATGTAGTGAACAGATATAATTACCAAAGGAGACATATTATGTTTAGTAATAAAATTATTAGCAAAAGGTTCAAGAAAACTAACATTCAATAAATGTCCACTATGTGTCAAACACTTTATTTACAACATTGTAGAAAATGAGAATTATTATCCTCCCTTTTATGAACAAGATAAATGAAGTCCAGGTTAACAACTTGCTTAATGTCACATATTTATTAATTGGTAGATCTGGAATTCAAGGCAAGCAGTCGAACTCAAGGACACCTGTCCTCCCATTGTAATATGTTGTATCCCAATTTCAAATGGAGCACATTCATCTTTGGTACAATAGATTGAGATAAAAATAGAGCAATCATGGAGTTTTCCTTACCATCAAAGGATAATCCACTAGCTTTTAATTACATTACTCAAGGTAAGTCAATTTCTTTGTCTTGTTTGCCAGTTTAACCAAACATTAGCCAGATAGAATCAGCAAAGAGTGTGGGACACGGATGCTGGCTAAGGCAATGGAGGTGACCGGTGCTTTTGCACTAGCCAGTTTCTGTCTCTCTTACACATCCTGTTTCTTTGCCAAAATGAAATAGTGGTGGGAAAACAAGAATTCATAATACCCTACAACTTTAAATATTTTGGAACTGTGTTAAACATAGCTTGTTTGTAGATCTATAAATGAAAACCTCACTCATATATATAACCATACTTTTCTAGCCTTTATTTAAATGACTTTTGAAATTCTCTAATGGGAAAAGATATACCGACCTGGAAATGTATTAATGGCTAACCAAGCCAGAAATCAACGCTATCTTCTTTAAAAATTTAGAAACATTACAAGTGCTATTAAAATAAGCCAATTCTTTTCAGATCACCACAGGTTTGGGAAACAAAGTGCAGTCCATAAGGTGAAGCACACGGAAAAAGTGAGCTAGAGCTTTTATTAATATTATAAAGAAACAGAACAAGTAAACTCTCTAAAGAAGCATGATTGGGAAGAATATGTAGTTGACTCTTAAAAATTGGGGGGTTAGGGGTGCTGAGCCACACACAATTGGAAATTCGTGTATAAATTTTGACTCCCCCAAAACTTAACTACACTTGTCCTTTGTTATCTGCAGGGAATTGGTTTTCGGACACCCCTTATATAGAATGGGTACGCTCAAGTGCCTTAGGTAAAATGGCATAAAACAGTGCATATAGTCAGTCCTCACCATCCACAGAATCCCACCTGCAGATCCAAAATATTGTTTTCTATCCATGGTTGATGTGAAACCCAGGGATATGGAAGGCCATTTTTGATACATACTTTGAATTAGTATAGATATTTTAGACAATACTGTAATTTTAAGGGAGTTCCATATTATTATATCAACAGTGTGCATTTCTGAAAGAGGCAAAACTGAGCACCACAGTATACAAATAGAAAGACCATGCTTGATTTAAGAAAACAGAAGTACACTAAGGATGTACGATATATTTGAGAAGTTCTTAAGCCTTATCCTCCCTCTCCTCCACCTCTTCAAACTCCTACTGTTTATAGGCTGTGCTGTTCTGGTACCACTGGTACTTGAACGCCAGGTTGTTCACATTGCTCTCAGCCTCAGTGAACTCCATCTGTCCATGCCCTCCTCCATGTACCAGTGCAGGAAGGCCTTGCGCCAGAAATAGCCTTAAACTACTCTGAAATGCATATATTTATTAAAAAAAATTCGTGTATAAGTAGACCTGGATGGTTGAAACCTGTGTTGTTCAAGGATCGCTTGTAATAAACTATATTTCATGGGCTGTCATTGTTAACACTAACCACAACAGAAACACTGGGTTGTTCTTTGGAATTAGAAACAATACATTTTCCCATAGTAATATTGCTAAACAGTGTTTGAGTTCCCAAATGAATCCACAGATTATGACACGTGAAATGCTTTGAGGGCTAAAAAAATGCAAATCAAATATAAATTATTATTTAACCCATATTTATAATAAAACTTTTTAGAAAACAATATCATGAAAATACCTAAAGCAAAACAAACAAAAGCACTTAAAATTTACCTTAAATTCTGGGACATAAGAAAAATGTATATTTAATCAGAAAAATTACAAGGTTGATGACAGGTTTTTGTAGAGATTGTGTAAGTGAGTTATGGACACATTCAAGGTCCTTAGATACTGAGAGCACTGGTTTGTTTGTTAACTACACTTCAAAAGAAGTGGAATCACATAAAAGGAAGCTCAAACTTTTTGAAAAGATGGGGCCCCAAAAAGGGGTGTGTGTGTATTTATGTGGGTATGTAAGATTACTTAAAGTAGAATTAATCAAGCTATGAAGGAAAGATGAAAGGGATAGAAAAGTAGGTCATAAAACATGTCCCAAAAGAAAATGAAGTTGTACAGAAGCTGCCCTTGAATTAGTTTCTTGTGTGAACCACCAACTGGTGCATTTCTATATAGCAGAATATCATTTCAAGAGAAATGCTAATTATAAAAAACAAGTATACTTGAAATCTATACAATTTTATTAACCAATGTTACCCCAATAAATTCAATAAAAATTTGAAAACCAAGTTAATTCAATTTTAATGATTTCTTAAATGCTATTTTGATGTTCTGCATATTATTAATAAAGTGTACAATAAGAACACCATGATACCTCTCTGTCCTTATCCTAAAAATTTGTCCTGTTTTCTAGAATGACAAAAACTGCTGTCATCAGATGAACCCAATGTGTCATGGGTGAAAACTACTAATATATTGGTTTCTTCATACTAAGCTGTGAAACTTAGCACTAATCTGAAAAGTACTGAAAATGATGGATATTGAGGGGAGCTAGTGAGGGGAAGAAAGCTTCTAATGAGAAAAAAACAAAAATTCTAAAAATGGTGAGGTGTGTGTATATATGTGTGTAAGGCAGGAAAAAAATACAAATAGTGATACAAAGTATAAAGAGAAGATAAATATTCCATATTAAAATAGGAAAATTAAGTTATTCAGTGTTCAAGGTTCATTTTACATATTAAGAAACTAGTGTTAACAAGAAAGGGCCATGCTAACAATCATATGGGTTAGATATATTCAAAAAGCCAAACCAATTCTTTAAATTCTCATAGTAGTCTGTAAATCATTTCTATTATCAGATATGCTCTGTTCCTATTGCTGCTATAGTCACATCATTAGTGTTTTCTTTAAGATTTATTAAAACCATAGGAGTATTTTGTTCCATTTTAATAACTTATTTTTCTTATTATAAGCATAAAGTTTCAAGTATTAAAAGTTCAGAAAATATATAAAAATAATGAGAGAAAAATAATCACCCATAATTCAACCACCAGAAATACCAAGGGTAATATTTTGGTGTATTTTCTTTTTAAAATCTAAGACATTTAGTTGCAAGAAGGATTTAATTAAGCCGCTTCAATATTTTATCTGAAATTATAATGATTAATATCTTGAGACAGACATACACACAAGTGAGTTCTAGTACCATCATCTTTCAAAAAAGGTCAAAATAAATAGGGTTAGATAGTGTTTTGAAAATCACTGACTTATATCTAACTTGAGCATTCAAGCATTAAAACCAAGTAAATAATGACTAGATTGTGAACTTAACAGCCTCCATCAAGTCAGGCATAAATCACCAAACTTTCTTTTTGAAAGAAATGAATATTGTAACAAGCTCATGGATAAATTCAAGCAATAACTAACTACTGTATATACTACCATATATATTGTAGAAAGACATCCATAGAACCAATAAAGAAAAAGACTGAACAGGAAACGGAATAGTAACAAAGAGCCCTTGTGCTCTGCTTTAACCAAGGGCTCCAAAGTGGGTGTTAATATCAAATGTGGCAACTCCTCTGCCTCTATTCCTTTCCTCAGTTCACAGAGGTGGGATCAAAGGGACCAGAGGGAAAGCAGACAGAGAGAAAGGGGATGAGAGGATGGGATCAGAGAAGGAAAATAGATTGGTGAAATTATACATACATAACACAGCGTTATAGAGCAGAAAAGCAAATCCTGGAGGGAAGGGGGGAGGATGTTGGGGGGAGGGGGACAAGGGGGATGTTAAGGGGAACATGGGGGTGGGGGGATGTATTCGGTCAAACACTTGAATCTATGTAAACACAATAAATTAAAATCAATTAAAAATTGTGGCAACTCCGAACTGGCTTAGTAGCTGCATCAAAAGTACATTTACTCTATAGTTGGAAATAATTCCCTATAGTATATAGTTGAGGATTGCTACAGTTAACTAGCTTCAATGCCGTGAAGGAAGACTGTTTCCGTGGGTGACTAAGCTCCTACCACATGCGGCAAGACATGATTTCCTCAAGAGGCAAAGTTGACAATTGTGCTGCTGAAAAATTCTTCATCTTGGGGTGTAAAAAAGTGTTCTGGAGTATTGGTTCTGTTCTGTTTCTTGATCGAGGTGCTAGTTACACAGGTGTGTTCACTTTGTGGAAATTCACTGAGCTATACACTAATGATTTCCATACTTTTCTGGTATGTATTTATGCTTCAATTAAATTTACATATAAAAAAGTAGCCTAACCTAGCGGTGGCACAGTGGATAGAGCATGGGACTGGGATGCGGAGGACCCAGGTTTGAAACCCCGAGGTTGCCAGCTTGAGCACCGGCTCATCTGGTTTGAGCAAGGCTCACCAGCTTGGACCCAAGGTCGCTGGTTTGAGCAAGGGGTTACTCAGTCTGCTGTAGCCCCCCCCCCCCAGTCAAGGCACATTTGAGAAAGCAATCAATGAACAACTAAGGTGCTGCAACAAAGAATTGATGCTTCTCATCTCTCTCCCTTCCTGTCTGTCTGTCCCTAGCTGTCCCTTTCTCTGTCTGTCTCTGTCTCAAAAAAAAAGTATTCATCCTTAGGCAATACTTGTGGTACTCTATCAAGTAGACTTTGGGGGAAACCCCAACAATAGTTTATAGTTAAGTGGTCATCACGAAATAAGAAAGCCATTTTAGTCAATTCTATGCTACTTAACCAAGCAACACAGAAACTTGGTGCAAACCTTATTTGTGACAAAGATATCACATACAGGAATTTTATGGGAGGGAAGGAACTAAAGTGCAAATGGTGATAAAACCTTTTGAAAGACCATGGCCACAATAGACAATTCACATGGGTTAGACCAGATAAAATGTATGGCTAGTAAATATTTTTATATCTATCTATATATATATCTATATATCTATATATCTATATCTATATATATATATATATATATATATATATATATATATATATATATATATATATATCTTTATATTTTTTTCTTTTTTTTCCAAGTGAGAGGAGGGGAGATAGAGAGACAGATTCCTGCATGTGCCCCAACTGAGATCCACCTGGAAAACCCCATCTGGGGCCAATGTGTCCTCTATCTGGAGCTATGCTTACAAAGGAGCTATTTTTAGCCCTGAGGCAGAGGCTCCATGGAGCCATCCTCAGTGCCTGAGGCCAATGCAGGCTAGAACCAATCAAGCCATGACTGCAGGAGGGGAAGAGAGAGAAAGAGAAGGGAGAGGGAGGGGTGGAGAAGCAGATGGTGGCTTCTCCTGTGTGCCCTGACTGGGAATTGAACCTGGGACATCCACATGCCGGGCTGACACTCTACCACTGAATCAACTGGCCAGGGTGTAAATATATTTTTATGTAAATCTCTGCAGTGCATATTCCAATTTTCACCACTACCTGTCAACATTTCTGCACTTTCTTACTGTTACTTGATGGAAGAAATGCTCAATCTGCCCCCCATTCAAAGATTACCACCTTCAACTTATAACAAAACCTTCTTTCTATTTTTAATTACATGGGGTAATGCTTACAATAAACAAGCAGGATACAAAACTGAATATACAGTATATAATTCTTTAAATAACAACTATCCAGAACAAAAGGAGAAAATAGCAACAAACATGCCAAAATGCTAAGATAGTTCTATTTATGCATATTATATTTTCCTTTAAATTGTATATATTTTCTTTTAGCGAGAGAGAGAGAGAGAGAGAGAGAGAGAGAAGGCAACAGACAGGGAGAGACAGACAAGAAGGGAGAGAAACCAGAAGCATCAATTCTTCATTGCAGCACCTTAGTTGTTCATTAATTGCTTTCTCACACGTGCCTTGACCAGGGAGCTCCAGCCAGGCCTGTGACCCCTTGCTCAAGCCAGCGACCTTGGGCTCAAGCCAGCGACCTTGGGCTCAAGCCAGCAACCTTGGGCTCAAGCCAGTGACCTTGGGCTCAAGCCAGCAACCTTGGGCTCAAGCCAGCAACCTTGGGCTTCAAGCCAGTGACCTTGGGTTCAAGCCAGCAACCTTGGGCTTCAAGCCAGTGACCTTGGGCTTCAAGCCAGCGACCTCTGGGCTCAAGCCAGCGACTTTTGGACTCAAGCCAACCAACGACCATGGGTCATGTCTATGATCCCACGCTCAAGCCAGCGACCCCGCGCTCAAGCTGGTGAGCCCACGCTCTAGTCTGCAACCTCAGGATTGGAACCCGAGTCCTCAGCATCCCAGGACGACTCTCTCTCCACTAAACCACTACCTGGTCAGGTTTTATGTATTTTCTTAATACAACGTTAATACTCATGAAAAAATAATCATTATGATAAAAGTAGGATACAAAACTATACCTATACATGAAAAAAGAGACAGGAAGGAATATTAACAGTACTACCTTTGTGAAATTATGCCATTTTTATTTAAAAATATTTTTGTATTTTCTAAGTTTACTGCAAGAAGCATGATTAATTTCATAATAGAAAAGAACATGGAAAGTGTCTTTGATACTTTCCTCTATTTCCTCCATAAGCCTAGGAATAGAGATTAAATACAGCATTCTGAATAATAGATATTTTCTAGGGACTAGGGGAAAAAGTGTTTTTTTATGTGCTTAGAAAAACAATTTGCTAATCAAGCAATATTTCCTTTTTTGAAAAGTTTTATATTATAGAATTCCACATTTACTAACGTGTTCAATGGAAACATTTTAACTGGAGACATAAATTAACTGCTGATTTAATCAAGCTTTTAAAACATCCAAAAATAGAATGGGAAAAGTTCAATGTAAAAACTCATTGTTATTATTTCTTTGTTACCTAGGTTGTTTTGCTATTAGAAACCCAGAAACTGGCCCATATTGGTGATTGCCATAAAAATTAGAAAAGTTGCAGTCTTGAAGAATCTGTACACTCTTTTTTCCCCTACTTTACCTTAATTATTTTGTATATTCAGTCAAGTAGCACAGTGTCTAGCATAGAGTAGACCCTTGATAAATGCTCAGTGAATTGAATTTCAATCCCCTTCGACTAGATACTTTTCCAGTGAATCTTATGACACTCTGGCATTCTTGGGTACTTAAGGCAACTCTGCAAGGATTTCCAGAGCACATACAGTACAAAGACTCCTTTGGGGAATATGAAAATTAATAAAATAGTAAAATTATTATGATCCAGTAGGCAGGTAAAATATACAAACAAATAACTACCATCAAAATGCAGGAAGTACTATAAGAGATGAAGTGCTAAGGGAGCAAAGAAAAGAGATTATTTCATTTTTAGTGTGGGCTATGGTGGGAAGAGGAAAAGAAGGAATTGAGAAATACTTCAAAGATAAAGAGGCATTTGTGATGGGTTTTAAAGGAGAAGTTTTGACCAGCAGAGCTAGGAAGAAAAGCGTATGTAGGCAAAAGCAGAAGTATAGGCAAAGGAATGGTAATGGGAAAGGAGAGAGTAAATTTGGCGATCAGCAGGAGAGGAGAGGTATTAGATAGCTTTAAAAGTAGGCTGGGACTAGATTAAGAGTCTTCTGGGAAATGTAGTTTAAAATTTTTAAATAATGGGCTTTTGAGTAATGGCATATATGTGATGCAAGCTGTGTTCCAGTGGCAATGCAGAAGAACTGGAGGGAAATAACCACTGGAGGCCAGGAGACTAATAAGGAGGATAAGCATGTGTTTCTATGAGAAAACATAGGAACTAAAATCAGGGTAATAACAGTTGTAAGGAAGAAGGGAACACATGTTAGAAGATTTAAAGTGACAGAATCAATTGGACATGGCAGTTATTTATTGGAGGGGGAATGTTGAGGGCCTAGGTTTGAATGCAAGGGATAAGAGGTGTTAGGTGAATAAATTAATAAAATAATAAAAATGAAACTAAAGAGAGGCAAGAAAAGCAAGAAACTTCTTGGGAAAAGGTTTCAAAGGAGTGGTCAATAGTATCAAATATAGTAGTGCAGAGATATCAGAAAGGATGTATCTGCAAACAGATTTAGGAATGGTGCTTTACTTTGGTAAAGCATCACACCCAATCTCTTCTTCTCTTTTGAACCTTTCACTCTACTGAAAAAAGTTCATTTCAAAGTCAACATCCTAGAAAACAAAAACAGAATAAAAACTAAATATTAAGTGGTTTAGAAGGGATTAGGTGGTGATAAATCAGTGTAAAATACTATCCCATAGTCCTTTGTGAATAGAAAAAATATTGGTAGAAGATTGAAGGAGAAGCAGTTATTCGAGAAAAAATGACAAACACAAGTGGGTCAAAACATCATCTTCTCATAAGGAATTCAATCTACTCACACTATTACTAAAGAGTTTAATTTAGGATTTCAGGTAATGTGGACTTTGAAGTACTCTAGGCCAGTGTTTTTGATCACCAGTCCAGGGACCAGTATGCGAAAGAGTTAACCACCCTGATGTTGTATGAAGATTATAGACCCAATGATCTTAGTTGAATTCACTTATGCTCAGGATAATTTCTGCCTTAGAGGTACCCGAAATAATTCTCCTATTTTCATCGATCCCCAGTGTAAAAAAGATTGAAAAGCACTGCTAGGCTATTCATTTGCAAATTGTGTACTACAAACATAAGATTCAATTTTCATTTTCTAAATACATTTAACTAACTTAATTGTGATAAAAAATTGCAGCAGTTTCCTATAAGCCAGGCATTGTCTTAAACACTATCTGCACTATATAGCTGATTTAATTCCAGCAACCTTATAAGGCAAGTTTATTATGCCCATCTTACCTAGGAGAAAACTGAGACTTAAAGAAGTAAAATAACCTGTCTAAAATTTTCAGAATACTGACAGAGCCTAACCTCTTAATATGCTCTATTGCAGTGGTCCCCAACCCCTGGGCCGCGGACTGGAACTGGTCCGTGGGCCATTTGATACCGGTCCGCAGAGAAAGAATAAATAACTTACGTTATTTCCATTTTATTTATATTTAAGTCTGAATGATATTTTATTTTTAAAAAATGACCAGATTCCCCTGTTAACATCTGTCTAAGACTCAATCTTAACACTTGTCTCGGTCACGTGATACATTTAACTGTCCCACCCTGAAGGCCAGTCCGTGAAAATATTTTCTGACATTAAACCAGTCCGTGGCCCAAAAAAAGTTGGGGACCACTGCTCTATTGTCTTTCAAAAATGTATAGAAACAACTGTTTTCTACCCAACCATTAATTAAAATACTTAGTTCATTTACTTTCTTACAGCCTTCAGGAATAATGCTCTCTTACCTTCCTATTGAATATGTTTCAAGTTCCTGTAAATGTGTTATGGATTATAAAAGTTGTAGCTCTGTACAGGTCTTTCAATAAAGTCATGCCTGTACATGTTGACTCAAAGAAAATTGCACAAGCAAGTATCTACACCACTTGAACCCACGGGCTATTCTCAATTAGACAGCATGCAAGGCTCAGACCCATCTATATGGTGAAAGCAGAAGTTAGTTGCACAATAACAATAACATTTATACCTGTCTCACTGTGACAATCTTACATTTTAGATGGCTTTAATACTTAGTTTAAATTTTGGTTGCTTCTTTTTCTGATTTTCATAGTTAATACGTATGACTAGCAAATGGACAGCTGTCAGAGGGAAGAAGGAAGAGGAGACTGGCTCAAAGAAGGTGAAGGGATTAGCCAAACAAAAACAACAACAACATATACACATCATACATATATACAGAGCAATAGCCAGAGGGAAAGGTGGTGGTGGGGGTGGAGGTATGGGATGGGCAGGCAAAAGGGAAGACATGAGGGTGGAAAGAGACTTTGCAAGGGACATGGTGGGTATGATACGGTGTGTAGATGGTGTTACATTGAGTAGGACACTTGAAACCATGTCAACATAATACAGTTTAAAAAAGACATATCAAGCCCTGGCCGGTTGGCTCAGTGGTAGAGTGTTGGCCTGGCGTGCAGGAGTTCCAGGTTCGATTACTGGCCAGGGCACACAGGAGAAGAGCCCATCTGCTTCTCCACCCCTCCCACTCTCCTTTCTCTCTGTCTCTCTCTTCCCCTCCCTCAGCAGAGGCTCCATTGGAGCAAAGTTGGCCGAGGCACTGAGGATGGCTTTATGGCCTCTGCCTCAGGCGCTAGAATGGCTCTGGTTGCAACAGAGCAACGCCCCAGATGGGCAGAGCATCGCCCCCTGTGGGCATGCTGGGTGGATCCCAGTCGGGCGCATGCGGGAGTCTGTCTGACTGCCTCCCTGCTTCCAACTTCAGAAAATACAAAAAAAAAAAAAAGTAAAAAAAAATACATATCAATAGTAATTAAACTTTGAAACCAAAATGTTCTCTTAATTTCTTCCAGGTTTCTGGATTGATCTGACTGAAAAATATTGAGATTGCAAGACAAATTGTTAATAAATGTACATCATTCACAATTATCTGTGTGAATCAGGATACCCTGGATACTTTGCAACCAAAATAATATTACACATAAATAAAGTGCATGGGTTGATGCAAGGCTAAAACTACTTTTTTAAAAAATGTTGGTACACATAAAAACAGCCCCATTTTCCTAATCAATTGCTTTTAAATAGTGGAGTTTCTCTCTCATAAACAATTTTAAAGTAACTGTTCTAAAACAGTTCTAAACCAGAACTAAACCGGCTACTTCTTTTGACTTGGAACAAATAGGTCTTCATAGTCACAGGACTGGAACAGGTAAGAGTGCGGATACTCAGCACAAACTCCAACAAAGGCCGAACAATTCAAGCACAGTCTCCTGTGAGAGTGGGTGAAGAAGGATTTTTGTGAGAAAAGAAGACAGCATTGGCTTTTCTACATTTGGTGGCCCTTGTGCAATTCACAGCAATCTATCATATATTGAGATAAACAGCATTTAACCTTTAGTCTTACCTCTCTGCCACTAAGATACAAGATAGGTCGTTTTTGACCAGAAATTACAGTGAACTCCAAGATTTATCTCAGGAATGAGCAAAGTAAACAAAATAGCACTTCAGGGGAAAAAAAGTTCAACAACACACATAAATGAAATGCAAAGTGATTTTCCCCCTGTGTTGAAAAGTAGTTTCTCCATTCAAGGGAGAAATAAGATTCCACACCTCAAATAACTAGATAGTTTTTTAACCTAGTTAGTTTAAAGGTAAACTTTCCTATAGTTATCATTTCAGATCATAATAATTTTTTAAAGTATAAAAATTCCTTCTCAATATAGTTTAATTAAATGATCGATATTTAGGGCATTATTTCTATACAGTATCCTGAAGCAAAACCACCATGATCAGATTCCCAGTGTATGTCTTCAAACTGACAGTTGCATAGTCACATATTTGCAAGTTAATTTTTTGCATCTTGTTAGCATCCACCTATTATCATAACTAACTCTGAGTGTTTATTATCTGCTAGGTAGTTTACACATATTATCCTAGCAATCACAGCAATGTAATATTATCTCCATCTTATGGATGGGAAAACTGAGACTCAGTCAAGTTAAATAATATGACCAAGGACACAAAGCTGTTGTATGGTAAATCCAGAAATTGATTCCCGTTTTTTACTACAATGCCTGTGCTTTTCCTAGCATAATATACTGTCTCTCAATAAGGTGTAAGAAAGATGTATGTGGAGTGCCTGGCACAGAGTGGGAGTACAACAAGAATTAATTTTACTATTCCCTAAAACTTTCAGGTAAATATTAAGCTTATATCCTTAACAGAAGTAAGATGAAAATAGTCTGAATAGAAACTCTCTAATAAAGAGTTCTCTTCAATTCCAAATCACATATGTATGTGAATCTCATTTTGGAGGCAATAAAGTCAAACCCTTGCATTTAGGTAGCCAATTCAAATGTAAGGACTTTAAAATTTACCAAGTCCTTATCCTTCATTTTTATTAGCCTTTAAGAAGGGAATGAGCAATAAAATAAGAGAAAAAAAAAACAAAACCAAAAACAAAACAAAACCCTCATAGACACAGACAACAGTATTGTGATTACCAGAGGGAAAGGGGGCTGAGGGAGGTGGAAGCGGGTATAGGGGAGATGAATGGTGATGGCAGGAGACTTAACTTGGGGTGGTGAGCACTCAGTACGGTATACAGGTGATGTATAGAATTGTACACTGAAACCTATATAATTTTATTAATCAATGTCACCCCAATAAATTCAATAAAAAAGAAAACAGACAAAAAAGGAACTTCATTTTAATCAATGAATTACCAACCAAGAAAGATACAGTTGCTTCTTTAATCAATATAAAATCTAAGAATCACAGCATTTTAGAACTGAAAGGGATATTACAGTTTATCTAATTCACATTTGTCTCTGCACACTCTGCCAAATTGGCCTCCAAATCCTACCTCTATACTATCATTTGACTAGTGAGTAACTAGTACAAGGTCACACACTGGTAGAGGCAAAGAAGAGACTAAAATCTCCTGAGTTCCAGTTCAGCCTTCTTTCCATTATGCCACCCAGGCACTCAATGCAAGAGCTCTCTAAGCAGTGCTAGACACAGTGTTTTAGGGCGAAAAACAAACAAAAAAATACCTCTAAGTATTTAAGTAGATTCATCTCTCCAGTGACTCTTAAAAGACTAATCCTATTAGCGAAACTTTACTGAGAAGGATGAATGTGTTAAATTCTTTCTAGACATTATTTTATTTCATCCTCAAGGCAAACCTATGGGAGTAGTTATTAGTTCTCTCCCATTTGATTGATGAGGAAACTCAGACTCAAAGACTTTAAATAAGTTGCCCAAGGTCACACAACTAGTCAGCAATGGACTCAGAATTCCAAGGTCTGACTTGAGAGGCTCAACTCTAAACAACTGTGATATACTATCATGTCTCTTTTTTTTTTCCTTCAAACTTGCTTCTTTATCCTTTGGGGTTTAGGATCATTATACATACAGTATGTATATCTAATCACAATTAGGGAAAAGGTTTCTGGAAGGATAACTGCAGAGAGAAAAATAGTAACCCACATCATCTCCACAAATTTAAGACCCACTTGTAATACTTTTTCCAAAGTCTAGGCCTTTGCTCTCGTCATGCAAAAGCCTCTTCTTTTTTCAGTAACATTAATCACCTCTTTTGTCACTCAATAACACTAAATCAGATTTTTCAAAGGCAAAGGAAAGCACTGATACCAACAATCACTTGAGACCTGAGACCTCTGGGCAGAGAAGAGCCCAAAAGCTAAGCAATGTTTCCACCAAAACTGCAATGAAGTTTACAGGGCAGTGACACAATCTTGTACCTGGTACTAGGAAACAGGGAGAAAAAAATCAAGCAAGAGCAGAGGGGCAAATATGCTGCAGGCCCAGGCTGTTAAACAGGAAAAGAATGAGGAAGGGATTTTTAGGCAGTCTTCTCCCAAGTCATTTTAAAGCCCAAGCCCACCACCAATTAATCCAATGCATGACACCCTTGTGAAACACCTGGTAAAGGCGACCCAAAGAGCCCCAACACTCCTTCCCGAGTTGCCAGCCTCCGCACTGTTTGTCTTACCCTTTTCTACCAGAGGCAAATTCTAAAGGATTTTCCTGCCCAACCCCCCACGCAGGGTGAATCTCGAGGAAGAGAGGACCTTGCCTCTCTCAGTGAGTATAGAGAAGACACTCGTTTTCTTTTCTTTCGGAGCAAGGGTATAGGAAGAGGAGGAGGGCACCAAGGAAAATAAGAGAAACTGGCTTTGGAAGGGGGTTGGAAGGGCGCAATTTAGTAACTGCACTCACCCGGGTGAGACATGGGAATGACCTCATTGCGGGTCCCCGGGAAGTTAAAGATGACGGCTCCAGACGCCCCTCTCTCGTAAGCCAGATGGATCTTGTCTGCGAAGGTGCAACCCCCTCCGCGCTGGATGAGGGCCAACCAAGCGACTTGCACCGTGTTTCCCCAGTCCCCTGGGACGGTGGGCACCGTGAAATTCGTGTGTGGGTTACAGGCATTGAGTGCTCCCGGCCCGTCGGGCGGCACCAGGACCCCAGCCACAGGCTGGAGCGGCGAATCCTGACCGTACACGCCCTCCTCGCTCAGCTCCCACACGGTGCGGTTCACTCCGGTGTGCGGAACTCGCCAGGACACGTTGAGGTACGCGGTCCACACAGCTTCGGCTCCCCGGGAGCCGGGAGCATACGGACTCAGAGCCAACAGGAAGCACCACGCCAGCAATCGGGAAAAGCCGCAGCCCCCGCGGTAGGAGACCCTGGCCCCGGGCGGTGGCCCCATGGCGCGCTCGCTCTGCGGTTCCCTAGGGCCCGGGACACGCGTCCTCCTTGCTAGCGGCAGGACCCTGGCCTTGACCAGGTGCACGCCAGGTGGGGAGCGAGAGGGGAGAGACTGGCACAAGCGGCGAGCTAGGTTCAAGCCCAGAGGCACGTAGCTTTGGTAGAGATGTTGCCGCAGAAGCAGCTTTTCGCAGCTCCAGGACTCTTCGCTCCGCTGCGGCCGTGTCGGGCTCCGGGGCTTTGGCATGAAGCTCCGCCCAGCCGACTGGGGGTAGAGGTGGCTGGGAGGGAGGAAAGGACACTGCGGGATCCGCCTCTTAAAAGGGTAACAGGATGGACAAGCAGTAGAGGAGGATCTGAGGCTGTGTGGCCAGGTGTGTCGCGTGGTTTTAGGAAAAATGGACAGGTGAGGGACTATAGAATATGCGAACATTCAAAAGCTCTTTGGTAACATTCGAGTTCGTTTTGAATTTCAAGAACACATTTTTCATCCTAACATTTACCTGAAGGGAGCTTCAAACTTAAAGTGCCCGAATGTGCAAGTACTAATAAAAAGCCCAGATCCGAAGGGTCTGAGTTGTAGTCAAGAGACTTTGGGTAGGTGGGTGATGCTGGAGGCCCTTTGACTCAGTCTCTAGACGCATGTTACCATTTTTTTTTTAAGTAAACCCTTCTCCTTTCCTGCTCCAAACAAACACAATACCTGTGTATTTCTTTGTTATCCTTACCCCATACTAAATATACAGCATCAGAGGCCCCTTCTGAAAGTAATCTTAGTCCTCAAAAAAGAATACGTTTTCATACATGTCAAAGCTAAGCCTCTTTTCTTAGTCTTCCGCAAACCAGCCAAAGCCCCTGAATGGATATATCTGCACAATTTATGACATTAACTACATCATTTTTCTCCATTTCCCACTAACTAAAAGAAGTGTGACTCACCTTAACAATTCAGTCATGGCACTATTGCATTATGATTTCTTCTTACTTTAAGTGCACCATTTTTATGCACTCTGTTGGTTTTTTTTATTTAGTAGGTGCTCAATAATTGGATGAAACTGAGTTAATACACCTGGTTTCAGATAATTTTGACCTTGGGGAAATTACTTCTTTATGCCTCAGTTTCCTCATCATCTGTAAAATGGGGACAATAATACCTACCTATTAGAGTTGTTCAGATGATTAGAAGAGTTTACACGTGTAAATCACTTAAAATAGTGCTAAGCAGAATGTAAAATTTATAGTTGTTAAATATTATCATTAAGCAGGTTCAGGGACCTAATACTTTTAAAATAATCATAAAGTTGTCACTTTGAGGTAATAATCAGAAAAAAATGACGTTCAGAATGCTAAACTTTAGCCACTTTTTCAGTTCAAATAAATATTGTTTACTTTATCCAGCCTAACATTTGTTAAATTCTTGATCAATCACTCCTTTCAGTATCAACCCAACATTTACTTAATATTATTCCCAAATATTAAGCATGGGACAATTCTGCACTTGATACTTTTATAGTTTGAGAGAAGCCAAAGAAAGTTAATAGCATAATCAAACAGCACCTACAATCCAAATAAATGGGAACTTCTGTGAGACATGAACTCTAGGTATTGAAAGGGACTTTAGAGGTCAATGGGGTAGGTATATGGGGCCAGTAGCATGGCACTCCTAACTACTGATGATGTTAACTTCTAAGATAAAAATTAGCTAGGGAAAAAGAAAATAATAGGATCAGCTACTTCTCAGAAATGGTACAGTTCCAGAATTTGTCTGAATTCACTAGTGAAGAGCTCTAAAAAGTTAATCAATATTACCTGCATGACAATCAACTATATTGAATTGAATAAACAATGTGTTCAAAAGAAGAGATCTTTTCTAAAGTACCTACAAAAATGAAGTTTGGAGAGACATTTGTTAACATTCATTCTTTCTTTTCTTAAACAAATATTTATTGCACACCTACTGAATACCAACCATAGAATAAGCATTGGAGTAAAAAATCAAATAACATGTTAACTCTGCTCTCAAAAAGCTCATGAATTGCCTGACTGGTGTTGGTGCAGTGTACTGAGCATCAGCCCAGGACTCTGAGGACCCTGGTTCGAAACCCTGAGGTTGCCGGCTTGAGCATGGTCTTGCCAGCTTGAGCACTGGATCATTGACATGAGCCCAAGGTTGCTGGTTTGAAGCCCAAGGTCGCTGACTTGACACCACCAAGGTCGCTGACTTGAGCCCAAGATCGCTGGCTCAGCTTGAACCCCCCCACCCCCGTCAAGGCATGTATGAAAAGCAATCAATAAACAACTATACTGAAGCAACTATGAGTTGATGTTTCTCATCTCTCTCCTCCCTCTCTCCTTGTCTCTCTCAAAAAAGAAAAAAAAAGCTCATGAATTAACTTTGATGAAACAAACAAGCAAACTGATGACTGCAGTATAGAGTGCTCTACGTGTAAATACTCTGATAGCGATATGCATAGGGCAGTAGTGGGTAATAGAGAAGAGGATCCTAACCCACACTGCAAAATAAGGAAGAGCTTTCCAGAGGAGACTACACCTGTGCTGAATTTGAGAGGGTTAGCCTTCCTAGGCAGAGAACAATACAAGGAAAAGTGTTGAGGCATGAAACTGAAAAATGTTGGGTAAAAACAAGTACTACAGGCTCTGTGAACACAATATGGTTGGATGCAACCCAGAGCACAAGACATAAAGTTGTAGAGTTCCACAGGGGGTCAGTTCTTGAGAGTCCTTTGGGTAAAGCTAGGGAATTTGGACTTTAACCAAAAGCAAGCAGTAATATAATCAGAGTTTAAGAAGGGAGTAATATATCATCAGATTTGAATTTTAGAGATCATTATGGCTTCTGTGTGGATAGATTGGAGGGGACAAGAGTAGAAGCAGCGAGCCCAGATAGAAGATTGTTGGCAGTGCTCCAGGTAAGAGATGAAGGTGGCCTGGACTAGACAGGTAGAGGAAATGAAGATAAGCAGACATATTGGAAATGTATTTTGGAGGCAAAATCAACAAGACTTGTTTAGAGGATGAAAGAGAGAAGAATTAGGGATTTCTCTGAAATTTTTGGCTTGGAAGACTTGCTTAATCAGGAAGATTTGAAATGTATAGAGCAGATAAGAGAGAGAGATGAGTTTGGTATAGATATTGATTTTGAGGTACCTATGATGTAACTAGGTAGAACTCTCTGGTAGGCAGTTGGATTTTCTGATTCCTGAACACCTACTAAGTGTAAAACACTGAGAAAGCATGGGTATACAGAAAAAAAGGAAACAGTTCCTGCCCTCAATGGGTTCACAGTTTAGTAGGAAAGTCACAGAGGTAAACAGACAATAATGTACAGTGTAATAAATGTTATGACTGAAAAAAGCAAATGATGCTATGGCAACAAGGGTGTGGCTGAGTCTATAAGAACAAATAGAGTTAATCAAGCAAAGAGAGTAAGGATATTCAGGCATATGCAATAGTATATTACATGAGAACACCAGGAAATATCCAGAGAGCTAACATTCAGTACTTAGGTATGGCAGAGATGTAAGTTGCTAAGTGGAGCCAAGGTAAGTAACACTGGTTAAGTAAGTTGTGCCAGAACATGAAGAGTTTAGAAATCTGTCTTAAAAAGTATGGACTCAATACACATACAAACATGTTTGCATATTCACACTCATGCATAAAGTAAATATGGCAAAATAATAATTATTAAACCAAGATGGTGGGTATGTAAGTGCTCAATGTACTATTTTTCAGATTTTCTCTATATTTTAAACCACAATGCATGAAACTGAAAATGTTACTTTTTGTAATGATGAGTTTAAATTTGTGAATTTATATTAAAGTATGTGGAACAAATGTATATGATCAGACCTAAGACTAAAAAGATCCACTGGATTGTATGAGGACAAGACAGGACACAGAGAGACTAGTGAGGAAGCTAACATTCCCGCTACTATTCTGGAGGTCTGGTCCAGTTGTGGATATGGAGGTATCAGACTATCATAGCTTGATGACATAAACCATTAAAATCATCCCATGAACTCTCCTTGTTACAAGTCCATCCTCACCAAGCAACCTTCTTTTTTTTTTTTTTTTTTTTTAATTAATAAACGGTTGCAACCCAGGGCATGCAGACATGGCCTGCATTCCAAGAGGGAGGAGTATTTTCTTTTTAATTTATTAATTTTAGAGAGGAGGGGAGAGAGAGGGGGGGTGGGAGGGAGAGAAGGGGAGGAGCAGGAAGCATCAACTGCCATATGTGCCTTGACCAGGCAAGCCAGGGTTTTGAACCGGCAACCTCAGTGTTTCCAGGTTGATGCTTTATCCACTGCGCCACCACAGGTCAGGCCAGCAACCTTCTTATTATCATTTAGCTCCTCATGTAAATATGCCTACAGAGAGATAATGCACCTATGGGCAAACACTAGTATTTGGTCCACCTGGAAGTTATACTTCTTATTATAAATTAATTAATTAGCATTCCGGTTTACACATTGGTGTCTTGTGAATTTACTTAAATGTGAGTCAATCCAGAGGATGCCAGTTTCTGGTTATATTACCAATCAAATTTCAAAGCTTGCAAAGCTAAGGACCAGTCTCCATTAAAGTCCTTCCATTCTATGGAGATTTGTCTGGGTAACTCTCTGAATTTCTCCAACCATATTCCTCTCTTTCACTGTGATTTCTTTTCAAAATTCAACCTAGCCTGGCTAGGAATTAGGTCTCTTGATTGGAAGCATCAGCATCATTGAGGAGCTCAAAAAAATTAAGAATCTTGAGAACCACCCCAGACCTGCTGAATCAGAATCTGCCTTTTAACAAGATTCACAGGGGATCTGTACGCACATTTACGTTTGAGAAACCTTGGAGTAGACTAGAATATTCCTGATGGGAAGTCAGCACCCAACCTCGGCCTGAACACTCCCCATGTCAGAGCTTACTACCTCACGAAGTATCACATCCTGAGCAGTACTATACTTTTCTTGTTAGAAAGTACATGTAAGTATTCTTTAACTTTGTTTCAGTCCTTTTTCTTCCTCCTACCCAACTCTTCCACCCCGGGTCCCCAGAGTTTCCATGCTACTCCCTGGTTCTATCACCACCTCACCAAGGCTTTTGCTTTGAGCAGTTTCCCTGTATCAGACCTCACCTGATTCCTGACCCTCAAACCCAATTTACTAGTCCTAGATGTATTCCCTCAGGGCGCTTCTGTCCCTAAGGCTAAGAATAGCTACTGCTCATTTTGAACTCATTTGATCCTCACAACCATCAGTCATGCTCCCCATTTTCGGAAGAGGAAACTGGCTCAGAGAGAATTAGCAAGTTACCTAAGATCATATAGCTTGTAATCGAATTAAGATTCCAATGTAGTTCTGACTGTATTAATAGCTGAATAGTGACTCAGTATATTCCCTCTGGAGAGTGACATTTGTACTTCAACAATTGTCTTATACCAAAAAGAGAAAGTCCAAGTGAAATGTTTCTTTTATGCATTTCAGGCGCTGTGACCAGAGAGGAAGATATATTTGGGCCAGGAGCCTTTATGAATTCCTCAAATCCTACCACAAAGGCTATCCCTGCCAAATATTTGTATTAGCAATACTGAACAGAAAGCTGTCCTGAGCAGTGCACTAAGGATGAACTGATAAACAGAGTAGCATCCTGCAGAAGCAATAGCAGGGCACCACTGTTGCCGATTAAGTTTCCAGTCACACTGAGTTTCTGCAGAGGTGCAGAGATGGACAATAATGTTCAGCTTTTGATATGTCTGCAAGAAATGAGACATCACATGTGGCTTCTTATCATTAAATGAATGGCAAAGCTCCATCTGGTACAATTAGTGTCCTGGCATCTAAGCAATGCTGTGGCTACACAGCTTGACAAAATGGGTGTGGAGAATATGTGGAGAAGAGATGACAATATATTTGCACTCTAGGCAGCTGCCCTGTCTATACCAAGAATAAAATGATGGGGGTGTGCAGAGACAAAGCAGGAAAAAAAGCCAAATGTGAGGCTGCAGCATATATCAAGTAATATAACATGGCTTGTAAATGCAAGTAAACCTCAGTCAACTCAAGTGGAAACATTAGAAAACAGAGGATTTTTTTTCTTTTTAAATTTTATTGAGAAATTTTAATTTAATGAGGTGAGAGGATTTTTTAAAAACAAACCTTTCATGCGCTTGAAGAAAAGGCAGAATGTCAGAGAGGAGCTTTATAACAGTAATTGTGCTATATCTGGAGCTAAGAAGAATCTTTTCATATCCATAACATTAATAGCTAACATTGAGAGCCTGCTATGGGCCAGGTACTTTATACCTATGACATAAATATTACATGCTAAATCTTAGAGAAGAATAAACTGAGGCTCAGGTTAAGTAATTTGTTGAGTTCACCAAAGGTAACCAAATGACTGAATTAGAATTTGACCCCACATCTTATTACAAAACTACACTCTTCCCAATGTAATACTTTCCACTCTATACAACACTACCTTCAAAAGTAGAGGTAGGAAGGAAACATTTGTTGAGAACCTACTACGTGTCAGACACTTGACATGCGTTGATTATATCATTTGGTTCTTACAACAGGTAATAAAATTCCATTATATAATAATTCCTATTTTCAGATGAGGAAAATGAGGCTCAGAAAGATGAAGTGTCTTTCCAAAGGTCACACAGCTAGTAGGTGACAGAGGTGGAATTCACATGGGAGTTTGTATGAGTCCAAATTCTATGTCAGTTTCACTCCGCTGTACTACCCTTACACATACATGGTGAGGATATTATTACAAAGTGGAAAGAATGCATGTTTTTCAGGCACATCTAGTAATACATTTTAGCACACTAATAAACCTTTCACTAGATGTCTTTGATTTTCTTCTGAGCAGCCCCAGAAATCCTAGATAACAAAGATTATGGGAGTAAACTATTTAGTCAAGTTGCTTCATCATCATTTATATATGTCTACATGTATGTTGTATACACACTCTCAGATGAGAATGTGGAGAAGAGTGCCTGAACCTGTGTTATGTGCAGAAAGGGTGTTTTATGTCCACTGGTGAAAACAGGTACAGAAAAGACTTTTATTGATGGAGGAAAATGCAGAAAATTTGAGCTAAATTGTGCTGACTTGATTGCTACTGGAGGATCAGGTTAGCTATCTTGAGTGTGCAGGGAGGTGATTAAGGGGTTGCCAAATGGCTAAACAGAGATAAGAGTGGAGAAAGGCCCAAGGTGCAGGAGTATGAATGGCTTCAGGGGAAAGTGGGGCAGGGAAGCTGCTGGAGGGAATGATGGACATGAGTAGTTTTTACTCTCTGCTGTTATCAGGGCAGTCTACTTGAGAAACTCATTTGGTTTCATGCTGTCTCCTCTCCTTTCTTTTCAGGTTTCTAATGAGATGAAAATTTCAAAAGAATGAAATCTTTGACCACAAGAGATTTATGCATATGTTCTTTAAAGAAATTACTTGGGGAGCCTGACCAGACAGTGGCACAATGAATAGAGCATCAGTCTGGATGCTGAGGACCCAGGTTTGAAACACTGAGGTCACCAGCTTGAGTGCGGGTTCATCTGGCTTGAGTGTGGGGTCACCAGCTTGAGTGTGGGGTCACCGGCTTGAGCATGGGATCATATATATGACCCCATGGTCACTGGCTTGAGCTCAAAGGTCGCTGGTGTGAAGCCCAAGGTCGCTGGCATGAGCAAGGGGTCACTGGTTTGGCTTGAGCCCCCTGGTCAAGGCACATACAAGAAAACAATCAATGAATAACTAAAGTTCCACAACTATAAATGAGTTGATGCTTCTCATCTCTCTCCCTTCTTGTCTGTCTGTCCCTGTCTTGTCTTTTTCTCTCTCTCACACACTTAAAAAAAATTCCTTGGGGAAACTGGGAGAGAAAAATGTTTTTCAATGAATTGTGCCCTACAGATAAGACCACATATTTGAGGTTTACTTCCAATCCATTCATACTACTCAGTAGACTAGATTCACACAGCTCCTCCATTCTAGTCTATTATTTTTAACTATGCTGTTGACTGCTTATGTGACACCAAGGAAGTTTCTCTCTCTTTTTTTTTCTCAAGTACAAAATAAGGATAATTATAACAAAAATGTGTATAGATATATTTGAACCACTTAATGTTCCTTCATATTAAAGCGTAACAAATCAAATAGTATATGTGTAATGCTGGTGGCCAAGGCTAGGCAGGTCCACATTGGATTCGGAGAAATGGTAGAGAAACTATGGAACCAAAGAGCACTGGGCCATTCCCATTTAGTAGATTCTTGCAACAGGGGATGAGCAAACAGGGGGGAACCCTCCTCTCACAGCAGCAAGTGGACAAACAGCATAATGGCTCCTCACAATGGCAGACAGGCAATCTGCCATTCTCTCTCTGCAATCCGCACTGGGTGCAAGCACCCATAGCCTTATATAAGCTATGCACATATGCCTCTGCCACATAATCACGCACTAATCAAGCATTGTCCTTGCAGCCCATGAACCTGCGAGCAAGCCTAACAGCTGTTTTCCTAACAATATATAAAATAAGTATCTATGATTTTCCCACTGCCTAGGACAAATGACAGAAGAGCTGTGGAAGAGAGTGGGCCTGGCAAGCATAGATATGATCAGTTTACTAAATTAGAGAGGAGTTAAGTTCTTAAAAATGCACATGGGCAATGAGTTTATTTTAACCTACAAATAGAATGGGATTCTTTCTTAATAGGAACCAAATTTGATATTTTTTCCCAGGAATGTTGTGGTCCTGAAAAGCAATTTAAGAATAAACATGCTTATATTATAGTGCATAACCACAATCACCTACTGAGGTCAAGGCTTACCCTTTAGAAGCTAAAGTGTGCCTGAATGTGGGCAAAGGCAGCCTTTGTATTCCAAGGGGCAAAGTCACAAATTCACAGCTGCCAACTATATGCATTAGGATTAGCTACAGCTGGTCATAGCGCAAAATTGATCAATAATTCGAGTAAACAAGCATTGGCAGTAAGTGACAAGGTGCTAGCACATAGTTGAGACAACTGAAATCGGCTGTCTTACCACTCATGATTCACACAGTAATTAAGTTTTATCACAACAGAATTAGGTAACTGTTATGGTTATGTTTGTTGCAGGAAACAGGCTAGGGACAAGCAAGCCTTCAATATAATGTTTTTTTATGACTACAAAAATTACTTTGGTTGGACTTCACCGCAAATCATGCAGTATAAAGTATAAGAACTTGTAACGAGGAAAAATACTAATGGGAACATCAAAAGAGAAAGTGCTCAGGCCCATTGAATTACAGCACACTCGAGTCCATAAAATCACTCTTGCTTAGCTGACAATCTTCCAATTAGCAGGAGGTAAATACACTGTTTTCCTAAATTCTCTTTGTGTTATTCTGGGTGCAGATAACGTCAATATACTTTATGTTGTTCACAGAAAACAAGTTCAGGAGCAGGTCAATGACTCTTTAATATTCTGGAGGCTGTTAACTCTAGAGCAGTGGTCCCCAACCCCCGGGCCACGGACTGGTACCGGTCCATGGGCCATTTGGTACCGGTCCGCAGAGAAAAAATAAATAACTTACATTATTTCCGTTTTCTTTATATTTAAGTCTGAACGATGTTTTATTTTTAAAAAATGACCAGATTCCCTCTGTTACATCCATCTAAGACTCACTCTTGACGCTTGTCTCGGTCACGTTATACATTTATCCATCCCACCCTAAAGGCCGGTCCGTGAAAATATTTTCTGACATTAAACCGGTCCGTGGCCCAAAAAAGGTTGGGGACCACTGCTGTAGAGCCACAGAAAGTCTTTCATGAGAAGCAATGAGGAGGCTCAGGAATGTTTGCTTTTTGTGGAATGAGAGAGAGAGAGAGAGAGAAAGCAGAAATTGAAATCCTAAAGCTCTTGTATGTTTGAAGAAGAGGCTCATCAAGTTTACCTTCAGTGATTCCACTAGTTGATTAAAACTCTTCATTTTTCTTAGGTGGTGACATTTGAGGTGTTTAGAGACCTGATGAGAGCATATGTTTGGGCTCTACATGGTGTTCAGGTCACAGTACCCTGTTGGTTTTAGGACCTTTTATTTTGTTGAATTCAAGGCAGGATGAAAACTTTACAGCATGCACATTCCAGAGAGCAGGCTGTCATATATTAGTGCTTTTAATTAATCCCCGCATAAGGCATTTTCAACGGAGGGTTTCAAGTTTCAAGACAGAAGTAAGTATCAATTTCTTAAAAGTAGTATACTGGAAAATGGATTGATAATGCCTGCTGTTATCCAGATTTCTTTTAAACAGAATCTTACCCACTGTCACTGCAAGTTGTTAGGTAATAGTGAACAGGTGAAGAACAAGCAGACTTCATGAGGAAAATATGCTAGACTAATCCCACCTGATCACTACAGTAGTATACAAATTTAGGAATAAACATTTTTACTAAACTTGACCCTATGGGCTGTCTGGTATACAAAATTGTAAGTGACAACCATCATAGGGTATACAGGAATAATATTTTTTTTCTTTTGGAGTTTCAGTGATTTTAAAAAGACACTCATTCTCTAATTTATTCATTTCATAATAAACATTTTTAGAGCTTCTAATGTCTATAGCCTTATCATAGTTGCTGGGTAAGATAAAAAGATGGATGCAACAAGGTCCCTCCACTGAGTATCTCAGGGTAAATTCTATCAGGACAAATTTTGTTGGCCTTCCCATAGTTTTTGCCTAGAAGCACTTAGATTATGAGCATTACAAGCTTTAACTGAAAGCATAGTCTAATCTCAATTGTCTCCTAATGGAGAAGTGATATTAATTTTTTCTTAGACTATTGTAAATAGCCTTGTAATTGATCTCCTTGTTTTTAATCTCTCCTCCACTCCCAATCATTCTTCATATTATTATCATATTATACTTTCTAAAACATAGCTGCCATATGTCACTTCTCATTGCATATTGAATTAAATGTAAATTTCTAAACTTGGAAGGCTAGGCCTTCAACAGTCTAAGCCCCTCTCACCACTACCCCCTTTACACCTCAACTATATCCAACAATACTTGTATTATATGTAACATCTTCTATATGCTGCATTTATTTATTTACATATGATTTTCCTTAATCAGGGAGTGAGTTCCTTGAGAGGAGAAACCATGTATTTTTGTGTGTGTGTGTCTGTGCTGGTTGCCTGGCACATTACAGTGTGTGTAAAGAACAAGTAAATGGATGGCAAGAACTGCAAGACAGGATGGCTAGTTTGCTAACTATGTGGTATAAATTTTTTCATTGTTTTAAAGGTATAATTTACATAGAGTAAAATTCACCCCTTTTATTGTACAGTTTTTATAAGTTTTGATAAACATAAACAGTCATCTAGTCACTACCACAATCAAAATATAGAACAGTTTCATTATGCCCCCCCAAATTCCCTTGTGTTGTGCTTTTTTAAGCAAATCCTTCCTCTCACTCTTAATCCCTGGGAACTTTTTATCTGTTTATTGTCCCTATGATATTGCCTTTTCCAGAATGTCATATAAATGAAAACATTCAGTATGTATCTGTTTGTGTCTGACTTCTTTCACTTAGCACAATGCATTTGGGATTCATTCACGTTATTGCATTGGCATGACATTTAAACAAAAGAATGGTCAGAGAGATGGGTCCTGTGTGAGAATAGAGCAGGAATGTTTGCTTCTGGCTCAAGGAATTAGGGGAAGTTTCTTGGGGAAAGTAATATATGAGTAGGACCTTGAGTGATAACTGGGGATATAGCAGGAGTAAAAGCTCTGAGTCACAAAAGAGCAGAACAAATTTGGAGAACACTACTTTAGTTTGGCAAGAGCACAAGAGAAGGAGTAGTGGGAGACAGGACAGCAAAGGTTAGGCAGTAGATACCCATTGCAGTTTTTGATTCAAGCTGTGTAGTTCTGTCTGCAGGGAATTCTGCTTGGCTGCCTGACCTGAAAGACTACCTTCCGTCTGGGTGAGTATACAAAGGTTATTCTTAAGCAAAGCAACAAATGACATCCATCAAAACATAGCATACTTAGGATCTAAAATATCTGAACTACTTTTACTTGCTAGAAAATGTGTTCATGAAATAACTGAATCCAATACCTACCAAAGGCCCTCTTATCTTTCCATTCATTTATATTCTTTCAATTTTCTCTATGGCCAAGGTATCAAAAAGCCAAGTATTGTTCCCACATTCTATCCTCCTTGTCCTCCATAGAAATATCTTCACTGGGGTAAGAATTAATGTTAGGGCTTCTGTCTTATCAGATAGGCAATAAAAATTCCAGTTGAACAGCATTTCTTTCTTTTGTAAGACCAAATTATCCACTGATATTACGCAAATTTCTATGTAAAAAGAACACATTCCTATTTTGAATGCTTTTTTCCCCCCTCTTGGACAAAAACAGACATTTCATGAAAGAAGATATATAGATGACAAATAAGCACATGAAAAGATGTTTAACATCATTAACCATTAAGGAAATGCAGATTATAACCACAATGTGATAGTGACATCACTTTATACCTACCAGAATGGAGAGAGAGAGAGAGAGAGAGAGAGAGAGAGAGAGAGAGAGAAATAGAGATAAATAAGTCCAAATTATGGTGAGAATGTGAAGAAACTGGATCACACATACACATACATTGTTATGGGAATATAAAACGGTACAGCCAATCTGGAAGACAGTCTAAAAGTTTTTTATAAAACTAAACATGCAACTACTGTATGAGTCAGCAATTTCAGTTATGGCCTTTTATCTCAGTTAAATGAAAACATATGTTCACTAAAACCTGTATATGAATGCTCATAGAAGCTCCATTCAGAATTGTCAAAACTTGGAAATACCCTAAATATGTAAATGGTTGAACAAATTGTTATACTGTATAGCTATACCACAGGATACTACTAAAAATTAAAGAGGAATGAACAATGAATATATGCAAAAATATGGATGAATCTCCAGAGAAATATGCCAACCAAAAAAAGCCCATCCAAAAAGGTTAAATGCAATATGACTCCACTTATATAACATCTTTTTAAGTGAAAACATTATAGTAATGGAGAACAGATTAGTGGTTAGGAGAGGGTGTGAGGTGGAGACATGTGTTGCTAAAAAAAGGCAATGTGACCAAGACCTGTTGTGATGAAAGTGTTCTGAATCTTGACTATGGTTGTGGTCACATTAAACTACACATATGATAAAATTGCATAGAACATGCAAATTAGAGCATATAAAACTAATAAAATTTAAATAAGGTGGATGGATTATATCAGTGTCAATCTTCTGGTTGTGATATTGTACTATACTTATGTAAAGTGATTCTATTGGGTTAAACTGGGTGAATAATATACAGGTTCTCTCTCACAATTGTGTTTGAATCTATAATTTCTTCAAAATAAATTTTTTTCTAAAAAAAGAGGAATATGAGTTGGTTGTAAAAATATAAAATACATGACTTGAATTTAATTTTAAGAAATAATTTTTTAGATATCTAAAACAATAAAAAAGATAAAAAATAAAAATAGCATTAAATTATGTCAAGAATATGGAGAAACTGTACCACACATACTCATACATGAATAACTTTTAGAAATCAATTTGATTCTATTTGGTTTTTTTTGTTGAGTAATTTGAATATTGTCTTATGACATAATTTAAAAAACACACAAAATTTACCAAATTTCTAGTTTTAATCATGTTGTCAAGAAACTTAGAGCCCAAACAGGGTCAGCTAATTCTACTTCTGTCATAGTGGTTCTTAACTGTTTTGTGGGTTAGAGTTATTTCTGAAAACTTAATAAAACCTATGTACAGAATAAACAAACACATCATTTTGTGCATAATTTCAAGAGTTTTATGGACTTTATGGAGTTTATCCACTGACCCCATGTTAATGTTCATCTACTGTTAAGCTATTCCAGTGTTTTTTCAGCCGTTGGTCTGTGAATTGGTCTGCCAGAAATTTTGTGTTGGTCCACAAAAGAGTTAACCACTCTGATGTATGAAGATTAAAGACCCAATGATCTTATTCCAATTTACTTTTTTTCAGGGTGATTTTTGCCTTAGCAGCCCTCAAAATAATTCTCCTATTTTCATAGGTCTCTAAGTGTAAAAAGGTTGAAAATTACTGTGCTATTCAGTATGGTAGCCAATAGCCTCATGTAGCTATTTAAAATTAAATAAAATTAAAAATTTAGTTCTTCAGGTACATTAGCCACAGGTTACTCATTGCTATGTATTGGAGATCACAGAGATAGATGTTTGTATTACTGCAGAATGTTCTCTTGGACAACATTGCTCTAGAATATTTAAGATAATATTTATGTTTTGGTATTATAGAGATTGTATTATTTAAACCTTTCTTTCACATTCCCATGGTTTCTTAATCAGCGATGATATGAAAGATTTTCTTAGACTTTTATCATCAATAAATCAACAAATAGCAAGTGTTGGTGAGGATGTGGAGAAAAGAGAACCATTGTGCACAGTTGGTGGGAATGCAGACTGGTGAAGCCACTGTGGAAAGCAGTATGAAGTTACCTCAAAAAATTAAAAATGGGACTGCTTTATGACCCAGCAATTTCACTTCTGGGAATATATCTGAAGAAACCCAAAACACTGATTTGAAAGAATATATACCATTCATGTTCATTGCATATTCACAATAGCCAAGATTTGGAAGTAGCCCAAGTGCCCATCAGTAAATGAGTAGATAAAAGAAGCAGTGGTATATTTATACAATGGAATAGTATGTATCCACAAAAAAGGGACATCTTACCTTTTGTGACAGTATGGATGGACCAAGAGAGTATTAAGCTAAGTGAAATAAGCCAGTCAGAGAAAGACAAATACCATATAATTTCACTTATATGTGGAATCTAATGAATAAACTAAACTAACACACAAAATAGAAGCAGACTCACACATACAGAAAACAGACACAGCTGTGAGAGGGGAGGAGAGTTGACGGGCTGGGTGAAAAAGGTGTAACAAATAAACAATCAAATACTTATAGGCACAGACAACAGTATGATGGCTACCATAGGAAAAGGGCAGTGGTGGGGGGTAGAAGAGGGTAAAGGGGGGATAATGGTGATGGATGGAGACTTGACTCAAAGTGGGGAACACAAAATAGAGTATACAGACAATATATTATAGACGTGTATACCTGAAACCTATATAATTTTATTAACTAATGTCACTCTAATAAATTCACCAAAAATTTATTAAAAAATAGTAAGTAAAAAAAAATCTTACTTTTACATTGCAAAGGTTTATTAATCAGCCATGGTATGAAAGATTTTCTTAGACTTTTCTTAAAGCAGGTCTGATTAAGAAAGGAGGATTTTTACATATTCTAAGATGTCTTAAACTATACAAGATAAGTTAGCCAGGAAATTATCACTTGGTTGTAAGATTCCATTTGATGGTTTTGGTTTATATTCATTGAACCCTATATAAAAAATAAGGATATTTCAAGAATATCAAAATATCATGAATGTTACTTAAAGATTTTTGAGTGGAAAAAGTTTTTTATTCTAACAAAGAAAAAAAAAAAAGGAGAGAATTGTAATCTTGAAATATCCTATGTCCTGGTGATATCTTTATCCATGTCTTTGCTATCATCGGCTTTTCTTAATGTTTTTTTAATTGTAATACTCCTGGAATTTTAATATTCTCATTAAAGTTAGTGGTGCCATACCAAAAGGGGCCAAATGAATGGCAAAATTCACAGCATCACCATTCAGATGTCCATTGTATGTATGTATGCATGTATGTATGAATTTTTGTTGTATCTTATTTTAACTTTCTCATTTCTTTTTAAAAAATTTATTAGGGTATAGTTGGCATGCAATATTAGTTTTAAGTGTACACATAGTGATTTGACATTTATATATTTTGCAGTGTGATCACCACAATAAGTCTGGTAACTGTCACCATGCAAAAAATTTTATTGATTTTTAAAAATTTTTTTAGATTTTATTTATTTATTTTAGAGAGAGGAGAGAGAGAGAGAGACAAAGGGGGAGGAGCAGAAAGGATCAACTCCCATATGTGCCTTGAATAGGCAAGCCTGGGATTTTGAACTGGTGACCTCAGCATTCCAGGTTGACATTTTACCCATTGCACCACCACAGGTCAGGCAGATTTTATTGTTTATTTTCCCTGTACTGTACTATACATCTCTGTAGCTTATTTATTTAAGTTAATTTATTTATTTTACTTATTTCCTGGGGTTTTTTGGTCCTTTTATGCTCAATCCCTCTACCCTATGCTTATATATTTTATAACTGAACTAAAAGTATTCTGTGCAGGGAATGAAATGATCAACAAAACAAACAGACAATCTACTGAATGAGAGAAGAATTTTGCAAATGATATTTCTAATAAAGGGTTAACATCCAAAATATATAAGGAACCCATGTAACTCAATATTAAAAAGAATCTGCTTAATGAATGAGCAGAGTTTATGAATAGACATTTCTCCAAATAAGACAACAAAGATGAGCAAAAAAGGTGAAAAGATGTGCAACTTCCTTAATGATCAGGAAAATGCAGTTCAAAGCCACAATGAGATACCATTTCAATTCAGTCAGGATAGCTATTATCAAGAAGTCAACAAATAACAGTGTTTTGAAGTTTTGGAGAAAAGGGAATCTTCGTGCACTGTTGGTGGGATTGTAATTTGGTGTATCAACTATGAAAAACAGTATGAAGGTTTCTCAAAAAATTAAAAATAAAACTACAATAAGACCCAGAAATTCTACTTCTGGATATTTATCCAAAGAAAACAAACACTAATTTGAAAAGTTATATGCACCCCTTTGTTCATTGTAACATTTTTTACAACAGCCAAGATATGGATGCAACCCAGGTGTCCATTGATACATGAATGAGTAAAGAACATGAAAAATATATATATGGAAAGGGATATTCGTCAGCCATAAAAACAATAAAATCTTGACATTTACAACAGCATGGATGTGGACCTAGAGTGTATTATCTTAAGTGAAAACATTAGACAGAGACAGAAAAATACCATGTGATTTCACTTATATGTAGAATTTAACAAAACAAAACAATACAGAAACACTAAAAAATATACAAATGAGACTACCTTAAACTAAAAAGCTTCTGCATAGACACACACACACACACACACACACACACACACACACACACACACAGTATGGGAGAACATATTCGCTGAGATGTCTGATAAGGGGTTAACAACCAAAATGTATAAAAAACTTTAAAAAGTCAATACAGGAAGACAAACAACCCAATTTAAAAATGGGCAAAAGACCTGAACAGACACTTCTCCAAAGATGACAAAGAGATGGCCAATAGGCATATGAAAAAATGTTCAACATTACTAATTGTCAGAAAAACGTAAATTAAAACCACAATGAGATGTCATCTCACACCTTCCAGAATGACTGTCATTAACAAATCACAAACAAGTGCTGGCAAGGGTGTGGAGAAAAAGGAACCCTCCAGCACTGCTGGTGGGAATGCAGACTCATGCAGCAACTGTGGAAAAACAATATGGAGTTTTCTTAAAAAATTAAAAATCGAACTGCCTTATGACCCAGCTATCCCACTTCTAGGAATATATTTTAAGAATCCCAAAACACTAATTCAAAAGAAGATATGCACCCCCGTGTTTATTGCAACATTTTTTTTACAATGGATAAGGTCTGGAAACAGCCCAAGTACCCATCAGTGGATGAGTAGGTAAAAATGTTGTGGTACATTTACACAATGGAATACTATGTGGATGTAAAAAAGTAGGAAATCTTACCTTTTGCAACAGCGTGGATGGACCTGGAGATTGCTATGTTATGTGAAATAAGCCAGGCAGAGAAAGACAAATACGACATGATCTCACTTACATGTGGAATCTAATCAACACAATAAACTGAGGAACAAAATAGAAACAGAGACAGGGTCACAGGGGACAGATGGAGAGCTGCCAGAAGGAAGGAAAAAGAAGAGACTGGATCAAAGAAGATGAAGATATTAGTAAAAAAACATATATACATAACATAAATACAGACAACATGGTAGCAAAAGCCAGAGGGAAAGAGGGTGTTGGAGGAAAATGATGGAATCAGGGCAAAAATACTCTACATGGGGCACGGGGGCACGATGCAGAGGGTGGTATATTGAGTGGGACACTTGAAACCATGTCAACACAATAAATTAAAAAATAAATATTAAATTAAAAAAAAGAAAGACTCAGATATTAACAACAAACTGGTGATTGCCAGAGGGGAGGGGTTAAGGGGATGGATGAAAAAGGAAAATTTATTTTTAAAATCAGTTTAATGTACTTATAACTTCAAGACTATTTCAGCTGCATAAAAGTCCTGTATGGCCCATCTGTGTGCTTCCAAGGACCCCAGCTTACGAATACAGTTAGATGGATTCTATTTTACCCACAAATGTTTTATTTTGTATTGGCTTTCTTTAACCAAGAGACTAAATTAAATCACCTTTGAGTTAAGTAGGCTATAGATCCTAAATTTTTATTATTTCAATTTTTATATACAATGGCAGAAAAAGACAGGGCTTGCACTGGCAAATAGGAAGAATTGCTTCAAGTGCATTAAGTATTTTTGGAGGAACACAGACATAGTTGAAAAGTATTAGGAAATAGTCAAGGGTCAGGCCTTATCTAAACAAAACCAAAATGGTTTAAAGTGAAATATTATGTTGTTTTGCTCAATTTGTATTTTTTACTTAGTTTAGTGTCATGTGAACATATATGATACTAATGGTGGCAAAGTGTTATTAAAATGGACAGACTCAGTGGTAGAACATCTGCCTGGCGTTCAGGAGTCCTGGGTTAGATTCCCGGCCAGGGCACACAGGAAAAGCGCCCATCTGCTTCTCACTTCTCCCCCTCTCCTTCCGCTCTGTCTCTCTCTCCCCCTCTCGCAGCCAAGGCTCCATTGGAGCAAAGTTGGCCCGGGCACTGAGGATGGCTCCATGGCCTGTGCCTCAGGCGCTAGAATGGCTCTGGCTGTGACACAGCAATGCCCCAGATGGGCAGAGCATCGCCCCCTGGTGGGTATACCAGGTGGATCCCAGTCGGGCGCATGCGGGAATCTGTCTGACTGCCTCCCCGTTTCCAACTTCAGAAAACAAAAATAAAAAAAATAATAATAAAATGATGGACGGAGGAGCAAAATTTTAAGTTCTGTGAAGGGAAAATACCTGAGTTGAGTAACATTTTCGATGTGTAGGCAAAAAAAGGGTGGAGAAAATGTAAGGGAACTGTGTCATTTTTTATTATTGACTGTCATTTATTGTGTTTACATAGGTTCAAGTATCCCACCAAATACATCCCCCCACCCTCGTGTTCCCTCTACATCCCACTTGCCCCCTTCCCTCCAATGCCCTCACCCCTTCCCTCCAGGATTTGCTTTTCTGCTCTCTATAACGCTGTGTTTGCTATATATAATTTCACCAATCTCTTTCCCTTCTCTGATCCCACCCTTTCATCCCCTTTACCTCTGTCTGCTTTCCCTCTGGTCCCTTTGATACTGCCTCTGCCTCTATTCTGTTCCTCAGTTCTCATTATTCCTTGGATTCCTCAAATGAGTGAGGTCATATGATATTTTTCTTTCTCTGCCTGGTTTATTTCACTTAGCATGATAGTTTCCAGGTTCATCCATGTTGTCACAAAAGGTAAGATTTCCTTTTGACTCATGGCCACATAGTATTCCATTGTGTGTATGTACCATAGCTTTTTAATCCACTCGTCCACTGACGGACACTTGGGCTGTTTCTAGATCTTGGCTATAATAAACAATGCTGCCATAAACATGGGGGAGCATTTCTTCTTCTGAATCAGATATTTGGTGTTCTTGGGATAAATTCCGAAAGGTGGGATGGCTGGGTCAAAAGGCAGTTCCATTTTGAATTTTTTTTTTCCTGAAGCTGGAAACGGGGAGAGACAGTCAGACAGACTCCCGCATGCGCCCGACCGGGATCCACCTGGCACGCCCACCAGGGGCTACGCTCTGCCCACCAGGGGGCAATGCTCTGCCCCTCCGGGGCATCGCTCTGCCGCGACCAGAGCCACTCTAGCGCCTGGGGCAGAGGCCAAGGAGCCATCCCCAGCGCCCGGGCCATCTTTGCTCCAATGGAGCCTTGGCTGCGGGAGGGGAAGAGAGAGACAGAGAGGAAGGAGGGGGCTGGAGAAGCAAATGGGTACTTCTCCTATGTGCCCTTGCAGGGAATCGAACCCGGGTCCCCCGCACACCAGGCCCACGCTCTACCGCTGAGCCAACCGGCCAGGGCCCATTTTGAATTTTTTGAGGAATCTCTATATTGTTTTACACAGTGGCTGCACCAGTCTGCATTCCCACCAGCAGTGTGGGAGGGTTCCCTTTTCTCCACATCCTCTCCAGCACTTATTCTGTGTTGTTTTGTTGATGAGCGCCACTCTGAGTGGTGTGAGGTGATACCTCATTATGGTTTTAATTTTCATTTCTCTAATGATTAATGATGTTGAGCATTTTTTTATATGCCTATTGGCCATCTGTATGTCCTCTTTGAAGAAGTGTCTATTCATCTTTTGCCCATTTTTTTATTGTATTGTTTATCTTCTTGGAGTTGATTTTTACAAGTTCTTTATAAATTTTTGTTATTAACCTCTTATCAGACGTATTGTCAAATATGTTCTCCCATTGTGTGGTTTGTCTTTTTATTTTGTTCATAGTGTCTTTACCTGTGCAAAAGCTTTTTAGTTTGATATAGTCTCATTTGTTCATCCTGCCTTTTATTTCACTTGCCTGTGGAGATAAATCAGCAAATATATTGCTGCGAAAGATGTCAGAGAGCTTATGGCCTATGTTTTCTTCTAAGATGCTTATGGTTATATGACTTACATTTAAGTCTTTTATCCATTTTGAGTTCATTTTTGTGAATGGTTTAAGCTGGTGGTCTTGTTTTATATTTTTGCAGGTAGCTGTCCAATTTTCTCAACATCATTTGTTAAAGAGACTGTCTTTACTCCATTGTATGCTCTTACCTCCTTTGTCAAATATCATTCCATAAAGGTGTGGGTTTATTTCTGGGTTCTCTGTTCTTTTCCATTGATTTTTATGAATGGTACTTGGTACTTATGCCAGTACCAAGCTGTTTTGAGTACCATGGCCTTGTAGTATAAATTGATATCAGGAAGTGTGATACTACCCACTTTATTTTTCGTTTTTCAAGATTGCTGAGGCTATTTATGTTCTTATATGATTTCATATATATTTTAGGAATATTTGTTCTATATATTTGAAGTATGCCATTGTTATTTTAATAGGAATTGCATTGAATTTAAAAATTGCTTTGAGTAATATAGACATTTTAATGATATTTATTCTTCCTATCCATGAACACAATATATGCTTCCACTTGTTTGTATCTTCCTTGATTCTTTTTATCAATGTTTTATAATTTTCAGAGTACAACTCTGTAACCTCCTTGGTTAAATTTACTCCTAGGTACTTTATTTTTTGGTTGCAAAAGTGAAGGGGATTGTTTTCTTAATTTCACTTTCAGACAGTTTATTGTTGCTATATAAAAATGCCACTGATTTCTAAATATTCATTTTATATCCTGCCACCTTGCTGAATTCATTTATCAGGTCCAGTAGTTTTTTGACTTAGACTTTAGGGTTTTCTATATACAGTATCATATCATCTGCAAATAATGATAGTTTTACTTCTTCTTTTCCAATTTGTATGCCTTTCATTTCTTCTTCTTGTATGATTGCTGTGGCTAGGACTTCCAGAACTATGTTGAATAAGAATGGTGAAAGGGGGCACACTGCCTTATTCCTGATCTTAAGGAAATTGCTTTTAATTTTTACTCATTGAGTATGATGTTGGCTGTGGGTTTCTCATAGATAGCCTTTATCATGTTGAGATATTTTCCCTGTATTCCCACTTTGCTGTATTCCCAGTTTTGATCATAAATGGGTGCTGGATTTTTTCTAATGCTTTTTCTGCATCTATTGATATTATCATGTGATTTTTCTCTTTCCTTTTGTTTATATGATGAATCACATTGATTGATTTGTGAATACTGTACCAGCCTTGCCTCCCCAGAGTAAAGCCCACTTGATCATGATGTATGATTTTTTTTTTTTTATGTATTGCTGGATCCAGTTTGCTAATATTTAGTTGAGAATTTCAGCATCTAAATTCTTCAGATATATTGGCCTATAGTTTTCTTTGTTTGTATTGTATTTGCCTGGTTTTGGAGTCAGAATTACGCTCACCTCATGAAAGGAGCTTGGAAGTCCTTCTTCCTCTTGAATTTTTTCAAGTAGCTTGAAAAGAATAAGAGTTAGTTCTTCTTTGAATTTTTGGTAGAATTCACCAGTGAAGCCATCTGGCCCAGGGCTTTTGTTTGTTGGGATTTTTTTGATAACTGTTTCAATCTCCTTTGTTGTAATCGGTCTGTTTAGGTTTTCTGATTCTTCCAGATTGACTTTTGAAAGATTATATGTTTTAAGGAATTTGTCCATTTCACCTAGGTTGTCTAATTTTTTGGCCTACAATTTTTCATAGTATTTTCTTACAATCCTTTGTATTTCTGCTGTGTCAGTTGTTACTTCTCCATTCTCATTTCTAATTTTATTTAGTTGACTCCTGTCTCTTTTTTTCTTGGTGAGTCTGGTTAAAGGTTCATCAATCTTGTTTACCTTTCCAAAGAACCAGCTTCTGGTTTCATTGATCCTCTGTATTGTTTCTTTAGCCTCTATTTCATTTATTTCTGTTCTGATCTTTATTATTTTCTTCCTTCTATTCCTCTGGGCTATACTTGCTGTTCTTTTTCTAGTTCTTTTAGATGCAGAGTTAAATTGTTTATTTGAGCTTTTCCTTCTTAAGGTGTGCCTGTAATGCTATGAACTTCCTTCTTAGGACTGTTTTTGCTGTGTCCTATAAATTTTGAGTAGTTTTATGTTCATTTTCATTTGTTTCAAGAAAATTTTTTATTTCTTCTTTGATCTCATTGTTAACTCATTTGTTATTTAATAACATGTTATTTAGTTCCCAAGTGTTTGAGTGTTTTTTTCAGTTTTTCTATTGTAGTTGATTTCTAGATTCATGCAATTGTGATCAGAGAAGATGCATGATATGGTTTCAATCTTCTTAAATTTATTGAGATTTATTTTGTGTCATAACATGTGGTCTATCCTAGAGAATGTACCATGAGCACTTGAAAAGAATGTATATTCTGCTGCCTTATGGTGAAAGGTTCTCAAGATATCTATTAAATCCAGTTGATCTAGTGTGTCCTTTAAGTCTGCTGTTTCTTTGTTAATTTTCTTTCTTGAGGCTTTATCTAATGATGTTAGTGGGGTATTGAAATCCCCTAATATTATAGTATTGCTGTTGATTTTACCCTTTATGTCCATCAAAATCTGCTTTATATATTTAGGTGCTCCTATATTAGGTGCATAAGTATTTACAATGGTTATATCATCCTGTTGGATTGCTCCCTTTATCATTATGTAGTGACCTTCATTATCCCTTCTTATAGCCTTTCTTTTAATGTCTATTTTTTCTGATATAAGTATTGCTACCCCAGCTTTTTTTTCATTTCCATTTACATGAAATATTTTTTTCCATCCCTTTACTTTCAGTCTATGTGTATCTTTTGTTTTGAGGTCAGTCTCTTGTAGACAGCATATATATGAGTCCTGTTTTCTTATCCATGCAGCTACCCTATGTCTTTTGATTCAAGCATTTAATCCATTTACATTTAAGGTTATGATTGATATGTAGTTGTTTATTGGCATTTTATTCTTTAAATCTACTTTTCTCTTTTACTAGGTTTCCCCCCCACTTTTTCCTGTTTACAACAGACCTCTTAACATTTCTTACAGCCTTGGTTTGGTTGTAATGAATTCCTTAAGGCTTTTCTTGTGGTTTTTGTTGTTGTTGTTGTTGTTGTTTGTTTTTTGGGTTTTTTTTGGTCTGGGAACCTTTTTATTTTTCCTTCAATTTTAAATGATAGCCTTGCTGGATAAAGACATCTTGGTTGTAGGCTCTTGTTCTGCATTACTTTGAATATTTCTTGTCATTTCCTTCTGGCCTCAAGTGTTTCTTCTGAGAAGTCAGATTACATCCTTATGGGGGTTCCTTTGTAGGTGATTGATTGCTTTTTTCTTGCAGCTTTTAGTATTTTTTCTTTATCTCTTAGCTTTGGTATTTTAATTATGATGTGTCTTGGTGTAAATCTCTTTGGGTTCCTTTTTAATGGGATTCTGTGTGCTTCTTGAACTTGTGTGACTTTTTCCTGCATCAATTTAGGGAAGTGTTCAGCTATGATTTCTTTAATCAGATTCTCTATCCCTTGTTCTTTCTCTTCTCCTTCAGGAACCTCTATTATTTGGATGTTGTTTCTCTTCATGTTTGTCACAGAGCTCTCTTAGAGTTTCCTCAGACTTTTTGATCCTCTTTTCTTTTTGCTGTTCTGCTTTCATGCTTTCTCTTATCTTGTCCTCTAAATTGCTGATTCAATCTTCTGCTTCATCCAGCCTGCTTTTAATCCTTCTAGTGTAGTCTTCATTTTTGATATTGTGTTTGTCATTTGTTTGATTTTTTTTATGATTTTAATGTCCTTTTTGATGCCTGCTATCTCTGTTTAAGTGCATTTTGTCCATCTATCATTTCTTTAAGATCCTGAGCATCCTAACAATCATTATTCTAATCTCTGCATCCAGTATCTTGCTTATTTCCATCTCATTCAGTTCTGTTTCTGGGATTTCTCTTGTTGATTGATTTGAAATGCATTTCTCTGTCTTCCCATTTTGTCTCTGTATAGACTGATCCTTTGGATGTGTTTTTGTAGCTATCTGAGTATAGGGTTGGTGTTGTCTGCCTCCAGCTTTCAGTTGTGTTGTTTCTAGATATTCTTGGGTTGGCTTCAACTGTTTTAAATCTGCTGTGGTCTACTTGTCTGCTGCTACCACTCTTTTTTCTGTTTATGACAGCATTTTTCTATGCCTTAGCTGGGTCAAGTGTGAGGAGCCTTTCCATAAGACACCACTCTAACTACGGTTTTTTAAGTTCTGAGCTGATGCTCTCCATATCTGGCTGCTGGATGTACAAGCCCTGGACATTCCTGGTTGGAACCTGGTGCAGACCAGTGGGGGTCACTGCTTTTGACTGGCCCTTAACAACGTTCTTGCAGTTACAAGTACTCCAGAATTTGTTGCTACCTCTGCTGGGCTGTGATGACATTTTAAATATCAGCTGTACTCCTAAGCTGGCTTTTATTTACTCTTAGCCAGTGTGTGTGGCCTCTCTATTCCTGAAGTGTGGTTTTTCCACTGGTCCCCCACTGCCTTTGCCTCTTCAGGTACTTGGGCACTGGCTTGAGCTCATGGGCTGCAGCTCTGGCAGCTCCACGGGTGCAGGGCACTCCTTGCCTTGCTGGACTCTGCCCCCCACGAGTGTGCAGAATGCCTCTCTGGGCTCCATCCCTCACTGTTGCCATGAGGGCCACCTGGCTTTGCACCCTACAGGGGTGCAGGACCCCTCTCTGGGCTCTGCCTCCAGTGGGCATGTGGGACACTTTGACCTTCAGGGTTCCGCCCCCCAGGGGCCTGCAAGAGACCTCTCAGGGCTCTTCCCCCTGCCACTGCCACACGTGCTGACTTGCTGGGTCTGCCCCCATCTGCTGTGCAGGCCAAGTGCTGCGGCCACCACCACAGTCAGCCCTCTTGCCCTTTGTAGGGTACTTAGCAGGTTGGGGGGGGTACTGTAGCCCAGACCTCAGCACTCAAAACCTGTGCCCCTGATGCACCCCCTGCTTCTAAGTGTATCTCTGTACTGACTGGAGCAGGAGAGCTTCTGGTTGGTGGGGTAATTGCTTCCCTTTGCTGGCTTGGTTCTTCCAGGAAGAATGGCCACGTTAGGTTTGGGGAGTGGCCCAGTACAGGGGTCAAAGTAGCTGTCCCCCACAGTACCTTCCTGTGCCCCTGAGACTACACTCTCCTCTCACAACTCCAGTCCTCTCAGCGCTTCCTGCTCCTGAAGCCCCCAGGTAAGTGGCTGTGAATGAAGTTTTCTGCATGGTCCCTTTAAGATGGAGCCTGGGTCGGAGAGTTATGTCTCCCTCTCACAAATAGTAACCTGGCTCTTCTTTCAGCTAAATACTGTCTATATGCCACTTCTAGTCTGGGGCTCCAGGTTGGGATTCCAGTCCTGTGGCTGAGGATCCACAACTCTCTGGGCAACCCACCCCACCATGAGAGACCCTCTGAGCCACCTCTCGCTTCTGGGAGTGGGGCAGCCCTTTCTGCATCTCTGCCTTTCCCACCAGCTCAGTGTGGTTCCTTTGGTGTTATTTGGTTATAGATTGCTCTTAGTTTAGTCCAAAGTTGGTTTTTCAAGATTATTGTTCCTAAGTTAAGTTGTAATTTACTTTGGTTTTGGGAGATGGGAGTTGTAACATTTACCTACTCCATTGGCATTTTCCCTAAGGAGGAATGGTGTCTTGCAAGAAATACCTTTTTAGCTCATTGTAGTCTCTCAAGTGTTTAGGAACAAACTTTGTACTTAAAGTGGTAGTCATTTACCAAAGCTCTGATGACCGTTTTCTTATTAGAAAAATTATTTTCTAAAATTTAAACAATATTTTTGCATTCCTGGCTTTCTCCTTCAAATATCAAAATCAACTTTTTTATTTTTTGAATTGAATTTTATTTTCCACCTGAAGCTGGGTACAGCTTATTATATTGAAGGTATAGTTTTTCTCAGGGTCATCATTTTTTATTAGTCCCCTAAAAAAGAATTGAGTCAGATCTCAATTATAGATACTAGCAGACAGGAAGCTGTAATATAGATAATACAAAAGACACTTCAGTTTGGCTTTGAGGTTTTGGTTTTTCATTTTTCAGCACATTTTCATTTTATGTTTTACCATAGGCATTACCGTCAGGCCCATAAGCTGTAACTCTGAAGTGCTTGAGTGATTAAAGACAGCCTGAGATTTAAACACCAACAGTGAACTGGCTGCATACAGATAATTAAATTAATGGAATAACTTAGTATATTTATATTCTTATATCACCTTACTCCCATGGGCATGTAACCACTAAAGAGAATCTATGGACTCACTGGTCTTATTCATTCTGGGAATTTATTCACATCTTGAAGGTGCTCGGTTTTAAAGTAATCAGTTATATTGATTTCTGGTTTATTTAAATCTATTTTGCCTGACCTTGACTGAGTCTCTTGGCATTCTCTTAACTGAAAGAGTTGTCTTATAGCCTGACTGAGTGGTGGCACAGTAGATAGAGTGTCGAACTGGGATGCAGAGGACCCAGGTTCGAAACCCCAAGCTCTCCAGCTTGAGCACGGACTAATCTGGTTTGAGCAAGGCTCACCAGCTTGAGCCCAAGGTTGCTGGATTGAGCAAGGGGTTACTTGGTCTGCTGTAGCCCCCTGCTCAAGGCACATATGAGAGAGCAATCAATGAACAACTAAGGTGCCACAACAAAAGAATTGATGCTTCTCATCTCTGTCCCTTCCTGTCTGTCTGTCCTTATCTGTCCCTCTCTCTGTTTCTCTCTGTGTCTGTCACAAAAAAAGAGTTGTCTTATAGTGTCAGAAGATACTAGAAATTTTATTTCAGATGCCAATGATAGCATGCTACTATTTAAATAAGCTTGAGAGATTCAAGTTGTTTGGATTAGCCATGAAATTGCTCAACTTGCCCTCTGCTGGATCTTTATTTTATAAGTTTGAAACAGGAAAATGCTGTGTCATCTGGTTGCACAGTGGTTTGGGAAAAGGAATTCCACTATAACTATCACATGTGTTGAATAAACCTAAAATACAAATTCACAAGTCTTTCTGGCATGGTTAAGTCTGGGTCACTGAACTAGTTTCAAAAGTAAAAGGAAGATTTAAAATGCTATATAGATACAAACTTTTTTTTAAAGATTTTTTATTTATTTATTTTAGAGAAGGGGGGAGAGAGGGAGGGGAGGAGCAGGAAGCTTCAACTCTCATATGTGCCTTGACTGGGCAAGCCCAGGGTTTCGAACCGGCGACCTCAGCATTCCAGGTCGACGCTTTATCCACTGCGCCACCACAGGTCAGGCCTAGATACAAACTTTTTTATGTGCTTAAGAACCCCCTTGTATTTTATGAAATAAGATAATTTTATTTTATTATTGTTAGGTAATCTTTCCATAAATGTGTAAACCAAGTAAGTAATTCTACAATTATTATGCAAACCAGCTAAATAATTCTGCCATAAGAAGATAATGTGTGAAGAGGTCGATTTTAATACAAAATTTTTTCAGGGTTTGCAAAGATGCATTTCCACCTTCTGTCTCTATCCCCAGGGTTTTATCTGAGCCTTAATTCTATAAATCAGCACATATTCCTATAATTTTTCCTTGTGGAGATGAATGGGGGATTATATTCAATTTTTTCTTTAACAAAAATTATTTATATGTTTTTCTTAATTCAAAATATTTTTCAGTGTCTTGTGTGATAAAGTAACAAATATCCAACCATTATCTTTTCAACAGTTTCCAACACAGTCAAATAGGATTGTACACAGTTCAGTTGCAAAAAACTGCACTCATAGCCACATTTTATTTGACCAAATATTCTAGCTTATAGCTTCAGAAGAAACAAATTATGAAAGTATGTAGACAGAATCTAGAAAGCCTATTATTTCTCCTCTCCTCAGTGTCAACTGGCACACAGAAACTAAAACTGGCCAGAATATAGCTGGCTATTTTCTCTATGAATTTCTTTCTAAAGCACTTTATTTCTTTTTCTGTTAAATCAGCTTCTCATATTTCTGTGAGTAAAAACATTTTCATTTTATCAAACTAAAATTCTTCTGGACTTATTTAAGTCAATGTTTTCAATTAAATTATTGTTCTCTGAGTTTTCTAAAACATTGTCCTCAACTGCTTATACCATTAACAAAATAAATAATAACAGGTGCAAAAGTAATCCTAAGGAGGACTATAAATTAATCTTTGGTGTGTATTAATCTTCACTCTATTCTTTTGTTTATGAATATTCGTGGTATGTCAAAGACAAAGGTAAACCTGACTCAAGAACTGGAAACCAAATATGTTAATAATGGATTTCAGTTTGTCTATTTTTTGTCATATTTCATTAGAACATAATATTTTCTATTTAGCTTCTTAGAAATCAGAATACAATCTACACAGTCATTACATTTATCTGAAAGTAAATTTAGGGAAGTGGGATTTTTGTTTTTGTCATTTTGTTTAGCTTAAGGCAAAGATATTTGAATTACCCTTGGACTCTAATAATTTTTATTTCTTTAAAGTGAAAATAGAGTATGTGATTTGAGAAGATATTTTTAAAAATATACTACCTTCAAGATCTCACTGTAACGAAATGGAAATATTCCCATAAGAATTGATAGCATAAAAATATTCTAAGTGAATGTCCAATAAAACCCCACAAAACTCTATTTTATGTTTTTTTTCTAAATTTTGTTTATTGATTTTAGAGAGAGGGAAAGAGAGAGAAAGAGAAAGATTGTAGGTACCTCACTTCAGTAGTTCATTGATTGCTTCTTGTATGTGCCTTGATTGGGCAAGCCCAGGTTTTGAACCGGCGACCTCAGTTGTCCAGGTTGATGCCTCATCCACTGCACTACCATAGTTCAGGCAAACCACTTCATGTTTTTAAAATGTAACTATAGGTCATGGCCACAGATCAGTTAAATGGAAGCCTAAAATATCAGATTTTAAAATTATTCCTGTTTGAAAGAGTTTTTGAAAGAGACATGCTTTGTCAGTATTTACTACTTTACTAGTATTTTAAGTATTCACAGAGTGAAGATTGCTGGACTGGGACATCAGACAATTTTTTGTCTTATTTTTTTTTTCAGAGAAGTATCAATAGGAGAGCAAAAAATTTAAACAATTTTCACAAGTGAACAGTGTGGATATTCTTTTAGACTTAATATTTATTTTAATTGCTAGAAGTACCATCCAAACATACAAAATAAAGAAAACAGCCGGACCAGTGTTGGTACAGTAGATTGAGTGTTGCCTGGGGCAATGAGGGGCCCTGTTTGAACTCCAAGGATGCTGGCTAGAGTGTGGCTTGAACTCAGGATTGCCAGCTTGAGTGCTGGGTCACTGGCTTGAGTGTGGGATCATGACTTGAGCCCACGATCACTGGCCTGAAGCTCAAGGTTGCAAGATCACTGGCTTGAGCAAGGTGTCACTGGTCACTGGCTCAATTTGAGCCGCCCACCCCATCAAGGCACGTATGAGAAGCAGTCTGACAACTAAAGTGAAGCAACTAAGAGTTGATGCTTCTCATCTCTCTCTTCCCCCTTTCTCTCCCCTGTCCTGTCTCAAAATAAATTAAATTAAAATAAAATAAATAAAATAAAATAAAATAAAACTAGGTAGTTGATTATATTTAAAAAAGAAAATAGAACTCTATTTTCATTATGAAATCATTTTGCAAATAGTGTAAAACTTTACTAAAACTACTTGGTTAAAGTTGGAAAGTTTTATAACTGGAATTATATAATGTAATATATCATTATTTTAGAGAAAGGCCAGGACTCATTCTATGATGAAAGGAAATTCATGGTGTAGATAAGTTCTGCACTGGGATCAGTTACTTTATACAAGAAAACCAATTTTTTTCTAGTGCCTTAGTAAATATTTGTTTACAGAAAAGAAATTAGACTATGAATTAAAATCATTTACATTGTTCTCTGAAGCAGATTTATATATTTAATTAACTGATTATATTACTGTATATGTCTGAAAAATTATTTTTTAAAACACCCAACCATATTTCAGAGATTTTATGGCAGATAAACTTTCCTCTTAAAGTTTTAACAAAATAAAAAAAACCACACAGCTATATTATTTTCAAGTAATACAATTATACAAATAAACTGCTACTAAAATTATGCTAAAGAGAAGCACTCACTGCTAGATATGTGTTAATGAATAGGCAAAGATTGTTTGCAGGAAAATTGTTGCTTTTATGTTAAAAATAAGCTTCTATTTTCTGAAGGCAGTTAATCAACTCCCCACTCCTCTAAGTGCTAACCTTACATTGTTAACTTAGATTAAACTGGTGAGAATTAAAGAGATTTTTATTATACTTCATCTAAATTCACATAGTATGATTCAGATCACTACATCTACAATAGCTTATATAAATAAGTGAAAGAATAGAGTTAATTTCACAATAATGTGCAGGGAAACAACATATGAACTAGAATTTGGTTTCTTTACTCCAGGACCCTGTGTGGGTGTAAGCACTCTGTGTAGGTGTGTTAAACACAGCTGGTAATCTAGGCAGTTCCTATTGCCAGAGCTTTATATAGAAACAGCCTAACAAAGAAGTCATGTCCCTAACTGCCAACTGAAGGTGAGACACCAAATAGCTTCAGGGAGAGGTGATAGAGATTTAAAGAACAACAATAATACTGCTAATAGACAGCAAGGCTGTCATTAAGTTGAGGAACCCAAATATTTCTGGTGATACCACACTCCACTGTTTATAGACAGAATTGTGAAGTAGGTAATATTTGTTTGGGAGAGAATATTCTCTCCTTTTCAGCCACATTCATTCATTTGTTTATCAAAGAGGGCCTAGTGTTAGTCACTCTGCTAAGTGCTGTGTAGACTGAGATGACTGAAATAAGGTCCCTGGATCTCCATCAGTGTAATGCTGTTTCCAGGTCACACATCATCCTATCTGCTAATTTGCACTCAAGTCACAGTCAAGAAATCAATTCTTGTTTTGGTATCAGTTGTTAAAGTTACGATGTTACCTTTCCCAGGACCATGTGCCTTTTTAACAAGAACTCCAAACCCTATAGCTTTCAAAACCCAAATAAATGCTGCTTTAATAATAGATAAAATTTCAGATACTATATCATAAGCATGAAGATATTGTTGGGCAGGAGAATTCCTGGGACCCAGCAAATCACGTCACACAGGTGACTGGCTCCCCATTCCTTGCTCAAGACACAAAAAGTAAAGTCATTCTTGAGAAGCAAAGGAAAGAGTCTTCCTGATTAACAGGAAAAAAATACACACAAAAATTTTAGTGTTAAGAAACATTGATGTTCAAATTCTACCATTAATAAATAGTAGAAAAGTCAATAACACTGATTGAGAACTGAATGGATGGTATAAAGTAAATAGAAGACAACCTCATGTAGAGAACAGTTTAATGTCCTATTTGTTCATTGTACAAGTAAAAGTTAGAGGGTAACACATTTTGGTGTAGTTTGCTGTATAGCAATGAACTGAACTGCCTTGTGAGGTGATAAATTCTCTGTCACTGAAAGTATGCAAGTACTGTAGTAAATAGACAGTCATCAGACAAGATTTTAGTTGAAGAGATTTCTAAAATATATGAAAGATTTATGTTTTAATGTTCCATCTGTAAATCTATTAGTCAATATTAAGTAGAAATCCAGGAAAAACACAAATGGATACAAAAGGATACATAAAAATAGGCAAAAAGCAAATTAACATGACCTAAACTACGTTTGTAAGTGTTGAATAGATGCCAATCAAAGGAGAGAGCAGGGTAAAACATTAATCAAGGAAGGCTTGTAATATGAAATAAATTTTGCCCAAGATTTTTAAGTGAGAAAAAGACATGCGTAGGCAAAGAATAAGGAGAATAAACCAAGAAGGGGAATGACTTTTTCAGCATCTTTTATTACCAATTTTTGGAATGTGTACTATAGAATACGCACCATGCTAAGTGATTTGTTTAGATGTGTTATCTCATTTAATCCCTACAAACACACTATAAAATAGTACTATAGTATTCCCACTCTATAGATGAGATAACTTAGATGAGAAGGCTGGAAGTCAGAAAGGTTAAATAACTTGTCCCCAAGATCACAGATAAAAAAAATAGTAGATCTGGTGTTCAAATCCAGGTCTATTTCCCTACAAAGCCCATGATGTAAATCACTACTACATACCAATGCTTCTCAAAGAACCCATGTTGTATGCCTGAAGGAAGGCTCAGAGAACTGTGAACTGTAAAATGTGGGAAGACAGGACAAATAGTTGGTCCTCAGTAAATATTTGCTGAATAAGTAAACCCTTGCTCTGTCGATGGAAAAAGAACCCCACATTTTTATGTCCTTTTTTGTTCCTGTGTTGGAAAACTCAACTGTCAGCCAGAGTTTGTTCTCCCTTAAGAGCTTATCTCCTAGCCACTGATTGCACAGCTAGCTTCCCTTACCCAGGCTATGGATATGTAAACAAGAACAAATAGCACTCCAGGGCTTTATCCTCTAGGGTTTAACCTCACCTCTTGTATCCCAGGTGAGTGAGGTATCATGTGGTAATATGCAACACGTTAGAGCCCTACTGTTTCTATTTAGGCCTTGTTTAAGCTTCCCTTGTTGAGCCAAAGGGCTGTAGTTTTCAGGAGAGAAAGGATGCATTCTTTGTGAGATGGTCAGAAAAACTACACCTCTTCCTTTAGCCAATATTCAACTTACCCCTCTCTATATTTGAATTCTGTTTCAAGAATTCTCCACGAAGCCATTCGGTAAATATGGCCTTTTTAGCACATCCTGGCTTTTTGATAAGACTAATTTTCCAAGAACATTTTCCTGTATGGTTGAAATGGTACAACATTTCTCAGAATTAAACATTGTGGTCTTCAACTGCAGCTAATCTTACTGTTCATTTAGATGCTGGTTATATCCTATATGAGACTACTAAAAATAATCAGCAGAGAAATTACTGTGACAAATGGTTATTTGGTGCATGTAGATGTTTTTAGAGCTAAAATAATGTCAAACATCCTATTTCACTTGATTCTACCCTTCTCTGCTTCCTTCTCCACTGAAATGATTGTTGTTGTTTTTATGACAAAGACAGGGAAAGACAGAGAGAGGGACAGATAGAGACAGACAGATAGGAAGGGAGAAAGATGAGAAGCATCAATTCTTTGTTGTGGCACCTTAGTTGTTCATTGATTGCTTTCTCATATGTTAAGGTGACCAATTGTCCTCCTTTAGAGAGGAAAGTCCTTCTTTTGGAAGTTCTGTCCTCCCTAGAAGAGTGTCCTCCTACATGTCCTTTTTGATATTGGAAAACTAATCTGTAAATGTTCGTATTCTACCAATGCAGAATAGATCTATTGCGTGTGATGTGATGTATTTGTATCTAAATGATTACTTTTTTCTTACAATTATTATTAAAAATTAATAGGCATGTAAACAATTACAATATAAAATATTACAAATGTTTTTATTAGGCATTTATCATATTACAGTGTATTATTGTTGCAATGAATTAAATGTTTCTTTTATTGATGATATTGTTTTCTTCTATTTATTTTTGTACTCCTTTTCATTGTAAAAAAGTTGGTCACCTTACATATGTGCCTTGACCGCGGGGGGACTACAGCAGACCGAGTAACCCCTTGCTCAAGCCAGCAACCTTGGGATCAAGCTGGTGAGCCTTGCTCAAACCAGATGAACCCATGCTCAAGCTGGTGAGCTCCAGCTTTTGAATTTGGGTCCTCTGCATCCCAGTCCAACACTCTATCCACTGCACCACTGCCTGGTCAGGCTGAAATGATTGTTTTGAGGAAAAAAACTCTATTTACATTTTTATTTAAAAGATAAAAATATGTAAAAGTAAAAAGTAAACGGAGATTAGATTCAATTCAATTCTATAATGCAGTGCATCCAGGAAGTTAATGATTGAAATTTTGACATCATAAGACCTTAACTAGGTTTCTACCAGTTTTTACTAAAATCTGAATCTCCTCAATGCAGATAAGTAAATGACATTACTCATAACAGTTTATTCCTCAGAACATTTAGTTTATTAAAATGACCCAAAATAATTTTGTTATGTGATCTTTCTCTATAATTTCATATTTTTTATGAAATATCCTTCAGATATGTAGGTAACACTCAAGCCCCAACTTCTACCTGATTTAAGAATTTAAAGCAGTTCCATTTGGTTTTATATTCAGTTGGTTGTCTTTTCATTTTGTTGATGATTTCCTTTGAGGTATATTTACTAATACATCTAACAAGGAGTTAATATAAAAAAATTCATAGACATCTTATAAAATAACACCATGAACAAACAAACAATTCAATTAAAAAATGGGCAAATGTCCGAAGTAGACACTTCTTCAAAGAGGACAAACAGATGGCCAGTAGACATATGAAAAGATGCTCAATGTCACTAATCATCAGAAAAATGCAAATTAAAACCACAATGAGATATCACTCCACACCTGTCAGAATGGCTGTCACCAATACATCAAGAAACAACAAGTGCCCTGGCCGGTTGGCTCAGTGGTAGAGTGTCGGCCTGGCATACAGAAGTCCCGGGTTTGATTCCTGGCCAGGGCACACAGGAGAAGTGCCCATTTGCTTCTCCACCCCTCCCCCTCTCCTTCCTCTCTGTCTCTCTCTTCCCCTCCCGCAGTGAGGCTCCATTGGAGCAAAGATGGCCCAGGCACTGGGGATGGCTCCTTGGCCTCTGCCCCAGGCGCTAGAGTGGCTCTGGTTGCAACAGAGCGACGCCCCGGAGGGCAGAGCATCGCCCCCTGGTGGGCAGAGCATCGCCCCTGGTGGGCGTGCGGGGTGGATCCCGGTCGGGCGCATGCGGGAGTCTGTCTGACTGTCTCTCCCCGTTTCCAGCTTCAGAAAAAAAAAAAAAAAAAAAAAAAAAAGAAACAACAAGTATTGGCGAGGATATGGAGAAAATGGAAGCCTTCTTGCACTGTTGGTGGGAATGCAGATTTGTGCTGCCATTGTGGAAAGCAGTATGCAGTTAACTTTAAAAATTAAAAATGGAACTGCCTATGACCCAGCGATTCCACTTCTGGTAATTTATCCAAAGAAATCCAAAACACTAATTTGAAATAATATATTTATCTGTATGTTCACTGCAGCATTATTTATATTAGTCAAGATATCCAAGTGCCCATTAATAGATGAGTGGATAAAAAGAGATGTGGTACATATATACAGTAGAATATCATTTGGCAATAAAAAGAATGAAATTTTACCATTGCAACAGCATGGATGGGCCTAGATGTTAATTAAAATAAGTTAGTCAAAGAAAAACAAATAGTGTATGATTTCACTTACGTAGAATCTAAAAAAAGCAATGTAAATGAGTGAACAAAACAGAAAGAAACTTATAGACACAGAGAACAGACTGATGATTGCCAGAAGGGAGGGTGGTGGGACTGAATAAGAAAGGTAAAGAGATTAGACGGTACAAATTGGTAATTACAAAATAGTCACAGGGATGAAAAGTACAGCATAAGAAATATAGTCAATAATATTGTAATAACTATGAATGGTGCCAGATGGGTACTGGAAAAATCAGGGGAACATTTTGCAAAACATATGATTGTCTAATCGCTATGATGCTGTACACCTAAAACTAATACAAAATAATGTTGAATGTAAACTGCATTTGAAAAATAATATTTAAAATATTTTGCTTATAAATCTGTCTTTTTCCCTTTTTTCTATTTTTTATCTTTCTCTATATTTATTTGATTTTTAATTGAATTTATTGGGTTTTTTTATCTACATTTATTATTCTTTACTATTTACTATGGCACTTTATCTTGTTTTAAGAACCATTTATTTTCTAATTTTTGAGATGCTTTTAAATTTTGTTTGGGTCTTACAACTTTACATTCAACTTGAAGTCACAGATATAAGCAATAAATCTGTTTTTTAATTTTTTATTCAAGGCAACAATAAAACTATATCTGAATAAAAAAGAGAAATTGTCTTTATTGTTTCTGTATTTCACTTTGTTATTTCTCCTAAGCTGACAATAAACCATTAGCTTTCCGTTTGGGTCATATGCTACAATAATGTATATATATAGTCCTGTGCTGCATAACAATATAACTATCCTACCGATTGCATTTACAATGGTGGTCTCAGCCTAAAAGCAACGGGCTATACTATATTGCCTTGGTATGTAGTAGACTACACAGGCCAGATTTGTGTAAGTGTACTTTATGATGTTCACACAATGATGACATCACCTAAGGACACATTTCTCAGGACATATCCCCTTTGTTAAGCTGTAGATGCCTGTATCTGTATTTATATGTTGATGTACCCACATACATATATCCATAAATATTTATAGTCTAACTTGCCAGTAATAGTAACAAGATTCAAAAACCTTACTAGTGTCCTGAAACTTGATAAAATATACCTTGCAGAAAGTTCTATCAGACAACACTCAATGCAGTACAGTGGGAACATTTTTTTTTAAATTTTTTATTTATTCATTTTAGAGAGGAGAGGGAGAGAGAGAGAGAGGAGAGACAGAGAGAAAGAAGGGGGGAGGAGCTGGAAGCATCAACTCCCATATGTGCCTTGACCAGGCAAGCCCAGGGTTTCGAACCGGCGACCTCAGCATTTCCAGGTCGATGCTTTATCCACTGTGCCACCACAGGTCAGGCCAAGGGAACATTTTTTAAGTAAAGTCAGGAACAACTCAGCAATGTACATGATTACCACTACTGGAGCCTAAGACAATAGAATAAAACCACTGCAAAGAATTATGAGACACAATTAATATAAAAAAGAGGCAAAACTTTGTAGAGAAAATGATCATTTTAACTTGAAAAATTAAAAGTTTCGATGAAAAAAATATTAAAATTAATAGGAGTTCAACAAAGTGGTCAGATGTAAGATCAACATAAATAATGATGCAAAGTCAATATTAATAACTTCCTTAGGTATCAGCCATAATTATATTCATTGAAGTATTATCTTCACAGTAGCAGAATTAAAAACAACCCAAATGTTCATTAATAAGGGAGTGGTTAAATAAGTTATGCATGTGTACACACTATGAAATAATATGCAATAGTTAAAAGAATGAATTAGACCTAAATGTAAATTTATTGATAAGGCAATAACACTAATTGCTACTGTTGAGTGACAGAATAAAGCTACAGAATTACTTTGTATTTTGTTAATGTCAAATATAAAACACATTTTGACTATGTAGTATATATATACATAGATATGATGCACATGTATACACATATACATACACATATACATATACATATACATATACATATACATATACATATGGAAGAAGAGAGGGAGAGAGAGAAGCCTGAAAGGTTAGCTACCAAAATACATAGCAATAGTTATGTCTTCGAAGAGCAGTGGAGTGAGATTGGGGGTGGTAGTCAAGGGGGACTTTAATTGTATCTTTATTTTTTTTTAGGAAGTATTGTAAAAGTAAAAACAATCTTAATGCAATGGGTTGCTGAGTTCACCTAATTAACTTTATTTAAACCTGTCAACCTTTTCATATATAAAATGGAATTGCTTTCTAGTTTTTTAGACTTTCTTTTATTCAACCACTAGTGAAGACCATGCACAATGATCACTATAATGGATACAATGGCAGGCATGACAAACATCGTCTCTGCCCTCCTGGAACTTACAATCAAATGGAAGTGTTACTATAGACAGGGAGAATGGGCAGGCGAGTCTTCCTCACTGACCAAGATGGCTGCAGGTGGACTTTCTTTAACCCAGTGCCAAAAGCTAGAAAGGTGAATGGACAGAGCCCTACTGCTCCAAAAGTTTGAAAAATAAATGGACAGGGCATGAAAGCACCAAAAGCTGGAAAGATAGGGTTGAAGTTGGCCAAAAGCTAAAAAGAAAATTGGATAGAGAAAAAAAAGCCCTCCCCTCCGTATCCCTAAAAGAACATGGGCTTGAGCAGGAAGGGGAGATGATCTTTAAGATGGGATTCCACCACTCTCTCAGGTCACGGCACCTTAATAAACCTCTTTCCTTTTGCACCAGCACCTGTCTTGATTTTGACTTTTGTTGCAGAAGGCAGCCGCACCTGTGTTTAGTCTTCACAGTTACAGGAGAGACATATTATAAGCAAATAACAAAATAATTACACACTATAAGAGGTTTAATCATAAGTTAACAGTGGGGCCTGATCAGGCGGTGGCAAGTGGATAGAGCATTGGACTGGGATGCAGAGGACCAAGATTGGAAACACTGAGGTTGCTGGCTTAAGCACGGACTCACCAGCTTGAGCGCAGGGTCACTGGCTTGAATGTGGGATTATAGACATGATCACCATGGTCGCTGACTTGACCCCAAAGGTCGCTGGCTTGAAGCCAAAGGTTGCTGGCTTCAGCCCAAGGTCGCTGGCTTGAAGCCAAAGGTTGCTGGCTTGAGCCTAAGGTCGCTGGCTTGAAGCCAAAGGTTGCTGTCTTGAGCCCAAGGTTGCTGGCTTGAGCAAGGGGTCACTCGCTCTGCTGTAGCTCCCCCTCCCCAGTCAAGGCACATATGAGAAAGCAATCAATGAGCAACTAGGGAGCAGCAACGAAGCAACAAAGAATTGATGGTTCTCATCTCTCTCCCTTTCTGTCTGTCTGTCCCTCTCTGTCCCCCCCCTGTCTCTGTCTCTGTCACAAAAAAATAAAATAAAAAGGCACTTTCCTCATATAATAAAAATGTAGCCAATTTAAAAAAGAAATGAACAGTGGGTTTTGATGGGAAATAATGTGGTCGAGGGAGACTTCTTAGAAGAGTCCTTTAAACTGTGATTTGGAGGACCTGTTATGTGTTATAGTGATGGTGGTGATGGGAAGAAAAGCATGCAAAAAGGGTTCACAGAGAAAAATCTTCAGGTGTTGAAGAAAATATCTGAAGTTCAGAGTATTGTGAGGAAGAGGGAGAGTTGCACTGATAGGTTAGAATGGTTGGCAGAGAACAGATCACGCAAATTCCTTTTAGACATGGTAAAGTTTAGATTTCATTAGAAAAACAATAGAAAGTCACTGGGGGCTTTGAGTAGAGGAACCATGTGATATAACCTATATTTTTAGAATATCGCTCTGGCTGCCATGTATAGAGAAAATATGGGGTAGGCAGCAAGAATGGAAGCAGGAGTTCGGTTTGGAGGCCATTTATAGTAGTCAGTGTGAAAGACAATAGTAGTCTGCACTGGATTGGTCATGTTCATGTGGTTATATTTTTGCAGGCAGCATTATGTGCAAATATAAAGGAAAAATGAATGACTTAGGTAGAGGAAACATCAGGTGCAAAAGCTTGCTTATTTTTTCTCTATTGGTTTAGAAACAGAAAAGTAGGGTATCTGAATCAAAGTAATGTGGGAGATAGGGGCATGGAATAGGTCTGATCATATAGGGCCTTGTAGGACATGGCATGAAGACTGGATTTTATTCTAATGGGGACTGAATTATCTTTTCCACAGGATCCCTCTGGCTGCTATGCTTATTAAGGGGCAAGAGTAGAAGGGTGACCTCTAGGGAGACTATTGCAGTAATCCAGGTGAGAGATGATATTGGCCTGGGCTTGCATGCAAGCAACAGAAGTGGAACCAACAAGACTTTCTGTTTAATGAGATGTAGGAGTGAAGAAGGGGGAGGTATCAACTCCTTTCAGGCTCAGGGCAGGAAGAGTTTAGTGGAATTGAGAGACTTGAAGGAACCCAGTGTTGCTAGCACTAGTGAGTGTGTGGGGAGATGAGAAGAGCTGAGGCCAGAGTAGTTGGCAGGAGTCAGGTGATTCACATCTGGGTAAGGACATGAACAGGAGTTTTAATTTACTTTAAGTGCCATAGGAAGCCACTGAAGTATACTGCTCACAAAAATTAAGCGATATTTCAAAATGAATATGAAGCAATTTAAAAAAAGTATTTGATATTTTTTCCCCTGAAGTTGGAAACGGGGAGGCAGTCAGACTCCCGCGTGCGCCCAACCGGGATCCACCCGGCATGCCAACCAGGGGGCGATGCTCTGCCCATCTGGGGCGTTGCTCTGTTGCAACCAGAGCCATTCTAGCGCCTGAGGCAGAGGCCATAGAGCCATCCTCAGGGCCTGGGCCAACTTTGCTCCAATAGAGCCTTGGCTGTGGGAGGGGAAGAGAGAGACAGAGAGGAAGGAGAGGGGAAGGGGTGGAGAAGCAGATGGGCGCTTCTCCTGTGTGCCCTGGCTGGGAATCGAACCCGGGACTCCTGCATGCCAGGCCGACGCTCTACCACTGAGCCAACTGGCCAGGGCTGATTTTTTTTATTAAACAAGAACATCAGAAAAACAAACAATGGGTCAAAGAAAGTTGTTTGATTATGCAAATGAGATACAAACCAACTTTTATTTCATTGGTGAAAATGTACTATACAAAAGGCTGAAAGTACTGGAGTATCTGCACGTTCCCTGATCCCCTAATTTTTGTGAGCAGTGTATTTTAAACAGAGCGGTTTATATTTTCTAAAAAGCCCTTTTGTTTTCAGTGTGGGGCATGGGCTTGGGAGGAGACAAGAGAAACAAAGAAATCAGGACGTTATTGCAAAGGTCTGAGGATGAAGTCTTGGAGATGAATATATCTAGATAGATTTGAGGTTCATTTGAATTAGAACTGATTAGTTTTCTTGAATAAACTCTTGATATGTATATGAGTCTAAGCCTTATTGAAGTTTTTTATTACTTTTTCACTTAATTTATATATTATTTTTTATTTCCTCTCTCATTTATAATTTTTTTAAATCTAAATCATGTGATTTTGCTTCTCTAAATAAACCCTTTCCATGCACTTTTTTGGTCTGGAATTGGTGAGTTTTGGGAATTCTGAGATGCTACAAATCTCATTTCATTGGACATAGTCAAAATGATAAAAACGTGAGAACTATATTATCCCTCCCAAATTCCTAAGTTCACTGAAATAAACTATTTAAATTTAAGCATTTCTTAAAGCAATTTAACAGCATACTTAACTTTCAAAACCTGTTTGCTCAGCAAGTAAGTACTAATCTTGTGCTGAATTTTTTGCTTTAATAACTGAGGAGTCCTGACTTTTCTTATACATCTGGGACACAAGTGGATGGATGTTTCTGAAGCATTTGGAAAGTATTGTTAAGTTACATGCTTACTTAAGGATACCATGAGCATATCTTTTTATTTGCAACCCTATTAGAATGTCAAGTCAAAACACACTGCAAATTGGGAAATTTTGATTTAAAGGTTTACCTCCAAGTGTTAGGCTATAAACCATTCCTTTTCAGTGGGAGCTCTTCTCAGACTGAAGTTCTCCCTTTCAGAAAAGGAATCCTGCTAATAGAGAGGCTGTAAATAGATTGGGCACAGAAGTAAGAACATTCTGTCCACATAACATGAAACCATGGGAGGCAGAGGTGCAGAAGAAATCCTTAGGCTTGTTTGGGACCTTGAAGGCAGAATATAGGGGATGTGGAGGCATAGAAATATAAAGTGGGGAAAGTAAATATATTTGAACAACAGTAAGGGCATGAGCATAGTGCATTGTCGGTAAGAAAGAGACATGCAGCCCTTGACATCTGGGACCTGGCACTATCGATCCAGCCTTGGTGTTTTCTTGTTGAACATAAACAATCTCACAGAACATCAACATGAGAAAAGGTCATTCTGTGACCGTGATAGATCAAGGCAAAAACAAGATCACTCCATCATCACGTCTGAACACAGTCAAAATATGAACAACGTCCAAGCCACAAATATGAACAAACATTTGCCATACTAGCTAACATGAGTGACTGTTGCTTCTTTACCAATTATAGCTGTAGCTTTGGGTTAATCTTCTCCACTTACAAATTTAAAATTTATTTTAAAAATCCAATCACTGAATTACCCCCACTTACTGACAGCATCCAAGTCTAGAACAAAGCCAGCTAGAGTGACCAACTTAGTCTGGTTTTCCCAGGTATTTCCTGGTTTTAGCAATAAAAGTCCCACATTCCAGCCTTCAGTATCGGGCAAAATGGGATGGCTCTTCAATAACTTGCTTTCTTAAACTCTCCCCCAAATAATGTAACGCAAGGCCAAATCCTGTAAGTATTTTCTGTCACCTTCTTATTGAGATATCCATAGTTTCCCTTGGTATGCATTCTCCTTTTGCTGCAACAAGTACTAACCTCAACTTTTCAACTACAGGTCTCTTCCTAGTTGTCTTTTGTTGGAGGGCATTGACATCAGTAATAAGTAAGGAGGTACAACATTGTGAAAAAGCTAGTAAGGCTTAGCTAGCATGGAAAAATGGGACTAAAAGAATGAAGAGATGGGGGAAAATTGGTGAGAATGAAAAGGTGTCACAGTCTTTAGTAGTCTCGAGTGTGGTTTTCTGAAAAGGTGGTTTATAGGAGTAATAAAAGATGAGGTGAAGGAAGGTGAATGCTGCGCTTTTGTAGGAAAGAGAGGAATTGTTGCCCCACCCTGTGTGCCTGAACCAAAAGAAACACTAATGAAAAGACAGCAAAACAAACAAAATTTTGGCTTATGTTATAAAATAATGACTCAACCTTTAATGGCCTGGAGTAGTGATTTTCAAACGTTTTCATCTCCTGGCACACTTGTAAACTAATTACTAAAATTCTGCGGCATAGCAAAAAATGTATTTTTGCTGATCTGACAAAGAAAAAGGTATAAATTAGATTTGTTCATACTGGATGGCTATTGTGTTGACTGTTAAAAAATTTTTTGAACAATCTAAGGGAAATGAGGTAAGTGCCCCTAACTAGTCAAGTGTTGGATACTTTAAAAATTCTTGCAGCATATTGGTTGAAAATTGCTGGCCAAAAGGCTGACCATAGAGCTCAAAACTGATCTGCCTATGTTTGTCAACTGAATCATATAATAGTTTCTACATACGGGAAATTTCTGGGAAGCACTGCAATGACACACTCGTGGACAGGTGTTATAAATGCAAGACACTAAACTTACTGTTTTAATTATTTGGGGTTGAGATAATCTAATGTTAAATATCAATATTCATTAAATATAATAAAGGTTCCAGAACAGCACTTGACATAGTAAATGGTAATAAATATTAACTATTGCAATTAATATCATTATACTATGTTTTTCAATGTGCTTATTTTAAAATGGGCAATGCTGTAGTTTTTAAAAATGTTTCTGATCACATATCCTTGATTATGTTTGGAGATATACATTGAATAATAAATATAACTTCCTTGTTCTTTAAACTTGGCTGAAAGTCACATATTCAAATGACTGTGTGCATGCCTTTTGGCGAGGTTTACTGTAAATGACCTTTGGTAAATCTTTTAAATTCAATGACTGAGTACCTACATTCCACTAGATGTTAGCCCCCACTGTATGTTGCAAAGCAAGTTGTGAAACCAGGACTACCATTTAGTTTCACACTTTGTATACTTTAAAAATAGCTGGGGAGTGAACAATCAGAATGTGATTGTCCATGTAAAAGGAAACTTAGAGTATTAAGAATCTAGAAGTTGAAACATAAAGGAAGATGTTTCCTTAGAACAGGTTTAATTTCTAATTTTCATCAGAAACTGCTTCATTTATTTCTACAAAAATAAAAGTTATTTGTAAAAATATAAGAACACACAGGGAATACTTGTAAAGTGCTCTTAAAAATAAAGTGAATGTCTGAATTCTAACAATGTCTAAGATTTGTTACAAAAGGTAGCAAGTAGAATTTTGTATGTTTATGATAATTTTGTACAGCTGAAAGACCATCTAACCTGGTTTTTTAATACCCAGAAAAACAAGCAGCTTGTTTTTCAAACATTACTACTAAATTATCATATTATATGAGTACATATAATATGGAATGTTACAATCCCTCTGCTACTCTCAACACAAATTTGGTTTTCCTTTTTATAATTCTGACACCTGATTAACTTAATTTACTTCTTTTTCCCAGAGACCAGATTTAGCAGTGACAACACCAATAATCCTGATGTTGTGTTCTGTCAACTCTTACCTTGTTTGTTATTGTTACCATTTTTTGGGGGGAGACAAGTTCGAGGCCAAAAAATGCCCATACCCACCTGCAGTATAAAAAACTTGGGTCAAAAACCCCCACAAAAAACTTGGGTCAGAAGTTTACTTCTTCAGTGGTTTAATATAATTTTTTTGGAATGTGGCATTTATTTTTACAAAATAAAATAAAAACAGTAATTCTCAGAAGTAAATCTCTTTATAAAGTTAATAAATTGATAATTATATTTACTTAAGATGTTATAAGTAAACATTTCTAAGGAAGACCTTTACTTTTGGTATGAATTATACACTTATCCTATTTCTGTCATATGCTTTTCAATGTGTAATGCTTCTTAAAGAGTAGTTTTATATGTATTACTCCCACAAACAGATTCAAATCTCACCTGCCTACAGCAGACAGTCTAATTCTCATTTCTGTAAGTAATTTTTACACTTGCAATGTGCTATTGTTAATCATAATGAGTCTGTTTTGCAGCTAGAGCATACTTGAATACATACAGCTCTATTTTGCTTGAGAAAAATGAATCAAACTGGAAAGTACAAATTAACAGTGATATAAAATTATTTGTTTTTGTTAATGTTTAGAGGTAAATGAACATATTATTGAAACACAATTATATAATACACACTGAGAAAATGAATCCAGCTAAGGAAATTGTGAAAGAAAATAGAAACCACTTCATGAATTGCTTTTGTCCTTGGACCAAATTAATTACAAAAGTCAAGTAATAGTAAATTAATTCCAAGTAGTGCCAGGTAAGAATATTTAAATTAATATTGTTTTACACCCTTGTTGCCAGATTAATTCTAGATGGAAATACCATTTAAAAATAAAGAAAGGCATTAACACTTTTGGGGAATCAATGTATTATTACTTACCGAAATTTGCCATCTGTATCGTCTGGTTGCCTGTCTCTGGAGCGTTGTAAATCACAACAGCATCAGCATTTCTTCTGCCTGCTGTTTGAATTTTTTCTGTAAATGTACAATTACCTCTTTCTATCAGTGCAATCCAGGGCTTCTCCGTAATAGTGAACTCAGTGTTGTAGTCACAAGCTTGGTAGCTATTGTTCTTAGGGATGCCCACCACCCCCATAGCATTAGCTATTGGTGAGGCTAATCCATAAACCCCACATTCACACGACTCTGTTGTAGTGTAGTTGCTGGTTTCATTGTAATAATTCACAGTCACATAGGCGTTCATTGGAAAAGATACTGTGATTTTAAATAAAAAGGTAAAAATTACAAGCAGCCAAAAACAACTAGACTTATTCTCCTGGTTCATTGCTTGTTCATTTGAGCATAGAATTTAAGATGTCTGCTGATATTTCCAACTATCAGTCACCATTTGTCCACTCAGGTCCCCACTAAGCAGAAGTTTGAAATTTCAGTTGCAAGCAGGTAACTGATCTCACCTCAAGCAACATAAGCTCTGAATACATCAGCTCTATTTCACTTTAGTTATCTACATTCCCTTTGGCCTGCCCCTCCTCCAACTGTACACACCCATAACCCTTAACCAGGACTACCTTAGTAATAAATAACACCATCAACTTTATTCTACATGTCAACTTATCAAGGTTGGATGACTTCCTGCACTGACATTTTTTTCTTCCTACTGTTTCAGCTAATGCACTTTTATAAACATGGAGTGGATTGGAACGAGGAACTGGACTCTTGGGAATCCCACGTGACAAGTCTGAAAGTCACCTCTCTCAGAATATCTGAAACACCAAACTGGTTTTCCAAGCCCTGCTGAAATATGCTATCAACCAGTTTAGTCAGGAGTAAGTTAAGATCCACAATTTTAATTGTTATGGCATTAATGGAACTGATTTTACAGCCTTTTTTTCACCATCTTATTTCTGTTTGGAATTTTTCTTAACAAGTTCCCCAAGGAATACCTTCTACTACCTTGTTTATTCATTAAAAAATACACATATTTCAGTGGCTAAAGATCTTTTTCTTTCAAATACAGTGCCTTGCCCATGGTAAGCACTCAAATATTTGTTGATTGACTAATACTTATGAGCTGCTGCATTCCATTAATTTTTATGCCCCATGTATTATACTCTAACAAGATGGTTTAAGGTTTAATTTTTTAACATTAAGAACTTTAGATTTTTAGTTCTCTCAAATGCATAAACAGATTTATTTATTTCAATGCTTTCTTTATTGTAAGCTCTGTTTTAACCAAGAGCACACTGGACACTAGAAGCACTCAGACATTGTTACAGGGTCAGTTGCTCTGGGCAAGTTGCTGGGATAGAAAGATTTCAATGTGTGCCAAGGGCTGGTGAAGAAATAGATAAATGGACAAGAAGACAAACAAAGATACCAAGAGTCTGATTAAGTCAAGAGTCAGCAAACTAGACAAGCAGACATCAGACTGTTGCAGAAGCAGAAAGACACCAGGTTAAAAGGAGAGCAGGCACAATGGTAGTCTCAAGTCCAAGGAAAGTAGTCTGGAATCAGGAAGACTACTAAAGTCAAGGGAACAGGACAACAAAATAGGAAAAGAGGAGATATTGTTTAAGGAGACAATCAATGAGGTTATTTCTTCCTCCTACTTCTTGTCTGTTCTTAGGTACCTGAGATATTACTTTGGAATGGAACTTGTAGGTGGGAACCAACAGTTAACAATACTCAACAGAGGTGAGGAGTTCAGGGAATCCACATTTGAACTTAATGAATAGACACTAACAGAAACATAATACGAATATAAACTTTTCTATCATATTATAACTGCCAATTATCATCTATTTATCCTTTCCCCTACAGTACCTGCCTAGTATTAGTGACACTTCACGCATAGTAGTCACTTAATATAGTAGTTATTCATTGACATGAATTGAAAAGCTTAAAGGTCTTCTGTATTAGCTTATGGTCTATTTACAAACAAACATAAATAGTTTATTATTTTGCTATTAGCACTATCATTTTGATGTTAAAACTCACAGTAAAGTCTGTATTCACAGGACAAAAAAAATCTATCAAACTGAAAACAGAAGTGTTATTATTGTCAAAACCATTAGTTTGCTGAATGTGAACAGACATCTCTAATAAATTCAACATCAGCATTCAAAATGTAAATAATTAGCAAGGTCTTCGAAATTGGTTTTAATTTTTACGAGTTATTAAGGTGTTTCTAAAAAATATATTCTTGAAATTGTTTCAAAACAGATTAGTGAGAAATTAGCTAAATCCTTTAGAAGTCAAATTTTGTTAAATAACAACCCACTAGTTTCAAATCTTCACATATATTTTGCACAAGGTAAATCATTATATGCCTTTAAAATGATGACTTTACCTTAATACTTCATAGCAATGCTTGTATATTAAAGAGAACTTTATTGAACTATCTTAAATTGCTCTGGAGGTTGAAGTGCATGACTTTATATGATAACTGGCATTATATACCATGTATATGTGTTTTTATGTTTTCTTTAGTGTCTTTCAGTGAGAGAATCATAACGTACAAAGATAATTATATATATTTTAAAATATGCATTTAAGTTAAGTTGGTCCTGGAACAATAAATACCCATCAGTGCATTTTTTATGTTAACCTTTACAGCAAGTTCTTAAAGAATGAGCGGTTTAGTGTTTATTCAGCATTATTAAATTTTTGTCTGTGGAACACCTACATTAGACTCACTTAGAAGTATATTGAAAATGAAAATTCCTGGGTCATCCTGAATCAGAATCTGAGGGAAATGTCTAGGAATCCACATTTTAAATAAATTATCTTGTATAATAACCTTATACCCTCTGATCTTATCAAATTCACTTTTCAGTCTTAAAAATTAATTCTCCAGGTAATTCTTATGTACTTTACAATTTAAGAACTTTTGATCAGACAAATTATACATAATGAATAGTATGGGATTTAGTTCTAATTTTGACAGGTTAACTGCTGTCATTTTATTTCAAACTATTTGTTGTTCAATTTCTAATTTATAAAGGTTTGATGTTTATTTGTACTTGAGGTGCTATTCTGAATATTTTAAGAAGTCTTAAAATGGTAAGTTTGCACAGTACTGATGATTCTAAAACAACTAATATTATATCCTCAGGAAATAAAAACCTGTCTGGGACTTTTTCTTCACTTTTACAATAAAAGAGGTTGGATTAGAATTTATCTATCAGGTCTTATCTAGAATTGACATGTTAGAACTCCATGAAAATAAAAGTTGTTTAGAAATGATCAATTTTTATTATTTTCCCTCCTATCAGTACAATTCATAATGAAGCTGCAGAGAGTAGATGAAATTGTAGGAGGTAAGTTAAAAGTATTAGGTAAATCTTGAGCATTAATAAAACTAACAAGTGCTTAAAATAGTATCATATACCAGTGGTTTCTAAACTTGTCTGCACATTAGAATCACTTGAGGAGCTGTTAACACTCTTGATGTCCAAGCTACATCCCAATCAGAAACTCAGGATAATATTTAAGCATAGTAATTTTTAAAAATTGAAATTATTGGGGTGACATTAATAAAATTATGTGGGTTTGAAATGTACAATTCTATAATATATCATCTGTATGTTGCATTGTATATTTACCATCCAAAGTAAAATCTCCTTCTGTCACCATGTATTTGATCTCCTTTACCCTTTATTACCCTCCTACTACCCTTCCCTCTGGTAATCACCATACTGTTGTCTGTGTGTATGAGTTTTTGTTTGTTTATTTGTTGCTTTCAGTCTTATATTCCACATGAGTGAAATATGGCTCTTGAATTTTTCCGTCTGACTTTGCTTAGCCTGATATTCCCAAGATCCATTCTTGTTGTTGTAAATGGCAATACTTGTCTTTTCTTATACCTGAATAGTATTCCATTGTATAGACATACATCTTCTTTATCCAATCATATATTGAGAGACACTTCGGTTGTTTCCATGTCTTGGCCACTGTGAATAATGCTAGGTATAGTAATTTTTAAAAGACTACAGGTAATACCAATATTTAGCCAAGTGTGAGAACCACTGCCATAAAAAAAACTGAATGGGTCTGTGAATTTGCAAATTTTGCAAATAAGGAAATTAAAGCCAAACAATTCAAGTGGCTTTTGTTTAAAAGGTCTACAGGGATTTAGGGACAGATCTGTAGCTAGCTTAATTGTTTTTTCAAAATCTACTTTTTATTTCTTAAATATAAAGAAAAGAAAAAATTTAGGGCTAGAAATGGTATCAATATAACAATGTAAAAGTGAGGGATAATATAGTGAGTGGTATGACCTGGACCAAGAAATAAGTTTATACTTAATGTTTTTATTATGGAAACTTAGCACAAATATGGCTTTACTCAAATGTAATCTCAAATAACTGGAATCATAAAAGATTGTCCCTAAATCTTGTTATATTTATAAATTTTAACCTTTTCTTAGATTTTTTTGTACTAAGAATAGTTGATTACTGAAATAAGGAGGAGCGAATAACACATATTTCACCTCCTATCAATTTATCTGCAAGTTCTTGGGTAGCAGTGCTAAAAAAAGAAAAGAAAATGTACCTGAAAAGGTAACCAGTGAGCCTGACCTGTGGTGGTGCAGTGGATTAAAGTGTTGACCTTGAAAGCTGAGGTCACCGGTTCAAAACCCTGCACTTGTCTGGTCAAGGCACATATGAGAGTTGATGCTTCCTGCTCCTCCTCCCCTGTTTCTCTCCCTCTCTCTCTCCCTCTCTAAAATGAATAAAAAATATTTTAATGTGTATATCCCATGTGCCTATAAAATTAGAAATTTCAGTGAGAGACTTTCATCTTCTAGTAGACTATGTAGTATTTCATAATTAATTAATTGATTTGTTAATATGAAGGTGACATCACAATAGTATATTTGTGTTGGCTTTAGAATTAACACATATTGTCACTTGAGGATAACTTCTTCTGAGAGTAGCTTGCTATTTTTCTTAGGAAACTGCCACAGTAGTGATCTAATTTTGCCACATCTAAAAATAATGACACAGATATTTAACTGCAAATCTGGATAAAAACATTACTAGAATAGAAAATATATTGCTAAGAAATTTGCCTTTAAAACTCCTAAATTAAAAAAAAAATGCTCAGCCTCACTGGAAGTTGTGCAGTGGAAAGAGCATCAACCTGAGATGCTAAGGTTCCAGGTTCAAAACCTCGAGGTCACCAGCTAGAGTGTGGGCATATTTGGTTTGAGTGCAGGCTCACTAGCTTGAGCACAGGGTTGCTAGCTTGAGCATGGAATCATTGACATACCCAAGGTTGCTGGCTTGAGCCTAAGATTACTGGCTTGAGCAAGGGGTCACTGGCGTGGCTGGAGCCTCCTGATCAAGGCACGTATGAGAAGCAATCAATGAACAACTAAAGTGCCACAACTACATGTTGATGCTTCTCATTTTTCCTTTCCTGTTTCTCTCCATCTCTCTCTCACAAAAGAAGTTCATATTTCTCATTCAATATGAGAACACAAATTATTCCTATTCAAATGTGTATTTTTGAAATCTCAGTTTGAAGTTTTAGTCAATAGCTACTTAAGGATTATTTTTCCCTTCCCCAACAATTATTGGCATTAAAGTTGAACTGCCTTATAAAGTTTATTATAGCTAAATACAAAAGCCCAGATTTTGTTTGAAAACCCATATCGAAGAATCATATTGGCTCATTTAGCAAGTACATGTTGGTCTCCCATAGGAAAGAAAACAAACCCATTCAAAATGAGAGGTGTGACTAAAAAAGTTAGTGTTTTAACTTCTTTAATAATACAGTGAATATTTTAACATGAGGATTCACAATTTTAATTAATATTTAAACACAATGATAAATAACAAAAGACTGAACACATTTATGAACAAATCACAGCTTCTGTCTTTATGTTCATGAGATATCCCGTACAATATAAGTGTATGAATAAATGTACAAATATATAGCATATGAAGTCACAGTACTATAGGGCTAAAAGGCAACCATTCATTGGGCAAGATGAACCTATCATCAGATTCACCTTGATACAGATTAATTTTTAACTCATGTGATGGTCATAGATGCATACAGATGTCAACCACATAGATGTCAGCCAAAGGGCCTTGCAAATGTGGAAGGTTATTTATAGTGAAAATAAAGTAGAGTTAACAACCAGAATAAAATCAATTCCTTTAGTTACTGTTGTATATTTTCAACATGAGCTCTTAAAATATTAATATGAGGTAAAAGTTCACTATTTAAATTCACATTTCATGTACCAAAATTACAAATTAGTACAGCAAGGATATAAACATACTGTAGCCTCTGGCTTTAAGATCACAGACTGGCCAGAACATTTAGAAATTCAAACACATGAAGTCACAACAGGGTGTGGAGAAACCTTAAGACAATTTAATTTAGCATGCACATTGTACAGCTAACCAAACTGAAGATGGGGCAGCTAGACTGTGACAGTGCTTGTGTGCTTTTAAAAACAATAGAAACTTGCTTGCAAGAATTGGAAGCTGACCATTTTAGAAGCATTTAAGCTTCAAATTAGCAATTCAAAATTTTCCATTATAGATGAATAAAAGCGACAGGATGTTAAATGTCTATGAAAAGTTACTCTTCTAAGTCAGGATGCCTTATGCTGGGGCTTTCGAAAAAACATACACTTCACAAAGAAGAATGTGAATATAAATTATTACAAGTCAAGATAACAGTCATATTGGAGTAAGGTAAATTTTCTCGATACACAAAATTTTTCTGATGACTGGTTCAGTGATGAATTTAAAATAAAGTGTGTCAACTCCAAATACTAGACAAACATTAAACCACTTAATATCTTGAGAGCTTATGTAATATTTTTGCAGAAAAAGTTACTGAAATCACCAACAAAATGAAACAGTATCTTTAAAGTAGTGTCTTCTTTTAGACAGACTTGTCTTAATTCCACTTGCTGATTTTTAAGAAGTAGTATCTGGTGAGTAAATTTTATGCAAGTAGACTTCTACTTTTCTGTTACCCAAATTACAGATATCCAAGATACAGACGACATGCACTTTATCCAGTTTAGTTGCTGCTGTTATAACATCACCTAAAAGTAAAAAGCAGATGGTAAGTATTGCTACATAGTTAAATATTTACTTGTATTTAATATCATATAAGCAAATGTTTTTTTCTTAAAATATTAACACTATCCTTCATCTTCTCCCACTTCCCTCCAATTCATCACATACATTCATCAAAGTTATTTTATAGTAACTCCTTCAGAAAAAAGATGCGACCGATAATGTCAAGATATGTGTCAAGATGGTCCTTCAAAGCTAGCACATATTTAGTTCTATTTAGTTCATTTATTTTTTAAATTTAGTTTCTATTTATTTTTAAAATTTTGTAGTGGAGCAAAGTAAACATACATATTTCCAAGGCAACAAAAAGTAGTTTGTAAAAATATTTTAAAGATGACACCAATGTTTTATTATAAGCCAATGCATTATATTATTCTGTACCTATTTTATTTCATTTTGGAATCATAGAATGAATGACAAAAAAATTTTTTTTAAGATTTTATTTATTAATTTTACAGGGGGAAGGAGTATGGAGTATCAACTGATAATTGCTTCACTTGAGTTGCTCACTGCTTGCTTGTTGCTTGTTGTGTGTGCCTTGACTGGGCAAGCCCAGGGTTTGAAACCGGCAACCTTAGCGTTCCAGGTCAACGCTCTATCCACTGCACCAGCACAGGTCAGGCATCAGTGTCAAAGTTTTAAATCAGACAGATTTGTCTTCAAATCCTATCTATTACCATGATGGCAAATCTTATTTTCGGTCTAATCATATTTAAATAAGAGATAACAATGCTCATTTTTGCAAGGTTTTTATTAGTGTTAGTCATAACTTACAAAATTGTTCATGCATAGTACTTGGCACAGAGCTATATTATTTATAATGTTATGTCATGAAAAATACACAATCATTTTGCTTTTGATTACCACATTACTTTTCTAGTGATTCTTGCCCTTCATCTCCTCAATATTAACTGATTTAGCAGAATGGTACCAAATATTTTCATCTGACCATGTTATTGATGTTGGAAGAACATTGGCACTAGCAACTATTTAGGTAGCTGAGAAGTTTGCCTTGATATTTTGTTTCAATAATAACATATACATAAAGCAGAAGAAATGTGACAGAAGTAGATATTACATGAAGCAAGTTGTGAGTACACAAATATTTAGAGTTCACAACTAAAGATCTGGAATTTCTGGAAGTCTAAGGAACTGATAAGTAGGAAGTAATACTGCAAGTCAACTAATAATCATCTCTAAAGTAGACTGTGGGGGGAAAAAACAACAACATCTCACCTCACATAATTAGCTACTCATGTTCAATTTGCAGTAACCATTAATGCCAAAAGTTACTTAATCATCAGGCACAGCTCATAAGACTTGTTTAAAAACAACACACACTCAAGGGTTCATCAGCATAGAAAGACCCACCACAAAATCCTAAGATAATAAAGACTTTCTTAAAAGTTCTTTTAAATGTAATATCCTTATAAGCTCAATGAAAATTTCTATAAACTTTATCACATGCTTAGGAAATAAAAGATTAAGGTAATTGTGGACACATAATTTTATAGGTATACAGAAATAATTTTGGTATACAGAAATAAATTTGGTATATTATGTAGTAACCTAAACAATTAGTTGGTTGAAGGGTTTTCCTATCGGGATTATATACACTGCTAGTATTCTTCAACAAATTTATTTATAGCACTTGAATAACTAAATATTTGTAAGAGAAAATAACTGTACTATGCTATATTATGGAAGTATTAAAATTTCAGGCAATTATAAGGTGATAGGACATATTGTCTTGCCTGAGTTAAAAGGAGAAAAGAGTAAAATCTATGAGCATACCACTTAGTTCCAATGATACTTACATTGAGAATTGTATTATAAGAAAACCTTTTTAATGCTTGCCTGGGATAAAACAATTAATCCATTAAATTCTATTTAAATATATTTTTACTTTGAAATCTTGAGGTATATTTACCAAATAATCCTTTAAACCAGGGGTCCCCAACCTTTTTTGGGCCACGGACCGGTTTAATGTCAGAAAATATTTTCACTGACCGGCCTTTAGGGTGGGACAGATAAATGTATCATATGACCCAGACAAGCATCAAGAGTGAGTCTTAGACGGATGTAACAGAGGGAATCTGGTCATTTTTAAAAAATAAAACATCGTTCAGACTTAAATATAAATAAAATGGAAATAATGTAAGTTATTTATTCTTTCTCTGCAGACCGGTGCCAAGTGGCCCATGGACTGGTACTGGTTCCGCAGTCTGGGGGTTGGGGACCACTGCTTTAAACTATACTAAATGTTTAGGGTATAACTGTTTATATAATAAAATCTTAAGGTTAGAAATGTGTAAAATATTAATTCATTTTGTTTTCTGAATGATAAGAATACTGAGATGGTCTTACCTGCAATTGCTCTTGAACCTGGTACCCTCTCCCAATCAGTTATTTCCTGTGGATACGCACAGCTGAAATTCATGCAGGATAATAATGTGTCTACTTGAGATGTTCGGATATCTTCTGATGAATACATGGGTAGGAATGCAACATCAATTGCTATCTCATGGTTCAGACCTGTTATAGAAAAATCACACTTTATTAAAAAGTTAATGGGTTGGTTTATGGTGCTAAGGAATCCAAGTTTGCTGGTGTGATCCTAACATACACCAAATAGCTTCACACGTATTAAAAATTGTTTCAAGCCTGACCAGGCAGTGGCGCAGTGGATAGAGCATCATACTGAGACACAGAAGACCCAGGTTCAAAACCCCAAGGTCACTGGCTTGAGCACAGGCTCATTCACCTTGAGCGTGGGCTCATCTGGCTTGAGCACGGGGTCGTTAACTTGAGTGTGGGATCATAGACATGACCCCATGGTCATTGGCTTGAGCTCAAAGGTTGTTGGCTTAAAGCCTAAAGTCACTGGCTTGAGCAAGGGGTCACTGGCTCTGCTATAACCCCCAGGTCAAGGCACATATGAGAGAGCAATCAGTGAACAACTAAGGTGCTACAACGAAGAGTTGATGCTTCTCATCTTTCCCTTCCTGTCTGTCTGTCCCTATCTGTCCCTCTCTCTGTCTGTTTCTGTTACAAACAAAATAAAACAACAACAACAAAAAACCTGTTTCAAAACTGTGGATTAAACCCTTAGCTGTGCAAACATTTATGAATACATGCTAGTAGTTGAAAGAGAAGACACTTCAGTGCAATCTATCACCACTGTTGGGTATAACAATCCAAAACCTTTTCCCTACTGATGAAACATTGAAATCTTGATACCTAAAGGACAGTTTAGTCACATAAATTTAGAAACATACAGTGCTTTCTTGGTCATTCATGAGAAGACTATTGGTTCTCTTATTACCATTTGGACTTAAGGAAATATGGTATGGTATGGTATGGTATGGTATGGTATGTATGATAGTAACTTGGTCCAATCTGTACTCAAATATATAAGTTTCAATAACTTACCTTTAGGGTTATAAAAGGCTGCAGTAGAAAAAGTGTCTATACAGAACCAACCAAAGTGAATCCTCACCTATTACTGTCATCTCTTTATGTGGGTCTATGTCATCTAGGGTGGACAAAAAACTTCTTAGAGACAAGAGTTTGAGCTGTGTACTAAAGGTTGTATAGCATTTAAGTAAACAGAAGGGTATTTCAGGCAGGGCAGGGAGTAGCCAAAAGTATAGACCAAAGTGAGGAGCCCATGTTGCTGAAGCAAGGGTAAACACCTAGAGCAAACCTTTAAAGCTCTATAAATTCTACCTACTCACTCAAACCAGAAACCTGGAGCTATTCATAACTCCTCCCTTTCATTTTTTCTTGATACTGGTCACAGAGCCCAATAGATTCTATGACCTTAATATCACTCCTATTCATCCTTACAGTGATTCTTAAGTACTGAGTATGGTACAATAAAGTGTAAACAAAGCCTTTCCTGGAGAGCTGTAATCTAATCTAGAAATATAAGTATATTAGTTGCTTAAAATTCCATAAATTTAATATAACATACAACTAAAGGCTACTTAAAAATTTTTAGCAATTACTAAAAGTTGGTATTCATAAACTAAATAGTCACAATATCTAGAATTCACTGAGGAGTCCAACTCAGTATTATATATAACAAGTGAAGCTACCCATGAATCTTAACAATGGTATAAAACCCACGTGTATGTGTATATTATGCTATCTTATTTCATTGATTCTAAGCTTAAATTGAACTCTCAGATATACCATCAATTTAATAAGTATTTTAAATAAAAGGTAAATACTGCATTAAATGTACCCATTGACCATAAGATGCATTCTAATTTGCAAATGTAAAAAAAAAAGAAAAGAAACAATATGAAAAAAGAAGTATGCCTTAATCAAGAAAATATCCAAAGTTGAAACTCCTGATATTTTCAGGAAAGTAGCTTTGTTATCAGCATGCCATTAATACTTCTTTGAGTTGCTTTCTCAATTGTAAAATAAGGTGATTCAGATTCAACATTATTAGTAACATTTGTCATGAGTTCTTTGGTTAAAACTGGAATTCAGAGTTTAGTTAGAAAAATGAATGGTTCCTATATATGGCAGTTTTCTCTGTAATAGAAGATAGGTTTAGACACTGAAGAGACATAATTTTTATGAACTAGCCTGGCTTCAATCTAGCCAGAAAGTAGGACTAGAAGAGATCCAACTTTATTTTAATTCTACAATATTTTATCAGGAAAAAAATCCCTTTTTCCCTTCCTGCAGAAAGCACAAGAAAATCACTACCAAATGGTAGAAAATATTTGTTTTTTTTTTTTTGAAGTACCTAGTAACACCTACTTTTCCTGTTTCCTTTTAAACATTTTGTTTTGTTTTATTCATACATATTTTTTTCACTGTCTTTTATCCTGTTAACTATCGTAAGTCCTTGAAAACAGACAAGATATAAAACAGTATAATTCTAGCATAGATTAAAGCTGGTGGGGCAGAATGATAAATTTGCCTTCTTCACATTTGATTCTTGCTTTTATGCGGTGCATAGGAAAGCCCATAAAGGACAAAGGTTTACAATTACTTGTAATTACAGTTGAGATATTTAATGGACCAATAACATGTTAAAAAGAAAAATAATAATTTCTGTGTTTCCAGATGAACTCATGATTTTCATGATTACTTTTTGTAATTTATGGGAAATTGTTGCTGTCATATCTTTTCCTATATATAAAACTAAGACAAATAAACTATTCAAAGAGACCAAGTAAAGCAGTCTAGTGAAAAGAAGCATTTGAAACTTAGGTTAGATATAAGACTAACGAAGTCAGTAGAATTTCACATTTTCAAGATTGTACACATATACACAATTACATGTATGTGCTTATTTATGTGTAAGAAGGTAAGGAAGTGGGAGTGGGAGAGAGTAAAGGGATAAACATTATCTTGATACAGGTCAAGGTAATTCATTCCAGTAGACAGGATACAAAAATCTATGAACTGCATTTTGTTTCAGGCATTCAACTCATTTGGCAATTATTTTTCCTCATTCTTTCATTTTTAAGGTAACAAAGCCTTCCTTTTAAACACAAATACAAATAAAATGTTTTCCTTGACTTTAAGGTTAGCTCTTTTTAGTTAAGAATTTAAGTTAGAATTAATTTTGTGTACATTTTCACTCTTTAAAAACAATGTGAGAGAGAGAGGGAGAAAGAGAGACACACAGGGACAGACAGACAGACAGGAAAGGAGAGAGATGAGAAGCATTCAAGTCATAGTTGCAGCACCTTAGTTGTTCATTGATGGCTTTCTCATATGCGCCTTGACACAGGGGATCTCCAACTCAGCCAGTGCCCTTGGGCTCAAGTCAGCAACCTTGGGCTTCAAGACAGTGACCTTAAGCTCAAAAAGCAATTTTGGGACTCAAGCCAGTGACCATGGGGTCATGTCTATGATCCCACGCACAACAACCCCACACTTCAACTGGTGAACCCACACTCAAGCTCGCAACCTCGAGCTTTGGAACCTGGGTCGTCAGCATCCCAGGCTGATGCTCTATCCACTGTGCCACCGCCTGGTCAGGCATTAAAAACAAACATAAAAATAAATATAAGATTGAAAAAAATGTTTTGACTCCTTTACATTTCTGTAAGTTCTGTAGCCACTTCTCAATTTTGAACAACCTGAGGAAATAATCTCATTTTTTTTATCAGACACGGGAAGTTTATTCACTAGCTTCTTTCTGTTCAATTTGAGTTATTTGAGAATTTTATTTTCTTCAGGATCTAAACAGACCTGTGTTTATAGGAACTTCCTTTTCCCCTTTTACTTACATTTTACCTTTCAATGGCTCAGATACTTTGAGAAAAAACAGAAAATATGGGCAAGAAAGTGGTGGCTAACGAAGAACAGGATCAGTTTTAGAAGTAGTCAGGTAGTCAGGAATGAACACAGTTTCTTAGGTTCACATTCTTTCCCCCAAAACTTTCCAAAGACTTGTCAATGTTTTAATGTCCACAATTAGAGCTTAATGTATTCCAGAATTAGTGCTCCACTCTTTTGGTTTGAGCCAAACAGGAGTTCTCCTTGAGCTTAATTTTTGAAGGGTGTGTAATTTTTGAAGCAAAATACTATCATTAGCATTTAAAATATGTATGTTAAATTAATAATATTCAAAGAAAAAAAAAGAATTGACTTACCCAGGATGGTTATTTCAAAATGTCCAAGGCTTCGAGCACTCTTAAAATCACCAAGTTTGGGGGGTTTTTCTTCTGGTGGTCTGTATTTTGCAGGCTGAGAATTATACTGCTGAGTAAGAAAATTTTTGTGGCCTAAAACAAATCTCCGTGGAATACTTTCAGGATAAACACAGCTGTATTGTAGATGATCTCTTAAGCCAAACTTTTTCTCTCTCCACAGCTGACTTTCCCACCTATTACTTAGAGTTTTTCTGGCTTTCCCTTGGAGACTAGTGCTTGTATTTTCTCTATCTGTTAAAGACACAATGAGGTAGAAACAATTAACCTATAAACTAACGAAATCAAATCATTTTCTACAAAAGAGCACAGATTAATGAGGATAGTGTAATTAACTTTAAAAGTCAAACAACCACCTAAATATGTGAATTGAGTGTCTAAAAGATAATTTTTTTTTCATTTTTCTGAAGCTGGAAACAGGGAGAGACAGTCAGACAGACTCCCGCATGCGCCCGACCGGGATCCACCCGGCACGCCCACCATGGGGCGACGCTCTGCCCACCAGGAGGCGATGCTCTGCCCATCCTGGGCGTCGCCATGTTGCGACCAGAGCCACTCTAGCGCCTGAGGCAGAGGCCACAGAGCCATCCCCAGCGCCCGGGCCATCTTTGCTCCAATGGAGCCTTGGCTGCGGAAGGGGAAGAGAGAGACAGAGAGGAAAGCGCGGCGGAGGGGTGGAGAAGCAAATGGGCGCTTCTCCTGTGTGCCCTGGCCGGGAATCGAACCCGGGTCCTCCGCACGCTAGGCCGACGCTCTACCGCTGAGCCAACCAGCCAGGGCTAAAAGATAATTTTTATTAAAGTGAAGAAAGAACTAAATTCAATTTCAAAATAAACTTTCTAATGTATTAAAAAGTGATATTGTTTTCTGTTAATTGCCTTATGGATACTTGTTAATCATCTTTAAATCAAAAATGAAAACAACAGACAAAACTTTTGATGAGGCAGAAATAAGCATCAACTGCAAGGTTTCAGTGTGGTTAATATACTATTTCTGTTTTCCATATTTCTGTTTTATTCCATATTTTTAGACTATTTCTTTTTTTCTAGCAAAAGTGAGTGAGAAAGAGAAGACAGACAGACAGACGGGGATAGACAGACAGACTGAAAGGGAGAGAGATGAGAAGCATTATTTCTTCATTGCAAACAACCAAAAAGCCCTTCAACAGATGACTGGATAATGAAGATGTAGCACATATACACTATGGAATACTACTCAGCCATAAGAAATGATGACATCAGATCATTTACAACAAAATGGTGGGATCTTGATAACATTATATGGAGTGAAATAAGTAAATCAGAAAAAAACAAGAACTGCATGATTCCATACATAGGTGGGCCATAAAAATGAGACTAAGAGACAAGGACAAGAGTGTGGTGGTTACGGGGGGGGGGAGAGGAGAGGGAGGGAGAGGGGAAGGGGGAGGGGAGAGGGTCACAAAGAAAACTAGATAGAAGGTGATGGAGGAAAATCTGACTTTGGGTAATGGGTATGCAACATAATTGATCGACAAGATAACCTGGACATGTTTTCTTTGAACATATGTACCCTGATTTATTGATGTCACTCTGTTAAAATTAATAAAAATTAAAAAAAAATCTTCATTGTGGCACCTTAGTTGTTCATTGATTGCTTTCTAGTATGTGCCTTGACCTGGGGGCTCCAACTGAGCCAGTGACCCCTTGCTCAAGCCAGAGACCTTGGGCTTTAAGCCAGTAACCACGAGGTCATGTCTATGATCCCACGCTCAAGCCAACAACCTTCGGATTTTGAACCTGGGACTTTAGTGTCCCAGGCCTATGTATCTACTGTGCCACTGCCTGGTCAGGCCAGACTAACTTTCTTGGTTTCTTAAACCTAGGGAAGGGACTTACTAAAAATGTATTACAAAGTATACTACTAGATTAAATTGTAAGAAAAGAATAAGTTGAACACATACTTTTTACTCACCAGGTATTAAAAATACTGCAATATTACAAAATGGTTTTTTAAACTCAAAATTCAGGTTTATAAATGTACTTGTAATAAAATGTGTGACAACAAAAAGAATAAAATGTTTAATCATACGTGAAAAGGATTCAATCAAAGCTATAAGAAAAACTCAAAGTTAATAGGACTAAACTGAGGATTAAGCAATGATTTATTTTTTTCTAGAAATAAATCTCTCCTCTTTAAACTAATAATAGTACATAATTAGAGCAGTGATAAGTAGCTATGACAATGACCCAAGTTATATTGAGTGTTCATGATTGAGTCGTTTGAACATGTAGCACAGAAAGACCAAGTGATAGGCAGTTTCCATTTTTAAAAATGAAGTAATTATGCCCTTTGCCACATTGCTCAGTTGGTTATCGCATCATCTAGAAGAGCGGAGGCCACTGGTTCAACCCCTGGTCAGGGCACATACAGGAACAGATGTTCCTGTCTGTCTCTTGCTCCCTCCCTTCATCTCTCTAAAATCAATAAAAATAAAAATAAAAAATTAATAAGGACCGACAAGGTATAAATATTTATATGAAAAATTTCTCTGAAAAGTCATGCTTTGTTTTTTGACTTAGTAACTTGGCACTGTAATTACCTATCTTAATTATATGTTTATAATTAATACAAACTGGTATAAATTCAATAAAAAAATATTTGCAAGCACTGGTTATGAGCAACAATATTTTAAACATAATAATTAGAAAACATACAAAATACATCTGCAGTTCAGATTTTTCTAAAAATAAGATAGAAAATTATGAATCAGACTTCTTTTATTTTTATCTTGAATACCACTAAAATTATCATATGAAACACATGTTTTTAAGCTTAATGCATGACTAAGACACAGGTTAATAATCTAGAAAAACTATATATTGTAATTATAACAATAATTGTTATGTTAGTGACTCATTTTACCCTTTTTTCTGGTGACAACAGGTTTATGTTTTAATGAGGAAAATACTCAGAAGACCACAGTTTGGAGACAAGATGGTGATGGAGTAGGCAGATGTACCAACTTCCACCTCCCAGAACCAAAGTGGGTTACAAACTAAGAACCATCATCTGGAGAAAACAACTTTGGACAAAACTAAGAGGACTCTTCAACCAAGGATCACTGAAGAAGGCACACTGAGACTGGTAGGAAAAGCAGAAACACGGAGAGGGCTGTCCAGCTCCCCGGAGTGAACTGCAGCTGGGAGAGACTCACGTGGTGGGAAGTGAGTTTAGCAGAGAGGGGAGTGTCCTGAGTCCCAGGAACAAAGCCCCAGCCTGCAGCCCCAGAGCTTAGAAGAGGCGTATGGACAGTATTTAGCTGGAAACAAGACAGGATACTGTTTGTGAGAAAGAGACTGATTTCTCAGACCCAGGATTCTTCTTAAAGGGACTGCACAGAAAACCTCTCTCACAACCACTCACCCAGGGCTCCAGGGGGACAGGGAGAGAGGAGAGGACCAGAGCAGCGGGGAGAGAGTGTAATCTAGGAGGCACAGGGAGAAACATTTTGGGAGACAGCCACCCTAACCCCTGGGATGAGTCACTCCCCAAATCTGAAGTGAATATTTCCCCTGGAAACAGCAATACCAGCAAAGGGAAGCAGGACAGCAGCCAAACAAGCTCTCCTGCAGCACTCAGAGCAGAGTCGCTTGGAAGGAGGAAGCTTTTGGGACTACAGTAGGTGAGTGTTAGGGTCTGAGCTGCAGCACCACTACCCACACAGCTGAGGGCTCGCCGGACGGCAGGCGGTGGCGGGACGCGGAAGTGCAGTTCTGTTGGCAAGGGCAGAAGCCAGCTGGCAACCACTGAGGCCCAGGTGTGAGCTCAGTCTTGCTCGGCTGGGGAGGAGGAGACGTGAAAACATGGTCAAGCCCAGATGTGGTCAAGCCCAGCTGCGGGCCATCTGCAATCCAGCCTGCGGGGGAAGGGCAGGAGCCCTGGAAGGGGTGGAGACCTGCCCTTGAGCAAGGGCATAGGAGTGCAGCCTTGCCCCACCTGTGGAACCAAGGCTTGTGGCCTGACTTGGGCGATGGCTCCTTCCACGGGGGTGGAGCCAAAAGCCAAGAACAGGCACAGTCCCGCTACTGAGCATGGGCATGCAATCCCGCCCAGCCTGGGGAGCCAAGGCTTGCAGCCATCCCACAAGCGGGCTCCTCCTGCAAGGGTGGGGCTAAAGCCTGGAATCAGGCGGAGACCCGCAGCTGAGCAAAGGTGCTCACCCCTGCCCTCAGGGCCGAGCATAATGCCACCTACGGGGGCGGGGCAAAGGCCAAGGCCACCAAGGCTTGTGAACCTGAGCAATTGATCACAGCCACTCCTGTGAAGGAGAGGTGAAAACCACAGCAACAGCCCGAGTGGGCAGGCACCGGCAATGCCTATACCCAAATGCCCTAGGCAGCAACAGTAGAGAGGGTGGTGGGCCTGCAGACAGACCACACCTAGGGAACACAGAGGCCACACCCAGTAGACTCCAGTGGTCAAAACCTTCTTTTACACAGACAAAATGAGAAGGCAGACAAATGCAACACAAATGAATCAAGAGAAATCCCCAGAAAAGGACCTGAATGAGCATCTTAGAAGAAAACATAGGCAGTAAGCTCTCTTATATCTCTCGCAGTGATATACTTGCTGATTTAACTCCATGGGCAAGTGAAATAAAAGACAGGATAAACAAATGTGACTATATCAAACTAAAAAGCTTCTGCACAGCTAAAGACAATAAGAACAGAATAAAAAGACAAACTACACAATGGGAGAATATATTTGACAATACGTCTGATAAAGGGTTAATAACCAAAATTTATAAAGAACTTGTAAAACTCAATACCAGGAAGACAAACAATCCAATCAAAAAATGGGCAAAAGAAATGAATACAGACACTTCTCCAAAGAGGACATACAGATGGCCAATAGGCATATGAAAAAATGCTCAACATTAGTAATCATTAGAGAAATGCAAATTAAAACCACAATAAAAAAAAACACAACAAAAAAACCCCACAATGAGATATCACCTCACACAGGCCAGAATGGTGCTCATCAACAAAACAACACATAATAAGTGCTGGCAAGGATGTGGAGAAAAGAGAACCCTTCTGCACTGCTGGTGGGAATGCAGACTGGTGCAGCCACTGTGGAAAACAGTATGGAGATTCCTCAAGAAATTAAAAATTGAACTGCCCTTTGACCCAGCTACACCACTTTCAGGAATATACCCCAAGAACACCATAGCACTGTTTGAAAAGAAGAAATGCACCCCCATGTTTATGACAGCATTGTTCACAATAGCGAAAATCTGGAAACAGCCCAAGTGTCCATCAGTGGACGAGTGGATTAAAAAGCTTTGGTACATATATACTATGGAATACTATTCAGCCATAAGAAATGATGACATCAGATCATTTACAACAACATGGATGTACCTTTATAACATTATACTGAGCGAAATAAGTAAATCAGAACAAATTAAGAACTATATGATTCTATACATATGTGGGACATAAAAATGAGAATCAGACATGGACAAGAGTGTGGGGCTTACGGGGTGGGAGGAGGAGAGGGAGGGGGTTGGGTGAGGGGAAGGGCACAAAGAAAACCAGTTAAAAGGTGACGGAAGACAATTGGACGTTGGGTGATGGGAATGCAGCATAATCAAATGTCAAAATAACGTAGAGATGTTTTCTCTGAACATATGTACCCTGATTTATCAATGTCACCCCATTAAATTATTTTTAAAAAAAGACCACAGTTTGGTTGCGAGGTAAAAAAAGGACACAGTATAAATGCATGTATATAAGCATGGTGATTTTTTTTCTTCAAAAAATCTATTCTGAGCATTTCATTATGTAGATAAGAGTTATAAGTAGAGGTGTGTGGAAGCATGGAGGAGTGAGAAAAATTATTTTCTTTTCCTCTTCCTCTTTTGCTTCTATTGACCCCACCCTGGAGCAAGATCTAAAAAGCTAGAAAAAAATGGTATTCTAGTCAACTGTCAGGTTTATAATTAGTAGCAAGATTATAACACATTTTTAAAAGATTGTACAAGTCAGAGCTTACTTGTAAGTCTTGTATCTCAGTAGTACCATTTTGTTTATTATTAACATGCAATGTATGTCTTATCTACTTATCTAAGTTACTAGATAGAAATAATAAAATGTTAAACTTGGTAGCCTTCAAAAATCCCAGAACTATAAAACCACACACACAAATTAATTGTATATTCACAAACTGAGTGCCTTTTGGACAGTAATTTCCAAAACCATCTTGACACATATTTAGGACTACATTAGTATCCATTTTAAGACATACTCTAATTCATCCATTAAACTGCAATATAATAAACAAGTGGGACTACATCAAACTAAAAATCTTTTTCATAGAAAAGAAAAAATGATCTACTGAATAGTTAGAAATAACTGCAAATCATATAAGGGGTTAACATCCAAAATATATAAATAACTCATTTTACTTAATAAAAAAACCCCAAACAGTCTGATTTAAAAGTAAACAGAATCTGAGTAGATATTTTTCCAAAAAAATCATACAGATGGCCAACAGGTACATGAAAAGATGTTCAACATGACTAATCATCAGGGAAATGCCTATAAAACACAATTATCATCTCATACCTGTTAGAATGGCTATCAAAAAAAAAAAAAAAAAAAAAAAAAGACAAGACATTACAAGTGTTGTTGGTAATGTAAAGTGGTGCAGCCACTGTGGAAAGCAGTATGGAGGATCCTCAAAAAAGTAAAATCAGAACTACCATGTGACCCAGGAAATCCATTTCTGGGTATTATGCAAAGAAAACAAAAACTCTTACTTGAAAAGATATATGCACCCCCATGTCCATTGTAGCATTATTGATGGATGAACGAATAAAGAAAATACGATTATATAATAATGAAACATTACTCAGTCATTAAAAAGAATAAAATATTGCATTTCCAACAACATGGATAGACCTTGAGGGCATTGTGCTCAGTGAAATAAATCAGACATGGAATATAGAAAAAAAATACTCACTATTAAATTAATTTTTTTTGTTTCTGGCAATAGGTATTTTTCATTCTTGTATTAAGTTTATTTATATGTTTATATTATAATGATTTTCCCTTTATTTTTTATGTTTTTTGGGGAAGAGGAGTTGCAGACTTCAGATACTTTTGTGCATTCTTAATCTGCCAGAACGACTAGTGGTCAAATAAGAATAACTCAAAAAACAAGAAGGACATAAAATGTTAAAAAGTCTAGTAAGGAGAGGTGACCCCTTGTAAGATTTGATTTAAACCAAATCACTCTAAGGATATCCTACCAGAACTAAATTGTTTTATGAAATTACTTCAGAAATGAACCCAGAATACAAAGCAGTCAACCCAACAGCAAAGAAAGAAACTATAACAATGTTTTAAGCTTTACCTATATTTATTGTCAAATTAAAAGTATACTTCCTATTTTATTATTCCTCTGATAATTAAAAATAGTGCATTTCAAGGGATATGCTACCAAAGAAACAAACTGATAAGTACAAGTTCGTTTATATTTAATTTTACTTTGGTGATACCATCTTATTGTTCTAAATTTTGACTGTTATTTTTGACAAGGACCTGAGTTAATATAAATGAAAATCAGTAACAAAAACAACTAGTTATATAACAATTTAGAACACTTATATATACTATGCTAGTGCTAGGCATGACACAAAAATGCATAATCAAACAGCAACCTTTATATAATAGTGTTCCATAAAGATTTCATTAATACTAGTACTAATAATAATTAAAGTGACATACATTGGAGAATGCTTGGCATGCTTTGTCCATTTCTTTTTGTTTGTGCAGAAGTTTCTGGCTGAGGAACAGGAACTCTAAAAAAGATTAAAAAAAAAAGGGTAACCAATAGTTATAAAAAGAGATTTTAATGAAACAAATTATTGGTGCTATTTAGAATTTATTCAAATTCAATAAATTTAGAAAATATATAGTTTTAGTTTCTTAAAATGATGCTTTAAAAATATAAGGAAAATTCAAATTACAAATACCCATATATAGCAATTCAAATATTGTGATAGGTTTAAATATTCTTTCAAGGAGTATTCCACAAAGAGAAGTATACAACTTTATATTAAATATCAACTAAAGATGGATAGTTCATTTTCTGTGATAGGAATTTATAAAATAGCTCAGTGAGCTAAATTCATGTTTGATTTGTTCAAATATTCTGGAAAATATATGGTTTACCTTTCCAATTCAATCTAGAGTTTTTTACAAGCCCCATGTTACTTCAAATCTTCATGCTTTTCTTTCTTCCGAGAACAACCTTATGCCCTTTTTCCTTTGCTTAATTAACTCTTATCATCCTTCAAAATTTAACTCAGGTATTATTTCCTATAAGAAGCCATCCTTGCTTGATCTCTAGTCAAGACTCATTGTTTCTTGTGTATACTCTCATAACACCATGAATAAACTTCTAGTATAGTATTCATCACACTGTAGTAAAATTACCCGTTTATAAGTTTGTCTCTTCCACCTGATTCTGCTATAATCTCCACAAAACACAGACTTCATTTTATTCATTCTTTTATCTCAACATATTATCTACTCACTGTTTATTGAAGTGAATGAAGAAAAAGGAAGCATTTTATTTTGCAGCAGAGGCAAAGACTGCTTTTATAAGGAAATATTTCTATTGATGGGCTTTTAGTATATTTTGTGATGACTTTTTCTGTTGTATTTCTAAAATTAAAAGCTTATAAAAACCAGAAATGTCATGTTGTAGAATGTCACATAATAACTGATTTTTTATAATAGCAACTTATTAATTCACTAAGAGAAGTAATTTTCATGAAAGACTAATTAATGCATGTATTTAACTATAAAACTCCAGCAAAAACATATTTATAGTTTTAGTTTTAATTTTTTAATTATTAAAAACATGGTTTTTCTAGAAATTAGTGAACCAAAAACATAAATTCTGAGAGAAATGTAAATAACTAAAAATAATTAAGTTACATGTATTTTGAAATCCTTTTTTTAATACATGCAATTAAAAATAATTTTTATCTGAAACAAATGAGAAGAAATAGTGTTTCAAGCTATCACAGCAATATGATATTATATAGAATTTTGCAAAGTGGCTTAGAAAATTTTTACTGGAATATTAAATCATTTATTTATATGACTTAAATGTATATATTAAAGGTGCTAAATGACAGAAGTGGAGTATAAATGTCTATGAGTATCAACTGAAGAAATTTTTAAAAGAGAAATAAAAATTTAAAAAGTATAGAAGGATAACTGAGGATGGAAGGGTATAAGAAGGTTAAAGAAAAAAATACATATGATGAGTAGTGGCAAAATATTGTAAAAGCTATGTCAGGCAATATGTTGCACTCTAACATTGCCCTTTTCACATATAGATTCTATTATATGTCACTCCCTCATTTATATAACAGGATTATAGTCAATATTATTATAGTCTTATAAAGTATCTATTATACAAAGAAATTAAAAGTACTTACTATACATACACACGTGCTTAAATCCCATATTTTATCCTTTCTGAATCTCAGAATCTTCATCTACAAAGTTGAGATAATTAATCTGTGCCTCCTTCACAGGAATGTTGAACATCAAATGAAATAATGTAAGAAATCATATATTATGTATTAAAATACTCTATACAATTAATTAGAGGAATGTTCTCAGTACCTTCTGCCTAAGAAAAGCATAAGACACTATACTAAAAGAACAAGAATATAAAGTTGTTTTAAGAAGTTGCTTATGTAAATTTATAATGATCAAAGATGTACAAGTTTTTTGTGAACACTGATTCAAATTAGCAAATGCTTTTAAGGCAATAGTCAGTATTTAAATATCTTTCCTATAGTGCTTTCTGCTTTTCTTAAGAGACACTGAAATGATTTTGAAGGATTTCTATAACTGTGGTGTGGTTGACCTCTCTGTACAGAGTAAATATCATCAATAGAATGAAGTGAAGAGGTTTTAATGCCCCATTTAATGTATTTTATTTCTCAGTGCTAACTTTTAAATGAGTTGATAAATTTTTACATATTTTAATATTTAAAAGAGAGTAGCATGATTCACTACCATTTGGATTAAAATGCTGGTTGATTCTAGCTTTTATTGGTCATATTTATTATTATTGTACCAACATAAGTAAACCAACAGATGAACCATATAGTGGAGTTAGCAGGCTAGGACTAAAAATACAATGACTAGTATGTTCAAGAAACAGAAGGAAAGATGGACAAAACAGATACAGAGTTTCAAAAGAGAACATTTAAAAAAGAACAAAGTGGGCTTTCTAGAACTGAAAAACAGAATAGCTGAACTTAAGAACTGTGGCACAATAAAGTATGTATTTGGTCTTTGTCCCTGGTTCCTGGCACACACCTTCAAAAACCCTTAGAATTTCCTCAGTTATTGGAGTGTCTTTGTTAAGCTAATGAGGTAACTCATGGTGAACCATTAGACAGCTTGAAGATGGGTACCATTATCAGAAAGAAAAAACATATGATTCAAAGGTTGGAATACAGGGCCAGCCAAACCTTCATGCAGGAGAAAAGAGGGCTGAATACCAAGCTTAATCACATGGTCAATGATTTAATCTATCATGCATAAGTAATGAAATATCCTTAGACCTCTGAACGTCAAGACTTGGTGGAGCTATGTGGTTGGTGAACACATTGATGTGTCAGTAGAGTGACATGCCTGTATTCCATGAAGAGAGAATACAGAAGCTCTGCATTTCCTATTTGACTTTGCTCTATGTTTCGCTTCATTTGGCTTTGTCCGATTTGTACCCTTTATAGTATGATTGTAAATGTAGTGTTTTCTTAGTTCTGTGTATCATACTATTGAACCATTGACTCTGAGGTGGTTGTGGGAACCCTTGAATTTGTAGCCAGTTCATTAGAAGTGTGGGTGGCTTGGGGACCAACTGAAGTGTGATTATCATCTGAAGTAAGCACAGTTTTGTGGATAACTGAACACTTAAACCTGTAGAGACTGATGCTAACACTGGGAGTGACTGTCAGAATTGAATTTCAGTGCAACTAGTTGAGATGGAAACAAAACAAGAACTCAGTAAACTCAAGTAATAAGATTAATACCAGGCTAGACACAGTGAACATAAATGCTTAGGTTAATAATAAATACCTAAACTGAATAACAGAATAAAAAATAATAAAATATGTATATGAAAAAAAACAGGAATACAATATAAAAAACATGTGGGTCACAGAAGTGCTAGTATATATAAAATTGGAATTATAGAAAGGGAAAAATAATAGGGCAGAAACAATATTTGAAGAGATAATGGTGGATAGTTTTCCAAAACTGATGAGAGATATTAATCCACAGATTAAAGAAACTCAGTAATCAAGGCATGATAAAAGAAAGAAAAATATTCCTTGGTATATCATATTTAAACAGTTGAAAATCAAACACAAGAGAAAATATTAAAAGTACTTAAGAAAAAAGGATGCAATATTCAAAGAAGAAATTACCAGACATTTGTCTTACTTCTTAAGAGAAACAAATAAAAAAAGAGAAATAAAACAGTGGAATGAGAATTTTTTAAAAATCTGCAATCTAGTAAAACATCTTTAGAAATAAAAGTGAAATAAAGATGTTAAAGAAACAAAACCAGGGAATCTATGATCATGAAGCTGCATTAAAATAAACGCTGAGAGGATTTTTTCAGTCAGAAAGAAAATTATACCAGAGAAAAGCATGGCAGGAATGAATAGAAACTAAAATAATGTGTAAATATGTATAAATGAGTGCTGATCCTATGAGAAGTAAATACTAATAATGTCTCATGAAATTTAAAATATATGTACAATTAAAATGCAAGACAAAAATAACAAAAATGGGAGTAAATGGAGTTGAAGTGATCTTAGGTTCTAGCATTATCAGGAAAATGGTAAAATAATTTGTATTTAACTATAAGCGTTTGAGTTGTAATTTATAGATTAACTACTAAAGAATATGCTACTATCAAGAAAAAGGAAATTGAATAATTAAAATGTTTGATTAAGTAAACATAATTTCAGCAAAAGTGAATGGAATAAATACTCTAAGTAAAAGACTAAGATTCTTACATTAGATTAAAAAAAACAACAATATGCTGCTTGAAAGTGAGAGTGAAAACCTTAAAAAAAAGTGGTAACCTTAAATATGAGGTCATTGAAAGGTCCAAAGTAAAATGGATGGAATATATATTCATATATGTATGTCTAAGGCCTAATCAAAAGAAAATTGGTGCAAGTATATTCATACTACACAAAGTAGACTTTCAGGCAGAAAGCATTGTAAAAGATGAAAAAAATATCATAGTTAACTAAGGCATCATCTGACCAGGCAGCAGCGCAGTGAATAGAGTGTCTGACTGGGACGCAGAGGACCCAGGTTTGAAACCCTGAGGTCGCTGTCTTGAGTGGGGGTTCATCTGGCTTGACCACAGGGCTCACCAGCTTGAGCGTGAGGTCTCTGGCTTGAGCATGGGATCATAGACATAAACCCATGATCGCTAGCTTGAGCCCAAAGGTCGCTAGCTTGAAGCCCAAGGTTGCTGTCTTGAGCCCAAGGTCACTGGCTTGAGGAAGGGGTCACTCGCTCTGCTGTAGCCCACTGGTCAAGGCACATATGAGAAAACCCTCAATGAACAAGTAATCAATGAACAACTAAGGTGTCACAATGAAGAATTGGTGCTTCTCATCTCTCTCCCTTCCTGTTTGTCTGTCCCTATCTGTTCCTCTCTGTCTCTGTCAAAAAAATCCCCCACAAAACAAAAAAAAACACAGAAAAACAAAGAAAACAATTTATCAGAAAGACATGACAATCTTAAATCTGTATGTATCCAGTACTAGTATTTCAACATATTTGAAGCAAAAATAGACAGAACTAAAAGAAGAAATCTTCAATCATAGTGGAAAATGTTAACAGTATTAGCTGTCTCAACTAGGTGATAGGAAAAGCAGAGGAAAAAAATCAGTAAAGATATAAAAGAAGTGATCAACATAATTAGCGTACTTAGACCTAATTGATATTTATAAACACTGCACTCAACAATGATGGAATTCACATTATTTTGGGGGGGCAAAATATGAAATATTTACTGAAATTAAAAGGCTTTTCAACACATTTCAAATAATTAAAATAATTCAGAATAGTTTCTCTTTAGAGAGTGGAGCTAAGCTGAATTAAATAACAGTATGTAACTACAAATTTTCAAGTGATTGAAAGTTAAATGGCATACACATTCCATTAAGTCATAAGTCAAAAAAAGTCACACTAAAAAAGAACAAAAAAAATTGAACTGACTGAGAATGAAGTAAGAGGTAGGTTAGAGCAGTGCATAGAGAAAAATGTAGAGCAAATGTGCACATATTAGAAAATACCAAAAATCAACGATTTAAGTTTTTAGCTCAAGTAGCTAGATTGAAGCTTAATATACAACTCAAACCTGAGTCTTACTGGACATTGCTACTATAGAAGTTTAGATTTTTTTTTCAAAAAAAATCAAAATGATTCCGTACTCCATTTGGTTTATTAGTTTTCCAGTTTTGCTGTTACTGCAAAAAAAATCAAAACTGTTAATCATATACAATTTATAATGGAGACGTTCATGTAAGAAAGATCAATCTTAAACTACTGGTGAAAAAAAAATTAATTAAATACATTTAGAGTATTTTAAATTAAAATACAATTAAAATGTTTAATTTTTGGTAATCCCTCCTATTAAATTAATTTTCAATTAGTCCATGTTAATCATGGCAGATAGAACTTCTGTTATGTGTTGAATTGTGTCTTCCCATAATTCATATGTTGAAGTATTAATCCCCAGTAGCGCAGAATGTGACCTTATTTGGAGACAAGTTCACTGAAAACTTAGTTAAGATTAGGTCATTCTATAGTAGAGTTGGCCCCTAATCCAATATGACTGATGTTTTTATAAAGAAAAGAGGATATGTGAACACAGACACAGGTTAAAGTAATGTTTCTACAGGCACCAGAATGCCAGCAAATCACCAGATGCTAGGGGAGAGACATAGAGCACATTCTTCCTTACAGTCATCAAAATGAAGCAACCCTACTGACACCTTGATCTTGGACTTGTAACTTAGAGAACTGTGAGACAATAATTCTGTGTTTTTAAAGCCATACAAATTGTGGTACTTTGTCTTAGCAACCCTAGAAAACTAATAATACAGTTTTTGGTACCAGGAAGCGGGGTGCTGCTGTAACAAATATTTAAAAATGTGGAAGTGGCTTTGGAATTGACTATTAAGTGGAGGCTGAAAGATTTTTGAGATATAGAATAGTAAAAACTTCAACTGCCTTGAAAGGAATGTTGATAGAAATATGGATTTTAAAGGCAAATCTGTTGAGGGTCCAGAAAGAAAAGAAGAAAGCTGTAGACAAAGCTTCTGTTGTGTTAGGAAATACACATATTGTCATGAACAGATTGTTGCTAGAAATATGAATATATATGGTATTTCTGGCGAGGTCTCAGATAGAAGTTGTAAAGCCAGAAGCCAAAGCCAGGGCCACTATCACAGCCGCCCGGCCCATGCAGGTTCGCATTGGATTCGGACAGTCGGTAAAGAAACAACGGAGCCACAAACTGGTGGGCCATAGTCTTTAATCCTAGCTTGCACCCGGCAGGCAAGTAAAAATACACACTGGGCTCCAAAACCCAGTCACATTCAGTGCTCACAAAGCTACTGATTTATCCGAGTTTCCTAGAATCAAAGGTTTCTAGCTCGCCAGCCTTATTCTCCTCAGTTCCCCATCTCCTTCATTATCCCAGATACAAACTCTGCAAAAACTGGCATCTCACTCAGCACTCCACCATCTTGGCTGGTTTTCCTGGCCTCCTCCACGTGGCCTCCTTCCGCTCACCTCTCTGCTCTCTCCTCTGCTGATAATCTCAGGAACCAAGGGCCGAGTCTCATTATGCCTCCCTTTTATAGTGTAGAAATCCAAACCCTTAATCCAATATACATAATAGGGAAGTCTCTAATACAAAGTCACTTCTCTGAGGCATGATAGGATTGTACCACCTCACACCAAAAAGGGTGGGACAGGCTTAATCCCAAAACCAAGCCTCAGGCTACAACAATTCTCAACACACATTAATATCACCTGGGCAATGGCCTCACGTGGGCAGCGCCTATTTTTAACAAAGTGAGCATAATACATTTTATCTGCCCAACAGAAGTGATGTGCTATTGGAAAGTGGATGAAAGGTAGTCCTTGTTATAAAATAGCAAAGGATTTGGCTAAATTGTGTTTTGTTGGATGGAAGGTGAAACTTGTATGCAATGAATTTGTATATTTAGCTGAATTTACAAAGTGTTGAAGGCATAACCTGGTTTCTCCTTGCTGCTTATAGTAAAATATGAGAGGGTTAGAGAGATTTGAAAAAAGAGCTGTTAAGGAAAAGGGAACCATAACTCAAATACATAAAAAATGTTCAGCCTCCTCAACTGCAAAAAATGAGAAAGTTAGCTCTGGATAAAATACCAAGGGTATTGCTGGACAACCATTTGCTCAAGAGATTAAGCCTGTGACCTGTGGGTCCAATCATCCATCTTAGTTGGAATGCTGCTAGGTTAGACCATAGGGGTTATAGCTGAAATGAAATGATGAAAGGCTGTAGGACTTTTAGAATTCTAAAGTCAGGTAGTGAGCTGATAGAGATATCCAGCTGTTATTATGTATTATCCTTCAAAGAAAAGAAAGAATGAGCCTGAGGGTAAGGCCTTTTCTTTAGTTCCACAGGGTTGGGCCACCTCAGTTACAGAAGGCAGGGCCCTTTCCATAGTTCCAGAGTAGAGTGTGGGCAATAAAGGAGCCACATGCTGAACCTGACAAGTTCAGGGAAAGCCGGTGTGGTCGCCTTGCAAACTCAGAGACCTAAAGTAATCACACAGGATAGTTTGCAATTAAACTTTCTAACTAAAAGGAGCTCCTGATAGGTAGTCATGTCCTAGGGAGGTATTTTTGATAACAAAATTCAATGTTTACCTTAATTGAGACTGCCTGTTGTCTTTTGCATCTACAATAACATGCCTTTGAAATGTAAGAGTAATCATCTTTTCCTGTCCCTTCAGGATGCAATTACCCCACTAGAGCAGAAACCACAAATGCTCTCATTGTAATTGTTATAATGTTAGTTAACTATGAATCATCTTATTCCTGCTTTAGTAAAAGAAGTTCCAGTAAATACATTTTTACTTTCTTTCCAACCCCACAGATTCCCCTGTTTTGCTTTCTCCCACCTCCCTAATCTATCACCAATCCAATGAATTTCATGTAACTCCCTTACAACTCTGCTAAAATAAGTGGTAAATCCACCATTTTCTAGAGCACTTTCTCAGTCAGTTGTGACTATGGTTCCTGGCAATTGTCGACAGTTTGGCTTAAAAAAACTCATAAAAAATTCTTACAGATTTAGAAATTTCTTACATTGACAAGAGCCAGCCACCACTCAGGCTGCCACCCTGGTGGGCCTGGGACATAGTATCATGCCAGAGAGGATAATTCTGGAGCTTTAAAACCAACTGGTACTTCCTAGGTTTCAGACTTGCTTGTGACCTATACTTTTTATCTTTGATGGAAAGGAATTTTGCCCCAGGTTGGATTACCTTGTATCTCATCCACACGTGATTTAGAAGAGATTTAGATGAGATTTTGGATTTAGAGTTGATGTTGGTATGGGTTAAGATTTTTCGGCATGTTGCGATGGAATGAATGTATTTTTTATGTGAGAAGGACATACATTTTTAGGGGACGGAAGACAGACTGTCAGGGGTTGAATTACTGTTTGCCAAATACCAATATGACTACCAATATGTAACTGATCACAACTTCAAAGACACTGAGAACGTGACCTTATTTGGAAATAAGGTCACTGAAGATATAAGTTAAGATAAGGTAATACTGGAGTAGACCAGTACTCCGGAGTGGATCCGGAAATATGGATATAGATATTCACACAGGGGGAATGCCAGGTAAATATCAAAGCAGAGATTGGGGTGATGTTTTCATAGGCTAAGAAATGCCAAAGATTGACAGAAAACTACAAGAAGCTATGGGAGAAGCATAAAACAGATTTTACTTTGCATCTCTCACAAAGAATTCACCCTGCCAATACCTTGATCTCGGATTTTGGCAGCCCTAGAAAACTAATCCAGCTTTTAGTACAATTGCTCATTTCACAGGGTAGAAACAAAACAAAAAAATTAATATATTATTTATATACTTAATACAGAACACTTACAGTCTGGCAAATGGCCCCTGCAGAATCCTTTTTTTCGTGGTAGGGCTCAAACTTGGATGTGTAGTTTGACAACACTGAAACCTCACAGCACCATCACCTTGGTTCTGTTTACCATCTTGTTCCTGACTTTGACATTCTCTTATTGTTACTTGGGATACTGAGCGTTGGTTAGCATTCTAAAACCAAAAATTTAGAGAAAATAGTTTAAACTAATTATAAAAATTATCTCTCTTAACATTCTACAATTTTAGTTTACCCACTTTTCATAATCGCAAGAATTGTGACTAAATGTTGAAAGCATAATAGTGCTTTTATAAAGACGACTTACCCTAATTAATTTTCTATTAAAATATTTAACTATATTTTTTAAAATTTTGAAATTAAATTTAATATGGTGACATTGGTCCACAAGAACATATAGGCTTCAGGTAATCATCTCTATAGTGTTTGAACTGTTCATTGTTTTGTGTGCCCATCACTCAAAGGCAAATCATTGTCTGTCACTGTATGTATGGTCCTCTTTAGTCCCCTCCCACACAACCCCTTCTCTCTGGTAAGCATTTCATTTTTGTCTATGCCCATGAGTCTCAGTTTTATATTATACCTATGTGTGAAATAACATAGTTCTTAGCTTTTTCTCATTTATTAATTTCACTTAGCATAATAAAGTAAGATAAATAAAAGTCCCTCTTATATCAATATAGATGAAAAATTGAATTAGATATATATCTACATACAAATAGTAATTCTAAAAATCATATTTATAAAGATAAAACCATTGAAAAAAATTAACTTATTTGTCTTGATTGTGTCTAGATTTCAGAAGTGGTGTCTTCTACTAGAACATTTATTTTACAAGAGTCATTGTTAACTGTTATAAAACCTGGCTAAGACTGCCATGCCAGACATAGAAGTAAAAACCTCCTGTGAAAGTGTTTCTACAGCTGTGGTCTTGACAAAAAGAAAAGAATACACAAGCACACCTTGTTTTATTGTGTTTCACAGATACTGCATTTTTTTAATAAATTGAATGTTTGAGACAACCTTATGTGGAGCAAATCTATTGGCACCATTTTCCAGTAAGTTCAGATGATAGTTAATATTTTTTTTAACAATAAACTATTTTTTAATTGAGGTATGTAAATTTTTAGACACAATGTTATTGCACATTTAATAGACTATAGTATAGTGTAAATATTACTTTTACATGCACTGGGAAAACAAAATCTTCATGGGACTTGTTTTATTGCAATATTTGCTTCATTGCAGTGATCTGGAACAAAACCTGCAATATCTCCAAGGATGCTTCTAATCATATATACCACTTGGGAGTTTAAATAACGACAATCATGACAGGCTCAATTAAGAAGAAAGCAAAAACAAGATACCAAATTTTGAGGGCTTTGGGAAATATCAGAGGCTGTGACCTTCTGCCTAGTGTGCTCCAAAAGAATAAATGACAAAAAAAGGAAACAAAAATGATTTTTTATCCTCTTAATTTTATACCATTAATAATCAATAAAGAGAGATGATGTCAGAGTAATGTCAGTGTGAAAGATATCCTTGATCTTTCCCCTTGAAATTTCAAGAAATTGAACACCAGTAACTCAGAAAAAGAAACTCATCTGGGCTTGCAGGCTTGCCTGAAAAGATCTGCAAATGAACTTGATTAAAGTTGGGAAGGGTAAAAACAGGGAGCAGAGGATAAGCCCTTGGTGGGGATCCAAAGAGGAGAGAGGCCCAGACTGTTTGAGTTTTCATCTGCTGAAGCTCCAGAGAAGGGAGAAACCTAGACTTTCTTCTTCAACCAGGAGGAGCAGAGAGATTGGAGGGGGGGATCTGGAAAGATATTGAACCAAAGCTACGGCAGAGTGTGGGATCACTGCTAGTGTTCCCATAGTCTTTCAGCAGCCCATACTCAGGACAGAGATAGAGAAATACAAAATGCAGTCCTCAGACCCTCAGATCCCACCTTTCTTCTCCCACATGATACAAAGAGTGGCAGAGACATACTCCACAGTTAGCTTCCCAGAGCCACTCTTTCCCCTGAAGTACAGAGAGTACTCTGTGTCTGGTCCCCTGGTCTGTTAAGACACAGGGAGGAGTGCACAGTGGTTTGAGATCACCATTGCTAAAGTTGTAAAGCCCTGAAAGAACTTCACACCCATTATTAGGACTGTTGCCTTGCCTCCATTATTGGACTGCAGCTTCTCAGCAGAGGTAAGCCTGGAGATTTTATAGAACCAAAACTTGTAGTCCAGTGCCACCTACTGGAAAAAAATAGGAAAAGCTACTGCAAGTGCAACCAACAACACTACATTTTTATTTGCTTGGGTTGATTTTTTGATGTTGTTGCTATTTTTCTTCATTTTTGATTATTGTTCTTTGTTCTCTGCTTTTCCATAGTTATTCTCTTTTTTAAATTTTTATTTTTTATTTAATTTTTAACTTTTTTTTTTGCTAGTTGTTGTTTGATTTCTTAACAATATCACTCCCAAATGATATCAGGCAGAAAAAACAAATATCATAAAAACACCAGAAAGAGACACAGTTTGGAAAGAAAATTAAAAAATCTCCCAGAAAGCAAACTCAATCAACATAAAATCTTTGGAGTTAATTGATAGAGAATTCAAAATAGAAGCTCTGAAAATACTCAACATGACACGAGAAAACAATGGTAGTCAATTAAAGGAGATCAGAAAACAAAACAAGTACTTCACGAAGGAAACTGAAATTTTAAAAACAGAGGTAAAGAACTTAATACATGAACTGAAAAGTGAACTAGCTAGTTTAGCTAATAGAACAGGCCAGCTAGGGGAGAGAATCAGTGACATAGAAGACAGACAACTAAAGATGATACAGAGGAAAGATGAGAGAAATGCAAGAATTTTAAAAAATGATAGAGCTCTATGACAATTGTCTGACTCCACTAAAAAGAGTAATATAAGAATAATGAGTATTATCAGAAGAAGAGAGGGAGAAGAAAATAGCTTATTCAAACAATTGATGAAAACCTCCTAAGCCTATAGAAAGAGTTAGAGCCTCTAATTCAAGAAACAAACAGAATGCCTAGTTACCTCAATGCAAATTGGCCTCCTCCAAGGCACATTATAATAAAACAGTAAAAAATCAATGACGAAGAGAGAACCCTCAACGCAGCTAGGGAAAAGAGGAACATAACGTATAAAGGAAGGTCCATCATGTTATCATCAGACATCTCAGCAGAAACTCTACAAGCCAGAAGAGTGTGGACCCAAATATTCAAAATATTAAAAGAGAAGAATTACCAGCCATATTTGAAGTTATCCTTCCAAAAAATGAAAGAGAAATAAAAACTTATGTATACATACAGGAACTGAGGGAATTTATCACTAGAAAATTCCAGCAGTAGAAAATACTTGAGCCAGTTATTCTAGCAGATAAAACAACAAAAGAAAACTACAAGTAAAGGCTCCATCAAGGTTACAATATAAACAAGGACAGTCTATGACAACAAAAAAAGGGGAGAGGATAAAGATCTGGAGTAGCAAAGGAGGATGGAGTGCAGAAGCATTCATAAGACAAAGAACTCCTGTATAATGATTTTTTTTTCTTAATAACAGAGGGTAACCACCCATGAAAAAAAAAATACTGAAATACATAGCTTAAAAAAAGAGAAAACAGAAGAAAGAATTATGGAACACCACCAAACAAGAGCAACTGACAGAAACACAAAAGGAAAGAACCAAAAGAGACATAAAACTACCAGAAAATAAAACAAAATGGCTATAAAAATCCTGATGCATCAATAATTACTCTAAATGTAAATGGACTGAACTAACCTACTGAGAGGCACAGAGCAGCAGATTGGATAAAAAAAAAATCCAACCATATACTGACTTCAGGAGACACACCTAAGCTGCAAAGACAAAAGTAGACTCAAAGTGAAAGGTTGGAAAATGATTCTCCAAGCAAATAATACCCAAAGAAAAGCAGGTGTAGCCACACTCATATCTGAAAATGATGACTTCAAGACAGCAAAGGTAAAAAGAGACAGTGATGGACATTTCATAATAATAAAGGGGACACTATATCAAGAAGATGTAACACTTTTTAATGTATATGCACCAAATCAGGGAACACCAAAATATATATCTATTAACTGATCTAAAAATATAAAGAGACAAAAACACTATCATAATTGAAGATCTCAGCATATCAGTGACATCAGGGAAAGTATATCACATAACACAGAGAGATAGAGGGCCAGAGAGTAATTCATGGAGGGAAGAGGGGAAAGCAGTGGGGGGAAAGGGCAAAGGGGGTATCAAGGAGAATACGGAGGGAGGGAGGGAGATATATTTGGGTGAACACTTGTAACTATGTAAACACAACAAATTAAAAAAAAAGAAGCAGCCAATGAATGCATAAGTAAGCAGAATAACAACAACAACAAAAGAAATAATAGAACTACCATATGACCCAGCAATCTCTGTACTGGGTATCTACTCCAAAAAACTAAAAAAACATTAGTATGTTAAGACATATGCACCCCCATGTTCATTGCAGCATTATTCATAGTGGCCAAGGCATGGAAACAATGTTTCCTTTAATAGAGGATTGGATAAAGAAGATGTGGTACATACATACAATGAAGTATTACTCAGCCATAAGAAATGATGACATATTGCCATTTACAACAACATGGATGGACCTTGAAAACCTTATACTGAATGGAATAAGTAAATCAGGAAATGTTAAAAACTATAGTAGTTACTAGACACCACAGGCAGAAAAGCAGGTACACAGAACAGGAACTGACAACTATAGAAAGCATTTTTCTCTTTCAGTGTTTTGACATAGGAACATTAATTACTTATTATGAATGTGTGGAAATTATAGAATCGAATATTTACACTTAGTTTACAGTATAGACAAGCTTATTAACATACTTATCTAAATAAATGCATTTGTCTAATTTATAATCACATTTACACATACAATATATGATTTCAAACACAGGTAGTATATAAAACTGAGACTCATGGACACATATAAAAGTGAAGTGGTTACCAGGGAGAGGGGGATGAGAAAGGGGAGTAAAGAGGGAAAATGATTTGACTATGGGTGGTGGGCATACAAGGCAATCAATAGTTCAAATGCTATAGAAAATTTTACCCGAAACCTATGTATTCTTTATTGATCAATGTCACCCCATTAAATTTAATTTCTTAAAAAAAAGTCAGTACATATGATTTCTGAATAAAATGAACAAGGTACCCATTGTAATTAAGATTACAGTGCTTTCAGAGATACAGTATTAATCCCCTGGTCCCATACCTGAAGATTTTCTGATGCTGAGGAACTTTCAGTTGCAGTACTATGGGTAATGTATTTTATAACAGTAATTATCCCCTGAATTGCAATGCGTTTTTGTTCCCTATACTGCAAGTCTTCAATCTCCTTCCTCACTTCACTTATAGCTGTCAGGGGAAACTCAACTGCAAAAAAGTAATTCCATGGAAATTTAAAATTTTAAAGAACTGAAATGATACAAATGAGAATTACATGTGCAATATATTTTCACAACACAAAATTATAAACTTGCCACATAATTTAATTTGTGAGAATTTGTCTTACGTAATTTTTATAAAAAATAGGCAAAATGTATTTATCAGTTAAATGGTAATACAGTCTTCTAGTCTGGGGTTTTAATTTGAAAAATAAATTCTGTACATTAAATATAATTGATATATTATATTTCAGACTATAAAGTGTTGCTTATTCACTGCATAGACACACATATTTTAATATTTCTAAATATATAGTACATATTGATGGCATTATAAAGTACAAGAGCATAGCAATACAGAGTGGGGCAAAGTAGGCTTATGGTTGCTTGTATGGACTATAATGCAATAATTAATAAATAGTAATACAAGAATAAATTCTGTGTTACTGCATACTCACAAATGTAAACCTATGTTTGCCTTACCCTGTATTTAGATGACAATAGATCAGTATTTCAAAGTTTCACTTTTTTCTCTCAAACAATGCAATTATACATACTTTAAAAAGAACAACATATTCATGTTAAGCTTTTCAACTTCTGTATCTTAATTATACTAAAATTCATTAATGGTAAGCCTTTCATCAGTACTTACTCTGCATCTCATTTATTTTGGTTTCATTTTTATTTAAATGTAGTACTTGCTTGTGTTATATCTAATGCACATTACCCCACAAGAGTAGCGTAATACAGTTGTCAGGATCTTGATATCAAATTGCCCAGTGTCCCTTTAAATATCTTAGTCTCTCTATGTAATGTCATAGGAGTTGAAATCTACTAAGGTCAGATTAGATCTCAATGACATTAAATTAAGATATTATCTCTAGTAAGTCATTGTTTATGCTCTTTCTCTTCTTCCAGTCTAATAAAATAAAAATATTAACCTTTAGAAGGCATGACACCTTTAAATCTTCATAAAGACAACTAAAAGAATAAGGAAGACTGATATTTCATATACCATTCATATAGCATATAAACATATCATTAAAAATAAGCAATTATTCAGTACCTTTAATAGAACTACTATACTTTGAAAATGTCTCTGGCACTGGTGGATAGGGGTAATATCCACCAATAACAGTGTTCTTTACTTCTCCAGAATTGGTCCTTGTTTTACTCCAGTGAATAAAATTTTTTACCTTTGGATCGTTGATCAACAACTGGTCTCTATGACCTATTCGCAAGAAGGGTAAAGTGAAAAAAAAAAAAAGAGGGGAAGAAAAACAAATCACTGTAAACTGCTTGGACATTTTTTGTATAAATACAGTTCAATATGAAAACAGTTTCTTATGTCACCAAGAGAAGAAGTACACTTATTTTCTATGTAGCAGATAAATGTAGTTAATATGCATAAAAATCTTATCAAAGAGAGTAAACAAATACTAAGTCAAGGAGGAAATCAGACATACTAGTCTTTAGGGCCTAAACCAGTGGTAGTCAATCTGGTCCGTACCACCCAATAGTGGGCGTTCCAGCTTTCATGGTGGGCAGTAGCAGAGCAACCAAAGTATAAATGAAAAGATAGCCCTGGCCGGTTGGCTCAGCGGTAGAGCGTCGGCCTAGCGTGCGGAGGACCCGGGTTCGATTCCCGGCCAGGGCACATGGGAGAAGCACCCATTTGCTTCTCCACCCCTCCGCCGCGCTTTCCTCTCTGTCTCTCTCTTCCCCTCCCGCAGCCAAGGCTCCATTGGAGCAGAGATGGCCCGGGCGCTGGGCATGGCTCTGTGGCCTCTGCCTCAGGCGCTAGAGTGGCTCTGGTCGCAATATGGCGACGCCCAGGATGGGCAGAGCATCGCCCCCTGGGGGGCAGAGCACCGCCCCTGGTGGGCGTGCCGGGTGGATCCCGGTCGGGCGCATGCGGGAGTCTGTCTGACTGTCTCTCCGTTTCCAGCTTCAGAAAAATGAAAAAAAAAAAAAAAAAAAAAATGAAAAGATAGATTTAACTATAGTAAGTTGTTTTATAAAGATTTATTCTGCCAAACTTAGCAAAAATCCTACATAAAGTACTTGGTAAGTAATTATTATTATATAATTTAACTTGCTGTAAGTCTGCTTTATAAATTTTATAAAGTAAAGTTACTTCCCTACTTTATAAATCACCAGTGGGCAGTTAGAAAATTTTACTACTAATAGAGATACAAAAGTGGGCGGTAGGTATAAAAAGGTTGACTACCCCTGGTAAACTGTAGCTCTCTACAGGATACTAAAAACCATAAGGAAAATAAAACTAATTGGGATTTTTCTAACTAAGGGTTGACATCTTTTTGAAAATTGCTTTTTTTAAATCAGGTATTATCTTAAAAGTATAGCATCATGTATAAACTAAATTGTCTATGAGTA